>NC_092502.1:42322287-42947287 GCF_047511675.1 Marmota flaviventris
CATAGTAGCGTATTTTGAACCAGAGACAAAATAATGAACATTAATTGAAATGGAAAACATGTTAAACATTGAATAATCTGTCATGGAAAATGATGCTATAATTCCTCTGTTGTTAGGGTTATTTCAGTCATTATGCTAAGTCATAAAATGACACAGTAAAGGCATAATAGCCTATGTCATCTACAAATGCTGCTCTGATGAAAGGGACAGACTTCTACGCGACAGATTCTTCATTCTGTATCATGGGCTCAGGGGTCCCTTTCTTTTCCAAATGGAGAAGGTCCTAGACATGAGATCCTGTCCAAAGACAAGTTCAATTTTCCTAATAAGGCAAAGACAACTGCAAAAGGTGAATCATTACCATAAGCCAGGTAATGTCCCAAGTGCCACTGTATACTCAGTGGCACAAAAGACATACTGTTTACAGAAGCTTGACATTTAAAAGGACAAATATGTAATAATGATAACAGTAGCTAAACATTTATTGGGGTTTTCCTATGCTGCTGTTGGTACTATGGCCATTCCTACTACTAGTGATGATTAACATGACGGGTGATGTGCCCCTACAATATTCCAAGCATTGCTTTAAGCCTTTTCATGAACTGCCTCACCTACTTCTCCCAAAATGGCCCTAAGAGGGAGAAAAGTTATAGCAGAGCATGAGAAGCTGTTGGGGGGATGAGCTTGGGAGACATCATGGGCAAAGCAGATCTGCAGCAATGGGAAGGACCTACCCTCCTAAGGAGAGCTCTATACGTCAGATGGATTGCATCCACTGACTTAAGCTGGTCCGTCTAGGTCTACTACTGCTGAGAGCCACGGCTGAGTATTGATTGACAGGCGCCTCTGCCTGTCCGCCTCTGCCGCAACTTTTGAGTTCTCGCACTATTTTGGAGTTCTCGTGGGGATTTCCGGGGATTCCCCGAGAGTTCCCATTGGTTGGGGAAGTGCAGGAGGAGGGATTTCCGGGAGATATAGTTCCGGCTGGGGGTTCCTGGACAAGCCTCGTGGCGCGTTCGGGAGGATTTCCCCGGGAGCTGTGTGAAGTGTTTTTCTGCGTTTTAAAAATAAAGTTTGTTCCTGCTTCAGTGGCTCGTGATTTGTGCCCAGCCAGACTGCGGCATTTGGTGGCCCGTGCGGGGAACGTCTGAAGCTTCGGGGTAAGTGAAATTGATTGCCCCTAAGGGAAGGCGAGAGAATGGGTGACCATTTTAAAAAACAATGTGTTCTTGTTTTGATTTGTTTTGTGTTTGTTTCAAGCTGCCTATCCCTAGAATTTTATCAGGCAGATTGGGAAAAATGGTTGGCTCAAGGTTTGAAGTTGTTCGCCCCTGAGGAAGAGATAGAAATAGACCACAAATGCACATATCAAGAAAATAGGAAAATTGATACAACGATTTTTTGTTCCGTTTTTGTTTCATTCTGTTTCGGTTTTGTTTTGTGTTATCTTATTGGGTTGCGTTATCTTTATAACAGATTAGAAATTAGTAAAAAACAAACTGAAAGAGTGTTAAGTAAATTGTTAGAGGTTCAGACCATGGAGAAAGACATTTTAGATCAAGCAAAAGAGAAGGTCTCTCAAGCTAGTCAGACAGAGGAAGAAAATTTAAAGGAAGAAAGCTTAGAGGAGAAACAGGTATTAGGGAAAAAGCTACAACAGGAGGCTGCTACTAACACCGTTCTATCACCAGAGGGCGTAATTCAACCAACAGCACCCCCTATGGAGATAGCTGAGTGGCCCTCAAACCCCGTAGTTGATAGATGGGATCCTGAGACAGGACCTCAAAGATTAGCATGCCCTGTACTTGAGCAGGCAGGAGGGCAGCGAATTCACCGTGCTTTAGATTTCAAAACAGTGAAGCAGTTAAAGGAGGCTGTAACAACCTATGGTCCTCAAGCACCCTTCACTGTAAGCATGGTCGAATCCATTACCAACTTGGACATGACGCCAGCAGATTGGGCTAGTATGTGTAAATCTGTGCTAAATGGAGGACAATATTTGTTATGGAAGGTTGCCAATGAGGAATTTTGCAGGGAGACAGCTAGGCGAAATGCAGCAGCCGGTTACCCTCAAAGAAATCTAGATATGTTGTTAGGAAAAGGACCTTATGAGGGTCAACGGCAACAAATTGAATATGATCCTGGTGTATACGCACAAATTGCTGTAGATGCGGTTAGGGCATGGAAAACTTTACAGGGGCATGGAGGTTTACAAGGTCAATTATCTAAGGTAATACAAGGAACTAATGAACCTTACGCTGAATTTGTAGATAGGCTTATTCAAGCAGCTTCCAGAATTTTTGGGGATACAGAACAGGCAATGCCATTTATAAAACAACTGGCTTATGACCAAGCAAATCGTTGTTGCAGAGAGGTCATTAGACCATGGAGACATGAAGATTTAAACACATATATTAAATTATGTAGAGACGTTAATGAACAAGGGCAAGTCTTGGCAGCAGTACAACAGGCTTTAGATGCCAGGCCAAAAACATGCTATAATTGTGATCAAACAGGACATTTTAAAAGGAGTTGCCCCATAGGAGGAGGGTTTAACAAAGCTAGATATCAAACGAATAGAATACCGGGTATTTGCCCACGATGCCGTAGAGGGAAACATTGGGCTAATGAATGCCGTTCTCAAACCACCATAGAGGGTATTCCGTTATCAAAAAACAGACAAGGACCAAGTGTTTACCCACGATATCGTGGAGAAAGGCATCGAGCTCCATTGCCAAAAAACGGACAGGGGGGCCCAATGCTCCGGGGCCCACGACCACAAATGTACGGGGCACTGGAGGAACCCAGAAACACCATGGAGGAACCCAGCAACACCATCAGGGTAGTGCCCAGGACACATTATCCATCAGATCTCTCATCAGACGAACCAGAGGGAGCGCAGGGTTGGACATCTGCGCCTCCGCCAGAGCAGTACTAACTCCAGAGATGGGAGTTCAAATCATTCCCACAGGAGTAAAAGGACCTCTTCCCCAAGGAACAGTAGGCTTATTGTTAGGACGCAGTTCTTCTACGCTAAAAGGACTTATGATAAGTCCCGGGGTAATTGATCCCGATTATGAAGGTGAAATAAAAATTATAGCTAGTTCTCCAAAGGGTATATCAGTAATTTCACCAGGAGATAGAATAGCACAGTTATTAATAATACCCAGCCTACATGATAAATTTTCCAGTAGTACTATAGAAAGAGGTTCCAGGGGATTAGGCTCCACAGGTGTAGATTGGGCTATGCTGTCTTTAAATTTAGATTCTCGCCCCATGCTCAAACTAAATATTCAAGGACATGTATTTAATGGGCTGCTGGATACAGGTGCAGACCTTAGCATCATATCTCGTCAAGAATGGCCACAACATTGGCCGCTACAACAAGCCACTCAAACGCTTCGAGGCCTAGGAGTGGCAACTAATCCCCATAGAAGTGCAATGGTATTAGATTGGAAGGATCCTGAAGGATGCGAAGGAACTATACAGCCATATGTATTGGATCATCTTCCTATAAATTTATGGGGACGAGATGTCCTAGATCAATTAGGTTTGACATTAACAAATAACATCAATCCAAATGCGCCCACTATTAGGGCTAGACAAGGTTTCAGGAAAGAAAAAAGATTAGGAGAACAAGGCATAGCAGCACCCATTCAAATAGATCAGGGAATAAATAGACATGGACTGGGTTTTCAGAAGGGGTCACTGAGGCAATAAAAATTACTTGGAAATCAGATAGACCAGTATGGGTTCCTCAGTGGCCCCTGACTAAAGAAAAGATACAAGCAGCCCATGACCTGGTCAAGCAACAATTAGCGGAGGGACATATACAACCTTCCGTATCTCCTTACAATACTCCCATTTTTGTCATTAAAAAGAAATCTGGTAAATGGAGATTATTGCAAGATTTAAGAGCCATTAATAATGAGATGGTTATTATGGGACCTGCTCAATCGGGGATTCCTCAATTGTCTGCTTTGCCAAAAACCTGGTACGTTTTAGCTATAGATATTAAAGATTGTTTTTTTTCAATTCCAATTCATCCTGAGGATAGTCCACATTTTGCATTTACTATCCCTGCACTGAATCATGAAGGTCCTGATCAGAGATATGAATGGAAAGTACTCCCTCAAGGGATGGCTAACAGCCCAACTATGTGTCAAATTTATGTTAACAAAGCAATCCAGCCACTTAGAAATCAAAATCCTAAACTACAAATATTTCACTATATGGATGATGTATTGTTAGCACACAAAGATAAAAACACATTGCTAGAATGTTATGCCACACTTACAAATTTATTAAAAAATTATAATCTAGAGATAGCAATAGATAAAGTACAATTAAATTTTCCAATTAATTATTTAGGAGTTCTATTATCCTCAACCATGGTCCGTCCACCAAAAATTCAAATACGAGTAGATCAACTCAAATCACTTAACGACTTTCAAAAGTTATTAGGAGACATAAATTGGATAAGGCCTTATCTAGGCATACCAACAGGAGAGTTGGGACCTTTATTTGATATCCTAAAAGGTCCATCAGATCCAAATTCACCCCGCATGTTAACGCCTGAAGCAAGAAAGGCATTAAAAATTATTGAAACATATATGGAAAATATGCATTTGGATAGAATTGATATAACTTTGCCTTTATTATTTATTGTAATACCAACAAAAAATATTCCTACAGGAGTATTTTGGCAAGAAGGTCCATTATTGTGGATACATTTATCTTATTCTCCTAACACTATTCTTACTAGGTATCCTGAGGCTGTAGGACAATTAATACTCAAAGGAATAAAAGCAGCAAAGGGAGTGTTTGGAATTTCTCCCAATAAAATTATTACTCCATATACTATGGATCAAATTGATGAGTTAGCTAATGAGTTAAATACTTGGGCAATAATCATGTGTAAATCTAATGTTTCATTTGATAATCACTTACCATCTAATCCTTTGTTGTCTTTTTGGTCTTCGCATCCTGTAGTTTTTCCAAAAATGACAAGAAAAACCCCTATCATGAATGCTCCAAATGTATTCACTGATGGGTCAAATAATGGTACAGCAGCAGTAGTTACCCCTGATCAAACTTTTACATTTTTAGTACCCAAACAATCAGCTCAAAAGGTAGAGCTTAATGCAGTTTTACAAGCTTTTGTGATGTTTAAAGATTCTGTATTTAATTTATTCTCTGATAGTCAGTATGTAGTTAATGCTATAGTATCCCTTGAAGATGCTGGCAGGATTTCCCCTTCCTCTACTGTTTTCTCTTTGTTTTCTGCTATACAAAGTCTAATCTGGGACAGAAAAGATCCATTCTTTATAGGACATATCAGAGCACATACAGGATTGCCTGGAGCCCTTAGTTTGGGCAACGATTTAGCAGATAAAACTACACATGACATACATATTTTCTCTACACTAGAAGAAGCTACACATTTTCATAAAAAGTTCCATGTCAATGCTAATACTTTACAAAAGCGTTTTAAAATAACTAAGGAACAAGCTAGACAAATAATAAAACAATGTCAAAATTGTGTGACCTTTTTACCACAAGTTAATCTTGGAGTCAATCCTAGAGGACTGATACCTAACCATATTTGGCAGATGGACGTCACACACTTGCCACAATTTGGAAAATTAAAATATTTGCATGTTACAGTTGATACTTCTTCCGGATTTTTGATGGGCTCCCTTCATTCCGGAGAAAAAACTAAAGATGTTATAGCTCATTGCTTACAAAATTTTGCCACTGTGGGCGTTCCAAAACAGTTAAAAACAGATAATGGTCCTGGTTATACTTCTACCTCTTTTAAACAATTTTGCTCATCATTTGGCATTACTCATATAACAGGAATTCCATACAATCCACAAGGACAAGGCATAGTTGAAAGAGCTCATCAAACTATTAAAATGTACTTACTAAAGCAAAAAGAGGGAATTGGAAAGGGGTATATGTCACCAAAAGATAAACTTAAAATAACCCTTTTTACTCTAAACTTTTTAAATTTGGATTCCTCAGGGCTTAGTGCTGCGGAAAGGCATATGTGTCCAAAAAATGTACATAAGCCTAAGGTACTTTGGAAGGATATTCTAACAGGACAATGGAAAGGTCCTGACCCAGTGATTGTCTGGAGTCGGGGTTCTGTTTGTGTTTTTCCACAGGGAGAACAGCAGCCGATTTGGATTCCAGAGAGATTAACTAAAACAATTTCTACAGGCCAAAAGGAAGATGATTTGACTCAAATCCATAACAGCTGATATCCAGAACTCCAGTTTGGCTATTCTTACATCTGCGACAGTGATTAACCAGGATGCTTTTTTCAATATTTATTTTATTATTTGCCTTTTCCCACATCATAAAGTTCTATTTTATTTTTGAGCTCATACAGACCTAGGTTAATGTTTTTCTGATCAGTTTTATTTTTTGACTGTGGAGTTTTTAAGCATTGCAATGGAGATTTCACCTAGGTAAAGCTTCAAGGCCTTTACTATTGTCTTAAGTGTTGTATGTTATGTGTGCACACTTCTGTTTTGTGTTGTATGTCTGTATGTGCGTATGTCCATATATCATATATGAGGAGCGCTCATGAATAAATGGATCCGAATTTTTTTATTCACGTGATTTTAATGGTTTAATTTAGATTGGGTAAACAGCTGTTGAAAATTGTTTTAATATGTGAACAAATAGGAGGTTAACAGATCTGTTTGTTTACTTTCACCTTTCCTTCTCATTATATTTAATAATTCTGTTCAGGATAATGTAAATTGTTCAAAAAATTGTTTTCTTAGTGCCTGTTGGAATGTTACATAATTTTTTTCTTAGCATCATTGCCAGAACTCCTATCTTCATCCCAGTGCCGGTGAAGACAAAGATAAAACCAAACTACAGCTTCTTCGATAGTTATCACAACAAACTGTAAAAACTGATGCATCAATGAATAATAACTCCACAAGTAATGCTCAATCAAGGAGTCCATTTACTTTGGGAGGAAATGGACATATTGACAGATTCCTCTGCTTTGAATTGCTTGCAGACCTTGCCTGGACTATGTATCACTTGTATGCATTGTGAACTATCTGTTGGTACAGCGAATTGTGGTAGTGCTGGAGTATTTTTGTTGATGGTGTCACCGGTGGTACAATTTTTCAAAGGAGCCCTCAATTGGCTTAGTGTCATGGCATTTTGCATCCTCCTCCCTTCTGCTAGTGATGGTCTAAAATTTGGGGGCCAATGGCTTATACTGGACCGGTAGTCAGTGACGGGTATGATCCAATTGCAGTGGTATCAACCTAAGACAGGAGGCTGACGCCTAAAGGTCAGTTTTCCGATGACGGGTAAGAACCATATGTTGAATTGGACAACCTACCAGGCACGGTCCTTAAGCCACATTAACCTCACTCCCCCACTGGCACCAAGGCCAAATTTGGGGGCCAACAGAGGTGAGGCAAAGAACCTCACCCCCCCACTGGTGCATAGACCTATCCACAAGTATGGCTGTATGCTGGACCGGTAGTCAGTGACGGGTATGATCCAATTGCAGTGGTACCAACCTAAGACAGGAGGCTGACGCCTAGAGGTCAGTTCATCCGATGACGGGTAAGGACCATATGTTGAATTGGACTGCCTAACAGGCACGGTCCCTAAGCCACATTGCTTGTTGTTTAATTAAACAAAAAGGGGGAGATGCTGAGAGCCACGGCTGAGTATTGATTGACAGGCGCCTCTGCCTGTCCGCCTCTGCCGCAACTTTTGAGTTCTCGCACTATTTTGGAGTTCTCGTGGGGATTTCCGGGGATTCCCCGAGAGTTCCCATTGGTTGGGGAAGTGCAGGAGGAGGGATTTCCGGGAGATATAGTTCCGGCTGGGGGTTCCTGGACAAGCCTCGTGGCGCGTTCGGGAGGATTTCCCCGGGAGCTGTGTGAAGTGTTTTTCTGCGTTTTAAAAATAAAGTTTGTTCCTGCTTCAGTGGCTCGTGATTTGTGCCCAGCCAGACTGCGGCATACTACAGGAAAGCTGGTGCCCTTCTGAGGCTTACCCCATTGTGATTGGTCAGGGTGATGGCCATAACACATCCTAGATAAAGGCTTGGACATGACAAGAGAGACAAGCAGGACCCAGAACAAGCAGGGATCTGTTAGCCAGCCCTGAGTCAGGTTCTTAAAGCATCCTCAACCAATTAACAAAGCTCATATTTTAAAGGTCCTAGTGCAGAGCCAGGGTCATCAAAAATGTGCCCAATATACATGCAGCTCTCAAAGTGTGAATATCTCTGGATAAACCTGCATGCCAATCTCTAGACTGTGGTTCATGTTAACTTTGGATTTCATGACCTGTTCGTCACCTGGGCTGTAGAATGGCCAATGCAGATGGGGAAGAATCTACTTTTCATAAATGAGCAGATTTAATAGCCCTGTATAAGAATTTCCTCAAACTGTACATGCTTATGTAAATGGAGGGAAAATGATTCAGGAGATACATACCAAACATGGGACGTGTCCTTGGTCAGACTAGAGAAACAGGATTGAGGATATGATAAACAGAACACATGCTTTGTGATTTTATATGTCTTTCTGTTGTGTGAACTTCTTACAACCATGTCTTGCTGCTCTAATTGACTCAAAATCTTAAAATGAAATGCATTTCCAGAGTTTTTAAAGAAGTGCAAGCTTCTGAACTCACACCTACTTACCAGCCCTCATTTATCTAGAAATATTTAAAGACAGTGCACAAGTTGTTAGAATTAAATTGGGGGGGGGGGGGAGAGTTGACATACACAAAAACTCTCTGACCAGCCCTCAAAGGTTTCAGTGGAGACCAAGACTTAGGTTCCACCTTAGGAAAATTAAATTTTCACATTAATATTTTGAGAATCTGTTTAAGCAAAGTTATCAATTCTGAAGATATAAACAGTCCAAACATGGTTAGGAATTTAGAGAGAGTACATTATTCATAAGTGTTAAAAAAATAAAAACTATGTGCCAGAAATTGAGCAAAGAATGCAAAGGCTAGAATTGTATTAAATGTAATTCTCTAATATGTTAAATGTAGTGATTAGTATTAAACATAATGATATTTAATTATTCCAAATAGCTGAATTTATTCAGAAGAGGTACTACCTTACTGGTTTTGTTCTTACTCATATTTCAAGACACTAAAGAATCACAGACTGCTAACTTTTCCCCAAAAAAAATCTGTCAAGAAATTTGCTGTTAATTTCAAGAATTCTTCAAGTCCTTCTATACTTAAGAGAACCAGGAGCAGATGTGTGGTGAATGGGAAAACATCATGAAGAAAAGGAGCCTGCCTGGTCGCAATCCAGATCCCTGGTGGGTCAGACATCTTTTTCCATTACTTGCATTAAGGATTCTTTAGACTTGAAACCAAGTATATATGTCCAGGGATCTGGTCAAACTTACCTCTAGCTGTAAACTCACAAATGCTCTCAGTGTTTCCTGAATGGATAATGAAGATTAGCAGGTTGATGTGATTATGAAAACACCACTAACTGGTTGGAGACTGCATCTGTAGTCACCTTCCATTAAGAGAGTAACAGACCATAACCAGTGGCAGCCGGTGACAGCCAGGGGCTTTGTAAAGCAGACACTGGTGGGGGTTTAACTTAAAGTTTGGTTTGATGACAAGCATAGCTACTGGGACCTACATGCAAAGATTGTTCACACAGACACAGACACAGACACAGACACACACACACACACACACACACACATACACACGGGGTGGGGGGGGGAGAGAGAGAGAGACTGACTGACTTAAAGGCTCCAACTAAAATTCTGCTTTGTTAAAGAAAATTGCCATACCAGCAGTGTAATAGCAAGCTATTAGGGAAATGTAAACTAACAGTTGAGATTTTTTTTTTACTCCCTTAGGATAATGGTTAGTGATGTACTCTGTTTTCAAAATCCATTTCTTCCTAACAAGGGACAGAAAAGAAATTGTTACTTTTACCCACTAACCTTTGGCATTATGGTTTGATTTCCTATTTTGTTGCTATTCTTTGTTCACTGGCCCAGTGAAGAGAGGGCCATCTCTAACCCTGAGACCTTAGAGGAAATCTTTAGTACTGGATGAACTAATTGGAAAAAAGTAAATAATAATCAAGCAAGCCCAGGGTTGAGAATTTCATTTTGTATTCCCTCTCTAAGTATTCATAATTCTTTCTCTTCACAGGAGGGGCCAGAGCAGCAGGGTGTTGCTAACACAGCTTCTGGCTAAGTGTTTGTAAGCTCAGGTGTGCACAAGAGGGTAGGACTAGCCCATGCAATTCCACGTGGGTTCTGCTGTTATAATCCAAGAAAACATTTGCTTGCATTTCTTGGGGGTAATTAATTATCATGGGAGGAGTGTAAGTGAGGAGGGAAAAAAAAAAAAAAAAAACCTTTATTTGTTTTCTAGTCACCGGGAGCAAAAACCCCTCTCTGGGAGGGTTGTATGAGATCTGATTTGCAAGTCAGCAAAATGGAGCAGAAGTGGCACACGATAATTTTTAGCACAGGTTTAGAGACAGGCTGGATATGGATTGAGACATGGGATTTGAGGAGCTCAGGCAGAACATCAGTACCCACCGGCCATCAACATTGGTCATTCACAAAAAGTGCAATAGGAGCCAGGTGCAATCAGGTAAGCATACATCGTGTCCCCTTCTCTGAAGCTTTCTTCATAGTCAGAGTTGGGGGGAGAGAGGATGGACCCTTGGAAAAGCTCCTCCCAGCTTTGTGGACCCAACAGGTAGGGGTTTTTCTGGATGAGTGGCCAAGAGCTAAGCCTAGATTCCTTGGTTTTGTTACATTGATCTTTTTCTACAAGTAGTCTCCCATCCTTTCCCACAGGCCAGCAAAGTTGCCACCCCTCTCTAAGAATGTGGAGTGCAGGCCCACTTCTACCTCTCAGCATGCTTGCCCTGTGTTCCTGGTTGCCTATGTTTATACGGCAGCTCTTTATCACTGGTCACATTGGACTATCATCAGAGGGGGGCCCAGATGTCCCCCAGGTAGAGAAGAGATGCTCAAGGATGTGGTGGCACAGGAAGTAGGCAGCTAACATGTCACAATGCTGTATCAGAGTGGAACCTGGACCTAATGTGTTCAAGTTACCAAGAACAAAGCCTTTTGCCTCTCCCTAAGGAAGGGACCTCAAATGCTGAGTGGGAGCTGTTCAAAGACAAAGAGGTGCTACTTCAAAAAGATGGGAAGGAAGACTCTCAATACTGCAAGAGCTCAAGCAGAGGTCACCTAGGAGAATAATGTAATCAACTGCACTTCACATCCTTATACATAAACCTTTAGTGTATTGTCCATAAGAAGGGTTCTCCAAAATGAAATCAGGAGATCAATAAAGCCAAATGCCTACCAGAATTGTACAATGAATGTACTCCCAATGTCAAGGCTCAGCAGGGAGCACTACTACTGATGGAGAACTACTCCATCACCCACCCTGCATTCCATCAGTAATACCAGGATTGAATTGAGAATTGCTCTGGTGGCCCACAGAGTGGATGCATCAAAGGGTTTGGACATGCCACAAGAGGACCATAGATAATCAGAAGAATCGGTGGGAACAAAAAGCCCCTTCCCCCTCATAACAAGAGAAGAAACTGGCCCCTGGAAAAACGGATAAAGTGGGAGAGCAGATATATTGGCAAGAAACCCCATATCACCACAGCATATTTCAATAGGTCTGCAGTTGTATCCCAGGCTCGTGTGTGACAGAGAGCAGAGAGCGGTATCATCAGTGTGTAGTTCATTACCCAGCCCTCTGTACTGAGCTTCTCCCTGCCCAGACAGTGAAGATAAGAATACTGCTCGCTGCATTCCCAGGCTTCCTTCAGGTTGAGAGTTTGATACAGGCCTCAGTCAGCTCTTTTCTTTACTATTCCAAAAGGCTGGGAAGGCAGATATCTTGAGACAATGGGATAAGATTCTAGAGAGAAAAGATTCTGGAGCTTGCACGTCTCCTGGCCTGAGAAGTCCTTGAGGATAGATTTCAGCCCATCAAGAAAGGACCCAAGGGGCCCAAGGACTCAGCAGTAGTAAAGTCAGGCCTGGTGGAGATGGCCAGCAGAGTAGGTATCCTTTTCCTTGGTTCCCTGTGGCAGATCCAAAAGGCCATTCTGTACACTCTAAAGATTACCAAACTGACTCTAAGGGACTCCTGGGTCAATGGAAAAAATGACATTTTATCCATGGCCCCGTAGGAGAGATGACCTTTAAATACATCTAGTCACTAAGCACAGGGAGAAAGTAGACAGAGAGACAAAACCCTGAAGAAACAGGCAGCAGGTCAGGCAGGGTACAGAGTCTGGAAACATTGCTTTTTCCCAAGAACAAGGTCACTTTCACACCAGACTGACATGTTACCTCCAATTTTCCTGGGGAGTTTTGTGGGCATTTTCTTGAGTTTTTTGTGTATGCTCAAGAATGTTAGGTTCAATGCAGAAAACAAAGGGAAATGGATACACTTCATGATGTCAAAAACCTTAAGCTTGCCCTGGTTATCATTCTGCAACTCAGCTGACCTGTCCCTGCTCCTAATGAAACATACCAATCTATTCCTGCATCTCCAGGAACTCTCTTAACCAATTCATTCATCTATTAAATACGTTGTGGCTCCAAGATGAAGCTGAATATCTCCTTCCCAGCCACTGGCTGTCAGAAACTCATTGAAGTGGACGATGAACGCAAACTTTGTACTTTTTATGAGAAGTTTATGACCACAGAAGTTGCTGCAGAGGCTCTGGGTGAAGAATGGAAGGGTTATGTGGTCTGAATCAGTGGCAGGAAGGACAAACAAGGTTTCCCCATGAAGCAGGGTGTCTTGACCCATGGCCGTGTTCGCCTACTACTGAGTAAGGGGCACTCCTGTTATAGACCCAGGCGAACTGGAGAGAGAAAGCGCAAATCTGTTTGAGGTTGCACTGTGGATGCCAATCTGAGCATTCTCAACTTGGTTATTGTAAAAAAAGGAGAGAAGGATATTCCTGGAATTACTGATACTACTGTACCTAGAAGACTGGGACCCAAAAGAGCTAGTAGAATCCGCAAACTTTTCAATCTCTCTAAGGAAGATGATGTCTGCCAATATGTTGTCAGAAAACCCTTAAACAAGGAAGGGAAAAAGACCCAGGACCAAAGCATCAAAGATTCAGCGTCTTCTTACTCCACGTGTCCTGCAACACAAGCGCCGGCGTATTGCTCTGAAGAAACAGTGTACTAAGAAGAATAAGGAAGAGGGTGCAGAATATGCCAAACTTTTGGCCAAGAGAATGAAAAGAAGCCAAAGAAAAATGCCAGAAACAGATTGCCAAGAGACGCAGGCTGTCTTCTCTGAGAGCTTCTACTTCTGAGTCCAGTCAAAAATAAGAATTTTTATCAGTAACAAATAAATAAGATCATATCTTCAAACTTTGACTTGTCATTACTGATTTGACATAACTAGAAAATGGATGGAAAAACATGTCAGAAAGGGAAGCAGTGGAAGAAGTCTGCTTACAGGAGATGCATAAAATGATGTTCTTTAAATTCAGAGACTGACATGACGCTAGTTGACCAGCAAAGGTTTCTTTTTGAAGATGAGTGGCTCAGGAAAGGATTCTTAATATAGAATATTTACCTTTGCAGAAAGTCATAATTTAAGGTAAATAAAAAAATTACCACCATTTAAAAAAAAATACGTTGTGAACACCCCAGCGCACCAAAGTCTAAATCAGGCATACAAAAGTGATCAGGTTCTGTCCTGAAGATGGGGGTGACATTCAGAGTGAGTCTGATCACTACTGGAGAGGAGTGTGCATTCAACCAGTAGAGAACTAAAGGTGACAATGCTACAGACTGAATGCTTGTGACACCCCTAAATTCATGTGCTAAAGGCCTAACTTCCAAGGGATAGAGCCTTTGGGAGGTGATTAGGTTTTGAGGTCAGAGCCCTCATGAATGGAATTAGTGCTCTGTAAAAGAGAACACAGAAAACCAGTTATTCCTTCCCACAAGGTGAGAACACAGTGAGAAGAAGCCATCTGTGAGGAATGGAACCTCACCAGACACTGCATCTGCAAGTGCCTTGACTTTGGACTCCCTGACTTTCAGAGCTATAAGGAACCAATGTCTGTTGTTTAAAACCACACAATATATGCTATTTGGGTTATAGCAGCCAAAATGGACTCGGACAGAAACTGGCACCAAGTAGCAGAGTGCTGATATAACAAGCATACAAATATAGAAATGTTTGGGGATCTGGATAATACATAGAGGCAGGAAGGGTTTTGAGGTATGTGCTAGAAAGAGCCTACATTTTTATGAGTAGACCTTTAAAGGAAATCCTGGTGAGGACCCTAAAAGAAGAAAAATGCTGTAGAGATAGCTTCAACCTTCTTAGAGGATATCTGAGAAATCATGAACAGAATTTTGGTAGGAATTGATAGTGATGTTTATTCTTATGAGGGCTGAGATGGAATTGAGGAACATGTTATTAGAAACTGGAGAAAAGGCCACGCTTCTTATAAAGTGGACAAGATCCAAAGTACACGTATGAAGACATAAACTGGTGTGAACATACTTTATATACAAACAGAGATATGAAAAATCGTTCTCTACCTGTGTAATAAGAATTGTAATGCATTCTGCTGTCATGTATTTTAAAATTAAAAATTAAAAAAATTAAAAAGAAAAAAGTAAAATGTAAATGGATTAAAAAAGGATTGGTGGAGGGAGACAGGGAAGTTGGGGGAATGCTGGGAACTGAACTTAAGCAGGTTGAGTTCCAGGGGATATCATGGTGTTGTGTATAACTTAAAAGAATAAATTTTAAAATAGAGGTATGTTACCAAATAAAGGACAAAAGTGGACAAGAATTTGGCTGAATTGTATTTGTATCTTAATGTTTTGTGGCAGCTATAACTAGCAAACAGTGAAAGTAGACATTTGGCTGAGGAAATATCTAACTAACGTATCGAAACGTGGTGTGCTTCTCCCTCCTATGGAAAAACAATTTAAGGATGGAATTGTTAATCTAAGGGGCAGCAGAACTTAGAGATTTGGAAAATTCTTGGCCTATTCATACCTTAAAGAATGAGAAAGCATGTTCGGGAGAAAAAGCTAAGGATGTGGGCAACCAATCCCATTAGGGGATGAGTATGGGTCAGCCATCTTAACACTTCTGGGTCTCCTTTCTAGTAAGGATCTCTTCCCCTCTCTCTCCCAGACAGCCTACCTATATTAGAAGAATGTTCTCCAAATCAAGAGAGACATCTAAGAAGCCATCAGGACTGCCATTCCCATCATACATCCAGAGAGCATGAGCCCTAGCAAATGCTACTGGGCCACCACAAAGAGTTCCCATTGGCACTTTTCAATTTGTTAGCTGCCAGTGGAACAAAGCAAGTGGAGTCATCCCCACAACTCCAAACCAGTGGAGCCCAGTACAGAACTCCACACCAGGGGAGTCATGGACATTAAGACCGACATACAATGTCACCGTAGGGCGAGGGTCTCCTTTTGGCTCAAAGTCTTGTCTCTTTCTCAGCAACAATGGTGGAGTGACCAATACCACACCCAAGTGGGTCCAGAAGGTGAGATGCCTGCCTCTGTGGATCTGAAAGGCAGGACCTCTGCCCAAATGGGTCTTAAAGATAGAACACTAAGTCAGACAAGATCATTCTTGAGCCTTGAGGTTTTAGTATGGTCTGTACTTTGGGGGTTTAGACTTCCTTGGAACCTGTTATTCTTTTATTAACTATTTCTCTTTTAGAATAAGAATGCTTACTGCTTATTTCATGCCTGCCCACCTTGTGATTTTTTAAGCATATGACATGTTGGTTTCACAGGCTTATAGCTAGTGAGCACTTTGCCTGAGGATAAATTGTACTGCAAATCTCACGCATGTGTTGTTTAGATGACATTTAGATGAAACTTGTCCTTAGACTTTAAAGTTGATACTAAAATGAGTTGAAAATTTTGGGCATTATTGGAATGAAATGAGTGAATTTGAGAGGTAGCAGATAGATATGAGTGGTAGGAACATAAAGTTAAAAAGATAATTCTATAAATTGGGCCTACATGCTGGCCCTTCACGTTTTCTTTTAAAAAGCAGTTTACCCAAGGCCATTACAGCTCCGCTCTGGTTTAAGTCAATAGGATATATTAAATTCCTCAACAAACAACCTGCTATCTGCAGGGCTTTTCTTGGGGCTGTGGAATGTATGTCCTTGATAGGAAGAACCCATATTACCCTGAAAGAGGACTTCTGAGACCTTTATGTAGACCAAAATTTTTAAGAATCAGGAAGGCAAGATAATTAAAAGCAAACGGCCATAAAATCTGTAAAACCAAATTCCAATTAGAATGGGTTAGAGCAGGCTAGAATGACCCAGGGCTGCCTTTAGCATGCCTTTTGCATGTCATTTAAAATCTCATTGTAACAGTAAAAGTTCTCTCCTCTGTGGGTTTTGCTTGAGTACCTGTGGATAAAGTCATGTGCAGTAGGGATTTTAAAATCTGATGCAAAAGTTAAGAGGTAGTACCAGAGAAGGACTCTCCAGAAACTTCCCTAAAATGTCAATAAAAAGCTAGGGAACAGAGGGACATGATGTTGGTCTCCTCTTTGAGAGGGCACAACTTCTGCCTTAAAGGCATCTTTGCTTTCTCTCACTCTCAATCTCTCTCTCTCTTTTTATACACACACACACACACACACACACACACACACACACACACACAGGACTGAACCCAGGAGGGTCAAGTTTTTGTTTTGTTTTTTTTAATTTTGAGATAGGGTCTCATTAAGTTGCTGAGAGTCTTACTAAATTGCTAAGGCTCACCTGGAACTTGTGATCCTCCTGCCCCAGCCTCCTGAGCATTGGGAATACAGATATGTGCCACCAAGCCAACTTTCCTTTCCCCTTTAAAATACTTTGCTATATATACTTCTACTATAATGGTGACCTACCTGAAATCTTCTCCTGCAAGAACATGAGTCAAGAGACACAATATAACCCCCAGTTACAACTTTGTGGCAACCCCAGATGACAAACTGTGCATGTAGAAGGACATGAATTTGCATAGAGCAGAATGCTATAGACTGAATGCTTTGGCTTCTCTCTCCCTCAAATTTGTATACCAACACCTAATTCCAAATGTCAGGGTATTTGAAGGTGGAGCCTTCGGGAGGAGATTAGGTCCTGAGAGACAGCCCCTCAGGAATGGGATGAATGACCTTCTAAAGGGGCCTCAGTGATAGGCCTGGCCCCTCCTACCATGTGAGGATGCAGCAAAAACATAGTTATGTAGGAACCAGAAAGCATTAGCTTGTTTATCAGTTACCGAGTCTATGGTATTTTGCTATAGGAACCCAAATGACCAAGACAGCAATGGACCCCATCCAGAACATTGAAAACTGCAGAGCCCTTGGCACATATGGTCTTACACAAGTATGAGGAACTGTGAGGGTATCAATTATTATTATTCCCAACTGAATGCTCCTTGAGGAACAGAGGCTCAGATGTGTGACTAAATTTATTAAGCACCCACTAGACACCAGTGCTATGCTCCCTGATTTTCTTAAAACAAAGTCATGATGCAAAGTTTAAAGTCATCATTTTATAAAGAAAAGCATGTAAGTGGCTTGAGGGCAGAGGAGCTCTTCCATAGAAGATAGGTTTGGGGGAAGCACTGTGCTCGTCCTCATTTCTGTCACTTAACAGCTGTCAATATCACAGTAGATCTGAGTCAGAGTCATCACAAGCTTTTAAGACACCGTGAATACTACTGAATACCACCAATTGATGCTGCCGCTTCTCTGCCTTCCACCCACTCCTCAACTTCCAATGAGGGTAGAAGTTGTCATTCACTTCTGAGAACTTCAGTTTTACATCCTGAGATTTTTTTTTCTTTCTCAGTTAGATTAAGCACATTTATATCCCTCATCTCATCCACTAGGATACAAACTTAACAAGGAGAGCTTTAGGATTTTTGTATGTGTATGTACACACACACACACACACACACACCCCTCCAGCCTCTCTCACATAGCATAGAATCTGCATTAAAGAAGAAGTGAGGCTGCCCTCACTTTCCTTCCCCTCCTCCTGGACTGGTGGCCTTTGCTGAAGCTGTCCCTTGCACTGAGAACACGTCTCTACTCTTTGCCCTGCTGGGATTTATCACTCTTCTCCTCCCCAAGAGGCCTTCCCTGTTCAACCAACCTAAAGCAATTCTATGGCACCCTGCTCTGATACTAATGAACACTTATCATAAGTGATTAGATACTTAATAATATCATCAGCACTTTCCAATAAACTTTAATACCTACAAGGGTAGAATATGGCTGCTCATCACAGAACTCCAAACCCACAGCACAGTATCTAGCACCTGGAAGGCAGCCATAAATACTTGTTGATTTAAGAAATTATTACTAACTCCAACATAGCAGAATCTGAATTAGCGACCTTTGACTCACCATCCCCAGTGCACCTGAGCAGTTTTCTGAACTAGCCTAGCAAACTTACAGCAGGAAAAACTCAAGCCCTGAAGTCCTTCATGACCATAAACATATTCACCAATGGCCTTCCTGGTCCCTGCCTAGAGAAGAGATCTAGTTTCATCCCAGAGGGGAGGAGAGCCCCCACTACCTTGCTTTCCACTTGAGGGTTTCTCGAGGGTATGGGACATTTGACCCACTAGGTAGATATCACCAGAGACTAGCCCTGCACTTCACTGAGAAGCATGACACTCCAGTCCCCCAGCTGTGAGCAGGCCTTTTATCACTTGGTCACAAAGCCACATCAGGTTCATTGTACACCTGTGAACATACCATAAGAGATCCTTGGAAAAGTACCAAGGTCCCCAGACTAATTAACTTTCATCTCTCCTGTCCCTCTGTGCCTGGAGGGGCTGCCCTCTGTCCATCCCCTCCATGAAGAACATTAAAGACAGATCATTAGCTTGAGAACATTCTATTTAAAACACCAGGCCTCCTAAAGATAGCCTTGAATGTCCATCTAAATCATCCTGAGTACATTTTCTGGCCCCAGAACCTGCGTGGTCAGTGCCCCAGATGGGCCCTACTTCAGTGGCTGATATCCATAAAGAATGTCTTTCACAGTTCAGTGGTTGAGTCAATCTGATATAAAATGTCTAAACTGAAAACCTATAAGTTGGGATTCTGATGAGTTTTGCAGAGCAGCAAGCAAGTGACAGTGGATTTATTAATAACAATGGAGAAGGGATAAGATTTGAGAAAATTAGAACAGATAAAAGCAGAACTGGAAAAATTCAATCCGATAACTTTTGTTCAGGATGACACAGGCCCTGATGTACCTGGATGCTATGCATCTCCAGAATTCATAGGGATTCCAGCCCTCATGATGGGCAGCTTAACATCTTCAGCAAACTACAGGGGGCTCAAGCTTGTTTCTCAATGTGGAGGGACAGGTAGGGTAATATGATTCACACCTGTATGCTGCCCAGCAAGACCTGATCTGTGGTAGAAATCATAGCTAGTGATTATCTATTCAAAATGGGCATACTCACCTCAACCTCCTCTTTCTAAAACACTTAAATCTAAGGCAGAAAATATTCCAGTCTGCACGTACCTTAATGCACAAGGACACCCATAAATGCAGCTCCTGCAGCTCCATCACCCAGTCAGCATCACAGTGTACTATATGCCTTTTTCCAGAGATGGAGGTAGGAAATGAAAGGATGTCATTAATCAACCCTTGGTGCTGTAAACAGCCACTCCCAGCTCCAGAGACACCCAGCTTATTAACATCTGGGCATGCACACATCCTGGAAATTCGACCATAAAACATTCTCTATCATCTACAGATAGGAATTGGCCTGGGGGAAAAAAAAAGTCAGAAAATGATTCAATGCTTTGGAATCAGCGGGAACAAGAATCGCCCCTGCTGGAAGGCAATACAGTCCAAGAGCCTGGGAAGGGGAGATGACAAGCTTCTAGAACAGAGGCTCTGGTCCTTGAGGGCCACACTCCAAAACTGCCCCACAGGCAGGAGAGGGAGTCTTTGCTGGGTAAGCCTGCCTATCCCCCTCCCCTTCTGATGGCCGTGAAAGGAGCTTGTTTTAAAAAAAAAAAAAGTGTTGGGGGGGAAGCCAGGATAGGACATGATATGGGTATGGTACATTTTATTGGAAGTCTTGCATTTGTTATTTTTAAAATTATACCTGTAAACCTAGCCTAGTGAATTTTTCTTAAATGTAATATCTGATTCTTACTCTGTCCCCTGCTCCAAAGACTAAAAGTTCCATGCAAAAAATTTCACACAATTATTTGCATCTCCATCATGAACAGCTTCTTAGTCTCTGCTGTTCTTGTCCTCAAGATCATCTAACCAATACCTTTGGTTTCAGAGAGGAAAACAAAGGAATGGAGAAGTTGAGTAGTTTGCCTGAGTTATGAATTCATGTTCCACAACAGTCCTAGGAGAAATTGGGGAGAGCAAGACAAGACCTTTTCTTTTTTCTTTCTTATTGTGTCTTGTGGGTTTGAAGTAATTAAATACTTCTATATTTAAGTGACATGTGAAAGCATCACAAAGGGGAATAATGAACCTAGAGTCATTGCTTTAGAAAGGAGAAAACGATTTAGAAGCTAGGACCCTAGGGTCCTGCATAGCAGCACTTCTAGGACCACAAGCACACTGGCTGGTGGGCTTTGGCTAGGAATGAAGCAAACTATCTCTCTGAGAGTTCACCCCCAAAACCCCACTGCAGAGGCAGCTTTGAAGTGACTGCCAATCTGGTTCCCAATCCACCCCTTCCTGATCCTGTGCAAGGAGGGCAGTTATTTAGAGAAGTTGAATAGTCCCATCTGCAAAGTGGATGTTATAATACAGACCTGGCCCACCTGCTGTGAGAAGCCCACAAGCTCCCCCCTGCAAGTGTGCCTAACAGGGTAAGTGCTCAGTAAGTACTTCTCTTGAAAGAGCTGCTTTCCCTCCTCTCATGTCTCTTCTTCAGCAATAGGTACTTGGCATGTGGTTGGAACAACACATGAAGAGGTACACATTTGCAAAATAATGGACCACAGTGAAGTGTTTCTTCTGTTTACAAAAGAGACTGACTTAGAGTAGGGCACACCCAAAACTCAGCTGCAAGCATCCTAGAAACAGCACCAATCTCTCATTAGCGCTGTCTTCAGACCCAGAGCATGGTTAATGAAGGTCCTCTGAGCTTAAAAAAGAACCCAAGGCAATGCATGGGCCCTATGGAGAAAGGGCATGAGCTACACAAATACAAAATCGTGGTAATGATTGTGGGCATAGTGGCACATTGGTAATTGGCAAGGCCTTGAGATGCAAAGCACCAGAAATCCATCCAGGCACCCAGGAATTACCCACCTTCTGCATGGCCACGTGTCTTCCAGACCTCAACAGATATGTGTATGTATAATCAATCGGTTCAAAGCCCCTGTAGCAGGAGGCAGTGCTTTGTTGTAAAACAAAACTGAGATGAAATAACCGTCATCCTTTCAAATATCCTCTGAGAGTTTGGTATTTGAGGCACATTCTGTGATGTACTTCTCTCTGACCTCAAACACTTTGATTCTTTTTTTTCAAGTTCACATAAAAGAGAGAAAGCTCTCAGATTGGTCTACTGTACCGAAAGCCTCGACTGGATCTGAATTCTTTGCTAGTGCAGAGAATTAGTTGTTATTCCAGATAGTTAGGAAGCGGAGATGAAGGGCTATTACATTAGAGAGGCCCAGCCCTTTGGGAAGTTGGGCCATCTCGCTCCTTATTTAAAAATAGATGAGTTCCCACTGCTCCCCAAGGCTTTGAAGGGTACACTTAGATATTGTAAGTCCCATCCTGACATGCTTTCTTCCCATTCACAATACACTTGCAGAATTTGAGAATGTGGCTTGTTCTGGAAGCTTAGAACAAATGCTTCAATTTTCCATTCTCTGAATGAAAATCAATAGCAACAGAGAGATAAAATCAATGTTCAGCCCTCCATAGGGGAAATCCCACCCTTACCCTATCTCCTACTCACTCACACAGAACAATGAATCTGAACCAGCCATCCCAATTGGTGGAGAAACCCTGAGCACGGAGTCCTCTGCAGACCTGAGGACTTTCTATCATCCTATCTCCTAAGAGAAAATTTTCCTTAAGAACTCCTCAGGGTATATATGTATTTAAAACCTGCCCAAAAGAATAATACTCCATTGTAATAAAGCCTTTTTAAATTTTATTTTAACAAACAAACCCATTGACCAGTGGGATCTCTGGCATCTAAGACCAGAGTTTGCCTTCACTTTTTTTCCAGAAGGATCTACTTCATTATCAAGCCTTATAGCCTTAGGCAACCACTGACCATGATCATCGTTCTCTTTTCAAGCAAATAGTGAGGGATTTCCTGTCACCACAGATGAGTTTTTATGTTTTCTAAATTTTCATGTAAGTGGAAATCATACAGTATTATGCTTGGTTTTTGGTCTTTTTTTCCCCTTCCACTCAAAATAATAATCAGATCCATTTATGTTGTTAGATGTATCAATAGCCCCTTTGTTATTTATTACAGAGTAGTAATCCATTATATTGGATGGACCTCAATGTTTTTATCCATTTATACAGTGATAAAACTTCAGGTTTTTGTTGTTGTTGTTCTGTTTTATTTTATTTTTTTATTTTTTTGCTACTACAAATAAAGCTAAAGTGAACATCCATGAGTACATGTGCTTTCATTATCTATTTCAGAATCAAATCTTTTGTGGTATGTGTTTTGCAAAATTTTCTTCTAGGGTGACTTGCCTCTTTTAGTTTTGTAAAAGTATCTTCAGAAGATCAGACATTTTTAATCTTGGTGAAATCTAATTTGTTCTTTTTTTTTTTTTTTTTTGCATCTATTGCTCATGGCTTTTGTGCCCTACTTAATAAATTTCTGTCAAAATCAAGGTCACTGCTCCTGTTTTCTTCTAGAAGTTTTATAGTTTTAGTTCTTAAATTTAAATGTATGACCTACTTCACGTTACTTCTTTTGTATAGTACGTTATTAGTCATTAAAATTTGCATACATAGTGTGTAGTATCAAAAAATAATCTCTTATATAAATTAATTAAGAGGGTTCCATCCAAATTTTTATATGTAGTATGTTACTGCTTGTTAATTAAAAACAACTCACCTAACAAAACCTATGGCAAGAAGAAATAAAAGACAGAAATACATTGTAAAATTTTTATTATTATTTTTAGATACAGTGACCCCTACTTCTTTCCTTTGGGTTATTTTTTAAATTTTTCTAACTTTTAATGTTTCCTATAATAGGTGTCAACTACAGTAAATCAAAAATAGCCTGGAATATTTTTGGAAAAGTCACTTAAGGGAAAGTTTCCTGATCCTAGCCACCTCACCCTGTTCTTTAGTGCATAAATGTCCCTGAAGACCTTGAGGGGGGACATGCTACCAAAAATCATCCTTCTCCCACCCCTGCCAATGATAAGAAGTAAAACGAAGAATTTCCAGAATTCTTCAAAAACAACATGAATTGAGCTGAAGCTTCAGAATGAAACCAAATACAAATCCTAATACAAATACCACCTCAATCAAGGAGAAGATTCCAGCAGAAGGAGGGATGTGTTGCCCTGCCCTATCACACACCCCTCTACCCGCTCCACAATCCCCGACAAAATTGCTTGGTTGGCCCTGAAATGCTGTGGTCACAGATGTGTGCACCCAAGGGCTTCTCCAATCACTCAGTCTGCACCAATCAAAAAAAAAAAAAAAAACCCAAAAAGCTAATGAAATTCTGTCAATGATTCATTCACTGTCCTTCTGTCTTCCACTTGCAAAGGCAACCTAAAACTGGAGTCTCATACTCAGCCTAAGGCTGGCTCAGCAGCCTCTCCACATGTGCATACTCCTGACTGTCTGGAGGGCGGGATTCACCCACTGTGCTGCTGTAGAGGCCAGCTTGGCTGGCACAATTGTCCACAGATGTTTTGAAGAAAGAAAGATTACTTTCCTGATTGATGAATAAATAGAGTTGTCAACATGGTTTCCCTGATCAGAGGGGACCCCTGAAGTATAATGTGGAAGGACAGATGTTTCATCTGGGAAGATGTCCAAGACCCTCAGAAGATGTATGCAATCGGCTGATCATGTGGGCTGAGTAATTCAGCCTCTGAGAGGTCGAGGACAAGGCTGGACCCATAACCACAGCGAACAGCACTGCAGGAGCCACTCCACCTCCCAGTCCCAACAAGGGAAGTAGGCATGTCCCCTCAGTCAAAGCTGCCTCTTTGAACTATTTTTCCAGTAAATGTATAGGTCCTAGCATCAGAAATGCAGCCATTTTTTTTGGTCCTTACCTGTGTGAATCATCAAGGGGACAACAGAAGTGCACTATAATCATCACACTAACTCTCAAAGGCTTACCCTTGCAAGAACAGTAAAGAGAGCACCGTGAGCCTTAGAGGGGAAAGGCACCTGTAGGGAGCTATTTTTTCTTAGGAGTATGCAGATTTGGGTATTTCTAGCTTAAGTTCCAAAATGAATCTTACAATAACAATAACTATTATAGCCATTGTTTTAGTAAGTGGAAGAATATCTAACATTTTTTTGACATTACACTGTGTATGTTATCCCCTATGTAAATGCAACTATCAAACCAATTTAACAGGTGAAGAAACACAAATTCAGAAGTAAAGTAACTTGCCAAGGTCACATAGTCAAATAGTAGCCAAGATGACACTTGAGCCCAGATTGGTCTTATTCCCAAATCCATGGTCTAAGCCACTATAATTTTGTGGTCACCAGGAGATATGGGAGATGAAGATTAAACTTTTCACATAGGCAAAAATGTGATGCTCAGAAACATGACTTGCCCAGGAAAATATCATTTACCTGGATATGTCTGAATACAAGCAAGGATGCTGCCTTGGTCTCAAACAGATTTGAATTTAAAACCACAAACCTCTACTCTGGTATTTCTAAAAAAGTCTGAATTTTGAAATCTAGGAAGAAACAAGCAAGGGATTCATTCTCTCTCTCTCTCTCTCTCTCTCTCTCTCTCTCACACACACACACACACACACACACACACACACACAACCAGATAACTGAACAACCTAGACACTATCCCAGAGAGTAATTGGGAATTTTCAACAAAGGAAATCACATTTCTCTCCATCAGGGAAGGCAGAAATCACATGCAGCAGGAGATTGAGGCATGTTTTCTTAGAGTACATAACCTTAAAAAGAGCTTCAAATATCAACCAAAATACATTTTTACATCAAAGTCCCCAGTGACCTTGATTTTCCTTGAGTATATGAACAGGACCTCCTGGAGCCCTGGGGCCTGACAAAAGCCTGGCACACAGTAGGTATTCCACAGCTTTTTGCTGAATAACAGCAAATAAACCACAGACAAGGGAAGGTAGAATGAAGAGGCTAACATATTGTAGTAGTGAAAAATGTAAGCTTTAGAGCTAGATAGATAATCCTGGATTTGAATAATGGTCGCCACTTGTTAGATATACAAGCAAATCACGAATGCTTCACTCTGCCTCAGTTCTCTCTTTTGTAGAGTGGAGATAAAAAAAAAAACAATACCAAATTTAAAAATTTTAAAAATAATTCAAGGACAAGGATGCTGAGCACAACACCTGGAATGTGCTACACATTCCAGGGACAGGATGGGTCTTTATTATAGGAAGAACTTTCCAGTTAGGAGGACAAGAAAAGCTCATTATAATACCTTGCATTTTTGTCTGATTATGCTTAAAACAACCTTGAAAGTCTTGTTGAGGATTCTGAAGGAGATATGGGAGATAAAGGTCAGGTCTATGGCTGCAGGGGCCATGCTTAGAGAAGCCAGAGATACAGAGTCACCCCATGATAGGAGTACTGTCTTTCTGCCAGATCATGATCTCAGGGGTAGCACCTCCACAGGCATGTTTAGAGAAAATCACTTAGGGGAGGAAGGGCAATTAAAATGTATTTTAACAATAACAGCCTAAAGGAGCCTGCACTGGTTAGACTTTAAGGATTAAGAGAGGGAAGAGTACCCACCCTTCAGGATCTCAGGTGGTTAAACCAGAGCTAATAAAGTGAAAGTTCTAGGGAGGTCAATTTCAGTGGGAATGAAGTTAAGAAAGACTGCTATATTCTCCTAAGTTATGGTGCAGTCCAGGTGAGTGGCAGAGCAAGCTGCTCAAGACAAAACTGGGTGTAACTCCAACATGGTGTTGGTGCATTTCTCACTTGCACAGGCAGTTCAAGGAAGAGTGTAGAAAAGGCACTGAAATCACCTTCCTCTCACCTCCACTCAGCCCCTTTCTTAAAGAAAGCCTCTGTGTGTGTGTGTGTGTGTGCGCACGCATGCACACACACATTAGTGTGTCTGATTTCTTGTTTTGAATGTTCTTATGGAACTGAAAATACAAGCAGCCTGAATTCAAGTCTGTTTCCATCATTGTTAAGTCTAAGCCTTCTGGGTGGCTAGTGCTGGGTGGGGTGGCATTGAGAATAAGGGCTATAAGGAAGAAGAGAAAATGGGGGAGAACTCCCCCTGGGCTTGGTAAATAGGGATAGGCCTGCTATACCCCAGGAAATAGCAAGACATAATCTAGGAAGGAATGGTAGTGTGAGCTTTGAGAAGGCAGGAGGGTTATGGCAACAGAGACCCTCTGGCCTCAAGGACTCAAAGGATTAGCATAATCAGATACAACCAGGGGACAAAAGGTCCAACCTCTGATTTCTTAGCAATAACCTTACTGGATCTTAAGGTCACTCATGGAAAAGGAAGTTCCCAAATAATGACCAAGAAGGGATTTCTGTTCATCTGCTCAGATGAGAACGCAGAGTAAAAATTAAGTAGATTTAAAGGAATTAAGATGAATGTTCTTTGCAAATTTGTGTTTGAAAACTGAGATTCATACCATTAAGCAAGAATATAGGCACCAAATACCCTACAAAATGGCAGCACAAACACTATGCTCTCCCTTCTCCTATGTTCCCCAGTCAAGTCCAGGTACCCTTAGATCCACCAACTGCAGAGGGCCTCCCACCCTCCACCCACCTTGCTTCCTGTCTTACCTGGGCAGCAGGTGCTTGCGGCTGACACACAGGGCTGTCTGGTAGTCCTGGGTCACACACACTTTGTGAGGGCTGCATTTCACCTTCAGGCAGGGGTCCTTGGATGGGTCCAGGGCTGACATGAAAGGAAAAAGAAGAGGAGCATGAGGACCTCCAAGGAAATTTAATTTCCACTGCTATTCAAATAAACAAATGGGAAATAAACCAATTGTGTGGTTGCACAGAGAAAACTCTGTGCTGTTTTCTGAGACTGGTGGGGATTGAAATGAAAACCCAAGCCAGAGGGAATTCTGTGTCTATCACACATGCTCTTCTTGAACATCAGGATAGTGATTCCTTGGTGCTTTGGGAGTTTTAGCATCTTCATTTCAAGTAGGAATTACTGTAAAAAAATCCTTTAGAATCTTACATGATCGGAGGAACAAGAGCTACCAAATCTTCCCCGTTTGGTTATTTATCTGGTGTTGGTTGTTATGATTTCATTCATGCTTAATTTTACTTATTTCCTATCACCTAAAAAGCCCTTAAGGACATAGGTTTTTGCTTCAGTTCAATAAATACAGGCCATGGGCATTAATAACCTATTTTAAGTTTGTAGAGAACTTCCAGATGTGTAAGACAGTTTTGTGCCACACAAAGTTACAATGTAACAGGGAGAGGGGGGGGAAAAAACTTACACATAAATATTTATTGTGCAAAGCAGAATTAGATAAGGGCCATGATGGGCATATAAAATGATAACAGAGCTTGAGGGAAAAATAGAGATCAATTTCTAGGGCAAAGATTAGTGAAGCATTAATATGTGAATTGGATCTTGAAGGATGGGTAGGATTTTGAAAAGCAAGGATAGAACAGGCAAACCAGGCAGGGAGACAAGCACAAGCAAAATGCAGGAAGGCCTGTGTGGGCAATCATGAGAAATTCAATGACTGTTAAGTGTGGTCTGTGGGTGGGTAATGAGGGAAAGGGAGTTGACTCAAAGAAGTAACTCAAGAAAGCGTCCCCAAAGACAGAGGTTCATATACAGCAACATATTCTGGAATAAGCTTGAGCAGCAGGCTCCTGGCTAATCAGCACTTAGCATGCTGAGGTGCACATGCTCATCATGGACCCAGAAGAGGCCCAGGGGAACTTCCTGCAAAACAAAAGCAATTGTGCCATATCCCAGATCTGGAGCCTAACGTCTATTAGGAGGTAAATCTTTCATAACTGCTCTCTACAGCCAGGGATGTGAGGTTTCTCAATTTCCTCCCCATGCAGACATTTGGTTAAATGAAATGGCATTGCAAGCAGGGATAGCAAAACTACATGACAAATGCCATCATCCGCTCCACCAGTTCGTTCAGCTGTCACAGAGAGAAGAGCAGTTTCCCTCCTTACGCCCAGGTCCAGGCTCTGAGCACTATTCCTTCAGAGGGTTGCCAAGAACTCCTCAAAAATCCTGAACACAGAGCAAACCAGCATTTCTGCTGTGTGAACAGCTCAAGGCAGCTCCCTCCCCAAGCAACTGTAAATGGGACCAGGATACATTCTTAGGTTAGTCAGGACAGCAACAAGATCCAGGTCCTGGTCCAAGAGAAGCCATCTGAAAAAGCCTAATCCCCAAAAGATGTTCTCTGATACCCGGAGTTTAACACAGAGGCTCAAATAAGAGAGAAGCTGATTCACGTGCCAAGGCCCACATGCTCATTCCTTGCTCTTAAACTGAGGGCTGCCTCGGAGACAAATTGGAGAGAGGTTTGTATCTACCCTCAGATTCCTCCAAGGCTGGGCCTTCTAGAAATTTGAAGCAAGAGCTTCCTGGCCCCAAATAGAACTTCCTTAGTTTCTAGAGATGTCTGCTTGAGAAGCCAGGATGATGGTATAGTTTCTGCCAGTGACTTTTCCTTATGCATAATTCCCCACCCCCACCTCCAGGGCTGCAGCCAAGTCAACATGGGCTTACCTTCCAAGACTTTTCCAAAATTGAGTCAACAATTAAAAGGATTAACAGATGACCACCAACAATGGCCATGCCCATTCTCACACTTCCATCCACCACTATAGATTTCAGGAAACCTGGGGACCAATGACTGGCAGTCCCGCCATAGTTACCAGGGTAGGCTATTTCCCCAGTAGGTGCCAAGAGCTGCAGAGACTTTGGAATCTGCACTAAGTAGTTCTCAGAAATGGAGGATAGTAGGATGGCCTAGAAGAATGGGCGTTGAAATCTGCAGTAGGACATGACAAGCTTTGAGGCAGAATCTGAACTATTTTTGCTTCTACAGTCAACTTCTCAAACATGCAATGTTCACACTGCCAGCTCTGATTGGATGGTGCAGTCACAAAGAAAGTCAATCAGCTGAGCAGAAATAAAAGGAAAGAGAACAGACTCCAGAGTAGGCCTTCTGGGATGGGGCCCTGGCTATGCAATTTACTAACCTTTCTCTACCTCAATTTCCTCTTCTGTAAGAGAGGAATAATAACATCTATTATTGCTGGTTGGTTGTCTTAAGTATCAAATGAGTTAATATCTGCAAGTGCTTACAACAGACCTGGTACGTGTTAAGCACCTCTTATGGGTTAGGTTCTTCAGGTTTGTATTTTGTTCCCAGACTGAATAATAAGCCTTCATAATCATAAGAACAATAGTTAGCACCACTGAGTTGCTTCTGACATGCAACCAGTGAACCCAGCCCTCTAATTGGATTACCTTGCTTAATCCTTGCAAGCATCCAAGGAGGTGGCTGCTGCTAACATCCCCATTTTATAAACACAGGTCTGAGAAAAAAGCTGCTGATGAGAGGTGCAGAGGGTATTTGCAAACCAGGTCTGTGAACCTGAACTCCTCACTACGTGACTCCAGCATGGGAAACAACTAGGATCTTTGTTGGGCAAGGGTCCGACCTTACCCAGGTTTGAAGCTCAGATGGCACCATATTCTTGAGAGCCCTGAAAGGCAACTGAGATTTAATGGCCAAAAGTAAGAGGGAGCTGCCAGGGCATCCGGTGCTACTGAAGCTGTGATAGCAATACCTGGCCTGTATGTCCCCCAGGACTGGGTCACCAGTCCCATTCCCCAGAGGGTAGGATGGACATCTCCAAACAACTGCCCTCTCTGGATGCAGCAATCCCCCAAATGAGTCACCTGACCTGTGGTCTGGTCAACTCTTCTGCAATCTTGTCATCCTGCCATTAGTCTAACTAGTATAGATAACCCTTGGGATCCTAGAAGCTGACATTTCTTAACAAACAAAAAATAATAACAAAAATTCCAACGAAAAGTAATAATAATGAAATTATCATTTAACTCCACACACATACTTAACAATTTGCATACAGAAATCAAGTCTGCTAGAAATTAATTACTAGGGTCTGAATACTTGAAACATGTATGCGAATTATTTAGAGTAAATGAACTTCACAGAACAACAAAACAGTAACAAATCAAGCTGTCAGCATTTGTTTAATCACCAGGATACATTTTGTTTTTGAAAAACAGCAATATGGGGATTGAAAGGAGGGCGTCATTTCCATTTCAATGCAGCAGTGACACTCCTGAAAGGCTCCCACAACCACTGGTCCTGGACAGGGATGTGTGGCTCCTCTTTCTAAAGGGAATGATAAGAGATTTGAATAGTAAGTGGCATTTAAGAAGCCTTTTCATAAGATGGAGGAAACTGCAGAGGTGAGAAGGTAGGGAGAAAGCACTGTCAGTGAGAGCCCAGAGCCAGGCTCAAAGCCTCCCTGTCATGGTGCTGATGATTTCCTGGAGATTATGCTGCAAGTTTTAATCTCCCGCTGCACATGCTTGGTAACAGCATGCAGTACTCTCTAGAAGATGAGAAAGCCCTGGGTCCCCTGTACCACTTGCATCACCATACCTGCAAGACTCATGTGGACCTAAACTCGACAATGTGCCTAGCACAGAGCAGGCATGCATTGAAGGTTAATTCCATCTTTCCTGCCTGTCTTCTTGCAAAAGCCAATCAAGGGTCAAATGGTATGGGACACATGTCCAATTATCTTTCTCAAATAAATTTTACAAAAACTTTTCTCAAAGAAAAAGGCCCAAGAATGAATTAATTTAAAGAGATTTGTTGAGCTGCAGAGTATTGAATTCAAAAGCCAGTTAATTACCAGTTCCATCTAAGTTTCTTTTTTTTAATTAATTTTATTTTTTTGAGCTCACTGCTTGGTCTCAATTAAGGTGCTGATATTTTAATTATCTTAATTGTTTCTGAACTTGTTTTCAGTTCAATGAGTTATTTTTTAATTAGCTACATTGATTTTAAAATCCGAAAATCAAGACTTTTCTCTGTCCTTGGGCACACTGTGTAGGCTAATTGGCAAAGGACCATGGTACCAGGAATAGCAGAGCTTGATACTACCTCATAGATGTTGAGACAAGAGGAAGGTTCCATTTTGGGGGTTGTCCCAGAGGGTCCCTCAGTCACTTAGGGACATCACACATGCTTGTGTGTGTTTAATTAACATTTGCAGAGAATCATTTTATGTGAGCCACCTCTGCAGGCTGGAGGCCAGCACCTCTGTATTGCACACAAGATGTCCTACCTGCTCTCCAGGGCTCACAACTAGAGAGGAGACAGGGGGAGGTGGGGGATGCCTGACCCAGCTTTTCAGAGGGTGAGGTAAGATTTCCTGGAAAAACTCACGTCTGTGGAAAAGTGGTTTGAACCAGGCAATAGGGTGAAAAGGAAGTTCTCCTCCCAGGGGTATGTGAGATCTTGGCAAGCAAGGTTGAAGAGTTTCAGTAGGTTGGTAGCTGGTTGAAGTGGGGGTAGTGCGTGGTAAGGCTGGATAGGGTGATCAGGCATGTTCATGGAGGGCTAGAAGCCACAGCAAGAATTCTGGGCAGCCATGGCCTCTAAGTTCCACAGCAACTTCAAACATGGCAGAACCTGGTGACCTGGCAGAACCATGGCACACCTTGGCATTCCAAAACTGGAAGAGAGGAACAATGTACACATATGATATTTAGAAAATGGCACTTTAATAAGAACAGATGCAAGTAAATCTGGGATGGAAAGCCCAGTGGGGCTCCCTTTCCTTCTTAGAGAAGTTTCCCTACTCCCTCTCCCCAGGGACATCAAGCATTCTGGGAAGCCACAAGTGCACCCTCTGAGACCAGTAAGCAAAAAACTTATCAAAACCAACTCACGAAACTCATGGTCCAGTCTGGTAACTCCCAGAAGCTTTTTCAGAAAAAAAAAGGTTCCTTAATTTGCAAAATGTCTCCAAATTAATGATGACCTGTTGTCTCCTCCTTGCTTTTAAGATTGCCCTCTGTCTGAATCATGCACACCCAAGACTCTTCTGAAGAGCAAATAGGGCCAGTGATTCATTAGGAGTGACTTAATGGATGACCGACAAAGAAATTATTCGCAACTGTGAAAACCTCATCAGGCTAGGATTCCGAACATTTATTACAGCTTGTCTGTCCCCATGGTAACCCAAGCATGCATCTTGTCTCCCCACCTCTCTAGAGGGGCTTGTTTACCAGCTGATGACAGAGCGTCATAGAATACAAAATAGAAGATTCTGCCCATTGAATTTTGCCGTAACCAGGGAAGAATGGCAGCTAAGAAAGCTTACTTCACCATTCTCAGCTTTCATATTCAAGGGATTGTCCAAGTTCTTTGAAGCCAAACAAAGGGGACTACCGGTTATGAATCCAGATAGGGCAGTCGGTTGAGTGACACGGAAGGCTACACTGGTGTGCCCAAGGACTGGACAATGAGAAAGAAGGGGCCACGGCACAGAGAAGACAAAGAGGCACAGGATGAGAAGATGCATCTGGCCAAAGATCACACTCCTTTTCTTTCTCCTGTAAACTATGGGCCTGAGGACTCTTTTCTTTATGTGCCAATTGTGACAAAGCATCTTCCCTGGTACTTTATTAGTATGTTTCAGGTGGGGCTGAAGATAAACTGATAACAGCCTGTTTGGGAAGGTACTCTATTAATTTCAATGATAATATAGTAAATGCCTACACACTACATGGATGAGTGTGTAGGCATTTACTATATTATCCTCTCAGCTTTTTAGTATATGCCAAAAATTTAAAAAAGATATTTTAATATACAAAATAAATATGATGACCCAGCCTGTTAACACATTAGGCAAAGATAGTTTATAATAAGAAACAATTATAAATAATTTGAATATTCATCTATATTAATCTGCTCAGGCTACTATAACAAAATACCATAGAGTAGGTGGTTTAAAACAAAAAAAAATTATTTTCTCACAGCTTTTGAGGTTGAAAATTTGAGACAAGGGTGAAAGAGTAGTTTGGTTGTATTAGGGCTCTCCTCCTGGTTTGAAGATGGACAACTTTGACTCGTGTCCTCAGATAGCCTTTCCTTAGTGCAGAAAAAGAGAGAAATAGAAGATGAGCTTTCTGATTTTTTGTTTGTTTGAAGTACTAGGGATTGAACCCAGGGATACTATTATTAAGCCAAATTCTGGCCCTTTAAATTTTTTTTTTTTAAATTTTATTTTGAGTCATAATCTAAGTTGCCCAAGCTGGCCTCAAACTTGTGATTCTATTGCCTCAGGCTCCAGAGTTGCAGGGGCTACAGGTATGTGCCAGCCTTTCTTAAAAAGATACTAAACCTATTAGATTAGGATTCTACCCTTGTAACTTCATGTAATGTTAATTCTTTCCTTAGTGGTCCCATCTCCAAATATAGCCACTCTGGGATCTGGTGCCTGAACATATGAATTTGGAGGGATTCATAAATATTCAGTCTATAACACCAACTATAGGTTAATTATTTAGTTAATTATAGGATATTCATTTATGAAATAGCATGCAGGAATTTCAAGGAAGCAAGTAGATCTATATGTACTAATATGGCTAGATGTTTGTGGTGAATTAAGTAGAAAAGTAAGTTAAGATGAGAAAACCAATCAGAAAGTAACTTGTCAGCACCACAAAGTTCTAATGGCAAAGCCAAGACTCAAAACCAGACTCATTTTTTCCAAAGAAGGCACCCTCTCCCTTCTAAATCCTGCTTCTCTTGAAAAGAAGCTACCACCACCACCACTAGTCCCAGTTTCCACCTCACTCACAGTTTTTTTCTGATTAACTGTTCTCTGTCTCCTGGGACCAACCCTGAAATAGACCCTAAACTAACTCAAACTCTCAGAGATCCCAGGCCAACACCACTGCTGTCTGTCACTGACTGGAAAACTCTCTGCAAAAGACACAGTCCCCTTTTTCAAGCCCTGGAGAATCAATCCTGCCTGCAGCTAGGAGACACTGAGTCATGACCATAGCCAAAGGTAATATCCATCCCTGGGAGATTCTGGCATTCGCTTCTGAGATAAAGGAGTTAAGACTACCCATGACCGGCTGGAACTAATGACAGATGCTAGGATGAGCTTGGACCCTCTGTTCACATACAAAACAAGACATTATGGGCAGCCACTGATAAGCCCAACATGGTAATTTACACATCCTGATCATTAGAAAAGAAAGCATTAAGAGGAGTCTGCTAGAGCAGCTGTGGAAATGTGCCCCATAAAATCAGTGGCCACAAAATTTTATTAGCCTGGCCAGCCATCCGCCCTTTCTTAGCCTGCTTCCCAGCTGCTCTGGGATGTGAAAACGGGACCTCGCTTAATAATCCCAACAAGAACCTGAGTTCCCTTTGAAGTGGGAGGGGGAAGAAGAGGTCAAAGAGAGCAGGGGAGAGGAATTCAGTAGAAAGGAAGAGGAAGCATTTTATTATATAATACATCAGCTAATTAAGGGGATAATGATGGAAACAGTGACATCCACCAATCTGTAGAACAATGTACCACTGCCCATTCTAATTTGACAATGAGAAAACTAACACAGAGATCAGTTTACTCTTAATTTACTGGTAACTGATGGAGATTTTAATTAAGGAATCTGTTTGTGACCATACCGCCAGTGAGCCTGGATTTCCATCATGGTGCGTCTCACACTAAAGCTGATGCTCAGAGCCACTAGGCTAAAGGTGAAGACAACTGTGCCAAGCAGCAGCACACCAAACTACTATGGCCACCTCCCCTAGGAATCACGCCACCCAGAAGACCCCAGGGGAAACTTCTGTGTAGAACACACTGACTGCACTATCAGAAATTAAAGTCATATTGTTAGATTTTTTTAAGAAGCTTCTGTTACTTTTATAATGAATATAAGAGTCAATGTTTCTTTCAAAAGCATTGCTGCTGACCAGTGAACTTAACTCTGACTTAAGAAATAGCAAGGCCATGTGAACCATGTATGTGTGGTTCCTTCTATGAGAGGGGTTTTCAGTTCACATCATAGAAGGGGAGACTCACGAAACCTGGTGTCAATATGAAACAGGGAAGCGTGAATAATAGGATTAGAGCAGGTAGGGAGATGGAATGAGCAAAGAGGCTGGAGGGAAAGAAAACAGGGTTCAGTGTCAAGTGGCAGAAGATGGTTCCACTTCAGAAAACCACACACACAAGCTGCCTCGTTCTTGGTCATATACTTATTTTCTTAAAACTAGAGAAACCGGGAATGATATTGACCAAATGACATTGTGATATTGTCAGCAAGTATGAATAGGTAACAACAAATTCCACTATGTTGTATAATTATAATGCACCAATAAAAATACATAAATAAAGGAAGAAAACTAATACAACAGGAAAAAAGAAAGAAAGTAGTTGTCACCAGCTTAAGGGAGTTTCAACCTCAAAGTGTGTGCAAAGGACGGAGGCCTTGACATTTGGGTCGCCCTGGGTCTGTTATATTATTTACACTGTGGTTTGGACCCTCTGGGTTTCACTTAGGTACTGGTGGGAAATTTTCTAACATGGCAGAATCATCACGGGTGCACTGAGCCGTGGCAGGAAGCCACAGTAACCACTCCTGATGCATAATGCACATGGAAGGAGGTTTCCAAACCCCATATGAAAGCTGACCACATGGAAAACCCTGGGCTACCTCCTCTCTTGGGACACCCTGCTTCACATTTCCTGCAGAGTACTTTCACTTCACTAAATAAATGCTCTGTGCTTCTTCTATCTATGTCTCCCACCTGAAATCCTTCTTTCTGGAAGAGACAAACTGAGAAACATATCACCTGGTAACGACAGCACCTGAGACTGATCTCATCTCTCAGTAAAGGGACAAGACACCATCCACAAAGAAGTCTTAACATACTCATCCATCAAAATGGCCAGGATTTATTAAAATATTATAGCAGTACAAGTACTTGGATTCTATTTCATTATAATTGGCATAAATTATTCATAAGACATTTATGAACAGAGGAGTAAGAATTACTCAGAATACAAAAGAACTAAATTCTATAACCTATAAGAGGACATAAAAAACACAATAAAAATCAAATATTTCCAGGAAAAAGGTATACTTTAAAAGATCACTGTGGCTCATAAAGTCTGTCTTTCGTATCTGTGCTTCATTTAAATGCAATTAAAATTCCCATTAAATGTGGAGTTTTTCCTAATCCAAAGGCATCCAGAGAACTAACTCCTTTGGTACTGGTTATTCTGTTATTATTCAGCAGCTATGGTTGACCATAAAAGGATTGGAAAACTCAGAAGCTTCAAGAATTCCCCCCACCCTTCAAGATTTTTAGTGCATGTAGAATATAATTACTGGTGGGACTGCAAATTGGTGCAACCACTATGGAAGGCAGTATAAAGATTCCTTTCAGAAAATTGGGAATGGAACCACCATTTGACCCAGCTATCCCACTCCATGGTTTATATCCAAAGGACTTAAAAATCAGATTACTATAATGTTTATAGCAGCTCAATTCATAATAGCTAAACTGTGGAACCAACCTAGGTGTCCCTCAATAGATGAAAGGATAAAGAAAATGTGTTATATACACTCAATGGAATATTACTCAGCTTTAAAGAAGAGTAAAATCATGGAATTTTCCAGTAAATGGTTGCAGTTGGAGAATATCATGCTAAGTAAAATAAGCCAATACCACAAAACCAAAGGCCAAATGTTTTCTCTAATATTCGGGTGCTAATTCACAATAAGGCTGGGGGCACTAACAAAGAATAGTGTTACCTTAGATAAGGTAGAGGGAAGTGAAGGGAAGGGAAGGGATGTGGGGATAGGAAAGACAGTAAAATGAAACAGACATTATTACTGTATGTATATATGTGACTACATGACCAATATGATTCTGCAACATGTACACTCAGAAAAATGAGAAATTATATCTCATCTATCTATGATATATCAAAGTGCATAAATGCATTCTGTCATGTATAACTAATTAAAACAAATTAAATTAAAAAAGAATAGAAGGTTCAAGATCAGAGACATGTGGGTTTGAGGAAAGGTACTACTTTGCCACTTCCTGCCTGAGTGAGATCTCATCAGGTTCCTTGACTGAGTCAGTTGCAGACAAACAGATCCACTTCACTGTAGTCTTGTGAGGATCCGAAGGGATAATGTATTAAAGGTGCTCAGCACAGAACACACTCAGTTGTCATCCTCATCACTCTTACCCACTCCTTTTAGCTTGCTCCTGAAGTACAGAAAAGGGATACCCCCCAAGGGGAAGGGACCTTGAACATTTAAGAGAGGCAAGATCCCGAGGCCATGATTCTGTTTGGTCTTTCTAATCCCCAAATGGTATATTCATCTCTATAAGAAGAAATACTGAAGCTTCATTTTTAGCATCTAGCACAGGGTCTATATTGTCTAGAAAACTCTTGCTAATTACCCAGGTCTACACCACTGCTAAAACCCTGACAGGACAAGAAAGGAGTTCATGTATCTCTAGTAGAGCCCTGTCTCCTCCCAAAGAATTAAAAGGCTGAGAATGAAAGATGAAAATAACCCCCCCAACTGTGCACTAAGATCTCACAATGCCTCATATACAACATACACCACTAGACTATTTTGTTTGTTTGTTTGTTTTCAAGAGAAAGACTATGGGCTTTGAAAAATCTGTACTGGAAAGTCCTGAAATTTGAGTGTTAAGATACCCTAAGAACATACATGTAAGCACTGTTGGTAAAAGGTTTTGGGGAAAAAGGGAGCCTGATTCAAGACAAAAAGAATCTGGTAAAGATTGTTGACACAAGAAGACCAGGGTCTGAGTCCAGAGAAGTTAGTAACATATATTTTGGGGACAGCTGGATGGGCAAGTTCAGCAAGGTAGGCTGCATATATAAAGTTGGTGCTTTCTGATCTTCAATTGACCTGATGCCTTCTGCCCTGTCCTATAAAGCTCAGCAGGAATAGGTATTAACAGAAACCAGAACAATAAAAGGAAAAACCTGCCCCAAATTAGAGATGGTGATACTCAAATGACTCTCAAAGCCTCAAGTGAGGCTGTCACTTCAGTAGTATGGCATCCATGGAGCCAAACTTCAGTGCAGAGCTCTGGTGAGGCCACATGCTGCTCCTTCATTGGTCACCTCTCTGAAAAACCTAAAACCAAGCTGAAGAGAAAGAAACAGGCAGACCCACATCATATATATTTAGCACAGCCTGTCCCACCCTCTCTTTTTCTTGTTTTCCCACAATCAAATCTAAGTCTTGGCTCTCAGAATGTATGGGAGGTCAAGCAGAACACAAATCTACAATCTCCTTGCAGCATCTATTTTACTAGATGGTCAGTAACTTAAAACCTATCTATATCATGGCAGTCACCCATCTACTAAGAACAGAATGCAAAATTCATTTAAACGGGTATAGAAGAGATTTCAAGAATGCATGTGCCCATGGCGTGTTCTGTCCCCAGAGCATCACAGTGTTTGCTCACACTTGCTGTTGGAGGATCTTTGGGAGAAAAGTTTGAAAAGTGTAGAAGTATTTACCAAGTTTAAAGGGGGCCAAGAAGGAAGCAGAGAGTTCTCCAGGGTACTGATATCTAAGATGGAAAATCAATGCCAGTAAAAGTACATACAAAGAACCTTTAGAAGCAAATGGTTCATTCTTGTGGGATCAGAAAGCAGCTACCATTAGAGCTGATTAATCAGAAATGTATCCTATGTCCCCAGAATAAACTTCCACGCTTCTTCCCAGGGATCTCAGTCCCACAGATAAAAAAAGTCCTAGGGTTGTTCAGAGCACTGACCCTGCATAATTTAAAGCTTTTTTGAGAACCTTCTATGTGGCAAACATGGGACAAGATATATAAGTGAGTTTAAAGCATTTGTGGCTCCCCAGGTATCAAATTAAATATCATAATTAAAGATGTTATTACTTTTGTCCCTCCCACTGTTAATTTTTCAGAAACCCTTGGCTGAGGATTTATAAATGAGTAATCAGAGACTATTCATTTCCAAGTCCTTTCTTTACCCAATTATGGCAGATTCATTTCTGCTTCTTTGGGATGTTTCCCAAGGCCATTAAATGTCATTCCTTAACTGAGAACACTGAAGTAATCATGACAAAGTTAGTGCTGAATGCAGGCAGGTTTTCTTGGGGCATCTTCTACACTATTAAAAACCATCTCAAGCTGAGAGAAGAATGTTGCCTCTCCCTCTGTAGTGTTTGGTAAGTGCTATACCATGTAAGTCTTATTTATTCTTGTTCTTGTTTGAGTGTGTGTCCCATGATATTCAGTCACTGCTAAAATATGTCATTTGCACCCAAATAAGCCAAGCAATTCATGTTCCAAACTTGCCCACAACTAGCTCTCTTCTGTACATGTCTCTCCACCAATGTGCCACTCAATGGCAATTCCTTCCCTTATTTTATTCTAAGATAAAATCTAGAGCACTAATATAAAATATAAATCAGGCTTTAACCATGCACAGAAGGCAGATGCAACACTAAATAATTGGAAAATACCAATGGGTTCTCCTAAGACAAACATGAAACAAACACAAGGAGTAAAGTCTTTTATTTTTGTTCTGCAGCAAAAAATACAAAGTATACAGCAGGAAAGACAGAGCAGCAAGAAGAGCATTCCCGGATATCACAGGGCTATAGCATTCCTTCCACCAAAAGAGGGGAGTTTACATTTTTGTTTTCCATACAGACTCCAAATTTCAAGGGGTTGAGGAAAGAATTTCATGACTATGTCTTCTGTAGTCTGATTCAGACTTTTTAGTTCCCATTCCATGCCCACAATGTCTTCATCACCCAATACTTACCTGGCCTTCAGTTACCTTAAACAACTCACACATTCTCAAACATGTGGTATCTTTTTTGCCTCATCCAGAGGGCATTGTCCAATGCAAAGTATCACTTCCTTCTGACAATTACAGAATGAGTCCAATATATCCACACTCGACTAGAAAAGGAAACAAAATTAGATCTTGCCAAAGAGCATGCAACTAAAGGGCCAATCTGAAATGTGACTCCAAGTCTGTCTCAATCCAGTCAAAGGCTTGAAAGATCAGAGACAATGCATCCTCTTCACTACCACATGCCTCGTACCATAAACAGTTCCTGGAGTATCATGGGGTTTGTTACAGGTATTAAGCCCAGGTCCATGGGCTTCACCCTTCCTTTAGCCTGCTCTGTGAGGCCAGGGACCAAGTTTGCTCACCATATCTGAACTTGAAGTCTCCTGACATGTGTCTACTTCAAATGATGTGCTCAGTTCATGCTGGATAAACTCTGTGCAAGGGGCAGCTTGGGATGGATCTACCCTAGATTTCTAGATCATAAAGTTCAGATTTGCAAGAGACCCAGAGGTATCTCCAGCCCAACATGTTGAATAGTAACACAGGGAAGACCTTACTTCATCACTTCTACACACATTTATGAAACTCATTTTATATGCCAAGTACTAATACGATAGGCACTGGGCACTCAGAGATAGTTAAGACAAAACCCTTGCTCTTGGGAACATACATTCTAGTAGAGAGATGATGAGAAATGAAAGAAAGGGGGAGGGAAAGGAAGGGAGAAATGAAGAAGAGAAAGAGGGGAGGAGGAAATGTTAGATAAGGATAGGAGCTAAACAGCTGGTTTTAAAAGAGCAATGCCATAAACTCCTGAGTGGTCACTTTGGATTAAGTGGTCAGGAACACTCTCTCAGAGGAAGCGATATTTCAGCTATGACCTGACAAGGCCTTTTGAAGATCAGATGAGGAACATTTCAGCAGAGGGACAGTAGAGGCCCCAGGGTGAGAAATGACCCGGCAGTGTTAGATAAAGGGACAGGTCTCAATAGATTTTAGGATTTTTCCAAGGACATGCCACTGTGGTAGAGCAGGACTTATGTCTAAAATGACCAGTTCTCAGATGTGTATCCTTATAACAATGAGTGACCAGATAATGGATTGACATATTGATGTCTAGTGGAGATATATCAGCAACAACATGCTGGCCTTGCTCCAGACCTGGACTCACCTTCAGGATCACCACTGTGATGTGACAGGCCAGGGCTCTGCTTCAGTAAGGGATCTTGATGGGCCACTTCTCAGGTTGCCAAAGCCAAATAATCTAAAGAGAACCCAGATCTCAAGCTTCCTGGACAGTCTCTTTACTCAGACAACCAAGTCACCAATATGTGTGATGTGAATGATAGGAAAAAGGTCAAAAGAACATGAATTTTGGAATTGACAGAGCCAGATCCAAACTTGAGCTCAACTCCTTGGGTGCTACGTGACACTGGATAAGTTACACAGCTTCTCTGAGCTCTAAAGGGAAATAGCAATGTCTCCTTTATGTGGCAGTTGGAGGCTTGATGAGACAGTGTGTCCATTGTCTAACAATGATCTTAACAAGTCCTCAGTAAATGTTAGCTCCCATCTTTGCCATGGGATTCCTCTTAAACATTCCTCACAGCTGCAATTTGAGCCCTTTTCTTCTCCAAGTTATCTTTAAACTGAAGCAGAGTCCTGAAATCACCTAGTCTCTGCTTCCATAACTGTATTCTCCATGGTAAGCCACCCCTGGCCAGTCCCCCACTCAGGGGCCTGGACTTCACCCTCACAACTCCGTGCCTCAGAAATCAGATCACTCCACTGCCATCACTTACACAGTCAACGAGGAATGGGTGGTTTTATGGCTTTCACTCAGTAAGGCCCAGCTTAAAATCTATACCTGGTACCCATGAACTTCAGGTATGGCATGAAAGGAGAAGAAAACTGATGACATAATGGAGAGTCCCTTTTCCCCCAAAGACTCCTTCCCCTTGCAAATGTTTGACAGAGATTTTTGGCACCAGATTCCACTGGCTGGGACTAAACCAGCCATCAGGCCTTTTGTGATCCTGAAAAAGCTAATGAGAGTATGTGTTGCTGTGTAATCCAAACACTAGCCATTTCATGCCCAATCGTTTTTTAAATGGGCAACAAATCTCCCTGGTGTGTTCCTTTCTCTGACAAACAAAAGCTTCCGTCTGGTCTCTTTGTGAGCCCTGTCCAATCAACAAGGGCAAGAGGTCTTGGATGCTAATTCAAAGTCCCAGTCACAATGGCAGATCCACCAGGCCCCCAAGCTCCAGCCTAACAAGTTTTCCTCATAGGAAGTCAAGTCAAAATCCAGAATTTTGAACTCAGGCTGATGAAGCACACCACTGATTTTAAGTAATTTCTGTATAGTAAGCTTTTTGGATGAAGTTTCAAAATGAGCTAGTATTCCAAGCAGTGGCATTGATGGACAAAGAATGATAAGACTTCATGGTATCAAGACTGGGTAGAAATTCCCAGCCCCACAAAGAAGGGGCTTCAGGAGTACATTCATGGTTCTCTAGGTACTGGGGAAGCAGAAGTACCTTTGCACCCTGAGAAGAGGGTAGGCCTGTGGCAGAAGGTTCACCGAGTATTGCTGCAAAAATGAAGTGGTGAGTTGGACACGGTCTGCTGTCCAAAGCTGGTGACTGGTATTATAGGCTTCCAGGGCCATGAGTACATCTGCACTCCACCCATTCCAGCTCACTGCTGAGTTTGCATGTTCTCCTCCTGGAGTGCCTCTGGGTTCTTTTTCATTCACCAAAGGAGTTTTCTATTTTGGTTTTCAACATGTTCCTTGGCAACTGAAATATTTCTTACCCAGAAGTTCTGTGAGTTTCCTAAAAAACACCTTTTATGACAACCCATCCCCCCTTTATTTCCAAAGAGGAAAACATCAGGGGAAACCGTGTTTACTCTAAAGTAGTTTGATACCAATAATTGATTTATTTCTTAGGCAGAGACCTTCACTGAGCACCAACTACATGCCAGGCATCATTTCACGTGCTGAACAAGGGAGGGCCAATCCCTCTGCTTGTGACACTTTCAGACCTGTGAGAGTTACCACAAGCAGATATGACCTAATGGGATCCTTAGAGCAATGCCAGAGAACAGGGCCGACCTTTCTCCTCATTTCACAGCCAAGGTCACAGAGACATCTGTTAAAGACAGGACACAGAATTTGCTCAAGTGCCCAGAACAAAAAGGGACAGAGCAAGAATTTAACCAGGGGTAGACTCAGAGCCACCCTGTCCCTGAGGCCAGAACAAGCAGGGCCTGCAGGTGTGCTCTGACCACCACAAAAGGTGCTCTTAAAATAAGCTGCTAGAGTCCGCATTTGGGGAGAATCTTTTCTTGTCTTTTCGAGTAATACTCGTCTTTTTGAGCCTGGCTTCTTTTGCTTAACCTGATGATCTCTGGTTACAAAAATATGACATTAAAGTAGAAATAATACAATTTAAAAAAGAGGAAGAGGATCAGGGGAGAGTAGAGGGGAGGAAAAGGGGATAACAGGGCCATGGAAATCATCAATGCGTGTTCCATGCATTTACCACAGTGAAGCCTATTATTCTGTGTATCTAATAGGCAATAATTTAAAAAAAAAAAGTTGAAAGCAATGAAACATGGTTTAAAAATCTGGTACAAATTTCTGGATGATGTTTAACTGGAAGGTCTGGCTGCACTTAGGCTTGCCCTTCCACAGGGCTGCCTCCTTCGCTGGTTTCCTCTCCTAGCTTTCCTCCCTCCCTCCGTCTTTCAGTGGTACATGAACTGCCCTCTGGCCTCAGAGGCACTTGTGTTTGTACACCTCGAGCTCCACAAGAACATAGCTTTTCTTCAAAAAGTAAACAACCACACTGTTCACATCCCATGCCGCTTTTACTCGGCAAGACTCCCAGGACACCAGGGATGGGAAAGCTCCAGGAGGATTTGTTCTCTGTAGTCGAAAAGCAATTCCCAAACCTTAGCACTTCCCGACTTGGCAAACAACCTAATAACTTCTTTTTTTAGCTTCAACAGGCTAATTATTCCTCCTTTCAATTTTGCTAAACTTCAAGTAATTAAGTAATCCTCTATCCAGACAATATGCCCTCCTCCTAACAGGCTTTACTCTTTTTTTTTTTTTTTCCCAGTCTTCACTGGGCCATCTTAAATGCTGTCAGATCCCAGAGGTGACTCTATACTACAAAAGCAACCATGGGATCTCTTCTACCCAATAATGTCCCCTGGGCTGATCTTCTGTCATTGCATAACTAAAGGAGGCAACTGAGGATATCTTCTACATAGTTCCTCTCTGTAGAGCTTTATTTTTTCCTCCAGTACTGGGGGTTGAACTCAGGGGCACTCGGCCACTGAACCACATCCCAAGCCCTATTTTGTATTTTATTTAGAGACAGGGTCTCACTGAGTTGCTTAGTGCCTCGCTGTTGCTGAAGCTGGCTTTGAACTAGCGACTCTCCAGTCTCAGCCTCCTGAGCTGCTGGGATTACAGGCTTGTTCTCAGTAGAGCTTTTTGTTCATCACTTTGTCCCAGTCCCATTTCCTGGGCACTGACTGACCTTAGAAATGCAAATGAATGAAGAGAAATCCCTTTGGATGAAAGGTTGTTGACCAGGAATCTGTGGGCAGGCTTTAGTGGGTCTAAAACCCATGCACAAAATTTTATGGGAACTTTTGTGGTGCAAGGAACCCAGAGTGGATTTATTTTGAACCCTTTAACCCTCCCCTTCCTAACAATACTCTTCTTCCCTTACACCAAAGCATCTCTTCCCGTTGCGTGCAGGCTGAGTGCGACAGTGGTTCCAAATGCCCACTCTCCACTAAAAAGTCACTTGATCCTTCCTTCCCCTCCCTGCCCTGGGACATTCAATCCCAGTGATCTTGCAGAGACTGAAGGAGCAGCTCCAGGGTAGCAGGGACACTCAGGGTAATCAGTCTGTGACTCCTGCTGCTTACCCCCTTGGCCTTTCCCATGTCTTCTTAGTCCTTTCCCATATCCAAGCCAGGTTTTCCAGCCTCTCATGGACTCTGCAAGCTGTGGCTGTCCTTCACATGATACTTGAGTCATGTCCCGTTGTTTGCACCCAAAGAAATATAACAACATTGGCTCATTCTCTCCAGGGAACTTCAAAGGGGTCTGTGGTTAGAAACCACAGTTTGGGGAATGGAACATCTTACATCAGTTGAAATCAAGCCACATCTGGACAGGTTCATGCACTGAACCTTAATTTCTGTGAAGGTTCCAATGATGGTGGTGAGCAGACCCTTTTCCACAACACACCTCACAGAAAGCTGTCCCATGGAGATGAAGAACACTGTGCACGTCACCAAACTGGGTATGACATGACTTACACAGAACAGTTTCAGGAAGAGCAGCTGTGGAGGGATGGGTGGCTGTGCCACAGAAGGGGAAGAATCCTAGGAACATTGTGACAAGGATGGAACCAGGGAGAAAGGGCAGGCTGGGGGTGTGAGAAGACTGCAAGTAAACAGCATCCAGTTCACAGGGTGGCCCTGCAATGACCTGTTCCTCAGGTGACTGCCTGGATCTCCTCAGAGATGGTCAAGTGTCCACTTCTTACGAGGCTTCTCTAGGCTTCATGGAGAAAATGGCTGCCATGGCTCCCAGATTGGTATGGACAACCCCAGATGCTTCCAACACATTGAATCTTTGGGGGACAAATCACATCCATGGGTAGATTTTTCTTCTTCCTTTCTTTGATGGAGATACAATGTTCCTAGAGAATGGGAAGCTGAGAACTAGGAAAATTCAAAGGACATCAACTTCAGGAGGAGGCAATGAGGCAAGTTTCAAAACTGCAATCACCTCAACTTTGAATATTCTAAGCCACTGGAATAAACAGTTCATGGCCGACACTTAATATCAAATGTGTATTGTCTCACCAGTCTCCACATCATAGTCAGCTTCTCAATGCTTTAGTCAAAGTCTGGTCAGGGTATTATCCTGTGTTCTTCACAAGCCTCTAAACTCTGTCTCCAGGTAAGACTGCTAGCCTGAGCCATGCCTGTGCTTCCCAGGGCTCCACTGAGGCTATAAAATCAGCACCCCTTTCATCTAAAACTTTTGTTATGATTTATATATTTTGATTTATGATTTTTGCCTGTTTTTGTCTTGTGACACCTACCAAATTGTGAGCTCATGTCTTATAAATATCTTTTATTCTTCTCTAAGAACCCAGCATTATAGATTTGTTGAAAAAATATTATCAACAAGTTTAGAATAAATGCCTTGTTTATACTATCGTGGCACCACTGAAAATGTTTCTGTCTCCAAACAGTTTTTGTATTAAAACATCTCTTGCCTACGTCTAAGATGTGAGCAAGATGGAAGGTTTTTTTAAATGTATCTTTTTCATCAAGTATTCAGTCCCACAGCTACCCAATTTCCATGATGTAAGAATAAGATCCAATAGCTGTCATATTCTAGGTAAGATCTAAGAGTTGTCATTCCCTATTCTCATCTTTGGTGATATATTAGACATGGAATTATCTCAGTGTGAATTCAGGTCCCCAGCAAAATACTTGGGCTAGTTTTACATTTTTTTTTTTCACTTTCAAGCTGGTAAGAAAGTTGTTTTCTTTTTCTTTTTTTATTTCCCCCATCCCTAGGGGGAAAAGAAGCCTCTGATCAATATACTATTTCCATTTGCTCTGATCTCCTGAGAAAACCTTCCCTCCTCTTGTAACACCATGAACAAAGGCTATGAGAGAATGCGAGCTAACATCAGGGATGCTCTCCCCTTGCCTGACCTTCAGGAGACACTGCAAAATATCAGGAGACATGTTTTCTCATCACAACTGATACATAGGGCTGGGGGAATGCTACTGGCTTTTAGGGGGGTGAGGCTAGGAAGGGTCCAAATGAGCTACACTGTGTACAGCAGAGCTACCTGGCCAAACTGCCCATCTGCAAAGGCTGAGAAAACTGAGCTTAGGTGTACAAGATGTGTTGGGAGGAGCTAAAATATTCTTTCAGTCTGGAGTCATAGCTGTGGGGGGCTAATAAGTGAGCCTGTCTGGGACTGGAAACAGAAAAGCAAGAAACTGGGTTTATTCTTTATGAATTTCCAGAAAACATACATATTCCATGTCGGCACTGGAAGGGTCTTTCATAAATTATAGAAACCAATTTCCTCATGATAATGTTGAGTAACTGAGGTGCAGAAAGAGGAGGGTGACTTGTCTAAGTCTCTGAAGCAAGTTAGCCACAGAGCAGAATCTAGAACCCTGATCTCACATCCCACCTCAGCACCCCATCTATCTACTCCATCAGGCTGATGATGAAAAGAAGGAAAAAACAAACAAACAACAACAACAACAAAAAAAAAAAAAACCAGAAAAACAAATCCAGGCCCCAAACTACCACTGGTGTTTAAATTCATTAAGAGAGATGAGGCATGGGAAGAGACCTTGATGGCCCAAACAAGAACAAGATGCACCGTCTAAAGATTGGAAACTGATAAATTTATTGAACAACAGATATATATTTAGCACCTACTATATGAAAAGCACTGGTTTAGGTATTAGAAGCATAGCAGTGGATGAGAGAAACAAGGTACCTATCATCCTGGGATTTGCTTTCCAGAGATACACGCAAAAGTGGTCATCAGAGAAAGGCAGCGAAGCTAAACAGAAGTCTAAGGTCAGTCTTATTCCCTGAAATCTTCTGCAGGGCTCAACGTCAGGTAAATACTTTTATAAAGATACAATAAATACATTTACAAAGGTGACTTAGGATGATGCGTCATTGTGATTGAAGCTCCAAAAATTTCATGGAACACTAACAATTTCATTATTAGCTAATGCAATAGTAATAACAAGAACATTGGCCAAGGGCTGGGGATATAGCTCAGTTGGTAGAGTGCTTTCCTCGGGTGCTCAAGCCCTGGGTTCAGTCCCCAGCATTGCCAAAAAAAAAAAAAAAAAGAACATTGGCTAACTTTTCCTGGGCAAAGATACATGTACAGAATACTGTGCTATGTGCCTGACATCAAACCCTCATAGTAATTCTGTGCTGTAGATATCATCCCAATTTATAGACAGACCCTTGGGTTCCATGACAAAATAATTAGTCCAAAATCATACAGCCAGAGAAGCTCATTCCTGGGTCTGCTGCCTCTCAGGATGATGCCCTTAACGAGCAAGCTGGGTAGCATCAAGAGTCTTTGAACTTCCAGAGCTAATGTCAAACCATCAGCACAGCAGCCACTCCACCCCAACACGTGGCTCAGTTCCCCTGTTCCTCCACCATGGTCCAATCTGTATATGGGTATCATCCACAAGGTCTTACACCAAACAACAGTCTTCATGAATATATCATTTATTTCTGTTTAAGTGCCGTCTCAGAAAATTGAAGTTGCTAACAGACTGTGCATTACAAACTCAGTATCTCACACCGAACATTAAAAAAAAAAAAACACATGAGTGAAGACCACCTTGTTTGAAATGTAAATGCTCATATGCTGTCAAACTCTGAAAAGCAGGGAGGTTATATGAAGTGCTCATTTGTGCCTCTGAACACCATCAGGCAAGACGGATTGTTTGCTGCCCCATAAATTTTCCCCACTAGATTAAATTTTGTTAATGGGACCAAGAACATTCAAAATAACCCATTTTTCTTTGTGAATATTTGATCTAAGTCATTACTTCTCTATCAGATCTAGTTTATCTTTATTTTTTTTTAAATTCCCACCAGGAATATCATTAAATGGCTACCTGAACAGTCAAACCCCGACTGGGGCCAGAAAGTCCACATAAAGAGCAGCAGAATCAGGGAACCTGGGAGGAAGACTGCAGGGTAGCCAGCTCTGCTACTGCTGCACAGAGAAAGGTCTGAGGACTCATTCAGCCAACATTTGAAGAATGTTCACTACATATCAGAAAACACAGATGCTTTCACCTGGTTTACCTCAGATAACCTCATCAGAAATCTGAAAAGAGTTACTCTTGCCAACAAGAAAAAAATAAAAAGTCTCAGAGCTCCGAGACTTTAGGTTATTGCTCTGGGGCACACAGCTAGCATACAGTCAAGCCAAGATTCAAATCTACTGCTCTAAATCCAAGTTCGCCATTCTTTCTCCTTTCACTGGCATTTTCCATTATAATAATCACGTAAGTAATCACACAAATAAAATACTTCCCAGGACTTGAGGAGCTTGTAATTGTATAGGGAAAAGAGATGTACCAGGCAACTACAGAGTCAACATTTACAGAATATAAATGTATCTCCTGCTAGTTACTGGACTAGGCTTTCCATGAAATGTCAGTGAAAGAGAACAAACAATGGAGAACTTGGATTCTGAACAACAGATTTGAATCTTGGCCTGGGTCCTAGTTGTGTGCCCCGGAGCAGTAACCAAAAGTCTCTGAGCCTCTATTTCTGTCATTGTTGTTGAGATGGGAACAGTAACTCTTCTCACACTTCTGATGAGGTTACATGAAGGAAACCATGGGAAACTGTCATGTTTTTTTCCTGATTTTGTCCAGTGAAAACCAGATGGAATAGGTCAGCTATAGATTGAATTGTGTTCCCCAGTTGAACCTCATATGTTGATGCCCCAATCCCAATACAAAGGAATTTGGAATTGGGGTCTTTTGGGGGTTATTAGGCTTACATGAGATGCTAAGGGTAAGGCTGCATAATCATATAATTGCCTTTATAGGAAGAGATACAGAAGAGCTTGTTAATGTCTCTATCTCCTCCCTTCCTCTCCCTGTCTCTGTACTGAGGAAAGGCCTTTCATGAGCACAATAAGAAGACAGCCAGGTCAAGCCAGGAAGAGCACCCTGACCAGAGTCTGACCATGTTGGTTCCCTCAGCTCGTACTTGCAGCTTCCAGAATTAGGAGAAAATACATTTATGTTGTTTAAGCCACTCAGACGATAGCACTATATTACAGTGTCCCAAGCTAAGGAACATGCTTTTACTCTGAACAGTTTAAGTATAAGGAAGCTGAACTTCAGAGAGGCTAAGCAGCTCCCCTAAGTGAGTTATAAGCTTTGATCCAGAGCCTTCTGAAGGTAACTGTAAAGTCCTTACCATTTATCACCATGCTGTAAACCCACCACGTCCACAGTGAGCAGGGAAGAGACCATCACTGCAGCAGGATGTGAATGAGTATGTCCTGGAAGTCCCCAGGGGGAGCATGTCCTAGAGCTTGCAGAAAGAGCCTCCAATGAAACTCCAAAAAAACGGACCTTCAGAGAGAGCAAGTTCCCTTGATGCACCGCAGACCACATGTCCATGATCTGGTTAGGCCTCTACATGGACAAGCCCACCTCTGACTACAGGGCTTGGGTCTAGACAGCCTCCCAAGGTCCATGTTCAACTTCACAGGCAGGGGAAGTCATGCAGTCATTTTTTTCCATTTCTGCTTATCTTTCTCCCTAACATGAGTCCCTCAAGGACAGAGAAGAGATCTCATTCATCTCCATGTGCCCACTGGCTGCCCCTGTGCCAGCCATGAAGCAGGCATCAATCAACATTTGCTGAACTGAGAAGTGACCTTCTGGAAACCACCACATGAAATCACCACCTCATTAAGGGAGGGGCCACATGATCAACGTGAAGGGTCAGGGGGTAGCTCATTTTAGGCATTCCATAAATGTTTGCTGAACCAAGAAACATCCACTCATCCATTTTAAGTAATGGAGACCTATCTGTATTTACACCCAGAAGGCTTCAACTTATTCTTGGACCTATGTAGTTGTTACAAAACAATTATAAATGACAAGAAGTTAAAAAATGAAGACAAGAGAGGAAAATCCCATGCTGGCACACAGTAGGCACTCAATTAGTGCTCTTTGACCTTCTGAACTTACCGCTAACAACTACAAAGAAAAGCTCCAGCTAGAGTTTGGATTGCCTTCACAAGAGGGCTACATACCGCCCATCCTGCCTTCTCTAATAAACATATGTTATCTCTGTGCCTCCAATTAGAAAGGTGACTGCAACTTAAAATTCCATTAAAAGCACCAGAGCAGCTGCTCCTGTCATGCCCTTCTAACATATTAAATCACCATGGACAATTCGCCTCTGTGGCCAGCGAATGGCCTGAGCACATGGCCTTTGAGTTGCAGATTTTCATACTTCACTTGCATAAAGAGCTTTCTGGAGGAATTCAACAATGACTTCATTTATATACCTAGCACCATCAAATAATGCAGCCCTGGTCTTCCACACCCAACTCACATCATTTCTAAATCTTTGAGACAGATAAGAAAATAGCATAATACTCCACCAATTTTTAAAAAACTGGTCAGAATGTTCCTCAAACTCAACCCACAAGAAGAACCTGATTCTGCAAGCTGATTTATATGAAAATGCCAGTACTTCTCTGTGCTCTTTCATTCATTTTGAGGCCTCAGTGATGAAAAGATAATAAGGATTTGGAAAACAAGAATCACTTGGGTCCATCCCTCCATTACCAGACAAGGCTTTATGCAGTAAGAGAAATAGTAACAATATTTCTAAGCTATCTCTGTTGCTATGTAGAAAAACCAATTATACAGAGGCTCCTCTCCCCTGCAGGAGGGTGAGCTCTCTGTGCATCAATATTTCATGCACTGTCATCTGTGCATTATTTAATAAAGCAATTGAGGGGACGAGTTTATTTTATTTTTCAACCTTTCCACCAGAGACCCTAAGCCTGCAGTACACACAGTGCTGCAAGTCAGCTGGCAATGATAGAAATGCATTTGCTGAGTTTCTGAGGCCAAGGGGCTGTTTCTAGTCTTAACTACATTTTCCCACTGTCTAATACATGTTCTTTACCCCAGAGACTCTCAGTCCGCCTCTATTTATGGTGACAGAGGTGAACTCACTTCAGAATCCAATGAGCAATGATATAATTGATCACTGGACATTGACTGAGTGCCACTTTGGGGAATACAAAGCCAAGGTCCCTGTCTCTGCAGAGGAAAGGTGAACGATGGAGACTACAAACCAGCTAAGTATGTGACTGCCAACCACACAAGTGATGCATAGGATCTGGATTGTAAAGGACACAGTGGGTATCTATATATATTTTTTTAATTCTAGTGGGTATCTATATATTTTTTTAAATTCTCCCACCTAATATTTTTAATATCTTGTTTGATGGGTTGGTGGGAATGCAATTTCCACTGGTGCTTGTTTGTCATCCTGTAAGTAAAGATACTGAGTCCCCTCTTGTCCTGAGTCCTGGCATAGCTGTGGGAAGGCACATTGCTGAGCTCAGCACCAGACTTCCTTCTGGGACCTCCAAAATTGTAGGGAGTGACTCAAAGAAACTTTAAAGATCAAATATACCACAGCTAAGTTGGTCTCCTGGGAGACCCTGTCATTCTAATGAATCACCCTTTTCTTAAGTTTGCCAGCACTGTTTCCTACTTCCTGAACCAAGTTCCTGACCAATCCAGTACTCAATAACTGTTTATTGAATGAAAAGACTGAAGCTATGATCTAATTGCTCCTCTACCTCATCAGCAGCAGAATGAGCATGTGCTTAGGATACCAAAAATATTTTTCTAAGACTATGATATTTCAAAAACAAAAACTAAACCATACCAAGCTGTGAACTGGAATTTGGAATCATGGTAAATATCAGGAACAATACAGATTGTTGTTTTGTGCATTTATTATATAGTTTAGCATTGTTTTTATTTTGAATTGCATATGAGGTCAAAGCTTCGAGATCTTGAACATTTCAGGCTGGCTCTGTTTAGTAAACAAATATTTGTGCATTAGTCAATTTTCCTTAACCAGGGTACTGATTGCTTTAGAATAAAGGCTGAACAACATTTATTATCTCAAATATCTAGCCACCATGTATCTTTTAGTAAAAGATATTAAATTTGGAGTGTACTTACTTGTTATCATTTAATCTTCACATCAATGCCACAAAATATGCATTATTACTAGCTTATAATAGAGGGGATAGAAGCCTAAAAGGATAAGTAACTGGCACCCACTCACATAGCTGATAAAAGACAGCTGAGACCTGAACCTACCTTAAGAGGAAAACATCTGTGTCTAATCTAACTATCAAGTTACATCATTTAATGATTACTCTCAGGCACATATTAAGGTTCTTCTCACAGTTAATTCTAATGACCAAGTCCTGGGGACCAAAAGAAACTTGAGGCACACCTGGGACAACTATCAGCTTCTGCTTAAGTGTTTCTTCTGGAAAAGGAAAGCACCTTTGTGACAGCCCATGCCAGGAGGTAACAATTGCACACTTAGCTGAAACCCTTCCTCCCAAGTTTAAACATGCCTCTCTTCTTCTCCACAGGGAAGAGACGAGCTGACCTAACTTGGTGGTAAATTGGCTTTCATATGCTTCAAGACAATTGCTAGATCTCCCTGCAGGCTTCTTTTCCTGAGGCTACAATTCCTAATTATTTTTCATACATGCCCTAATTTCCAGCTCCACAATCAAATCTGTTGCTCTCCTTTAAGCCATATCCTGGCTGTCCTTTGCAGTCAGTGGTTCTGACACATGGGCACTTTGCCCTGGGGCCCGATCTTATCCATCCTTTCATGCCTGACTTAGGCATCCACATCAGAGGGCCAAGAAGTGAAAAGGATCATTCCAGAAAGTGATGACAGCCCCAATTCCAAAAGGAAGCATTTGCCTTCCTTTTGGAAGATTCTGTTCCAAAGTCAAGTCACTGGCTGGCCAAGTACCCATAATCTGGTATTGGCCAGGGAAGACATATTGTCCTGGTTGGGAATAAGAGAAGTCCTGAACTTTTACCAGCCTCAGTATCCTCTAATGAATGATCGAGACAGCCAAAGAGGAGGGCCCCTGAACATGCCATAAAAGGAGTGAAAGGATAAAGGGTACCAAGTCTCTCATAGAGAGGGCATTCCCCAAGGACTGGTCCCATGCCAGGATGAAGCCATCACCACCATCTTACACAGTCAACTTCACAGGGTCCTCACCCCAATCCCATCACACACCTTTTGCAGGGCTAATTCCTATTCATTCTGTAGAAATCTACAATTTAGTTTTGGCCTCAAGGGGTTTATAAAAAGAAAGGTGCCAGATGTCACAAGAAAAAAAGTGACAAATTACTATGGAAATGAAAGCTACAAAGAGGGAGAAATTACTACCTATATTAGGCATGAAGGCAGCCTTATAGAAAGGGGTCACTGGAGGTGGGGATGGTGCAGGTGGCTCCAAAAAATGGGTAGTACAAGGTACAAATAAATTGTGGGTAATGTGACCAAAGGACCAAAGGCCATAAAAGCACTAGAAGGTTGCGTAGGCAGGGGACAACTGAGGCTTCTGAGCAAAAATCATAATAAGATTGGAATTGCACATGATTCCAGTCTTGTATAAATGCAAATGTTCTATCTCTATTATTAACACATAAGCTGCTTAGGGGCAGAGCATATGATTGTGCTAGGGAATTGAATTGTAGGAAATTAATAAATGTTTGTTATGGTTTGATTTATCCACTACTGGGAATTGCCAGATTGTTCTATTGAATATTACTGTCAGTCAATCCAGCATAGTAAATAAAAGCTTGGGCTCCAGGTTCTAATCCTAGCTTCACCATTTACTAACTCTGTGATTTTGAATAAGTTACTTGACTCTACTTGACCTCAGTTCCTTTATCTTTGAATTGTAAAAATAATTATAGCTATCTCACTGGACTGTCAAATACTATAGCAGGCAGTCCATGGAAAGTGCTTTGAAGAGTAGCTGGCATTCAGAATGTGCTCAACAAAGCTCCCAACACATCACCTCCATCCCCACCAAAGTCCTCCACCATGCATGAGCATTATTCAGACATTCATATGTGGATATGCTTCAATACACACACACACACACACACACACACACACACACACACACACACACACATTTACATGCTTAAGGCAATCAGTAAACAGCAACTTCTTTGAACTGCCAACAAAACTCCAAGAACCCTTTTCCCCTTCTTAAAATCATATTTTCCTAAAGGGCATTTGTGGTGATTGTGGTGATTAAGGGTGGGCAGAGGGGTGGTGATCAGGTCTCCCAACATTATAACCACAATCCTTTTTGCTTTCTTTTCTTTTTTTCAAGTTCAGAACATGTCCTTTTCTGCCAGAATTTCTTCAGCAATACCCAAAGTCTAGGACTAACTTATAGAAAGAAGTAAATTCCCAGACACTAAAGGAAGAAATTAATTAACCGAAGTCTGGTTACAGTGTGCTCAGAGAATAGAGATGAGTAAACGGCCTTACAGAGTGGCATCTGCCCCTCAATAATTGAATGCTGGGTATGCTTTAGTACCTGCAGAAATTCCCCCCAGCAAAAATCCACCATGTGGAGTTAAAGACAACATTTGCTTTCTTTGAAATTAGGGCAACTTCAGCCAGTGGGCAAATAAGTGTCCTGTGGTCCAGGTCTGCCGGGGGCCATCCAGCATTATCAAAGGCATCTTCAAAGGGGCCCCTTCACTTAGAAAACAGCCCTTGGCCACAGTTGGGTTAAGAAGCTCTGAAGATTCAGTGTGGGCAGAGAGAAAGTGAGGGCGAGAGAGAACCCAGGAGGAATCAGAACCAGAAGAGCTGAGAGTCAAGAGGGAGTGGTGAAGAGGAAAGGAGAAAAATAGGCCAGGAGAGAACAGGACACAGGCTTTGGGAAAAGAGCTCCAGGAGGCAGGGGCAGGGAAATGTTGGGTTTGGGAAGGAAAGGATGGAGAGCATATAAGATAACAAAGTTTAAAACTTCCTGTAATGTTAATGCACATTAAAAAAAAAAAAAAAAAAAAAAACCTCCCACAGAAATGCTGTTGGACTCAAGGCTAAGAGGAAGGGAAGCCTCAAGTGTTCACTTTGAAAAGAGCCTTTTTAAGAACTATGAATGGCGTCTGCAGATAAAATGGTGGAGTGGGAGGAAAAGGAGATCTTTGATAGAGAGGAGGCCCAGGAGAGAGAGAGAGAACCACCTAAAGAGCGTCCCAAATGGAGCTGACAGAGGAAAGCCAAGTACCCATGTCCTTCTGTCCTAAATGGAGCCAGTCTAGGTAAGAAAAGGTGTAGTGATAAAGCCCAGAGGAAACAGAAGGACTTCAAGGACCACAAGTTGATAGGGAAGTGTTCCAGGACCCAGGCTTTCTTTAGGAAATCTCCTCCAAAGCCTGGAATGTGAGCAGAGAAAAGGGGAACCTCTGAAACACTTCATGCCCATGCAGATCTCTACCCAGCTCAGTGCAAAGGCTGCTTCCTCCAAGTCCTCCACCATCCCACCACTTTACCATGAAGATGCTCTTACGTTGGGGGATCTATGTGTTTGGGTATTTACTATTTTTTCTCTGACTGAATGTGAGCACCATGAAAAGAGGGAATTTGTCTATCAATCCCCTGTATTTGATATAAGGTAAACACATGCTTTGCAGAACATGTGAACAATTCCAACCCTTGATCACATGAATAGTGCTGTCGGCACCATCTTTTCGGGGGCATGAGAAGCAGTGTCCTGTGTTTGACACCTGGTTGAAGGGGCACATGAGGGCAATCAATCCTAACAGCTTCCCATGAGGAAGCATCAGGAGCCACAACTTACATTTAAGGAGTCTAAGGGTCAGAGGTCAAATGCCTTGGACACTTTGCTTAACTGAGGAAGAAGGACTAAGAGTAGAAGAAAGGGATCAGGGGGAAGGAGGTAGTACTGGAGATTGAAATAGAGCAAGTTATGTTATCTGCATTTATAAATATGTCAGAATGAACCCCACAGAATGTAAAACTGGTGTCCACAGTTTTACACAAAATAATACACAAATAGTAATAACAAAATAATAAATAACAAAAAATAATACACAATTTTTTTTGAAAAAATTATTTTTTAAAATATTATTTTGAAAAAAGACCAAGTTCCTTTATCTACAGAGTCCTGGGTAAGGAGGGGGATGGCAGGGTCTAGTGTCAGGCTAACGAGCTTATTTTCCTCTGAGGAATCAGAGCTGGGACCACCCCCACACCAGTCTTGTACTCTCAGGGTGGGAAAGGAACAGAAATAAGAAGTTTGCTTCGTTCAGATGTAGTCGACCACTGCCCCATCTCTGGCCTGGCCTCCCAGCTGTACTCTGTCCCAGGAAAGAGCATATCCAGGAATCCAGGAGCACAAGGATCTTTCCTATTTTGTTAACCATCACGATCCCTGGGCCCAGCATGGGGTGGGAGCTCAGTAGGACCTTAGTGAAGGGCTAAATGCCCCTCTCTATCCGCAAGGACTGCCGCAGAGTGGGGTCAGAAAAGCAGGTCCTCAAAAATTAATGATGTGTGGGGCAATGAATAGTGACTTCTGTTTCCCAGCTGATTAACAAATGACTATTTATGGGGCATTTCAGGCTACTTAAACTCTGGGATTATTTTTCCTCCAATTAAAAATAGATTTTTGTTACAAAAATGGGACTATGCAAAAAGGCAGAATTCATCCTCAGCCCATTAAGTGCCACTTCTATGTTGAGAAGGAAGGAAGGAAGGAACGAAGGAAGGCAGGCAGGCAGACAGGCAGAAAAGAAGGGGTAAAGAGAGAGGTTTCTAACCATATTGAATGAAAAAAATATATATCTGTCCCCTTTTCCCCATCTAAAAATAAAGGCCCTGGCTCTGAATGCCTCCTGAGAGCATCTGATTTCATCTCTGATTTCATTGCAGAAAAGGCACCGACATTTGCTCTCCCTTAATAGGGTATAATGCCACCAATTAGTTAACTTACACGTTTAAGTTGTCACACAGGGTGAATTACAGGCTCACAGGGATGGCAGACCTGCAGGATTCATCCAGTTTCTTCTTCACTTTATCAGTGTCCTGGAGTCCTGGTTCCGTCTCCCTCTCATGACACCTGCTCCTCTAACCAATTGTAGCTAAAAATTCTTCCTGTAGCAGCCTAAACTTTGCATAGTATCATGATGGATGGTTCACTTTGCTTTACCCCCAGCAGAGATTGCATTAAGCTCATTCCCAGGGGTAGAACCTGGGACAGAAGATACTTTAAACCTCTATCTACTAACTTCCTAGCTTTAAGATCCGGGGCAGGTCGCTGACTTTGCTTTAAAAAGGAGGAGGAAGATCAATAGAACTGGCTGTACTTACTTCACAAGGTTTCTGTGAGGATTAAACAGTCAAGACCACCTTTCCCATTGGGCCATATGCTCCCTAAGAAAGAAGCCCTGCTTCCCTCTTACCCTGCCACTTGCTAATATCTGCTATTCCTCACTAGATGCCAAGCAATGGAATGCCACAGGAACCAACTCCCCTCATCCTCAGGGAAAAAAAAAAACAAAACAAAACACCATGAAGTTATTATTAGTATCTTAATTTTACAGTGAAGAAACTGAGGCTCAGAAAGTTAAGGCACTTGCCCAAGGTCTCACAGCTCCTGAGTGACTGAGCGGGCACACTTCTGGAAATGACAGAGGCAGAAGCTCAGCTATCTAGCCTCCAGCTGCCTCTTAGTCACCTCTGAGTCTTCCCAGCCTGGCTGGCGAGATCCAGCAGGCACACGGCACATGTGAGCACTTACCAAGTTAGTGTAACATATTTATAAAGTAAAAAGAAAGATGCAAGTATAAAATGCAATACTAATTAATATTACTTTTTATGATAGGAATGTTGGTAAGTCTGCCCTCTATCAGCTTAAATAAAGGGGTAATGACAGGGTAGGGTGGAAAAGGGAGAAGAAATATTTGTCTGCAAGAAAAAGGCACCCAGATTACTTTATCCAATCCTTCAATGGCTCTGATCTATATATTATCATCCTCATCTTATAGGAGAAACACCAAGCTGAAAGAAATCTCCAGCTTCTTAAACCTAAAACTACTGAGTTTTATTTTCCAAAGTCACTGTTAGAAAAATTCCAAGTTATTGCTTACAATAACTCTTCCAAGGGGATTCACTGGCACAATTTCCTTTGCCACCCCATAAATACCTCTAGCTATGGCTAAGATGCGCCCCTTCACCCTGGTTTGTTTGAAAGGAAACCAGGTAAGCCATTAGTTCCAGAATATTCAGGTCAGAACTGTGAGGAGGCCTCATTTCCCCTCCTTAGCTTTCCTCCTGCCCACACTCTGACGAATACAGTCTCAAAATAGAAACCCCCAGGGTTCGGGCACCAGCATGATGGGAAACACAAAAGGCCGCGAGTGAGCTGTTCATTTCCTGGTCCTCAGGATGGAAAAATCGAACTAATGTGTGATCCAGTGGATGGCCTAGCAGGTTTGGCCTGAAATGGAATTCAATCCCACTTTCTCATCATGAGCTGCCTGTGAGGCCTCAGGCTGGGCACTGGGGAGAGATGGGGCGTAAAGGTGACCTCAAGATCATGAGTTTGAGGATCTTCCAACTTATCATGCCAACCTCATAAACACCTCTAACAAGTACAAAACCAGAGAGGGAAACAAAGATGCCAACAAGCAGAAATGGAAAGGCCTCGTGGAGTACTAGGATTATGTTGGGTGCACATCACCAAAGGATACAGGGGATTTCCAGGAGATGGAAGTGAGGCATTCTGGGTAGAAGCAGTGGCGTGAGCAAACACAGGGAGGAGAGTAAGCTGAGGCCTTGTGTAGCACATTACTATCTGTATGTGTGTGTGGACACATAGGATGGTCTAATCTGGAACTAGAACGTGAAGAATTATAAGCACTGTGCTAGTAACTTGATTCATTATCAGTGAGAGCCACTGTGAGTTTCTGAGAGGAGTGCACAAAAGGTCTGCTGTAGGGTCCTTTATTCTGTGAGCAATGGGAACTCCAGTAGACTACAAGCATCAGTCCATAGGGGACTGTGGTTCTGTTCACAAAACAGGGTTCTCTCCAATTCCTGACTTGGAAATTGGCTAGAAACTGGCTGTTCTGGATTCAGGGAGTGATAGAAAGTCACAGGGAAAGACTGGGGAGAGGACTCCCATGGCAATTTCTCCATCCTAGAAACTTCCAGCTTGCCGTCATCTCTCTAACTCCCTTTTGCTGCATTTGAATAAAACATTAAACAGAGTTGAAAACATGGTCCCCATGGGGGCTGAAAACTTTGGAGCATTAGCTGACAAACAGGCTTGCTGCTGTGTAAACTCCCAGGGCAAATGCAAAGTGTGAGCTAATCTTGCCACCATCACAAGTTCTCTGAGCTGAGGATAATGTATGATAATCTAAATCGGGCTGGGCAGATGCCTGCCTGGGAAATCTGATTAGGATTTGCTTGATGATTCCCTTTCATCCCCCAGGAGACCATAGGACATGGCAGACAGGACCTGGCTATGAAGTTAACATGCCCCCACTGGTCCAGCCCCTAAGACACTCATCTGATAAACTTCCATTGGTGGCTAAAAGGAACATGAGGCCATAATCTGCAAATAATTTTGCAGCAGTGGGCTCATGGAAACAGTCCTTAGCTGGATCAAGGCATAACTAAAGCGATCAGAGCTTCTCTGTGTATGTGGAACACATATATAAGGCAAAAGGCTCAATGGTGCCAACTCTTTGCTTAATATCCTTCAGTAGATACCATCAATTCTGGAAAAAGGTGTAAAATACATACCTTTCTAGCCTTCACCACCTGTGGCTCCCTGCCCCCTAATACTTCCTGTTGCTGTTTTGGATTTTGTTTTATTTTATTTTATTTGATACTGGGGATGGAACCCAGGGATGCTCTATCACTGAAATATACCCCTAGCACTTTTAATTTGGGGGACAGGGTATCACTGAGTTGCAGAGGCTGGTTTTGAACTTGTGACCCTCCTGCCTTAGCCTCCCAGATATCTAGGATTCTGTAATCCACCTTCTGTGCATCAAAACACCCAGTGCCACATAACACTTCATGCCTCAGTAACAAATACAACACCCTCATACAACACAGGCACCTTCAGGCCTTTGATGTTGTACTTCCCTACATCTGAAAAGCCTCTCTTGTGGCTAAATCTTACTTGTTCTTCAAAACAGAATTCAGATGTCTTCTTTTTGGGGAATCTTCTTTGGGACAGTATCCCAGCTATCAATCCCTCTTTACTTTCTGTATATGCTCAATACTATTACAATCCCTACTTTGTGATGAGGGAGATCAGACAATTTTACTTGCTGAAGGCCACACAGAAATAGCCTGGATTCACCCCACATTCCAGTCTAGATTTCAGAGCCCTTGTCTGAACAACATCCTTCCCACACTTAGCCTCTGGGTCCACACCTGTGGTTTGGGGTTTGTCTTTTCCATTAGCCTGTGAACTCCTGGAGGGCAGAGATGATCAGACCTATCTCTCTGACCAGTATGTGCTGCTGGGCTGCTGCAGGTGCTCAGTCAAGAGGCCCTGAACTGAAGGCCTCCACCTGGTCAGTGCAGGTAACCATGGCACCATCAGGCTGAACTCTTAAACTCGACATCCTCCCCTCTAAACTCATCCACAACTCTCTCCAACTACCTTCCAGGCCATGCCATTGATGTCCATGGAGACTAGGTGAAGGAATGTTAAAGAGTAATTGCACAGAAGACGGAAGGAGACCCTCATCGTTATACAGATTACATGTATGATGATGTGAGGGGGGAAAAAAAGAAGCGTGTCACATTAGATTGGGTAGAGAGAACTGATGGGAGGTGAGGGGAGGAGGAGGAGGGATAGGAAGGACAGCAGAATAAATTAGACACTAGTATTGCTGTATGTATATACATAACTGTATGACCAATGTGATTCTACAACCTGTACACTCAGAAAAATGAGAAATTATACCCCATTTGATTCAAATGTATGATATGTCAAGATCATTGTACTGTCATGTGTAACTAATTAAAACAAATTTAAAAAGGGGGAAAAATTTAAAAAATAAAAATAAAATATATATCATAAAAAAGAAAGAAATTGACACTCGACCTTCTGTCAGCCTCTTCTCCCTTTTTGTAGTCAAATTTGAAGGGTATCCAAATGAGTTGACTAACCTTTCTCCACCAAATCATTTCTTGGGTGCTTTCCAACTTATACCCTGAATACTTAAATCCTTAAAATGACTCTTTTTGCTCTATCAGCAGTCATTCCCGCCATCTCCAAAATCAAAGTTTAGTAAAGTCCTCCAAAAAGCAAGCCAGAGTCTATAGTTTACATACTCCCAATATTTTACCAAGTTGCAAACCATTTATTTAGCCCACAAAACTTGTCTCCTGACTATTCTATCATTGTTCTTTCCTAGATCTAGCAATACAATAAATAGTATATATTCTTGTTCTCAAAATTTATTCACTCCCCTGGCTTCCTGTCTATATGATCTCTCTCTCTTGCACACACTCCCATCAGGTTGCTGTCTGCCATGATATGACAGAAAAGAAGGCCCTCACAAGAGCTGAACCAATAGAGCTGCCCAATCTTGGACTTTCAATCTACAAAACTATAAACTAAATAAAACTGTAAGCCAAATAAAACTATTTTCTTTGTAAACTTAAAAAAAAAGAGTTAGTGGAAATCCACCCCAAAATTTTTTAAAAAAATAGTTCCTTGTATGTATACTGGTACAAGACACCTTCATTGTGTTTTTTATATTTATGGCTACAATTCAAGCATAAGGACCCATATAGGTACCTACAGTCTCCACCAGGAAAGAATCAGGAACTCCATGTGCAAACACATTTTCCTATGTATCATTTCAAACATCCATTAATCCCATGGACTTTTATGGCATACTCAGTGTATAACAGAGACTATGATTAAAAAGTAACCATCTTCATTAAGCAATTGGCAAGAGGGAGCAGGTGCTAAGGTCTGTCTATACATGGAGTGACAGACCTGCATGGAGTCAGAGGAGCAAAGGCCAGTTCTACTAAGAGGAGTGTCAGGGAAAAGTCCACAAAGGGGGAATAGAAGATATTCTGTCCTGCAAACCATCATCAGTGTCAACATCTGGACCTGCCTTCAAAATACAGATCCCTAGATCTCACCTCCAATTAAGATTTTTGGTGGTGGCACCCAAGATCCTGCACTTTTAAGTTGCATGGGTGACTGTTTGCAGTCTGTTTGGTACTGGTGTGGGGCTGGGGTGTGGGAGCCATTGGTTTAGGCCATCAGAGACCTGCTGGAGGGAGCTCAGGGAAGACTGAGAAAGTCTCAGACCTTTAAGACAAAGTCAGTTGAGTCCTCTGGCTGGCTGCTTAACTGGGTAAGTTCCTTAGCCTCTCAGGAACTCCTTGGGAGCAGACAGGAGCGCACCTAGATAATAAGCCATGTTGCCTGGACTAAAGTCCCAACTCTACTTTCCCAGCTGGATAACTTGGACACATTACTTAGCACCATCTGTGCTTACAGTTTCCTCATTTATAGGTTGGAATCATAAGTATCATCCACCCCATAGCAGATGACCCATCTAACATGCTCCACATAGGGAACACCTGACATCACCAAATGCTTATCTGCAACTATCATCAGCAGAAGCTTTAGCCTGCACTAGAGGCTGGCCTCAATGACTGACAGCAGGAGAGTTCCCCAGGACAAGAGCAAATTTTACCAATGTTAGAACATAGTCTGCCTACTTTATATAATAATTAAAGAAAGTAAATCTCCAAAGAGTTCTGGGCTTTGGCTTTCTCCCACAGGAATACAGCTATGTTGAGGAGCCTGGCCAAATGAGCTTATAAGTAGACATGATTTGCTAACTACAGTCCAAGGAAACCAAAGAGACAGGCATAAGCCTGGTGCAGGGGTGTTTTAGCTGCTCTTTTTGACTGATCCAAGTGTCACCTCAGGAAGCCCTTTTCTGCCCTGGCTTTTATACAAGATACTAACAACTCAGACATGGTACCCCTTCTCTTGTGCCATCAGCTCTTGGTACCTGCTAACCAGCTTGGCCCACACTTCTGTTTGGGAGAAGCTGGCAAGTTCCAGTTCCACAGAAGCTGTGCATGGGTTCAGGCAAAGCCAGCATCCCATCCTTAAACTGTTGAAATCAAACAAGAGGCCCTTGCCCTTCAGAGCCCAGTACTGGTAATATTAGGGGAACCACATCAAAGTGCAGCCCTGGGGATGAGGATGGAAGGCCAAGAATGAGAATGAGAATCCAAAGGTAAATGCCTACAATTCACCACCCTTCCTTCTCCCTCCTCACCTCTACACCCAATGCCTCTTTTACAATCCTTCCTCCTGGGAGGACTTGGGAATGATGCTCCCTCTGAGTCCTGTCCCTCCAGATATCCTCTGCCTGGCTCCTTCTTACCCACAGGCTTCACCTTGTCTAACATGCCCCCATCTCTGAAGCACCACTCCTCATCTGTGCCCCTTTCCTTCTCTGTCACGAGAGCCTGCTTACTCCCTTCCCAGAGCTGAACTATGTTTGTCATCAGCTTGTATCTCAGCACCTAGCACAGCAGATGGTGTAGAGTGAATGAAGGAAGGACACACAAAGGAGGGGGCAAGGCTGAGGTCCTGCAGGAGGAGGGAATGGGAGAGGAGAGAGAAAGGACAGAGAGGGCAAAACAGAGGAAAAACAGCTTTTCTTGTGTCCTGGGTGGCCAGGGATATTTTTATTTCTTGTTCTTTGGGGCTTGGAGGACAATGAAGGCACGGCTCCATACATTTCAAATTTACCTGTTCCAGGGCTGAGGCCACCTGCTCGGAAGCCCTTGGCACCAAATGACAGCCATGGCAGCTCCCACGGCCTGCCTGGCTGCCCTCGGGAGGAGCCTGTGGGTGGTGAGCCGAGTCAAGACCCTGGAATTCCTCATGCACACGGCTCTGGCTCTGGCACTAAGGCATCTTAGCAATTATTTTAATTTGTTGAGTTTCTCTTTTTAACTCGGGAAACAGAGCAGACAAATTAGCTACAGTTGTATGGCTTTAATACCTGACAGCTTTGTAGCAATCGCTTTTCGATCCAGAGCCCTCTGAGGCTCCTAAGTCTTAATAAAATAGAGAAATAAAGAAAATCTTCTAAAGGAATGAGCTGAACAGGGTAGGGATTGGTGTGTGATTAGGTGACAGACTACCATGGTGCTGGGGTACCCAGAGGAGACCATCCTGCTGAAGGGCAGAAAATAGATGTGAGCCGGGCCAGCCTCTGGGGAGGCCCCTGCAGGACGGCAGAGCGGCACTGTGCAGGGAAGATGCACACTGTGCCTCTGTTAGATAAGGCCTTTCAAAGTACATCCCAGTAATTGAAAAACAGAATGAATGTGGTATTGCTACAAGACAGGTGGGAACAAAATACAGTGCTTGTCCTGATAAGTCATGAGAAGCGAAGTCTCCTAAAGGGACCAAAGACAGGATGGCAGCACATGGAAGCAAATTCCCTCTGAGAACAAATTTATCTGCACCACAGAAAGTGGTGATTATTGAGAATCCATAATGTCCCTGTCCTCATAGGTACAAAGCTTCCTTCAGTCCAGATGTGCATACGGGGCTGCTGATCAGGCTTGAATCACCCCATCTTAAAGCAAGAAAACTCTCAGGCCCACAACCCCTTTGGACTATTTTCCTCTCTCACTTTTCTTTTACAATCAGCCTTTTTGAAGAAGTTTGTGAAGAAATAATACTGACAAACATATAGAGACCTGATAACCTGGACAAAGCACTTTCATCAGTGACCCTTCCTCCAGCCCTCAGGGTAGGGGTACTTGAGTGGCTAGATGGCGACATGGAGGACAGAACTGCTTTTGCTCCAACTGATCTGGATTGCACTGTTGTCACCAGAGTCACCTTGGAAAGACTCAATTCTACTCCATGAAAACATCTGCAAAGCTCTCCATCAAACTGGACAAGATAATATTGGCAACATTCCTCCAGCCCCACAAGACAATGGCAAAATGATGGAAGTCATGGGGCATGGAGGGCTGCAACAGTTATTATGACTTTAGGAAACCTCACTTGCTGACCAGGCAGGTTGATCACATTGGACTGCTTCCATCATGAAGGGGTAATACTGTCTCCAGAACAGACACACTTCTGGAGAGGCACTTACCTTCCCTGCAAAAATGCTTCTGCCAAAACTACTACTGGCGGGCTTACAGAAAGCCTTAGCCACTTTCGTGGTATTCTGCACAGCACTGCTTCTAACCACAGAACACACTTCATGGCTGGAGTGCACCCAAGCTCATGGAATTGTCTAGTCTCACCACACTGCCTACTATCCTGAAGCAACTGGCTCAAGATGGAGCTGAAAGGCTTTCTGAAGAGAAGGTTGCAATACAACTACATAATAATATGATACAGGGATGAGGAAAGATTCTCCTGAAGGCTTGATAATGTTGGAATTGATGTCCAATATATGGTAGTTTTTCCCATAGCCAGGACTCATGAGTCCAGAAATCATAGGATAGAAATGAGAGTGACAACCACTTCCCTCCTCAGTGATCCTAGAGCCCTATTTCTCTACAGTCTTCTTATTGCTCCTCCATATAATTAAGGACAGGGCTGAGCAGAGCTGCTGTCTGATCCAGCCACTGGCAATGGATACAGCTCCATATATATTTCCTGAACAACCCAAAGAGAGTTCATTGTTGGGGTCCACCTCTTGCAGAGTGTTAAGAAACAAACATGCTCAAGATAAGGAGAAGACAACCTTGAAGGAGTTTCCTGTCTGAGTCGTTCCTTTGCATCTGAGGATGCAACCTGGTTGCAGGTTGGCTTCTCTGTCTTGTTTTCCTACTTTGAGACAGCAGAGGGCCAAGATCTAGAGGATACAGAAGGCCCACTCCAGTTCTCCCAGGCTATGTGATCTTGAACAAATTACTTAACCCAAGTGTTTCCTCTTTTGTAGAACAGAAACATAAAACATCCCCACAAATGAGTTTTATGAAGAATAAGTAAATAATCATGTGGCTTGCAGAGCCCAGAGCAAGTCCTCAGTTAATATGTAACTTCCCTGCATCAACCCACCCTACCCCCACTTTTTTGCAATCCTCTTTAAATAAACCACACCATCTCACACTCACTGGTGTTCAGGGAAGACTTGATCTATGACAAAAACCTGTTACAGAGGACCCCAAGACATGGCATGTATCTTGAGGCTAAGCTGAGAAGTCTGATATACTTGGATTTTGAACATACAAATTTTTGTTTGAAAAAATGCTCACTTCTAGTGGTGATTTGAAACATTTGCATCCATCACAAATTTCTTTTTCAAAGACAGTAAAATATGGCCTAAAATATCAATAGGTCAATCACACGCTTTCATCATCCAGACAGCACCAATAGCCTATCAAGTGGAATGAACTTGAAGCTACTTTCCATGATAGAAAATGGGTTTCTATGAGCCACTCACACCACTGACCTCACTGCTGTGGACAAGGTCATTGGAGACATTGACATTGATAAGTGGGAGACAATTTGGAGAAAAAGGTGCCTAAAGCCCATAAGTCTTAAAACTGAGGTGTCTGGTTCCACAAAATTCCCAATGTTTGCATGCCAGGTCTGCATTCCAACAAACTCACCACCTGTCCTTAGAGATATATGAAAATCATGCCCAAAAAGCAGAATACAACAGACACTAGAATGGCAATATGTAAATCAATGGATGTGTAACTGATGTGATTCTGCAATCTGTATACGGGGTAAAAATGAGAGTTCATAATCCACTTGAATCAAAGTGTGAAATATGATATATCAAGAACTATGTAATGTTTTGAACAACCAACAATAAAAATTTTAAAAAAGATGTACTAGAGCATATAAAGAATTCTTACAGCTCAATAATAAATCAAACTATCAATTGTTGAATAAAATACATTCCATCTTCTTTGACAAAAATAAATTAATAAGGACAAAAGAGAAAATATGTATAAAGTGGTTTTATGTAAGTTGGTAAAATATTAGACAAAAATGTTTAACAACCACTTACTCATGCATAATAAAGACATAATTCAGAAAATGTATTTTTCATAAAATTTATTGTTCCTGCTATTATTTTAGCAAAACAATTTAATCCTATTGTTAAATTAAGATATTTACATAATTTGTCTTCTATTAAAAGTAAAGATTCTGAAAAATTAATCATTAAAATGTAATTATATTTGAATTATATAAAATGTAATAAATTTGAGGGAAGGAGAACAGGGAGGTTAAGGTTTCCATTCTATTTTAAGGAAAAATAAATTAAAATAAATGTCAAAATAAAAAAAGCAAGTCAAAGAAACTCCTTCCTGGGTCTTTATGCTGTGTATAGAGATTGAGGGGAGTAAGTCGCATAGGAGAGCTAGGCATAGGTAGAAACCTGGAAATGGAGCATTGACTGGTGGTCCTCTAGACACAAAGTCAGGGCAGCAGGGTCCAGTATTATCTATCAGAGCCTCCACTGCCAGGTGGGAACAGGGGAGCTATGAAGCTAGCATAAGTTAAAAGGGTCCCTCCCACTCCCAGGGCTTCCCTCATTCCCAAGATTGGCCTGTGTTTTCATCCTGTGTGGTCACTGGCATGGACACTGCCACACAAGGCAATCCTTCTGTGCAGGCCACTAAAGGGTTAAAAGCAAAGAAGAAACATGCATTGATTTACACTTTGAAAAGATGGTTCAAAATCCATCTTCAAAGGATAGACAAATGAATTGTGTACACATTAGCCCAGCAGCTAATGTGGATGAGCTAGCAATACATGGATCAACATGAAAAAATCCCCCAAAATATTTCAAGAAACAAAACATAATGTGGTAGCATTTATATGAGGTTTAATACATGTAAAATAAGAGTCTGTATATATGCTTACAGATACATATGTACATAATAAACACATAAGTGTGGGCATGGCCAGATTCAGGACTGTAGTTTCCACTGAGGAAAAAGAAGAAAATGAGATCTGGGAAGGGAAGAAGGGCATATTGGGTCATCATTTATAAGTCCATGATGTTCTGTTTCTTTAAATAAAAGCCCTAAAGCTAATATGACTGTGTTAAAACTGATAGGTGGACACAGAGATGATTTGAAAAAGCTGAGTTATAAAGGACAAAGTATCACTCTGAATGGTTATATGGCAAACGGACTGGAAGGGTGGGGACAAGACTGGAATCAAGTGGACTGATAAGACAGTTTCTGAAATAGTCCAGACAATGAAGAAGAGAAGTGGACAGAATCTGTACAGGTCTTAGAAAGGACCCGAGGCCTTGGATGTTGATGGGATATCAGGAGGAGGTGGAAGCGGATGGAAGGGGAGGAAGCATTTTGACATTCCATTTTCTGGTTACTGTACCTGAGTGGTGGAGGCCCTTGAATAGGCAGAAGGCAGTGGCCACTCCAGGGATAGTTCCAAAACCAACCATTCCAAGAACTGTTTTCTAGCAAATGAAATGAGACACAAACACCTCCCAGACCCATAATGGGCTGTCACCAACAAATGTTGAGAGAATTCTTTTAGAAGGATGTTGGGTGCCTGCTTTAGATGAAATAACCCAATTAAAGAAGGAAAATGGAAAGGATAGAATTGAAGCTCCCAACTAGTAAGGCAGCCAGAGCTTAATTCTGCCCTCAAACCTTTGAGTTCAACCAGCAGAGAAAAATGGGAGGTCTGGATGGTGTCCATGAATACTTGATAGCTCAATATAGCTTTCGGGGTGCAGATGACTATGAAATATGAACAGCGCCTGGCTGCCCCTGAGAAGTTACATTAGTGGTAATAACACAGAGGGCTATAGGTACAGGGCCCTGTTAATTTATTTCCCCTTTAAGGATATGTTAGGAAAGGCAGATTTAATAGTGTGGAAATTAGAATGGGTGAGAGTTGACACGGCAATCATACAGATAACCTATCAGGCAATTCCAGCCCCGTCACCAGTGGCCCTAAGTCTGCTCTCCTCCCCTGTAGGCAGGACTGAGCCCTCCTGAACAGCTCTCTCCCTTCCCTGCAAAATGCTTACCCCACTCTCTTAGGTAGAGCAGGAAAGCATCTCATTGCTCATCTAATTTGCAGGTGCTCAGGGGCTTGGTTTCAGTGTACCCACTATGCCAATGGGCCTGTTTCAGACGAGCAGTCCCATAAGGTGTGAATCTGGGCCACTCCATACAGTATCACCATAGATGGAAAAAAGACACCAGAGCAGCAGCTTTCCTTCCTTCACGCTTTGCAGATTCAACAGCCCTTTTCTCCTCACTGAAAGGAAAGTAGCAGCTTCAAGGCTGTTAATGAGGTATTTAGTATGGACCAACTTGCCAGGGTGTTAGCTAGAAGGAGGTAAAAGAGTGATCCTGGCCAAGGCCACATCTTGTGTAAGACCCAGGACAGTGTGAATCTGCTGCCTGCGAGGGGACCTGCAGCAACTCTGCAGGGAGGGGCAGGTGAGAAGTGCAGAGAGCTGACCGTGGAAGGGTCCGTGAGAGCACTGGGCTTTACTTTCCCTGGACCCAGTTCTGGGCCACCCTATTCTGGGCAGTTAGAGAGATGAGCCAAATTTTCCTCACTTTCTCCCAAGACAAGACCTTGGCTCCTTACACCAGGCCCTTTGTGATTCCCCTCCAGGAGGGCAGCTCTTACCCAGGGATCATCCCTCCTCTACAGTCCTTCCCAGGCCCAGGAAAGAACCAGGACTTGACCAGAGATCCCATCTGCTCTTTCCATAAATATCATCTCCCCATCTCTCTGGGCAGCAGTTATTCTTTCCGTTTCTGATCAGAACCATCAGATAGAGAATGTTACCACCATGCACAGCACTACAAGAAAATCTGGTCCTGTCTGAGAAGGTGACAGGTTAAACACAATGGGAGTAGCCATAGGCTCTCCCAATTTCATTCAGACTCTTATATCTAACATGAAAACAAGGAAGACAGAACAGCCAGGTACCACTCTGTGATTGAATCCACCATGGAGCAAAGTGGTCATCCATCATTTCTTCTGTTTTCTTCCACTCTAACCATGTAAAATGACCCTCCTAAACCAAAGTAAATAAACTGCTTTAGCCTGTCCTTTAAATGCCCCTTCACTAAAAGCACAGCTACCACATGTGCCCCCGCCTGAGTTTTCCAATATCCCCTTCTGAGGTCATAGATTTTTTTTCCAACTTCAAGGATATTCTGCCTTCAGAGGTTTGGGTTCCAGGGAAGACTCTCTCAGATACTCCCTTGCCAACTCTCCCTGATATAGGAAATGGGAAATTTATCCTATTCTCACAGACATGTAAAAATAGTTAATTTACAGGATTGCGTTCTTACCTCGTGTTAAATTTCTAAAAAGACATCTTAATGAAGTACAGATGGCTATGAAATTAGCTCTGAGACCCAGCCCTAATGTCACTGACATTCTTACAAGGCAGAAGAAGACATGAAGCTGAGGCAGTAGATAAAGGATGAGGACTGGGCTGGACAGACACCTTATTTGGCCACAGGTTTGAGGAGGTCAGCCTTGAGCTTAGACTGCCATCAGTAGGCATGCCATGCCCTGAGTCTGCCCACAGTTCCAGACTTTAAACCTGGGTCAGTCATCATCGAGAGTATTCATTCCAAGGCAGATGACTAAGCCCAGCCAGGTTGCTGTCCCCTTTGTAGGAAATGGAAAGAGAGTAGAGAGTACATGACTGGTTGGGTCAGCAGCACCAAGGTTTACAGCCCTCCAGAGATGACTGGTATAAGCTCATCCAAGCCAAGAATGCCGATGTCAACCCTCCAGTTGGCAACAAATACACAGAATCTTGAGCACCTCCCAGGCTCCCAGAAGTGTCTTACAGCTATAATCACAAAACAAAGTGCAACTCCTAAAGTAACTAAGATGTCACACCCGGGGAGGTGGAAAATGAGGAGGGGACATAATAGCTCTTTCAGGCCTTCTGAGTGCCCTTGAGTCAACCACAGTAATGTTTACTAGGTGCCCCCGGAAAACACTATGTGCTGTGGAGGATACTAAAAAAATGGGAGACTTGGAAACTCCTTCCCCACCCATTAGCTCAGGCCTTCCTACACCTCTCCGTGGAGTCCATCCACCTGCCAGCACCTCTAGCACCATCTCTTCCTAGACTAAGACTGGCTAAGACATCTCCTGCTGCAGTCCCCAAATCCCAGCCCTCCCTCTCCAACCCATCCTCCACATTTCAACTAGGAAGAGCTTTTTAAAAGAAAATGTTGTCACCTAACCCTCCACACCCACCCATAAAGCAAGATTTCAGTGCTAGGAGAATGACATACTCTAGACTAGGATGAGGGACTGTATGCAGCTCCATGTGGTCTGGCCTCACCTGTTCCCTCCACCTCACCTCCAAGCAGGCATCACAGTGATCTCTGCGCTGTGGCTCTCATTCAAATGCTCCTACCCTACTGCCTTAGACCACAGGGATTTACACACACTTTTTCCTCCAGCTGCAATGTACTTTGTCTTCTGCCTGATCTGTGCCTCTCAGCTTGATTGCCACCTCCTCAGGGAAGCCTTTTCTGGCCACCTCTAACTATGTCAAATCTTCCTTTTTAAAACTTCTACAGCACTGTAGACCTCTACTTGGCACATATCACTGTTTAAAACTTCCATGTAATCATGTGGTCAATTAATTAATATATATCCCTCCTAAACTATAAGCTTCAAGAGAGCAAGAACCATGCTAGTTTTTTTTTTTTTTTTTTTTTTTTTTTTTTTTAAGGCTGTATGGCCAGCATCAGCAGGATTCCCAGCACACAATATTAGCTTAGTAAATATTTGTTCAAAGAATCCTGGCATGGAGGGGCTTGCAAAAAGTAATCTAGTTCATGAGATGATCCACATCTAATTTCAAGAAAATTGACCACCAGCATTGAAAATATCATAGTTGTCCCAAAGAATTGGAGAAAACCAAGCTATGATGTGACCTGTGACCTGAAGAGAACAAATCAGGCAGGGTATCCACCAGAGGCCACTGTCACCTTAATCCTCCTCAAATGATCAGGCTCTTAAGCCCTTTGAACACTGTGGGAAACTCAGTGATTCTGAGAAGTCTCTACAATTGGACAACCAAAACCTATTCTGGACCTTGTACATCTAGGAGTTCTAGGACCCTCTTGCATTAGTAAAAACTGTCTGTCTTGAGTAACTGCAGGTGCCTGTTTGGTTTTGCTCCACTGAAAAGACATGGCTCAGAAGACATGTCTCAGAAAGATCATGGTCCTCTGCAGGGAGAAGTCTGAGGGCACCTGCTTGGAAAGGAAAGCACAGCTATGAATGAAGCACAGCTATGAATCCCAACCCCACCATGCAATGGCTACATGATCACAGAGAAGTTGCTGTGCCACTCTGGGTCAGTTTCCTCATGCATGAAATCAAGATAGGAATCTTAATATCTATGTTCAAAAGATTGCTGTGAGGATTAAATAAGATAATGTGTGTGGCATGCCTGTAATGGAGCAGATATTCAAATTTCAGTTTCCATCAAAAGAATTCCTACTTCATAGGACTTCTCCATGTATTCTTTTAAATTTTTTACTTTACTTTTCAATGATTATCATAGTAATACATTTTTATTGAGAAGCAGGTGGAACAAGAGATAAGAACACATTAGGTGGGTTCAAATCCAGCTTCATTTCCTAATAGTTGTTTAAACTTTAGCAAATTATTTAACTCTCAGAATTTGGTCTCTAAATCTATAAAATGGGGATGATGGTATTTTTCAATTTATAGCCTGGTTGTAAATTAGATAAACTATATAAAGCTCTTGACACAATGTCTAACACAATGTAAGGACTCAGCAAACTTTATTAAAATCCTTATCTTTGTTGTAAAGAAAAGTATAAAAAGAAGAAAGGTAAAATAATTTGTAATACCCCACCCACACATAAACATTTTAGAATGCTTTTACTATTATTCACATCAATATTTTCTTTCACAAAATTGAGGTCATGCAATATAAATTTTGTCATATCTTGACTTTTGCATTTTTCTTACTTCATCACTGTTATTTAAAAAGCACCATGTAAATGTTTCCATACTACTACATTATATGGTAGTTCCATAATTAACCCATCATAATAGTTCATCACTACTTTTTTACTAAATGTTGATTTTATAAATAATGCTGCAATAAATGTATTTCTGATATGTCCTTGTCCTAATTTCAAGCTATTTCTTTAGAACAGACTCTTAAAAGATGAATTACATTTAGCAGAACACATGGATTTTTAAAAATTCTCAATAAGTGGCAAATGCTTTCCAGAATTTATACTTCTATGGTGTCTTAGCACATTTCCTACCATATTGAGGGGCTGGATATTCAGCTGTCTAAAGGAGAAAGGATAGTAAACATCATCTTATTACAAAATATTGGCTAATAATAGAACAATTGCATTTTGTTTCATTTTACATTTCTCTGAATATAAATGAAGTTGAACAAGTTTTTTCTTATTGTCTATATTTTGTCTAGGATTTCTTTTTTTGCCAATGTCTTTACCAAAGTTTTAAGCACTTTAATGATTTGTAAATGCTTTTCATGTAGTAAGACTATCATCTCTTTGATTTACTTGTGGAGATATTTTCTTAATTTGCTTTGTATTTTGTTTTGTTTAATTTTGACAGACAATGTTTAATTTTAGTGTAGCCAACAATCAACTTTTAAGATCTACAATTTTTATGATAGGTGAAAATTCAACCCCATCTTCTTATTTTATATACATAACTCCTCTAGATACTCAGTAATTAGATTTTTTGCTGGTTGGCATGAAATGACTATCTACCTGAAAGCATTTGCAGTCTCCCAGCACCATCTGTAGAGTGATGTGTGTGTGTGTGCATGTGTGTGCGTGCATGTGTGTGTATGATGCTACAATAACCATATGCCACAGACCTACCAACAATCATCAGAGTTCATTTCTGCCTTGTTTTAGCCCATTGTTTTAACTGCTGATTCCTTTCATCATTCACACTGAGCTTTTAGGGTAAAAAAAACTCACTTCCTCAGAAATCAAGGCAGCAGATCCTGGTACACTGTGACCCAGAAGAACACAGGGTGCTGCCCCCTTCCTACATATGACAGTGTCCTGCCACAGAGCCAACCTGCACATGAAAGCAAAGCCCCTGTGCTGCAGAGGAACAGGGTGCCATTTTGACACATGTCTCTGGTGTCATTTACACCATGCAGGCTAGCAATCACCCTCCTCACCTCTTGGATTCTCTTTCACACTGAAGTCTGGTTTTGTTCTCTGCATATGTCACCTAGAGTCCAGGTAGGTTAGAAAAGAGCCTCCTGGACTGCATGAGTCACCACACGACCAGTTTGTTGAGCAAAATGTTAACCAGGGTAGCTGGTTCTCAGCTATTTGTGAAACATCTTCAGCTCTCAATCTCTGCTTCACCAGACCATCAGCTACATTTAATCCAATTGATATCTACCTTCTCCTTGAACTATTTCTTTATGTGGCTTCCAGGACTCCACATACCCTGATTTTCCTCCTCAATTCAAGCAGTTCCCTCTCAGCCTCTACTGCTACTGCTTCCTCATTTTCCCAACTTCTGAACATCATAGGACCTAGTCCCTAGACATCAGCCCTCTCTATGCTTTTCTGCCCACCCTCATTCCTAAGGTGACTGCCCCCAGTGTCACAGTTCTAAACACCAACTACAGACTGATGACTTCCAAATGTTTACAGGCTCAACTCAGTCCCTCCCCAGAGAGTCAGACTGATATTTTCAACCATCAACATCTGAACCTTCAACACATCCTGAAATGGACTCCAGGATCTATACCTGCTACTAAACCCATCTGAGTCCACTGGTAAACCCACTGTAGCCCCCCACTCCCAGCAACTGGGCTCTGCCCCCAGAACCCAGGCCTGCGCTGGAGCAAGTCACCTGAGCTTTCCCCTGCACTTCCTTCACTTGCCCACACCACCCTTTATTCTCGACCCAGTAGGCAATGATCTCACTAGCTCATTCACAGTTAAAGTCCTTACCATGTGGCTATGGCCTATGGACTCTCTTATTGCCTGGAACTCTCCCTACTGCTTACCCTCCCAGACATTCCAGCGACTCCTGCAACATGTCAGACACAGGCCCACCTTCAGTCTCTGTTCCTGCTAACCCTCTCACCAGGGGTCCTTTTATTTGGTTCCCCTTTGCATCTGGTCTTTGCTCACTGTGACCTTCTCAGTAAGACCTTCCCAGATCTGATCTAAAACGTCAACCTCTTCCCAATAAATACAAAATAGATTGTCAAATCCCCACTTCAGATCCCCCTCTCCTGCCTTGCTTTTCCTCCTTGACCATTTTACTAATAATCTCCACATTTTACTTTTCCTTTTAAGCTTGACTGTTGAACTCCTTCTCAACAGAATCTAAGCCCTACAAAGGCAGCATATTCTCTGCTAGTTGTTGGACCTATAGTGCTAGTACAGTGCTTGGCATGCAGTAGGTACTTACTAGTCAGCGAATCCATGAGTAAACATATGGATAAAGGAACCTCTCATACAAGGAAATGGAAGCTTAGAGAACTATAAAACCTCCCCAAGGATTGAATTTGAACTCAGAATTGATTCTATACCAAGGTCTCTGTTTATACCACTGCAAATGTGAATTGAGGCTTTGGGATGGTGGTACTGCCAGTAGAAACTAAATCTATTTAGCAAGTCCCATCCTGTTTTATAATGCAGAGGGAGAGCTGTCCACTGGCATCATCAGAATACACTTTCTTGGCAGGGCTGTGCGGGGGGTGGGCAGCATAAACATCAAAGCAACTATCCTGTTGAGTGGGCTCAGGAAGGGGAAAAGGCATCGTCAAGGCAATGCCCAGCACTGAGTGAGATGTGAGGGAAGGGTCTGATTGACAGGCAAGAAGAGGAATTATTTCATCAGAACAAAAGAGACCAGAAGGGCTGGACCAGCAGAGGAACATGGTATGTGTCTAGGGGCTCCATGGATGGAGTGATTACAAAACAAAACAGTCCTAATAAGATTACAGCTGATAATGAATCTGCTACAAAACTCTGCAACGGTGTTAGGATTTTAATAAGCATCCCCCAAAGAGCATTCAGTCAATTTCACAAATGCCCATTCTCATCATTAAATTCTAAAGGGGAAGAAGGACCGCTCTACCTAGCTGTTTTTAAATTAATAATGTGCTTCATTCCTGTTATGCCCCAGAAACAAAGCCACTGTAACATTTCAAGCTGTTTGGGGGAAAATTTTAATATTCTCCCTGCTAATATAAACAGAACCTTATTAACTAAGTCCCAGAGATGCCACAATTGGGATGTAATCCAGCCCTGGTGCCGATTCCAATGTTTAACTTTTGAAAATACTTCATGTCCATGCTTCATTTGAACAAGTAAGGCGATGCAAACTTTCCCCTAGAAAAATGGAAAGAGTAACCAAATAATTACCTGTACCCCATTGAGAAAGACCGCTTAATCCCAAGGAGGATAAACTACAGCAAATGGCACACGCTGTCTCTTCCTAATTTACATAACATCTATTCTCCCTTAACTCTAAAGAACTTTACTGAAAATACAGCCAGCTCTGTTCCACAGAAGGAAAAATGAACAGAGAAAACTCATGTGACTTAAATACAGATTCAAAGTATATCACAGCAGGCCACACAACCCTCAGCCTAACAGAGGCCCAGATGTGAACTGGCACCTCGGCTCCCAGCCCACTAGTTTCACAGTCTGAGCCTGAACACTCCACTGCACAGGAACATTCAGGCTGCCAAAGAACAATATGTCGCCAATCATCAGAGCAGAGCACGTGCTTCCCATCACTGGATGCAATCATTCCCAAATAATACAGATCCCGTTCTCACGACCCAGCTCCTAATGACAACCACGATGGTGGCAGCTGCGGTGATGATGTTCATGACTTCCAATCCCAACACAAGAAAAGCAACTAACAGAACAGTGAAAAGGCAAAGTGAAAGAAAGGAGTAGTTGGTGAAGGCAAGGTTTGTCTACGTTTTCATAAAACTGGACAAAAGAGCTATTATATTGACATATGGCTAATACAAATTTAATTTTTTAAAAAATGTTCTTATGTTGGAAATAAAGAGAAAGCCAGAAGGCGTCATATAAACTAGAGAAGCCAGACATGCCCAGGAAAAGCTGGTATTCAACTCCTCCTGAGATTAGATTTTTATGCATCCCGATATAGATGTATGCAGGAATATACAGACACAAATGTACATGACATGTCAATTTCTTGGTGTTCCCAGCATGTATCAACGCCTCCAGGAGAACCAAATGAGTAAAAATTTGTGTTGACTAGGACTTAGAGGCTTTGAATTCAAAAATCATTTCCTCCGCTTGTAAATGAGTTAGTTAGACATTTGTGGGCTGCAACGTCTCCTTCATTTGAGGAACTTGGGTTCTGAAAAGAAAAATAACAGCAAAGCGTTCTCTTCCTGGAATTAAAAATCAGGTCACAGTAAACTCAAAAATAACTTTGTAAAGGCTAAGGATGGAAATAGAAGAGTTATTCTATAAATAATCCTTAGCATCCATATTCATTGTGAGCCTTTTAGACTTGCTGGACAAGCAGCCTCACAAAAAAGCTGCTGTGGATCTGAATGCATTGCTTTAAGAACGTCATACATATTCACGTCCTTGATGTGCTCTAATCAACAAATCCAAGTACTCGACTAATTAAATGTTGATTGCTTGTTGCACAAAGGTGAAAGTCAACCTTCTCAGCTAAGGTTTGAGTTATTCTAAGAAATGATGATAGTTAAGCTTTTTCAAGCCATTTTATACTTAATGAGTACATTACCCTTAATGAAACTTCATTTAGGCTAACGATTACCTTGGTTTAACAAATAACTAGCGGATGTCAGTCTGTCTTCTAAAGCCCTGGATGTGGTAACTGACACTGAGGGCAAGGTTGATCAACTTTGATCACTTTTCTGGGTTTGGACATTAGCAGTCAAAGAATGTTCTGGTGGCCCATCCTCCTACCCCCAAATGATGGTTCAGACTCATGAAGGAAAAGGGACACCTGATCTGAGACCTTTACTAAAAAAGGTTCATGAGCACTTTGGCTTTGCTGTCCATTTGTGATGAGAACATTTTCCAAAATCAAGGTGACAAAGCAAAGGGCATCAGAATGACTGCCTTGAAGCAAAAAAAGGGCAAGGGACATATTTCGGACCTGAGCTTCCTACTGTTAACTCCCCAGGGAAGTCCCATAGCACTGCATCTAATTACTGATGTTCAGTATATGATTTCCTTATCATTACTGCTATTTACACTTTTTTCCCCCTTAGGATGGCATTACCATGTTTACCTGAAGGCTAATGCACACTTTAGCTAAATGAGAAAATCATTTTCTCTCTCTAATCCTCGAGAACGTCGCATATGATGCTGTGTAAATGAATTTAAAGTATCTCACCAAGTCATCAACAGAAGTTATTTACTCTACCCAGCTTACAACTTTTTGATTTATAGGGTGCTTTCTAACGTCGCACATGTAAACAAGAAACTACTTAGATCAGGAGCAATGTCACTCTTGCATAACTGTCTCTCCTTCATAAATTAATCAGGCTGATTGGAGGGACATTGTGAAAAATCCCCGTAAAGTAAGGTGGATTAGTGATTCCTGCCACTTTCAGAGGGGAGGGAAATAGAATCCTTCTGAAATGAAAAGCTGCCAAGATGCAAAGAACTCTGGATAGTGGGGGAAGAGCTTAGGCTCTGGATTCTGACAGATTTGGATTGAAATCCTATACTTATTTCATGACCCTGGGTTCCTTATTTAACTAATACAAAGCCTTGGTTTTCTCCTCTATAAAATGGAAATGACTACTCTTGATTTGTTATGAGGCATCAATTAACATCGTGTCTTCAAAGCCTGGCTAAATATTGGGTGCTAATATTATTTTTAATTTCACTGTTCAAGTTCTTAGTGAGGTCTAGCCATTGATACAAGGGTTTACCAATAAACAGATGAGTTTATAAACTTGACTGAATGAAACCTAAAGAACTTTATGAATTCCCATTCTGTATGTGGAGAGAGAACTGTTCTGCCAGAAATGGCTTCGCTCTGTTGGAGAAGCATGGCAGCAGATTAATAAGGAGGTGAACATCATCCCCCACCTGGTGGTCAAATTGAGGAGCCATACTTAATTTTCACCTCTTTTCTCTTATCCCCTTGTTCAACCCATCATTTTGTATCATAGATTCTGCCTTCAAAACGTGCCTCAAATCGTGCCCTCCTCTCTTGTACTTCCAAGCCACCATTTGCAACATTGCAACTAGTCTTGTAACAAATGTCTCTATTTCCAAACTTATGGCACTCTCCTTTCCCAACAAATCCAATCTCCATCCAACAGCTATACTTGTCTGCTTAAAACTATTGAATGGTGTTCTACTGCCTTCTGAATAACATCCAAATCCCAAGAAACTTCTGCGGACCGACCCCTGTAATCTCACATCCCACCTCTCTCCCAAGACAATACACTCCAGGAGTACCCAACTCCATTTTTCAAACATGCTCAGCCTGGTGTCTCCTCAAGGCCACGTACACACGTGCTTCCTCTGCATGAAAGCTAATGCCTCCATCCCCAACTCTTTTCTTCACTGGTCCCCTCTTTAATATCAAGATGCAACCAAAACATTTGCTCCAAAGAAGCAATAATCCCAATGATTCCAGAGAAGATGCTTTATTCCCTATCATACAACCCTATTTGTTTCTTTAGAACAATGTTCTCAAGGAAGTGATACTTTTCCTTTTATTTTTTCTTACCTATCTTCTCATTAGACTGTAGACTTCACAAGAGTGATCATAATCTCTTTTTCATTCACTGCCATGGTGCCTGCACATAGCATAGTATTTGGCACAGTACTTGGTAAGAATAAATTATTAAAATGTTGTCATTGTGCAAAGTGAGATCTGTGCTTTTTTTTCTGCATGGTTTCACAATAAAGAGAAAAATAATATGAGTGGAAAGCACGAGGAAGCTGACTACACATCAGTGCAAGGAAGCCATCTTCCTCTCCAAAGAGCTGCCTTCTCTGAGAGTAGTGAGTTTCCCAACCCTGAAAAGTGTTCAAGCAGGGATTAGTCAATAGTTCACAGGAAATGATTGATTGGACTACACAGCCTGGCAGGTGGCTTTCACCTCTATGACTCTGAGATGAAAAAGGCCCTGCTCTTGGCAGTGATGAATCATCCCAGTGGGGTGGCAGGAGAGGAGACAGCAGGACTATGCACTTGGGATGCAGCAGGTCTCTCAGCTGCCACTGTGATTGCAAGTGTCCCAGTGTCCTCAGATCCTGAAACACAGCTTCCTGGCCTCAGTTCTAGAGAAGATACTAAAGGCAAAAACAACACTTCTTACTTGTTACAAACACAGACTGAGTCCCATCTCTGTGCCAAGCTAGCCTAAGCTAGTCATTTGGAAGAAAAATAGTTAAGAAGAAAAAATCACAACAAATGATGCTTTACAGAGTATTCACATGCACTTGGCACAGTTCTAAGCATTCTGTAGGCATTTATTCACCTGTCTTCACCACAGCCCTCTGAGAAAGGGAGGATCCCTGCCACCATGGATGGATGAGAACATCAAGACGCCAAGGGAGGTCAACACACAATATTCAATGTCAAATATCCTACAAGTGGTAAAGCCAGGAAGAGCAACCAGGCAGACTGACCAGAAAACACAATGGTAACCCCCACACCATCCAGCAGCCGAGGAACTCAAAGGCAAGAAGATTCAGTATGTACCAATCCTTTGCAATTCATCTAGAAGAATCATTGTTCCTTAAAAAAAAATATCTATTTAATATTCTTGTGGCAAATTTATTCCATAATTAATCCTCCTATTATGTATAATTATAATTACCAATAAAAGTTAAATATAAAGAAAAAAATCCTTGTGAAGGCTACCAGGCTAGGCTAGATTCCCCCAAACCCATAAAAACCTCTAAATCAGAACACTTAGGGTTAGGTTAAAGAAGGGGTTCCTGGCCAATCTCTCTCTATTTTCCTATCTCCCCTGCCCTCCCCAAAAGCACAGACCCCAAACCTTCAGCATGATCTGGGAACTCCCTCCAGACCCATGGAGTTTCCTGCGATGGGCCACTGACCATCCATATCACCCTTACCAGGTTCTCCTGCACGTCCCTGCAGGCGCTTTCAAATTGCCTACCAAATGCAGAAAGGGGCTGTTTAGGAGTCCTTACCATGGAGAAGGCAACAAAGGGAAATTATTTTAGTGAGGTACATAGCAGAATAGGAGAAGCCCTGGCTGTGACTTAGTTGGATTCTTGGTCCTATTTACCAGCTGCGGTACATGAAGCAAGAGATTTTTCCCACTGTGTCTTTGTTTTCTCACCTGTGCACCCAACCACTTCTCAGAGCTGTTGTGAGATAAAAGCTAGTATTTAGGAAATGCTAAGATAAACCTACAAATTAAAGTTGCTCTTAATACGTTATAACCGTCATAATTAACATAGAAAAAACTTCTAAGCTAACACATTCATTGAGCATTAACTATATGCCAGGCAATGTTTTATGTAATATATTTGGCTTGCTTTATTGAGTCCTCAGAAGCCCCATAAAGATAGCATTTATGAACCCTATTTTACAACTGGGGAAACTGAGAACCATATAGATGAAAGAACTGGCCAAAGGCACATGATGACTAATGACAGAGCCCAGATTTGAACCCAGCCAAGTGATTCCAGAGGCCATATGCTGAACCACATATTCCACCAGTTTGTCAAGAACACGAGAGAATGACATGTTGGCCCCTGAATAGAAATATATTTAAAAATTAATAGTCCTTTGTCCTCGGTAATGTTGATTTCCTCAGACCCACTCTCAGGTCTCCGGAATCTCCTCTTGTCCAGGTTCTCTGGAATCCATTCTGGGGATCTGAGCTGCCTATCTGATGAAGCCCTTCCATGCTTACCATGGATCAGTACTGCTGTCACTCTGCCTATGTCACTGGCAACCCCAGCTGTCTAGAATGAACACCTGCAGGCCTGGAGCAGGCACACCAGTATGGAACTTGCCAGAGGAGAGACTTTCCAGTGGGGGATACTCTAATTTGAAGCCAACATCCCGTGCCAGCATGTTCTTGATTTAGTGTCATGATTAAGGATGGTGTATACCTGATTTATAGATGCACTTACATTTCATGATTCTTTTCAATCTAACTTTTTATTTTTTAACTGCCAGGAAAGAGGTACAGGCTTTGGTTGCAGCATTTCATTTTGGATAATGAAAGCTTCAACCTCATCAGTCCATCCTACTTTGAATGGACTATCTGAGTGCTAGCAGTAGGCAGGTGTGACATAGCTGGGAGAGGTGGGTCACTGGGGTGTGCCCTGGAAGGATGCATCTTCCCTGTAGCCCTTTCCCCTTGTTCTCGCTGCTTCCTGGCTGCCATGAATGGAGCAGCGCTCCTCCACCTTCTGCCACGACATTCTGGCTCATCTTAGATCCAGAGCAATGCAGTCAACCCACCGTGGATTGAACCTCTGAAACCATGAGCCAAAAGAAAAATGTCCTCCTCTAAGTTGTTTTTGTTGGGAATTTTGGCCACAGCATGAAAATGACTAATAAATTGTTACCCTCTAAGAATCCCGAATCCCACATGGTTTAAACTCAGAGCACCATACATTCATTTAAAAGCAAGGAATTTCCATTTCTAAAATCATTTTTAAAGGAACTAAATATATCATCTCCATCCCATAGAGATAAAACCCCTGCCCCACCCATCTACTGTCCTCACATCCACAGAATAGGTGGCCTCACTATGGGCACTCCCCAAGAAATCCCTTCTCTTCTCTGTATCTAAATTTTGCTTGTTTGTTGGTCTCCAGTTATGTTGACTGGCTTAACCTCTCTCCCAACAACAAAATTTCCCCTATTCATAAGGAAGAGAAGGAAAAAAAAAGTGGGACCAGAAATTACAGGATTCTCTTTGGTGGCTGGTGAGCAGGGGCCTCTGTAGACATGCCCATGTTAAGAACTTTCATCCTATCTCAGTCTTACCAATATGGGTAACCATGTGAACCTGAGGATATTGTCCCCACTCTTTAGATGAGGAGATGAGGCCTAAGAGGTTGAAGAAAGGCGGCCCAACTCAGATAGGATGCTGAGTTTTTCAAAACCCTGTTTGCTCCCTCAGAAAGACTGTACCATCCGAAACATCTCTTTTTGTATTTGAAATAAAACTGAACATATTTCAGGTCTCATGAAGTAGAGGGAGGAACACAGGATGCAGAGTTAGTGTAAAGCCAGTTTCATTCTTTCCTGATGCAGTTGGTCAGCACATCTCCTTTTGACCTCCATTTCCTCATTGGTAAAACCGGAGATAAGAATGCCTGTTTCACAGGAGCATTGTGAGAATTCCAAGAGCATTCTCAGTAAATGTTATTTCCTCCCTTCAACCTGATGATCCATCTTAAAAAAAAAAAAAAAAATCTCTATGTGTTCCCCTAAATGTAGCAGCAACAACTTTGTCTTTCCATATCAAATCTCAAATCCCACGCCATGTTAGGAATTACTCATAAAGAGTATTTACTATTTCCTATGTCCAAAACATATTTTGCATTAGGTAATTCAAAACTATTAAGGCTGCCAAAGCCCTAAACAGCCAGACTGCATCAGAGCCAGCATTGCATGACCTGCACACCATAAATGAATTGCTTCTCGGCATACGTTAGATGGGGAGGTAGGTTGATTTTGCTCTGATATGACTCAAACTGATAGAAACACTGTAAATATCCTTCCTAAAGTTGGAAGCAGGCAACATTACCATTGGCAGCAAATGTGAAACCATTTTCATAATAATTTCTTGAGCCAAGAACCTTGAGAGTGGCTTGTGTGACAGATGAGGAGGCACTGGGCTTGATTGAATCAGACTAACCACATATTGCTTGACTGTATTTTGCTTCCATTATGGGTCCCCTGAGAATTCAGTCTCAGTGTCAGTCAAATAGGATACAAAACAAGAACCCAAGCCTTCAGCCAAAGAATAGCCAGGAAAGCTATACTGTATTAGAAGGCAAAAAATAAATTCATCCAGTCAATTAGTATAAACTTACTGGGGTTAAGTTTTAAAAGAAACACATAAAACATTTTATATACAAAAACAAAACCACAGGAAATTCAGGCAAAGATGAACTTTCTCAACCACTCAAGGTAATAAATCCATATTTATGTTCTTGGGCATTAAGACTCTAGGATTTTAGTGCTCTCAATGTTCCACTATAGTCTTTTCAAACTTGTGTATTTGCCAACACAACTAGATTTGCTATTGATTTTTTGTTACAAAGCCAGAGATTGAAAGATTCTGGGACCAAATGTGTGATCGAAAGCAGCAATTTTTTTCCTTCTTGCATTTCCAATTCTATAAAATTTCAGAGCGACACTTTCACCCTGTTTTACATAGGACAATCGAGGGTAGATGGGAAGATGTTAGTTGTATAATATCAGTTAAGTGAGTGTCAGTTACATTCTGGGTTTGGTCAGCTTCCTCCTTCTTTAAGGATTAGGCATGCACATCCTCCTCCTCTCGTACAATAGGCAAAACAAACAGGACCAAGTTTTTTTTTTTTTTTAATTAATTAATCTCAAAGAAATACTGAAAATGGGATTATCTGAAGAAGAAAGCAGAGAGCTGCCTTGTTTTCTTAATACTTCCCAGATTAGAACTGGGTAAGCTGTTTATCTATAGGACTCTTAAAAGTAATATCAGTTTTTAGTCTTTGGAGAATTAAAAATTAACCATGTGTGCTGGTTTGGGAAATGTTTTAGAAATATCAGTTTTGCTTGAGTTGTTTCTTTCCATTCTTTAGAGCCTTCTAGCAACCCTTTTTATTAACTTAAGAAGGTGTCAGAGAAAACACGGGGGCGGGGAGGTATATTTACACAGAATAAAAGATACAGGTCAGATAACCAGTCTGGGACCAAGGGGCATCTGGAGAAGTACAGATGAGACTTTACCAATAAGCCACCACTGTGAGCCCCGGGCTTTCATCTTCTGGATAACCCAGTCACCAGGAGGAGGCAAAAGGGAGCATTCCATTTTATAGCTTTCTTCTTCCAATTTGGTATTTGGATTCCCCCTTTCCTGATTGGTGCCAGTTATGGAAGAGAGATATCTACAGCTAAACTGCCAATAAGTCTGGCCAGAATAAGTGACTGGAGTTTGTGGGCTTAATCCTAAGGTTGTTCATTCCCTAGTACTCTATCCAAAAGACGGTTAACCGAGCCAAGCAATATGGAAACATAGTTCTCCTCATTCTCAACAGAAGGAAGAGGAGCTCAGGTCAGCCTTCAGCCCTACCTGACACCCACAGAGAAAGATGAACAGGCAAGACATCTCTGGAGGGGATCCCCAGAGCCCCACTCTATAATTTCCTTGAAGATTAAAAAAAAAAAAGAGGCCTGGATAGGTAAAGATACTTGAGTCACCATCACTCTGAATCTTCTTTGAGCATAAGATTTAAGAGCAAAATCTTCAAAGTCCAACACATTTCAGATTTCTACTTCACCTTCCCCTTAGCTGTGTAACACTTAAGCAAGGCACTGAGCTGAGGTTCCATATCATATAATGAAAGGTTAATTATACAAGGATAATGGTCCCAATATCAAGAGGGGTTCTGCTAAGTGTGATATTGTGATACGTACATAAATTAATTGTGTGTGTGTGTGTATTTGGTATCTGCTTTTGATTTCTACCACAGTGCTCCTAAAAATCCTATTCGATGGGGGACCCAAGAGGATATATTGTTGTAGTATTTGATCTTTGGCTCTGGCTCCTGGCACATGATTTCTAAAACCCTTGAAATCTCCACAGTGTTGAGTGATTTTTATAGGCTAACGAGATGGCTGGTGGCTGGGACCCTTAGTAACCATATGATGGGGGTTGATCACCAACCGGAAAGACCAAGGCATGATTAGAGGGTTGAGACTTTCAGCCTCATGCCCCAACCTCTGGGCCTCCCCAATGGCCAGGTGTGTAATCAGTCATGCCTATGCAGTGAAGCCTCATAACCCCAAAGGATAGAGTTCAGAACTTTCAGATTGCTGAACAGGCCGAGAGGCTCCTGGAAGGTGGCATGGCCGGAGAGGGCATGCCAGCCCCATATCCCTCCCCACATGCATCTCTTCTACCTGGATGCTCAGTGGTACACCCCGTAATTAATATTCTTTATGACAAATGGGCAAGTGAGAGTGAAGCGGTTCCCTGAATTCTGTGAGCTGCTTTGCTGAATTAATAAAATATGAGAAGAGGTTCTTGGAGACCCCAACTTAGTCAAAAGAACAAATCACAACATGAGGCTTATGATGGGCATCTGAAGTGAACAACTGAGCCCTAAACCTGTGGGATGCAACTGTTACTCTAGGGAGATAGTGTTAGAATCGTGTGATCTATAGGACATGCAGCTAGAGTCTGCTGGAGAATTGGTGGAGAGAGATGCCCACACATTTTGGTGACCAGTGGTGAAATATTCTGCAATGAGTGTATTCATTTGTGAGAGTGGAGAAAAACACTGTTTCCTCTTAAACTCTCAGACCAAGAATAAGTGATAATTCATAGGAAGTGTTTAGCACAGTGCCTGGCATATAAGTATGCACTAATACAATGATGATGGCATAATTTCTTAGCATCACTTAAACCACAGTGCTTTCAGGACTAATTTTATTCACTCAGCAAATATATATATATATATATATATATATATATATATATATATATATATTGAATATATACTTTGTGGGAAGCACTGTGGATCTAACTGTGGCAGAATCAGACAGCAGCAGGCACCATGCATTGACCTTGGCTGGAACTGCTTACATGGTGCCTTGTTAACAAGCTTGTTTTGGTCAGGTAAGGACCCCATGTGGCTAAATATTCAGTCCAAGACTAACCTAGAAACCCTGGCCCTAAGGCAAGGAGGCTTAGACCTTTGGGCTGCATTCCCAAAATTCCCCTAAGTTTGCATATTGTGCCAGATTTACTTCCTCTTGCAGTTGAACTTTCTTGTAGTACACAAGGTCAGAGGCTCAGACTTCTTGCATGTGATAACAGCCCTGACTGGTTGTTTGGATCAAGAAAGGTTCACCTTCTGTCCAGACCTACAGACCTGAGCTGCTGCTGTCCAGGAGGCAAGTGCTGAACCAGTCTGGGGAGGTCAAGGCAAGGAGCCCTGGTTTCCGTGCAAAGCAAGGGCCTTTGCAACTCACTGCAGGTCCTTTCAGGAAGGAGAGGCCAGCTAATGCAACCACTAGAGAGCATGAGAGGGTAAATCAGAGGCACATGTTCATAAGTTTCATTCTAGATGAGGGCAAAGAGTGGTGAAGCAAAGCAAAACAATCAACCTCATCACCATCACATGATAACTAACCTTTACTAAGCATTTGCTATTCAGACTGTTTGTGTTCACGATGACCATCCCCACTTACTCACGAGGAAACTGAGGCTTAGAGAATATAAGTAGCTAACCCAGGGCCACACAAGTGGCAGAAACCAACCACACACTCACGACATCCCACACTGACTATACTGACAACATGCTGAATGGCTCATATTTCTAGACTTCTGAGCTAAGCTCTGTGCAAAGAAATTACAATGATTTATATTACCTCCATTAAAACCTCTGTCCAAGAAGTGCTACTGTTAGCCCTTTACAGAAGAGGAAACTGAAACTCAAGACATTTCATGTGCATGAGTGACAAGATTAGTCTCCCCTCTAACCACTATGTTCATGAGAGTGCTAGATTAAAAATTAGGAAACCTGGTTGTAGCCCTATCAGCACCCTTCACTAGCCACAGCCATTGTATAAGTGAGAAATCTTGATGGACCTCTCTGGTTTCCCATCTGTGAAATGGGACAACAGTATCAGCTTTTGGAGTTTGGTGCTACAATGCTAGGGTGTGACACATACGCAGGAAAGTGGTTGCTACTATGATAAGAAGGGCTCTGCCTCCCATCTGTGGTTGCTGTTGAGTACAGCAGAGCTCCAGACTCAAATCTTGTCACTGTAGTATCATTTTCATTCATTGCATTCTTAAAGCAAGAATACTGCCAACAGAATTACTACAAAACAATAACAAAACCACCAAGTATTGAATGTGCACCTATTTGGGTCTGCATTCAATTATATTAGCATCAAGAGACTTGGAATAAATGACTTCTACAACTCTTTAAGGACAACGGCCTTTGTCACTGTTAAATATCCTAGACTTAGTCCCTGACTATAACACAATGGGAGCACAAACATTTCTAAATACTAATAAATAGGTAACAAATGACCATTATATATTGCTATGAATCAGGCACTGTGCTATCTCTATTTATTTCTGCAACCTACAGAAAGGGATTATCTTTATTACTATTTTGCACATAAAAAACCCTGAAGTTCAGAGGGGAGAAAGAAGTTGGCCAAACTCAGTATACAGTGGTGCCAGAACTGAAACCCAGGCCTGTGCAAATGAGGACGAGAGCCTCTACACAACATTGCCATCCAAGCGCAATGAAAACCATCCCAACTCCAGGAGGTTCCCACAGGACTGAAAGTGCCCTTGAGGAAGCATGGGGCTTCATTATTCATTTAGAAAGAAGCCATCATATTTATCTGCTTCACCATTTTCCCCTACAGCCTAGCACAGTTTTGTAACATTATATTCACTTTATAAAAACAGAAAGGGTCAAATGACTGATTGAATAAGTATTTATTGTACGCTGCGGTCTACACTCTCAACCCAATTAGGATAAATAATAAGACAAAGTCATAACAGATAAACAGAAACAATAAATACCTCACATACCATTTTTCAGTGTCAGGATACAAATGATAAGGGATAATGAAGATTGGAGGGGAAACAGTAGGGCCTGAGGTGGTCACAGAGCTATGCTGGAGCTGAATTCTAAAGAAAGTCACTATGTGAATAAGCTAATAATAATATTAAGAAGAGATAATGATAAGAAGAGGTGATATGAAACAAAATTCATATCATGTGAAACCATGAACATTTTGTAGTAGAAATAACCCATTCCTGTACAAACATATGCTGGGATTAGCAAATACTACCCTTGAACTTTAAAAAAAAATTATTGCATCCATTTCAAGGAATATTATGCCCATTTCAAAGAATATTATGCCTTAAACACAAAAATGAACTATGGCCCATGTAAATGAAAGACAGTCTTACCCACAGAAGGTTCTGGGTAAATATTGGCTGGATTGGGATGGGTGACAAGATGTACAATTTCAATGGGAGAAAACAACATCTTTGAACACTTACTATGTGCCAAGAATGAGGTTTTTCACAGACTTTCTTTTATGAGATCTACAAGGAAGCTGTGTTTACCTCTACAGAAAACAGGCAAATTCTTTCCAAGTTGATGTTAAGAATCTGGTTCTCCCAGGGCAAAGAGTTTAATTGTCTTCTAAGCAGTCTCATCCCCTTAATGAACTCAAGCTCTACCAAGGTCAAGCCTTTAAGACTACAAAGGGAGAACCATGCTCTGCAGGACCCCTGAAATCAGAAGTCCCTACCTCCACATACATGTATGGAAGATGCACATCAACCATGCTTTGGGAGAGATATGGGAAAGACAGAACGCCAACATACCTAATTTGCAAGGAGAACTAGCAAAGCTGTGAGAGCACCTTCCTGGAACATAAATTTTATACATTTTCATACCAAAGTAAACACAGATACATTAAGGAGTAGAATTCAAAATGTGTATGGATTTTTAAGATGAAACATAAGACATCAAAGAAATTTAAGGTTCCTGGAAGACTGCTTTAGGCCACACCTCAAATCTTTTGACAATAGTGTTTGTGTTCCCCTGCCATGAGAAGTTTATAGTGGAAAGTTCTGTAAATCTCTTGGTCTGTCAAACTTTGCAGATCTGGGAGCAACAGGGTATTTTGGTGATAACTATACATTCTTACCTGATGCATGAAGGTTCCTTTTGGAGGTGAATCCTTGGATACTAGACTAACTAAAAGTTCTTGGGAACATACAAGAGATGCATAATAAAAAGATGGTTCACCACAAAGCATCCCCTATCAAATAAATGTAGCAGAAGATGGGAACACCGAGGTGGTCCCAAAATGGTAGAAAGAACCCAGGCAGAGAAGGAGGATGGGCAATATTCTGCAGGTGAAGACCTTCTTGAGCAAAGACCGTGGCCCATTTGTGGCTTTCATTTAGCATAGCCTCAGGAGTGGGGGATCTATCTCTCACAACCTGTATTCAAGTCCTGATGCCATCACTCACTAGTTGAACCTTCCACAGTATTTATTTATCTTCCCTAACCTCAGTTTTTCTCAGCTCTCCTTTGAGGATCCTAAATGATACTACCACTCAAGGATCTCAAAATAATCAAATAGGATGTTTGTAGACGGCCTAACACAGTATTGGGTGTAGAGTCAGCATGCAATGTGTATTAACTATTAGGGCTCCTTCAGTCAGACGTTCAAACACTTATTAAATACTCGCTCCAGGATAAATAATTGTCTAGTACAGCATCCTTTCCTCCAAGGATCATGCAATGCATTAGTAAAATACACAAGAATGAAATGAGAGCAGAGTGGAGGAAATTGAAACGCCATGAAATGCTGCCTGCAGGAGTCTGGAATTTTGGTTGGTTTAAGATCATCACCAGGAAAGGCTTTGAAAAGGGGACAGAGGGGCTGTCGTTCAGGATAAGTGGAAAATCACAATGAAAAGGTAGGGGGGAAAGGCATTCCAAGGGAAGGAGAAGAAATGGACAAAAGCCTGGGAGCCCCAGGATTGCAGCCTGGTGTGGCTATGTAGCAGGGGTCATGCATCCTGGGGCCACAGGGAGCCCCATGTGCATAACAGAGGTCTGGCTTTAAAATAGGCATCAGTCAGGGCTTTGCAGGTTTGAGGTTAGGGGGAGGAGTACAGAGCGTGGCGTGGCATGGAGGGGCTCACAGCAAGGATGCTGAGGACCTGATGGGGAGACGCAGGGGGAGAGCTCAGACCTGACACCAGGAATGGAGACAGTTAGGGAGGGCCCCCTGGGGAAGCCACAAACCGAGATGGAACAACAAAGAAAACAAAACTCAGTTGACTGAAGCATTTCTTTCCAGTACTGGAGGCTCTTCTCAAACATAATGAATAAATAAATACTCTTCCAGTGACTACAAAGCAGCACTTTACTTCCTTCTAAATTGCTCCCCAGAGCCCGTGTCTGCAGAGCAGTGAGTGAGCACCATTACACAGAGCCAGGTCTCCCTCGTGCACAGCCCTTGAGCTGGCCAGCACTAGCAGAGGGGAGGCAGGGGCCAAGAAAGGGCTAGAGGCTGACACCAATCTCACTGTGCTTCCACCTCATCTGGGACACAGGATAAGGCCCTCCCCAACCAGAGCCTCAGTTTCCTACCTATAAAATATGGGCTCTGATCCCTTCTATCTCAAATGTTCTATGATTCTAAAGATGATTTTCTTTTCCAGAAAAGGTCTGCAATATACCTCTGTACTGTTCCGAGGTTGTCCTTTACCTCCAAAATGTCAGCAAATCACATTGTGGTTTGGAACCAAAAACTATTTTGCAAAGTCAGCCCCCATTACTGAAGGAAGTACAAGCTGTACTTCTTTTATTCGTAATATCAGCTTGATTATATTTTTATTGATCATCTACTATGCAAAGTACTAAGTACCTGACTCCATCCTCATAACAATCTTATGAGTGAAAGACTATAGTATTCTTTTACTCATGAGAAAAATCACAGCCTAAGGAGGCTAAGTAACTTACCAACTCCAAATCTGTATGGTTCCAACTCTATTCTTCTCCTCCAAGCTATTCCTCTGCCCTGTGCTGTGCTACTTCACTTGCAAACCCCACTGCTGCTATGTTACTATTTAGGTATCAGAATATTAGATGCAAAAGGGGCTTTGAAATCATCTGGCTTAGCCATACCACACTCACCTTTTCCATACCTATGACAAACACAGCTAATCAATCACAGAATTCTTTCCAACTGTGAACACAGATCCATTTTTAACTAATCAGAATTCAAGATGAAACCTGATCTTTTGTCTTTATATCTGCCCAGAAACACTGAATCCTATCAGAGGGATGTGATTGGTTTAAAGTAATACAACTTCTCAGCGACAAAGCGGAAATTAGAATCTTGCAGGGTGGTGTTAAGATCTCTCTATGCAATGGACAGTGTCTTTTCTTTTCTAGCTGACTCAGATAAATGGTAAAATAGAGGTATCAAAGGTGACCACATCAAGTGCCAGGAGGAAACTTCTAAATCCAGCCCTGACATATTAAAATGATATTGCAAGTTATCCAATTAGTGGGCCACTATAAAATAGCTCTCCTGCTTTGTTCTGACTGGAATAAATAATTTATAAAATTATTTGCCTTCAAATAAACCTTTTTTTCCAAGCTAATGAATACAAATAACCCTTTTTTTTCAAGGTAACAAATATTTGAACTGGGACTCCCCCAAAATTCACAAATTAAACAAAAGAACCATAATGCCACTTATTTACTACCCTCTGAAGGGACTAGATTTTTTTCAAGTTTTGCAGGGAAAACTGACATGTTTTATGACTCAGCTACACAAACCTTCAGTGCCATTTCTGTGTAACAAGCTCCCAGAACTGGGTCCTGTAGGATCCAGCCAGACTCTTCCCCTATCCTTGAAGCATACAAGAACAGACAGTTGCAGGTCTGCCCAAGTAGGGTTTCCTTCTCATCAGACCACTACAATGGAAGAGAAGATGCGGAATCTCAGACAACACCTCAAGAGGGAAGGAGCAGCCTCCAGGTACCTAATTAAGCAGGCAGATATGAAGACATGAAGGAAGATCATTGGTATGGTTTAAATACCGAAGTTCATGTGTTAAAACTTAATGCCCAAATTCATACTTTAATGAAATTTGAAGGTGAAGCCTTATGGGAAGTAGTTGGTAATAGATGATGTCTTGAGAATAGGGTTCCCAGGATGACATTAAAGAAGAGGGGGAGAGAGCCAAGCTAGCATGCTTGGGGCATGTCACCATGTGATGCCCTCTGCCATGTTATGATGCAACAAGAAGGCCCTCAACAGATTGCTAAGCAGATGGCAGTGCCATGCTCTTGGAATTCCCAGCAGTCAGAGCCTATTTAGAACCTATCTTTCAGGAGTTATCCAGTCTCAGTTATTTTACTGAAGTAATATAAAATGGACAATCATAAACAAGGAAGAAAGCAGTGTCCAGGTTGGCTCTCAGTGCGCAGAAGTGGGGCAATCAGGAAGTACAGGGTTCCCAACAAAGCATTCCTTTTTTGTAAGCCCTTGGTTGGGGCGGGGGAGAGGACTTTAAGGAGGTACATCAGAAGAAATCTGTTTGATACAAAAATTTCTTCCCTGGGAGCTCACCTGGAATCATTCCAAAGAGATGATAGTGGATAAATTTGCACCCAGGAAGTGCTATCATTGCCTTATCAATCTTCCTAGTGGCCTGTTTACACAAGGACGCTGGGTCTTTATGTGAACAGGAATAATGATGCTAAGATGATAAAAAACCACTCATCTAAAATTATTTGAAGAGTGGCAAGTAAGCAGAACTCGGGCAATGGGAGTCTCAAAGGTCCTTTCATTAAATATTAACTCTTACTTGTATAAAGCAGAGCTGATTGGGGGCTACCAGGAATGGGAAATGTAAGCGCATCCCAATTCTTGCAGGGTCTGCCCCAGGGAAAGCCATATATCTCCCTGCTAGGATGGGCCTAATGAGCCAAGAGTTGGCATTTCTGCAAATATGTTTCTTTCTAAAAGGGGAACTCATTATTCCTGAAGTCGTGTTTCTGAATTCATGAAGGTAAAATTACACCAATTAAGAATCATGCCTTTTCTTCTCCAAATGAATAGAAGCTCAAAATACTGCCAAACAAAATCTCAGGTCCAATTCCTTGGGAAAGTATACCCTATTACCAGAAAAGCACACAGACGTAGAGAAACAATAACTGGCACAGTGCCTTTATCCAATACTCACCATGATCAAGAGATTCATCTATCCCCCGAACCCCTTCATTCATTCATTCCACAAATGTCTATCATGAATGGGACCCTGTGCTAACTGCTTCAGAAGCTGAGATCTTGGCCCCTCATGAGCTCCCAGTCCAGTTTACTGAAAGTAAACTAGTATGGCTTCCCCCCCCCCCCCCCCGGAGAAACATGATAATTTTATAAGGTCTCCATCCTGTCACTTAGAGTTGCTTTGTTTCCCAAGGGAGGTGGATGCTGAAGACGTCACCTGAAGATAGGAACTTTCACAGAGCTGCGTATGTCAAGAGTCTTCTGCCCTCAAGTCTAAGCCCTGGGCAATGCATCTAGTATTCCACCCAGCAGCATGTTCTCTGAGGAGATCTCTAGATGCCTAGATAACTCCAGTGGGACCACCAACATCTCCTGACCATGAATTGTGTTGTTTCTTAGCAGAACATTAAAAACCAATGTTTGTGGGTGGAGAGGAGGAACAGAAGGGTGCAGAAACACAGCCATGCCAAACAAAATGAAATGACTTCAAAAATCATACCTTCATATCTCATATTAGCAATTCCTCATCTCCCAAAAGCACCATTTTATCAATTGTGTGGAAGAAGAAAATGTCTTTGCCATCTTTTTCTGGGTGCATACAACTAATTCTTTCATCTGAGTTGCCCTACCTGATGGTGCTTTCCTGGATATTTTTTTAACCTGTCTGTGCATCTATTGAATGGATCATGATTTTCTAAGCAATACCAGGTAGAAGGCACTATACTTTGCATGAATTTACATTATTTATTCTTCTTCAAGGAAACCGGTGAGGTTGTTACTATTTGAATCCCACTTTACAGGTGAATCAAGTCACAGAGAATATAAGTGGTCACGCTGTTACCTAAGTTTAGCGTCTTCACCACCATGGTCTCCACTCTTCCTACTATAATTGCTGGACTAAACTGTGAGGACACTGAGTGCTAGGACTGAGCTGCATTGAGCTCACTCTCCCCAAAACCTTGCAGAAGGACCAGCAGTCAGCAGACACTGAGCAAATGGTCACCAAGCGTGGGTATGAAGAACCAAGAGCAAGCAGGTCAGTCAAGGTTTCAGAGCTTCATACTGAATCCCCCACCTCTGGGAGGTGTCTAATCAGTTCCAGAGAAGAAAAAAAAAAAAAAAGCAAAAACTAACAGATCTTTTTCAAATAAAAAATTTCCTCAACTATTTTTATCATTAATATATTTGCCCTAATACCCATGTTTTCAAGGAATTTTTCTAATGATTCTCTTAAAATTACCCACTTAACACTCCACCAACAGTTACAGAAACATGGCCAGCAGAAATACGTCTGCTTAGACAGGTGTGCTTCACAATGAGAACACTGGGATCAGAAGATCTAAATGTTTGTGTAAATATAAATGAAGGTAGGCATTAAAGTTTAAAAAAGATTTACCCTGAGTTTCCTCTAAACAGCCTATTGCCTTGGAAATTTCAGTTTTCAATGTCTGATTTCAGCACCCTTAAAAATCCTATCTTCTAAACTTATCCATTCCAAAGCAAATGATCATTAGATATAAAAACTAAGAAGAAAGCAGGGTTCGTATTATAAAAGTTCAGGCCAATATCAGAAACTGGCAGGTGCATTGGTCTGTAACAAAGTCTCAAAGATGACATCCCTCATTCCACTAAGCTGAGAATTACTAGAGGGTGGTATATATGACATACTTAAGTCTCATTTCAAGCAATCTGTTCCAACAAAGCAAATAAAAACTTCAAAGCCTTGTCACTTCCTGTCAATAAGAGAGACAACAATAGGGTCCAATTTTAGGAACTTAACTTTATTATAGAATGAGGGTCAGACCGTCAGAACCATTCATTACAATGTTTGCTTAGAGTGTAATTAAATTCATTTTCTTGGTATGAATATTCATATTTTTCTTTAATTGTTGGTATAAAAGTATGAATGTCAATCTTCTCTTCCAAGGAAATTAGCATCTGAAATATTTCTGTGGAGAAAAAAAGGCTACTAAGATGAATGAATGCTTCCTCTTCTGGGTGCACATACAACCAGTTATTCCTCCTAAGACACCTCCGGGAAGCAAGGGAGTAGAAGCTGTTTTTGAGGAATGAAAAAAAGAAAATCTCCCAGGTTTCAGACACCAAGTCTGTAAGTGATGAGAGAGCCTCGGTCATATTCCATTCTGAGAGGGTCATCCTAGTGTCTGGCATCTTAGTAGACATGCATCAATTGTTCTCCTTCTACTATCAAGCACATTGCATGAACCTTGAGTGTTCTTGTTTTATTTAATTAACTCGAAACTATTGGCTTTTATCATGCAACACATATGATAGATATCAGGGCAGAGGACAGACAGGCTGTAGAGTATCAAGCAAAATGAAAACACAGCAGAGTACTTAGGCATATCCAGGGCACATTAAGATTTGTTGAAGTGCCTCTATTTGGTTCCCACTGCCACTCTGGAGTACACAGGGAAATGTTCTGTTTGGGTAAGGCCATATTTGGGGCCCAGCAAAATATTTTCAGAGGCTCTGTAAATCCAGTTTCAGTACCACAGCTAAAGTAAAGACAAAGGCTAATGGTGGCTGTTAGTAAGAACATTTAGTAAACTTGTGCATTGGTTTTCTCTGTCTATATTAATCATCAGGACTAATTGACTAGAGGTTTAAATAAAGCCCTCGATTAAAATATTCTCTCCCCCAGAAAATCAAGAACTCAAAACAGGGAGGACTTAATACTACTACAAGAGCAACTCCCTTCAAAACCTGTCAAGTCATGTGTTTGACGTTTATTGAAAAAAAACTAAAATCAGACACGTGGAAAGTGCAAAAATATTACTTAGGCATGGGTTTAACAGCTTTCCTGAAGATAGACATTCTAGATAAGTCGAATTAGTGCAACACAAATTTATTGAATACCTACTATATTCCAGGCATTTTTTTAATACTAGATCTAGAGGATGCATCCTCAAAGGGACATTGTCCTTCAAGGGGGTAGAAGCTCTTTTTCAGGCATGAAAAGAATATTGTACTCCTTTTATGTATAAAGCACACACATATAACACACATAGACAACATATAAACAGAAACACAATACATTTGAGGTATTCAACTTCCATGGAGGGCGTAGGTGTTATGTAGAAAAATATCTGAAAAGTCTCCTTAGGGGAGCGATAGTGAAATAAAGTTGAGAAACTCTGGCCTAGATGATGAATAAAACAGACAAAAATTCCTTTTCTTTCTAATACTCTACTGCATATTGATGATCAACAGGAAATAAAATGTATACTTTATTAAGTACAAATACTATGAAAATATAAAGCAGGGGCAGAGATGAAGAAAGGCCCAGGATGAGAGAGAGTAGCATGACAAGTATCCATTTCCATCAACTGATCTGTCAACTTTTTCCTAATCATGATGCTAATGAAATCTATGACTTCAATGTGAAAGAAAAGAAATTCTAATGGCAAGTTAAAAGGATAGCCCCCATAGACTAGGGCAGCCCTGTGCATAATGTGCTACAGTAGAAAAACAAGAGAAAAAAACTAAAAAGTGTGACAATCAAAACAACAGATTTACATGTTTTAAGGGAAGGTGATTGTCTGGTCCCCAGTGTCAAAAACAGCATAACAATGTGGCTTTTTAAACACTATCTTAGATAACATTTTTTTTTTAGCATTTCATCTGTGCCCTTTAATTTTCTTTTTTTCCTCACAATTGAATACCCAGTTGACTGTTTTAATACCAGTGTCCATCCATTTGAGACTAATGAGTTGCCATTGGGGGCACACTTAATGATTCCCAGTATTTTCTCCATTTTCATGAGACCCAAGTTTCAGCACCATTATTCTTATTTTGTCATACATGTTTAAGAGATAATGAGCAAAATCAAAATGCACTAAACTTTCAAGAAGTTGCCCAAATATGTAAGGTTGTACAAGAAAAGGTGATGATCTGGTCAAAACCATGAACTGTTAGCTGTCGGGTCAGAGCTGAGAATGTCAGACAGCCAGGCAAACATCTGAACAAAGATATAACTAGTGATGGAAAGGTCATTCATGGGCATTAATTCATAATGTGCTAAAGTACAATTTATGCAGTAGTTGAATCTGACCAAAAAAAAAAAAAAAAATAGACTCCCTTAAGAGTATTCACCTATGGGATAATATGTTACAAGAGTTACTTGAGGAATGCCACAAAGTTTCCAACTCTGTTACACTCCAACATTGTTCCAGATGCTAAACAAAGTTATTCTCCAAGGGAGCAGCTGCTTATTTGAAAGGAAGAACAGCATAGCTCAGCACTGTTTGTAGGCTAAGTTCAGCCTCCCTGCAGCTTTGCCACATCTTTTCTATGGGGAAATTAACAAGAAAAGCTCTTGGCTTAATATGTTATTGGAACTTGGCTATAAGCTAATTGGGAGAATGAAATCAGGGGAGAATGCAGTCCATTGCTGGACGGCTCTCATACAATGGTGAGACAGATAATGGACAGAAGATTGCTTCCTATGTAGGCAGGTAAATGTGACTCAGGCACACTTAGGCAGATGCTTCCTTGGAATAAGTGACATGCTTTCAAAGGACAGACTGCAAAATTGGGGTCCACAGGAGAAAAATTGCCAAACAGCAATCTTTAAAGAATGTTAGCTGGGAAAGGAAGCTGGTATAAAATCAAAAGCCCAGTTCATACCTCAGTCCCAAAGCACTCACCTACCTACAGATTTCTGAAACAGAGAAAAACTTGAAAAACTATCACTCATCCACCTGGAAGCAGCAAGCTGAGATTTAGAAGAGATCTCCGCTAAGCCTAATAAAACAAAATCTCATATACATGGCTTCATGAAGACTTCTGAACCTCCTAAATAAAATGAAATTGTTACTGCCGCCTGTTTATTAACAAGAAGAAAGTCCACAGAGATATGTAGGCAGCACAAGACCCCTGTCCCTCCTGCAGGCTGTTGCAACAACCTAGGGAGGCTATTAACCAGCTTTCCCCCTGCCGCTTAGCTCCCCATTTTAATAGCCTATATCACAGGAGGCTGGGAGCACAGGTGAGCCCAATTTAATAGGCAGTCGTTCACTTGTGATGCATTTCAAGTGTAAAATAGCTCGTTTCATTTTCTTGGTTCCTGTTTGTGCTTCTAGAAGTTACTCTTGGAGGGAAGATTAAGTACTATTCTCCCCCAAGAGCATCAAAGCCCTTCACGCTCAATCTCTTTGCAGACTTGATATGGAAACACCTCAACCAAGCCAGCTCAAAAATCCTCTGCAGGAAATTCATGTGTTCCTGAAATCAACCATCCCCAGAAGAGCTGAGAGAAGAGCAGACTATGACAGAGATGAAACTACACTAGTGAAGCACAGACCTGGGCTGTGGTTCTGTCTTTGCCATTTTCTGGTTGGGTGAAATTGAGCAAATTAATTAACTGCTGTGAGCCTCACTTTGAGACATCATAAAATGGAGACAGAAAATGCCACTAACTCAAAGGGGTTACTATGGAAATATAATGAGATAAAGCCTGTAATGATTGACAAAGTGATTGTTAGATATCGTCATCTATATCAACGTTAGGTATCAAGAGGTGTTAAAGAACCAGGAGCTTTACTAGGTCCTTACCCCCTGTCCCATATAATGACTTCCCTACACAGAGCCTTCTCTAAACATGTATACTCAATCTCAAACACAAGCTTAGCTCACCCAACCTCCTATATGCTAAAGCATGGGGGTATGAGGCCTTAGCAGGCACATTTGATGAAACAGTGGCTTGCCCTTGAACAGGCATCGGAATCTCCTGCAAGACTTGTAAAAACACAGGTTGCTGTGCTCTCTTGATGCTGGTTCAGTATATCTGAGGTAGAACCCTATAGCCTGCATGTCTGATACCACCAATCCAGGGTCCACATTTGAGGACCACTGTGATAACTGAAAGGAGGAAGAAGGCCAAGCTCAAGGACTCAGAAAGAGACATGTGGAAACCAAAAGCCCATCCCAACCAAAGGGAGCATAGCCTTCAAAGAAGACAGGAAGCAGCCCCACTAAGCCTGAGGACATTGCCTCACCACATCCCTGGGACTCAGACTACTGTCTGACCCAAGGTCACAGCCCAACAGGGACATCCAGACCAAAGCTGGACCCTGAATGATATGGGCTTTCTAAAAGAAGGCTATCAGCAAGCTGCACACCATCGTCTGTTCATTCATCGTCTGCTCCTCCATGTCAACACAATTCCGTGGCATAATGATTCTTTGCAGGGAGATTGATGGGCATATTTCATGCTAATTCTTTCTGGAGTTGGGAAGCCTTTATTTTCCTCATGTCAAAAAAAAAAATGATGGCAGACATTTCCAGGAGAAATGCCACTGCATTCTTTATAATGTCATTCAGCTTCTGCCAGAATTAAACTATTGACCAAATTAATCTGTTTACCACACACATTGTGGCTTGATCTTCTTGCCCTGAGGGCTAAAGTGTCATGCTTCAGAGACATCCACATTTATTCTCAATAAGTGATGCTGAACTACAAAGTGCCACCTACATAGTTTGGGTCTGTAAGATTTTGGAAACAAATGGAGGGTCTTTGCTGTGTGCTCAATAGTGTCTTCATACCTCACCTATCATCGCAATCATGTTGCTGATCATTATTTGTACCCTGATTGTAAGCTTTCTGAGGCTAAATGTCATATTAATAGAGTACCCCATAAAACATCTCATGTGACAGCTGCTCAACAGACAGTTACAAATGAGTCAACGAAGCCACTCCCTTCCATTTGCGAAGCCTCCCTCCTTTATCCATCTACAAAATGAGAAATTTTGATTGAGGACTTTAAAACAAGATTTGTGACCAGGGGACTGGAGAGTAGCTACAAGACACAAAGTTGAGAGCATGAGGGGAATCAGAAGACCCTGCTCCAAGCCAAATCTGTCCTTTGTGATCTGTTTATCCCTCAGGCTTCAGGCCAGTCAAGAAGGACTCAGAGCCAGCACCTCTCAAAGCAGAGACCCTGAAACCCTAGGGTTATAAGAAATTGCTTCAAAATCTATCATAGAAGTTAAGGGACAAGCTAATCTTAGAAATTCTGCCTTAGTAGGTTTTATGCACTCAATTCTAGGTGAGATTTCCTTTGGGAGAAAATTGTTGTTGCCACTTGCAGAGAGAGAGAGAGAGAGAGAGAGAGAGAGAGAGAGAGAGAGAGAGAAATCTGAAAGGCCAAGCTGTTTTGTCCAGTTGATCAGCTGCCTTGTCTCCGGGAAGAAGGCTTTCTGGGATAGAAAACAACTGCTCACTGAATTATGATTTAAGCCAGATCCTATCACAAGGTCTTGAAATTCTGACGATCCTCCAGTTCTGGAATCATCAGAACAAAATAAGAATCTTTGGGAATATGATATCTATTGCCCAGCTCAGCACCGAATGTTGAGGACTGAGAAGGAGCCTCCATTCTGGAGGAAGAAACAAAACCACCCACACAGCTACGTGTGGAGGGATGAAACACGGGCAGTAATCCAATCTCAGTGACACTCTGAAGAAAGGTCTCAGCTTCACTTCAGCCCTTGGACTGTGTAAAAACAGGTGAGGGGGTAATGGCAGGCCTTCTAGGAGCAAAGCAACAGCTAATACCACCAGTCCCCCCAGAATTCAGACCACAAGGTGGATTGGTACCAAAAGTGTGGGTCTCTCAGACCCTCCCCTCCTCTGGGTCTTTCTTGTTCCACTCCTTGGGGCCCATTGTGACGTGCGTGTATCTATGGGGAGGAACCACAAAACTCTGTGATCTGGACATTTCCTCATTCACATCCAATAAAAAGAAGGTACAAATTCCATTTCCTTAAAAAAAACTCATGTCACTAGAAATGCAAAGAGGGGCGAACCAAGCCTGTTTGCTTCTGTCTCTTCCCTCTTTACTTTCGGCAAACAGGAATGCCTGGCTTCCTGATCCTTGCCAGTTGACCTGAGCATCCCTGAATGATTCAAACGAGCTGTGAGACTTACAAATGCCACACAGTTAGTACAACCACTGAGGGGGTCTTTGGCCAAAATCAATGATTGAGGTGGCTACAGCTACAGACTGTAGACATGGCTCCTGAGCCACAGGAAAAGCCCAGCCATCCTAATGGGACCTCAGGCTGCACAGACCCCAGAAGCACCTGTTTGCAAGACCCCACCCACACAAGACAGAAATAGTAATCATCTTTGCAATATTGCTTGATGTTGTTTAGGTAGAAATGCAGTCCAGAAGTGCCAAGATTTTAAAAATCACCTCTAAGAACATTTAAAATATATTTTGCTAAGGGGGAGAAAGCATGTACAAATATAATATTTTCAGTATAATTACTATATGGCAGCGCTTACCCAGATAATGGATTTACCTTGAAGCAATGTCAGAAATTGGGAACAATCTAAATATACCTCTGCCATCACCGACTGGTCCTGATCCATGAATTCGTTAGTACTTGGCCTGGCTGATGACATCCATCTCTCCAGCAACAAGATGAGCTCATGCACTGCAAACAGAGGCACTGGGAGCCCCTGGGCCTTTTTCGTTCTGATAATGGTCTGACTGGAGCTCTTCCGGAAGAAGCACTTGATCCTCACCAGACACACAAAGGGAAATTTTCAACTGACTTTGTCTGGAACTCAGAAGTGAACTTTAAAAACATAAAAATGATCTACTTCTTTTGATTTCTCTGTCTACCACTAATTACAGTAAGATATAGGGGACAAAAAAAAAGAAAAAGAATGATGAATATTGATCTCGAGGAGAGTATGAATCAGACACTTGAATGCATGTGAAGGAAACTCAACATGAGAAGGTGATACTCTCAGTTGAGTCGCCAGGTCAAAGGAAGAGAGGCACATCTCCAAGAAAGATGAATTACGGCCCATTTGGGGAGGATGAAACAATGGATACCCATTACAGAAAGCTCAGAGGAGGGCAGCTTTGTCACTGGGCTGTAGAACAGTGATCAATGAGGACCACCTTTGGCCTCTGAAGAAAGGCAATCCAAGACTCGAAATTCTACTCTGAACAAAAGGGGCTTGTCATAGACAGGATTGCTCCCCCATCTTTCCTTATATAGAAACATCTCCTGGCAAACCTATTCAGGTTACCAGCTAATAGCAACTCAGATATGCTGGGGGCACAGAGGAAGCAAGCTTGGCTATAGTCTCTTGAGCAGCTAGCTTCTTAAATTTTTACAAGAGGCTTGTCTCAAACCACCAGAATTCCTACAGAAAAGCAAGCTCTGTTCATTTGCAGAAAGAGCTTCACACCAAGGGGCTTGGGGATTTTGTGTGGAAAGAAAAGTCATCTTACCAGTCCACAACAAAATGCATGATAAGGGGAACTAACGGGAGAAAAAGAAAACACCATAGTCTGAGCTATCTACCAAAAAGCAAATATACACATAATATTTATTGTATTCTTTGGGCTTATGTGAAAATTTAAAATACAATGAACCCTCAGTATTTATGTAAGAAAAATAAAATTTTGTCTTAAAAATATATAACATCATTAGATCAAAAGAAAATTGATAGCTTTATGTGTATGTGCATGCATGCGTGGGTGTAGTGTATGTTTGAGTGTAGTATAGTGTGTGTGTGTGTGTGTCTGTGTGTGTAGCTTTCTGTTAATCTATCAACTTTGGGAACAGGAATTAAAGATGCCATAATATTTATTTAGTCTTTTTCTATATTCTCTCCTAAAAATCTCATGGTAGGACATATTAATTATTTTTTAGTACTTTCAGATCATACTATATCTTATATCACTATATCACATAACTTTTTTCATTGAAATTATTATTGGGATCATTGTGGATTCACACCACACAGTTGTAGGAAATAATCCAGAGACATCACATATACCATTCACCCCCAAAAGAAATATCTTGTAATGTTGTACTATGCTATCACCATCAGGATATTAACATTGAAAGAATTCATTGATCTTATTCATATTTCTCCAATTTAAATTGTAGTGTGTGTATGTGTGTGTGTGTGTGTGTGTGTGTGTGTTTGTGTTTGGTTCCCTATATTTTATCACATTCATAGGTTCCTGTATCCACTACCATGGTTAAAATGCAAAACAGTCACATCACAATGATCCCAGCTGTTGCCCGTTTATAACCATACCTCCCTCCTTCCTGACCCCTATTCTCTTCTACCATCCCAAGTTCCTGGCAACCAGTAATTGTTCCTCCATTTCTAAAATTTTAGCACCTCAAAATGTTATATAAAATGGAACTGCATGGTATGTAACCTTTCTGAGACTGACTTTTTTTTACTCAGCAAAATTCCATGAAGATTCACCTAGATTGTTGCATCAATCCCTAGTTCTTTCTTTTCTTTCCTTTTTTTTTTTTTATTGCCTAGTACTATTTCCAAAGTATGGATGTATCACATTTTGTGTAATCACTCATCCACTGAAGAACATCTGGCCTGGTTCCAGTTTTTAGCTATTACAAATAAATCTGTTATAAATATTCATATGCAGGGTTTTGTAGGAACAAAAGTTTTCATTTTTCTGGGATAAACGTCCATGAGTGAAACTGCTCAGTTGTACGGCACTTGCATTCCAGATTGATCATGCCACTTTGCATTCCTACCAGTGGTACACAGCATCTCAGTTTCTCCACAATCTTGCCAGCAATGAGTGTTGCTGTTATTTTTCATTTTAGCCATTCGGACTGTTATGAAGTGATATCTCCCTGCTAAATTCTAACTTGCATTTCTCTGATGGCTAGTGATATTGAACAACATTTCATATATTTATTCATCATCTGTTTAGTTCCTTGGTGAAATGTCTCTTCATGACTTTTGCTCACTTTGAACTGGCTTTTTAAAAACCCTCTTGAGTTTAGAGAGTTCTTTACATATTCTAGATATTAGCTCTTTACTGCATGTGTAGTTTGCAAATATTTTCCAGTCTACAGTTTATTCTTTCACATTTTTAATGTTTGAACAAAGGACAAGTTTTTGTTTAATTTTGAGGAAGTATAATTTATCAAACTGTGTTTTGCAGACCATTGTCAAGTCTAAGAGCTTGACATAGGGCTAGATCCTGAAGATTACATTTTCCTAAAAGTTATATCATTCTACATTTCATATTTAAGTGCTTGAGCCATTTTGTCTAATTTATACAATTTGTCTAAATTTATACAATTTAGACAGGAATTTCTTTAAATCTATTATGTAGATTTCCCAGAGAATAGACATCTTTATGTTCAATCTCCCAATCCACAAATAAGACATGTCTTTTTAAGTTTTTATTGGTTTCATTAATGTTTCATAGTGTTCAGCATACAGATCACATGCATTTTCTTTAAGTTTATATCTAAATACTTCATTTAAAATTTTTCTTTAGTTATAGGTGGACATAATACCTTTATTTTATTTATTTATGTTTACGTTGTGCTGAGAATTGAGCTCAGTGTTTCACATATGCTAGGCAAGTACTCTACCACTGAACCACCTCCCCAACCCCTAAATGCTTCATTTTTAGAGTAATCATAAATAGTATTGTTTTAAATTTCAATTTTCACATATCCGTTGTGAGTTTGCAGCTATGTGCTTGATTTGTGTGTATTGATCTTATACCCCCCGACCTTGCTGAGCTCACGTATTGGTTATGGTGGGCTTTTTTCTTTTTAAATATTCTTTGGAATGTTTTATGTAGACAACCGTGTCATCTGTAAATAGGCACAGTTTTCTTTCATCCTTTCTTTTCTTACCTTATTGTGATGACTAGAATTTCCTGTACTATGTTGAATAAGAGTGGTGATAGCCAACATTCTTGTCTGGTCTCCCCAGACTGGGCCATCTGGTATCACTGGGTTATGAAGGAGAGTCGGAGGTTCATGGGGATGAGAAGACTTTTTCAAGTATTTGCTATATAGTTGGATGCCCTCTTGCAGTACCCCCCAGCTTCCCAAGAGGCTCTGGGTAGGGAAAGGAGTCTCAGGCTCACAAGGAAAAAGAGGCTTTCCAGGTTGGGCCACTTGTGCAGTAAGGCTTCTTTTGCTGGTGGAACTCAGCCACAGTGGAGGACAGGACTCAGACTGTCAGGAAGGATGGCATTTCCCATGGCTGCTGTTATTAACGGAGCCCAAGTGCCAGGTTTACCTTATGCTGCCAAAGGAACTTCTATGGCATCAAGGAGGGATGAACCTACCTGGGCTGCCTTCTGTTGCTAGGTTATGGATCAGGAAATGCCATACCTGTTTCAGCTTCTCCCACGAGGTGAGGGAAAGACACAGTGAAGTTGCTGCTCACTGCTCCAGCCCTGGGATCCCAAGCCAACTCACCTGCTTCTTATCACCTCTCAGAGCTCTCCTCTGCTTGTCTCTTATGCAATTCCCCATTTTTATTGTTGTAATACTTAACAGGGAGGAGGAACAAGCCCACATCTTCTTGTTCAGACCAGAGATCAGTCACACCAATTACCTCTCTATATCTTCTTAAAAGTTAGGGTGAGCGAATTCTTTTAGTAGAATTCCAAATAATGTATGTAGATATTGGTCCCTGCAGAAGAAAGAAACTAATACCTGTCCTCTTCCCCTTGAGGGTGGCCTGGAGTAGTGACTTGCTTCTAAAGAGAGAGGAGGCAGCTAGGGAGGCTGAGGCAGGAGGATTGCAAGTTCAAAGCCAGCCAGCCTCAGAAAAAGCGAGGTGCTAAGCAACTCAGTGAGATCCTGTCTCTTAATAAAATACAAAATAGGGCTGGAGTGGAGATGTGGCTCATTGATTGAATGCCCCTGAATTCAATCCCGAGTACCTCCTTCCCACCACCGAAAAAAACAAAAAAAAAAAAAAAAAACCACCAAGAGAGGAAGGAAAGGGGAAAGTATTAGCTTTTCAGAGGAAAATCCTGGAAAACATGACTTTTAGCAGCTGAATAATGTCTGGAGTTCAGTTAATTAGTAGTATCCTAATGTCAGTGTCTTGGCCTTTACAAAGATACTACTAAATACCAAACACGCTTCCAATAAGAATATCTTACCACACATTGAACATTTCTTTAAGCCGACAAGACGCTGACATTAAAGGATTCTGTCCCAAATAAGCACACTAAGCACATGTTGTTCCATCTCAGGGACAGCACTGACATCAAAGTGTCTAAGAAGAGTGAACTGCTCATGACTGCCTTCCTTCCAGTGGGCACTGACCTGGAGATCAGTTGTTAGGAACTGAGTCACTGACAAAGTGGGAGTGAGGCTCACGGGGAGATCCAGCATCACTTAACCTTCCCTGTGTGGTTTCCTCATATGGCTTCTCTGATGTGGGATATTTTTCGGAATTCTGAATGCTGTTCCTGAAGCCTCCAGATAAGGAAGCCACAACCAAGTGCAGTGCCCTGCTGAATGACAACTGTCAACCTTCAGAAAGAGTGTGTGTCACCTACAGAGACAAGGCAGGTATCAGGGTAATTATGTCCAGAGTACGTTATGGTCATCAATAAGAGCAATATGACCAGTTTTCATTATCTGCTAATTAATTTTAATGGTACCTACAGAGGGGAGGATAGGAAAGGTTGATCAATGGATACAAAATTACATACAGAAAGGAAAAATAAATACTGATGGCATATTGCACATAAGAATAACTATAGTTAACAATAACGTACTGGATATTTCAAAATAGCTACGGGAAGTTTTTTAATGCTCTCACCAAAGGAAATGATAAATACATGAGGTGATGGATATGCTAATTAGCCTGATCTAATCATTATGCCATGTATTCATGCATTAAAACATCACAATTGTACCCTAAAATTTATACACAATCATTATGTGTCAATTTTAAAAAAATATAGATAACTGCATTTTCAAACCCTAAAGCCTCATTTTAGCCACTACTTTCAACCTGACTCCTGGTAACACCAATTATTATGACTATTGACAAGAAAAACATGGTAAGTATCAGTGCACATTAGAGAAATGACTATGGGCAGAAGAGTGCCTGGGTGTAGAGATAAACCCACAAGCAGTGTTGGCAGGTTGCATATGTGTGCATGGCTTGTAGATGCACATGTCCATGTGAAGACGCCTGCTGGTCAAGATCTATGGCAGGTGTCTGGGAATGAGTGCCACAGAAAGGAAGACAGGTGTGTGTGCTAGGAGCACTGGAGTGTGTAAGAATGGAATGTGTAAGACAGGTAGTTCATAAGTGGCTCAGCTTGTGGTCATCAGCACACGTGTCTGTCTGTGTGGGGTGTACATGAACACCCAGAGCTGTGTTTAGAGCTCCCCCTCTGACTGAAGCCCTGGTAAACAAAACATGCCATGCCATCTGACCAGCACTGTCCTGGGACAAAGGCAATAGGAGCCTATTCGCCCCTCATCTGGCTGTGTCCCTCCCACAGGGGTGGGGCTTCCCTGGGGCCAAGAAGACACATCCTTCCAGAGCTCAGGCTTTCCCTTTCTAGATGTGTCTTTGGTCCCTGGGATCATCCCAGAATTCCCTGCCCGAATGGCCCCGGACCAACTCCAGAGCTATCTGGGCCTTTTCTCCAGCCCATCCTTTCCAGATGGCCTGAGCTGCCAGTGACAGCCCTGTAGGCCCAGGAGAGGCCACGGGGCAGTGGTGTGCCGTGAGGAGGGGATATGATCTGAGCGTGCACAAGGTGAGCTGTCTGCACGCAAGGCACACGCCAGGCCCTTTGTGAAGCAGAATGAAGCCAAGAGTGAGAAGAGAAGGAAGGCTGTCCCCCTGGTGGCATACCCCGGTCATGACTGAGGTTAATTAACAAGGCAGGAGGACAGAACACACGTTACTGTTACACAGCAGGTTAACTTGATCTATGATTCAGTCATTAGACCCAGAAATATGAACCTCCACTTATGCTCCGCTATGGGTCCTGAAAATGTTACAGGTAGGCTGTGCACAGGTGTATGTACGTGCAGGCTTCCTGGGCTTCTCTGTGTTCCGATAATCCCAGTTGGAGCGTGGTGCACAGAAATAAATCTAGCTTGGGAACTCCCAGATATAATTAAGTAGTAGTTTCAGGGGGCTGAGGTTGGTAGAGCACTTGCCTTAGCACATGGGAGGCACTGGGGTGGGGGGGGAAGAAAGAGAGAGGGAAGGAGGGAGGGAGGAGGAAAGAAAGAAAGGACGGAGGGAATATAGGGAAGGAAAGAAAGAAAACAAAGAAGGAAAGGGGGAGGGAGAGAGGAAGAAAGAACGAGTTTCAGCAAACTACCTGGTCACTGGCAAACCCACAGTGTACTCATAGCCCCAAACCGATGCCATTCAGATCTAATTACTCTGGGGGTGACAACCAATGCAGGAATGAGAGGGACTTTATCGGAAACCACTTTAGTGCTGCTCCAGCTCATAGCCACGCTGCCCTCTGTAATGACTTCACCCAATTAGCTTGTAAGCAGCCTTCCTTTTGTAAATCAGTGATGCCAGTGAAATGAATTCTACATCCAGAAGGGAAGGGCAAGCGACTGGCAACTGCATGGAAATCATTAATTGGATTGAGCCTTTTAGGTTAAATGAATTATCATTACTTACTTGGTTTAGTGGCATCGTACAGAGATGAGGTCAAGTGGGCAGCCCACCATGATTTCGCCTTCCTCCCCGCATTTGCTCATTCTGGGAGGCAGAGGACTGAGAGGCTAGGTCCCTGCCTTCACAGTCAGTCCTCCATCCACTTGGACCCAGGAAGTGCTTATCCATCACGCATAGAGGCCATACACGGAAAATGTGCACATCTGCAAACTGCTTTCACTCCTAAAATGAAGTCTCATTAGTTTGCTTAAAACCTCTGTCTAGACTGAGGCTGCGAGTAAATGATGCTCTATTGACATTTCACAAGAGTGTTTAATTCTCACAAGTCTCACAGGGAGGCAGGCTCAGCAAATACTCCCTTTTGTGAGCAAGCCATATGGTGTCAAACAAATGATTAGCCTCTATTTCTGGAGAGTAAATGGAGAAAATAAAGAAAATTTTGCCCTTGTTTATAGAGTCAACAAGTTAGTAACTCCTAACATTGAGGCTGCAGAAGGGAAGAAAAGTGTTGAGATCTCTAAGGCAATGGTTCTCAGACTTTGGTGTACTGGAGGATCGGTCACCTGGAGGCCTTAGTAGAACAGAGGCTACAGGAGCTCATCCCCCTGAGTTTCTGCTTCAGTTCATCTGGGGAAGGAGGATGAGAATGTGCATTTCTGACAAGTTGCTGGACGATTTCTATGCTGTTGGTCTGGAGACTGCATTTTAAGGCCACTGCTTCAGGAAATAATTTTCTTACTTCCAATTACCTCTAAAAACTCAACTTGCTTTAAAAAATATATCATGGTAGTTGAAAATATGGATGCTAGAATCAAATAGATCCATGTTTTAAGTGTGATTCCAACCTTTACTACCTGTGTGATCTTGGGTAGACTATTGAAATCTGTTTTCTCTAAGTTGAAAGCAGTTCCACATATGAATGAACAAAGGATAAAAATGAGCCAGTGTATGTAAAGCCAACCTACTATATACTTAATTACCAATGTATTTTCTTATTAGTACTAATGAAGTGTTGATAAATTATAGTCCATGCTTTGTATTTGCAGACAAATCCTATCTTCGTTAAATTTAAAATTCACTTAGATTCAGGAACACAGTTCAGTCTTTGAAGCCACTTTTATTTTTTATTTTTTAAGAAGTTTTTTCTTTTTTAGTTGCAGATGGACACAACACCTTTATTTTATTTGTTTCTATTTTTATGTGGTGCCGGGGATCAAACCCAGTGCCTTATTCATGCTAGGCAAGTGCTCTGCCACTGAGCCACAACCCTGGTCCCGAATTCTTCTTCTTCTTCTTCTTCTTTCTTCTTCTTCTTCTTCTTCTTCTTCTTCTTCTTCTTCTTCTTCTTCTTCTTCTTCTTCTTCTTCTTCTTCTTCTTCTTCTTCTTCTTCTTCTTCTTCTTCTTCTTCTTCTTCTTCTTCTTCTTCTTCTTCTTCTTCTTCTTCTTCTTCTTCTTCTTCTTCTTCTTCTTCTTCTTCTTCTTCTTCTTCTTCTTCTTCTTCTTCTTCTTCTTCTTCTTCTTCTTCTTCTTCTTCTTCTTCTTCTTCTTCTTCTTCTTCTTCTTCTTCTTCTTCTTCTTCTTCTTCTTCTTCTTCTTCTTCTTCTTCTTCTTCTTCTTCTTCTTCTTCTTCTTCTTCTTTTTTTTTTATAAGCTAAACATGCTCCTTACAATCTTACTCACAGTGTAAGATTATTTGGGAAACTGTCCTTCACAGGAAAAAAAAATCTAAGTTGTTTGAAATAGGAGCAAAACCTTATAATTATAACACATAAAAGAAAACTCTAGATGTATCTAAATTCATGACTATCAGAGAACAAAAAAATAACACATAGAATCAAGGATTTCAATAAAAGAATGAAATAGCATGAGCAGAGTTTAAACAAGGAACTCAACGGTTGCTCAATGTTAGTAAATATGCTAGTTTCTGTTTTTCTGGAGTAAAATCAAGTAACTATCCCAAAGATGAGCAAAATTTGATCATCATTGTTGATTAGAGTAACCGTGGGTGCTCAATATAAAAGGAACAGACATATACTGCCTTGACAGATAAAATATTTTTACCTCCATCCCAAGCTAGGATCACACTTAATGGCATAAGAGTCAAATACATGTGTAATGCTGTACTACAATAAGAAACATATGTTTAGTCTTCCTTCTTCTTTCCTGGAACAAAAGTATTAAAACCCGTGGAATTTCCTTAGTGATGTGGGTGAGAGGAATATCTTTTGTTATTTACAGTAAGATTCTTTCAGCCATACCTGAGTTTGTGCTAATGAATCTGCTCTAAGAGGGTAGGGGCTGGTTGCTAGAGAAACCACTATGTGATATTATCAGAAGATTGGAAATTTCAATCCCCCACCCCTAATTTCCAGGGAAGGAAGAGTGGCTAGGAGACTAACTTAATCACCAATGGCCAATGATGTAATCCATCATTGCTATGCTAACACAAGCTTCTATATAAGCCCTAAAAGATGGGGTTCCATGAATTTCTGGGTGAATGCACCCACTTGCCAAGACAGTGGTATTGCCCAACTGCACAGGGCAGAAACCCCCACACTCCAGACCATTCCAGGCCTTGTCCTATGTATTTCTTTATCTTACTGCTCATACATATCCTTCTTACTCCTTCAGAATGAACCTGTAATAGTAAAGTGTTGCCCTGAGTACCGTAACCCATGACAGCAAACATGGAAGGGAGTAGAAGGAATCTTGGGAGGAACAACTTTCATTAGAAGTACAGTAGTCAACCTGTTACCGGCACCTGAAGTGAGGGCATCTCAGGGGACTGAATCCTTTCACCTGTGGGTCTTGACACTAACCCTACGCAGACAGTGTCAGAATTCAGTAGAATCAGAGGACAAACACATCCCATTAGTGTTTGTAGAGAATGGAATTGTGTGAAAAACCCACACATTTGCTTCTGAAGTAGTGTTTGTGTAGTGAAACAATTTTCCCTTTAATATGTGAGCAAGAGAACAAAAACAAGGAAAAAATTAAAACAAACAAACAAAACCTAAAGAAAACTAAAACAAGGGAGCTCATTATCACCATTACTAATTTACATTATATAAGATGAACCAGGGAAAGCTGAAATAAACATAAAAATTGGAAAGGAATAAATAAAACCAGAACTATGGAAAAACAAATGATTATATGCTTAGAAAGTCAAAAAGAATACAAAAAAAGACAAAAAATGAGAAATCTAGCAAAGTAAAAAAAAATTGCAAACATTCATTGCTTTCTTACATATAAACCTCTACCAGTCAGTATACTTATAAGAAACAAATCCCATTTAATATAATACACATGAAATAGCATACCAAGGAGCTAAGAAATGTGCAAGATCAATTAGAAGAAATGTTCAACTCCTCTCAAGGGACACAAAAGAAAACTTGCAGAGATCAGAGGACATACCATGTTCTTATACAGGAGAAAAATTCACAGAGTTATCAATTCTTCTTGAGGTAATTCATAAATGCTTTTTGACTGATAACACTGATTTTAGTTTGGAGATTATACAAGTTTATCATTATTAAGTACATTTAGAAAAATAAATATGTAAGCCTATAAAGAAAAAGGAAAACAAATCTGAAGTAGGTAAGTCATGAAGAAGAAGAGCTCTAGCAGTATATTACAGAGCAGTGATTAAAATAGTGTGGTTCTAGTACTGAAATATGGCTAGATGACAAATGGACCAAAATACAAAGACCAGAAATCACACCAAATACAATGGGAATGCAGCATAAAGTAAAAGTGGCATTACAAATCCGTGTGCAAAATTCAACTACTGATATAACAGAAACTGAACAGCACCTCAAGAAGAAAGTCAGTTCTACATCTTACATCAAAATCAATTCCATGTGTATTAAAAGATGAGAGGAAAAAATTCCTTACTAACCTTGAAAAGAACACCCTTCAAATCATTCCTAAATATCTAGAATCCAAGAAATTTAGAGTTAATAAATTTGAATGAATGAAAATGAAAATTTACTTGGCCCTAAGTAAAGTCAAAGGGCAAATACCACCACTGAGAGTTTCCTTTTTACATTCAAATTATAGATAAGAAACAAGTCTATCACTATATAAAGAGCTTCTAGAAATTAACAAGACCAAGAATCCAACAGGAAAGTGGATAAATAATACAAATAGAAATATCTATTAACAAGGCTGTTTGGAACAGTTATTTTTAAATACCTTACCAGAGGCAGAAATTTGGCAATAGTCACCAAAATGACAAATGAATGTATTTTCTAACCCAGAAACTCCTCTTCTGGGAATATATAGCATATTGAAGAGCTGGCAAATAAGTGTGAAATGATAATTTATGCAAGGTTATTTGTTGCACTTCTGCTAATGATAGTACAGTACTGGAAACAACTCAACTGCCCGTCAATAGGGAATACATTAAATAGAGTATATTTGCACATTGAAACACCAAACACATTGAAAGAAGAAAGTAGTCAATGATAGTCTCTATGAGTAAATAGGGAAGCACCTCCAAGATATATTCTTTCTTGCAAAAGCAAAAGTGGAGAACATTGTGCAAAACAGGCTAACATTTATGTCTTTAAAATAGGAGAAAGAATAGGCATATGTATGTTAATGCATGTATCAAAACATCTCTGGAAAGCAACTACTATAATAGTGACCCTAGGATGAGAATAGTGGGCACAAAGAGCCCTTTTACTATGTTCCTATTTATTTTTATTTTGAAACTAACTGAACATATCACCTACTTAAGAACTATACTCAACAAAAAACATAAAAAGCAATGTGATCTTTTGTGGGATGATTTTTTTGGAAATCACTATACAATCATGCCCTGGGAAGTGCCTCATCACCCTTGCTCTCTCTTGAGCCCCATGTTTTCCTTGGGGGAAGCACACTGAGATCTTTAGATGCCATATAATTGGCAGGTATTTTTTAAGCCTCTTAGAATTATAATGAATTTCACCCAAATGTCAAAGACAGTCTAATATTCCATGTTTTAAATTTTCAGTCTCATTTCCCAAAGACCAAAGACATCATCAAGAGGTGATTTTCCAAGATCAATAGAAGAAAGGTTAGTATGTAAACGTGGACTGCCACATGATACGTGAGGATCAACCTGAAAAAACTGGTTGAAGTCCCTGAAATAATGGAAGACCAATTCACACAGAAAACTTCTTAGCATCCTGTGTTACCCAAAGATGTTCAGCAAACCCACCTAAGAAATATTTCTGCCCATTTTTTTACTTCTGCATTTTTATAGGAAGTCTACAGGAAAAAATGCCATAATTTAATGCACTGATGGTACTGCTGATTCAATTTTCTGCTTGCATAAATGTCTGTTAAATCCCTTATTATGAATGAACACGGCGGGCCTCAGGTATGAGACCTCCAGTTCTAATCGCCACAGCCACCAGAACTAATGATGCTGTAATGACTCAAAACTGATAAACTAGCAGGCTGGCCTTCCCCTCCATGCTGTTCTGTGGGCTTGTACTAACAGTCCTGCCTAAGAGAGGCAGAGTCTATGGGCAATGAACAGGGATTAAAGGATTATCTAACAAGATAAAAGCAATGAGAATGAAGCCATTTCTAATAAGGTGGCATCAGCTCTCTGTCCCGACAGAAACGGCAATCTCAGTAAATATTCCAGAGAAGGGAGTTGCAGCTTGTGCTATTATTGATGAAAGATAGAATTCTAATAAAAATTCAGTGAGTATTGAAAATGTCAGAGATGTTTTCATTTCATGTGTAATAAAGTAAGGCACATAAAAATAACATGTTGCCTATAAAGAGACTATTGCGTTCAATACAGATGTACAAAAACACAAAGTTAGGGACTTGGGAGAGTCTGCTGGCGGCATAGGGATCCACAAAAAGCAAAATCCCAAACTCAGTGTGTACAAAATTCTGATGTGAGCTGGGACTTGGAGAGACTGCTGTGAGAAACATACTGTCCTTTAGGTAACTGCAGGGCCATGGCTTCCACTGTATGCTTTTCAAACTAAAGGACTTCAGGAGGAAAAAAATGAAAGTTGAATTTGAAGGGAAAAAAATGTACTGATGTATCTGAAAAAATAGTCACAAATTAGATCTGAATTCTAGATACATTCAAAAATCTATAACAATAAAATGGAAATGCTGATTTCTGAGAGAAGAACTAAAAAACAGGAATAAGTAGCCTTGAGTGTGAAACCATGAGAATGTCAAGTCTGTGGGTCTCAGTTAAGGGATGCCCTGCAAGTAGTCAGAGTCCCACCTGACCCTGGCCACTCAGGTTTGGTTCTGTTCTCAATGGAAGGTATGGAATGCTCACACCAGTGGGAAGGAACTCGAACTCATGGACCGCAAATCCCTACTGGGCATGCCTTCAGTGCAAAGGGTTATTATCCAGTTATCCCTGTAACCTGGGAGGCCAGGTGCTCTCTGCCATGTCAACTTCTGTCACATTCACCTAGTGTCCTCCAACCTGGGCACTAGAGTTCAAAGACTATAGAGTAGGAAGTCAGACTCTTCCAAACAAGACCTTTCTTATAGGATTATTTAAAAATATTAATTCTATTACTTATCAATGTCTATGGTACAGTTTACCTCCATATCTAATAAGAAAAAAAATTCAAAGGTATGATTTTTAACTCAGTAAGGCCAAATCATCCTCTGTAGACTTAAATAACATGATAATTACTCGCTTTCCAGCTGATCTCCCACAAAATTGAGGCAGCATTAGTGAACATGACAACTTGTCCCACTAGAAGTAGAAAATAAATTTTATGGGTATTAGGTTTCCAGGTGAGAGCTAACATAATTAATAGTAAACACATCCTGTTTCATTGAGATTCTTCTTGATGCCAGTATTTAAAAAAAAAAAAATCAATGATCTTTTCAACTTAATAACCAATCTGAAAACCAATTTAAAAAAAATAATTGGTTCAGAAATGGGAAAAAAAAAACCACATGGATGTAAGTGTATCTTTCCATTACTTTCTGATGCTTTACGAGGCCATTCCCAGGACTCATAGAACTTTATAAGAAATAATTATACTTCTAATGATTATTACACCAATTGTTGGTTCTAATCAATAGTTAAGGGCATAAGAAGAGGGAATTAATTAAACATTCAAAATTGCTCCTTACAAATGAGAGAAAAATTGGAAGCAATACAGGCATTAAGAACCCACAGGAGTGACAGAAGTCCACGCTCTGGGTGTGAAGATTCCCTAGAACATAGGGCTTCAGTTTTGCAAAGGTTACCAGGTAGTGATAGTATCGGAATCCCTGAGATGGCAATAACCTCCAGGGGCCTCACATGACACAGTTATAGTATGAATATGGTTCCCATCAAAACTCATGTTGGGGCTTAATTCCTAAAGGTAGCAGTGTTGGGCCTAGTGGGAGGTTTTGGGTCATGAGGCTTGGGACCTCACACGTAGTTCCATACTCTTCTTATCACAATGGCTTTGCTATAGTGGGAGTTCAGGACTCCTTCTTTTTTGCACATTCCTACTTAATCATCTGCTTTCCACCATGATGCAGCACAAGGCCCTCACCAGGGCTGTGGTTGCCTGATCTTGACCTTTCAGCCTCCAGAATAATGAGCCAAAATGAACCTCCTTTCTTTGTGAATTACCCAGTCTCATATGTTATAGCAACAGAAAAATGGACTAAGACACAGCTCCTCCATGAATTTTCTAGAGCATAAATTATCTCACAGCTGCATTTCTTCTAAGAAATATCTTCTAAGAAGCTTTAACTTCCTTGAGACATTCTTTAGGAATATGATCTATGGTCAAATAAGTTTGGAGAACACTATATATCTACCTCTCTTTGAAGAAGCATCATGTACATTAAGATACTAAATTCATTTATTAACTCTAATAGTTTCTTTGTAGACCCTTTTGGGTCTGCTAGGTATAGAATCATGTCATCTGAAAATAGTGATAATTTAAGTTCTTCTTTTCCTATTTTTATGCCTTTAATTTCTTTCGTCTGTCTAATTGCTCTGGCCAGTGTTTCGAGAACTATGTTGAACAGAAGTGGTGAGAGAGGGCATCCCTGTCTTGTTCCAGATTTTAGAGGGAATGCCTTCAATTTTTCTCCATTCAGAATGATGCTAGCCTGAGGCTTAGCATAGATTGCTTTTACAATATTGAGGTATGTTCCTGTTATCCCCAGTTTTTCTAGAGTTTTGAACATAAAGGGATGCTGTACTTTGTCGAATGCTTTTTCCGCATCTATCGAGATGATCATATGGTTCTTATTTTTAAGTCTATTGATGTGGTGAATAACATTTCTTGATTTCCGTATATTGAACCAGCCTTGCATCCCAGGGATGAATCCTACTTGATCATGGTGCACAATTTTTTTGATATATTTTTGTATCCGATTCGCCAGAATTTTATTGAGGATTTTTGCATCTAGGTTCATTAGAGATATTGGTCTGTAGTTTTCTTTCTTTGAAGTGTCTTTGTCTGGTTTAGGTATCAGGGTGATGTTGGCCTCCTAGAATGAATGAATTCAGGAAAGTGGCAGGATATAAAATCAACACACATAAATCAAAGGCATTCCTGTATATCAGCGACAAATCCTCTGAAATGGAAATGAGGACAACCACTCCATTCACAATATCTTCAAAAAAAAATAAAATACTTGGGAATCAACCTAACAAAAGAGGTGAAAGACTTATACAATGAAAACTACAGAACCCTAAAGAGAGAAATAGAAGAAGATCTTAGAAGATGGAAAAATATACCCTGTTCATGGATAGGCAGAACTAACATCATCAAAATGGCGATATTACCAAAAGTTCTCTATAGGTTTAATGCAATGCCAATCAAAATCCCAACAGCATTTCTTGTAGAAATAGAGAAAGCAATCATGAAATTCATATGGAAAAATAAAAGACCCAGAATAGCAAAAACAATGCTAAGCAGGAAGTGTGAATCAGGCGGTATAGCGATACCAGACTTCAAACTATACTACAGAGCAATAGTAACAAAAACAGCATGGTACTGGTACCAAAACAGGCGGGTGGACCAATGGTACAGAATAGGGGACACAGAAACCAATCCACAAAACTACAACTATCTTATATTTGATAAAGGGGCTAAAAGCATGCAATGGAGGAAGGATAGCATCTTCAACAAATGGTGCTGGGAAAACTGGAAATCCATATGCAACAAAATGAAACTGAATCCCTTTCTCTCGCCATGCACAAAAGTTAATTCAAAATGGATCAAGGAGCTTGATATCAAATCAGAGACACGCCATCTGATAGAAGAAAAAGTTGGCTACGATCTACATACTGTGGGGTCGGGCTCCAAATTCCTCAATAGGACACCCATAGCACAAAAGTTAATAACTAGAATCAACAAATGGGACTTACTCAAACTAAAATGTTTTTTCTCAGCAAAAGAAACAATAAGAGAGGTAAATAGGGAGCCTACATCCTGGGAACAAATCTTTACTCCTCACACTTCAGATAGAGCCCTAATATCCAGAGTATACAAAAAACTCAAAAAATTAGACAATAAGATAACAAACAACCCAATCAACAAATGGGCCAAGGACCTGAACAGACACTTCTCAGAGGACATCAACAAGTAAGGAGGACAATCAACAAGTACATGAAAAAATGCTCACCATCTCTAGCAGTCAGAGAAATGCAAATCAAAACCACCCTAAGATACCATCTCACTCCAGTAAGATTGGCAGCCATTATGAAGTCAAACAACAACAAGTGCTGGCTAGGATGTGGGGAAAAGGGTACACTTGTACATTGCTGGTGGGACTGCAAATTGGTGCAGCCAATTTGGAAAGCAGTATGGAGATTTCTTGGAAAGCTGGGAATGGAGCCACCATTTGACCCAGCTATTCCCCTTCTCGGTCTATTCCCTAAAGACCTAAAAAGAGCATGCTACAGGGACACTGCTACATCAATGTTCATAGCAGCACAATTCACAATAGCAAGACTGTGGAACCAACCTAGATGCCCTTCAATAGATGAATGGATAAAAAAAATGTGGCATTTATACACAATGGAGTATTACTCTGCATTAAAAAATGACAAAATCATAGAATTTGCAGGGAAATGGATGGCATTAGAGCAGATTATGCTAAGTGAAGCTAGCCAATCCCTAAAAAACAAATGCCAAATGTCTTCTTTGATATAAGGAGAGTAACTAAGAACAGAGTAGGGATGAAGAGGATGAGAAGAAGATTAACATTAAACAGGGATGAGAGGTGGGAGGGAAAGGGAGAGAGAAGGGAAATTGCATGGAAATGGAAGGAGATCCTCAGGGTTATACAAAAGTACATACAAGAGGAAGTGAGGGGAAAGGGAAAAATAATACAAGGGGGAGAAATGAATGACAGTAGAGGGGGTAGAGAGAGAAGAGGGGAGGGGAGGGGAGGGGAGGGGAGCGGAGGGGGGATAGTAGAGGATAGGAAAGGCAGCAGAACACAACAGACACTAGTATGGCAATATGTAAATCAATGGATGTGTAACTGATGTGATTCTGCAATCTGTATATGGGGTAAAAATGGGAGTTCATAACCCACTTGAATCAAAGTGTGAAATATGATATGTCAAGAACTATGTAATGTTTTCAACAACTAACAATAAAAAATTTAAAAAAAAGAAAAGAAATTAATGTGCACAGTGTGACACAGACTGTAACTTTTTGTCTCCAAATAAAATCGCTTGCTAATTAAAAAAAAAAAAAAAACATACTAAGGACTCTGAGAAGTCCTGGGCTGAAGAAGCCAAATTAATATTTTAATATTCTCAACTTCTCTCACCAACATATATGTGTGTGTGTGTGTGTGTGTGTGTATACCTATTAATATCTGTTAACAGGGTGAGGAACATCCTTAGGAAGGGTTTCTCTCTCTGATTTTCTTAGTGGTCTCCTATATTCTAATTCGATAGTTAGTGACAGGACTTAACCACCCTATAAGCAGTCCATCCAATCACTATGGACAACTCTAATTATTGAAAGGATATTGTTGGATTCACTTCAGGTTTTAATGTGAATCTGATCAAATATTCAAATTCACACTATCCCCTTAACCACTGCAACATTACCAACCTCTTCACTTACCTGTAAGCCTTAGTTACATCATATATATATATATATATATATATATATATATATATATATATATATATATATATAAACCTTAGACATTCTATCTATAAATTGACTATAAATTACTCGGGGTCAATTACTATTATTAGTCTTATATGAAATTTTCCTTATGTTGAGCTAAAGTTGGTCTCCCTATACCTTACACCTACTAAGACTAGTTCTATTTCCTGGAATCAAATGGAATATATCTTATCCCACTTCCATCTATCATGTTGGCTTTTTTCCAAAATCAACATCCTGAGTCCTCCCAACACTCTGCCAAGGCTTTCAGACCCTCCATGGTCACCGCCACATTTCAGTGTTTCTCATTGTCTCCAACACTGTGACTCACTGTGTTGTGTTAAACTCCCTTTCTGATGGGTCTGGCAAGGTCTGGATGAAGACAGTGCTTTGAAGGGATCTTCACACTTGGAGCTGCGCATCAGTGATCACTTCCACCCACCACTCCAGATCTTATTCTGTTATACAAATTCTGCCTGAAGTTGCCTAAGCTACCTCGCCTGGGACATAAGAGGGAGTAAATGGAAGAACCCAAGACAAAGCTGATGGTCAGAGTGGGTTTCTGGCCGCTGCACTGAGTCACATTTATGAAGTTTCTGCTACACAAGTCCTTAAGGTAGGTCCTTGGGTCAAATAAATCAAAGACCCCATAATAGGTCTACAGAATCCAATCTCGGTGGGTAGAATCCAAGATCCACATTTTTATCAAGCATGATATTAAAACTGGAGGACCAGCCTGGAGCATTGGTGCACGCCTGTAATCCCAGCAGCTCGGGAGGCAGGAAGATCGCAAGTTCAAAGCCAGCCTCAGCAATGGCAAGGCACTAAGCAACTCAGTGAGATCCTGTCTCTAAATAAAATACAAAATAGGGCTGGGGATGTGACTCAGTGGTCAAGTGCCCCCAAGTTCAATCCCCAGTACCAAATTAACTAATTAAATAAATAAAACTAAAAGAACACTACCTGCAGTTTGGAGGACATCTAAAGTTTAACTTCACTTTGCAAAACTGTCTGATGAACTAAGGAAGGGAAATTAACTGGGTTAAGGAAGAGATTGAGGAGGGAGGAGGAACAAGGCAGGCAGAGGCCATGAACAAGGCTCTGAGAAAAGCCTCTTGGGGGACGGTACTGCAAAGAGAAGCTGCAGGTGAAGGTTTGGGTCTAGTCCAGGCCCTGGCATGTAGCAAGTTCAGCTCACTGAAACCTAGAAGAACCCCCTGAGATCTCATTTGCTTGCAGGTCAGTGACAAAAACACCAAGTTTAGGCTCTCCTTTGGTTCAGGGGCCAACATCTGAGTAGAAATGATAACTCTGCTATGGGGAGTCCCTCACCCTATGTTTGTGGAACTGATGCCAATCATCAACTGATGCAATCATATGCTTTCTTTGCAGTATCTCTTCTGTTTATATATCCATCATCAACCACAGTGCAGGAGACTTAACACATATATCTCCTAGACCTCAGGTACACAACCAGTCATCACCATAGGTGTTCACAGAACACTTAAAAAACAACAACGACAACAAGACTAATGTTTCTTTACTACAAAAAAAGACTCTCATATGAACTCTTTTGACCTGTTTTTCCACACATGACTTGGAGGCTTAGGATTAGTTACCCAGCAAAGTTTCAACATATATTTTTTAATGTACTATTCTTTTGGTTTCATGACTAAGTGAGAATATGCAGAGAAGTATAAACTTTCTGAGTCCTCTTCACACTTAAAGACTTATGGCATCCTAATCTTTCTAGCCCATTACCTGATAATATGAAACCTTGGCATATTCTCCGTTTAATGCATAGTTGTCAAATTCATTCATTCACTCACTCAGTCAACACTGCTGAGCACCCTTCTCTGCTAGGGTCATAAGCGTGAGTGACTTACCATCCTGCTCTTGGGATTCAAAGCCCAAAGCCCAGTAGGAAAGCCTTTCCATAACTAGTCATGAAATGAAGCAGGAGCAATATCTTCCATGGTATCCTCCTTCCTAACCGACTGGCCCATCTCTATGACAACGTAGATGATACTAATAAAATTTTGAGATAGCTAGTGATAGAAGACAATATTCTTGGGGATAGTTTAGAAGTCCACTCTGAGTTCAGAGTCTGGCTCTACAATCTATTTGCACTGTGACCCTGCGCCTCATTTTCCTCATCTGAATACAGGGATGAGAATAGCTACAGTCTCACAGAGTCAATGCACAAATTCAAAGATGATCACATCAAGGGCTTAGCATAGAAGCCAGAACATAGGACACAGCCAGTCCTCAAAATTAGCAGATGTCGATGGATCCATAGGCTATAAACAATCCTCCGTCAGGCTTAGAGGAATAGTGACTAAGATTAGCTACAGTTTTCACAAACCATAAATGCTTCCCTATCAGAGAATTCTGGACACATACGCCCAAAAAATACAATACAATTTTTTTTAATCATCTTTAAGAAAAGGTGACTTTTCTTTAAACAGATGTCAAGATCATGATGAGATCTGGAGCCCAAAACTTTAGTGTCACCATGTGCTAATTCCCCACAAACTCTTCTGAAGAGGAAACATGGCCTATTTTCCTCACCAAACAGAAAATAACAGACAACTGGAAACATTACAGGAGACAAGAGGGACTCGGGTTTCCCACCAGCAACGCTGTTCGTTGTGGACATTTTCAGCTCAGGCAAATAACTGCCTCAAAATTTAATGTTGGAAAAATATTCATGTAACAAAAAAATGCACATTTCCTTTAATATACTGGCTTCACTTCTAGGAATTTATCCTACAGAAGTAAGTACAGAAGCATGATAGATTTCATTACAGTGCATTCTATGAACCATCTTTGATAATAACTAAAAACTGGAAACAATTAAAATTCAACAATGAGAACATAGTTAAATAAGAAACTATAATTTAGAAGTACATACACAGTAGAATACTATTTAAAATAATGTATTCGATGAACAGTCAACAAATATTTAAAAAGATGTTCAACATCTCTTGCAATTAGACAGAGGGAAATGAAGGGAGGGGAGGAGGTGTGGGGATAGGAAGGATAAGAGCATGAATTGGACATCATTACCCTATGTACGTATGTGATTACATGACCAGCTTAATTCCACATCATATACAATTGGGAGAATGAGAAGTTATACTCCATTTATGCATGATGTGTCAAAAATGCATTCTATTGTCATGTACAACTCATTGGAACAAATAAAAAAATTTTAAAAAAAGAAAACCTGGGGAGCCCAACTCCTGAAGAAGGAGTCCACCAGTGGAATAATTGAACAGCACTTTTTTTGCCCTTCTTCCATGTAAAGACAGCGCAGGACTGCCCTCACTACACATTGATACCAACACCTTGACCTGAGACTGTTCAGCCTCCAGAACTATAATAAATAAATTTCAACTAAAAAAAAAAAAAAAACTACACTCAGATTCCATCTTCTTCCCGTCAGACTGGCAGTTAGAAAGAGTACAAGTAACAATAAATTTTGGCAAGGGTGTAGGGAAAAAGGTACACTCATACATTGCTGGTGGGACTACAAATTGATTTAACCTCTCTGGAAAGCAGTATGGAGATTCCTCAGATACTTGGAATGGAACCACCATTTACCCAGTGATCCTAACTCCTCAGTATACATTCAAAGGTCTTAAGATCAGCATTCTATAGTAATGCAGCCACATCAATGTTTATAGCAGCATAATTCACAATAGCCAAGCTATGGAGCTCACTTAGGTGCCCTTCAACAGAAGAATAAATTCTTAAAAATTCTGACTTTTATACCTCACACGTTTTTTCACTTAAAAAACCTTTATATTTACACACACACACACACACACACACACACACACATATATATATATATTATGTATATAATCATATATATATATATATATATATATATATATATATATATATATATATATATATATATATATATAATGGAGTATTACTCAGCCATAAAGAATGATTTCATGACATTTTCAGGTAAATGGTTGTAACTGGAGTCCATCATGCTAAGTGAAGTAAATCAATCCCCAAAAAACAAAGGTTGGAACTGATATGTGAAAGCTAACCCACAACAATGGGGAGAAAGAAGAATAGAAGTTCAGTGGATTAGACAAAGTGCAATGAAGGGAAGAGAGGGTATAGGAAAAGAAAAGACAGTGGAATGAATCTGACATAAATTTCCTATGTACATATATGAATCTCAGCATCATGTCCATCAGCAAACTATAGTATGCTGTACAAGACTGGGGTCCTAATTAGAATAAGGTATATTCCATGCTTGGGTAATAATAACAAAATGGACTCTATTGTCATGTATACCCAAAAAGAACCAATAAAATTTATAAAAAGTAATGTCTTGATGGATGAATTCATATGAACAGCTCTCTAGAAAGAGTTAGCATGCATTAAAAATGAATATGTTTACACACATACTGCTCTAATCATAGAGTCAACTTCTAAAGGGGGTTACCTGAGAAGCTGTTAATAGTAGAATCTATGAGAAAAATAATTATGGAACAAAGGGGAACCAAAGAGTAAAAGAACTTTAAGTTCATTTTTTACACTTTTGAAGTATTTGAAGTTTTTTCACTTAAAAAAAAAAACTTTACATTTACAAGTTGTCAGTTCAAAAGCCAAAATTCATCACCAAATTACAATTAACACTGAGCTAAAAGAAAAAGTTCAGAAGAAATTAAAATTTGGCCTTTCCGGAAAAACTTGACAAACACCATGATGAAGGCAGGTAGTACTTTTAGACTTCTTTTCTTAGAAACAAACCATTTGACAATCAGGTCCCTCTCTCCTTACATGCAGCATAATATAGTGGAGACACCTGGGTCTGAACTCAGACTCCAGGGGACCCTCAGCTAGGAGTCAACAACCTGTTGTTCAAGGCCAAATCTGGCTCACCACATGCTTTGTATGACCCATGAATTAGGAATAATTTCCACATTTTTAAGTAATTGAAAAATGTAGAACAATCTTTCCTAACACATGAAAAGTATATAGAATTCTAAGTTCAGTTTCCGTGAATAAAGTTTAGTGGAACCCAGCCACACCCACTCGTATGCATGTTGTCTATGTCCACTTCCATCCTCCAAGGCAGAATTCAGTTGTTCTGATAGAAACCCAAAGCTTAGAATACTATTTGACCTTCTATAGAAAAAGTTTGCTCAATTTCCATGTCTATAAAACAGGTATCATAATATCCCCAATTCACAAAGAAGTTGTAAAGAGTGAATGTCATAAGTGAAACACTCAGAATTTACTGGGGGTTTTAAAACTCTATTTATTTATTTATTTGTCTGTATATTTATTTATTTATTTATTCATTCATGCATGCATGCATGCATGCATGCAGTACTGGGGATTGAACCCAGGGCCTCAGGCATGCTAGGCAAGCACTCTTATGACTGAGATATATCTGCAGCCCTGTTTGGTTTATAATATTTTAAACGTGGAAATCAGCAGGATTTTTGTTTGTTGGTCTTGTTTTTTTAAGCAATTAATGGATGACAGTATGATTCTTTTGGGGTTGTCTTAGTGGTCTATAAAATAGAGTTGTACCTTAGATGAAGGAAATCTGGGTCTGCCCCTGTTGGTTACCTAATGCTTTGGACTGTGGTCGTGATTATCTTTACTTTGACCACTAAAGTATCCACATGATTATCCCACTCAGGGGTGATGCCTAGTGACCACCTCCTTTTACAGAACCAGTCTTTTAGGGAGATTTGCGTGGCCCCTTCACAAAAGCTGAGTGGGCCTGGTTGTGCAGTCTTCTGCTGCTCCCTCAGCTACACCCTCCTCTTTTTCCAGATAACACAAGCTGATTGTGTCCAGAGCCTTGGAAAGCTGAGTGTTTCCAAGACATCCTCAGGAGGACACGTGGAACAGCCTCAGCATTCAGGCGGTGTCTGCATTATGCTAGTGTGGAAGGGGGAGAACCAAAGCACCCTGAAGAGTGTAAGAGAAAGTAAGAGCGATGCCAGTCAATGAGGATCAGAGCAGACACATGTCCCAAGGTGGATTATGTGGCTAACCCTGTATAACTCAATCTCACCGACACTGGCTCCCGACTGATTTTTCCAACAACTTTGCAGGTTACGTATCACTAAACCAGTTCTACACAGCCAGGCAAGCCATGTGCCGTAAGTCAGGTCCCAGCCAACAGCAGGGTAGCACTGGAAGGCAAAGGCCCATTTTCTTTCCATTTTACCAGTGGTTCTCAATTTTGAGTGGGCATCAGAATGACCCAGAGGGCTTGTTCCAACATAAATTGCTGACCCTCTACCCACAGTCTCTGATCCAGCAGGTCTGAGCAGAGCTGGAGAATCTGCATATTTAGCAAGTCCTCAAGTGATGCCCATGCTGCTATCTGGGGGCCACACTTTTGCAAACTACTAAATTATAGTCCCAAGCAACTGTTTTTGTTTTTGTTTCTAATTTTATTTATTTATTTATTTATTTATTTATTTATTTATTTATTTATTTATGCATGCATGCAGTACTGGTAAATATAAAGCCCTTATCCAGTCATCAAATTTTCTACCTCCTACTTGCCCCCACCCCAAATCCTACCCAACCACATCTACACAACAGGATATATTATTATTTATTTGAGGGATAAAAAGATTCCATTGTTGTCTTGCAGGGCTGAGGGCAAAACCTTTTGCCGAGGGCCCACAGGCCAGTCTTCATTGGCCCATAACCAGCTGGGGAATTTGGGGCAAGTGATTTCTCCTGTCTGGCCTTATTTTCCTCTCTGAGCAGTGCAAGTCCAAATTAGATGATTTCCAAGAGTCTGCCCTGCAGAACAATAAGGCTAATGCTCTAAGGCCAGCAGAACAGCCACCCTGCCCCCTGCTCACTGTTGATCCCCACAGCTCCTAAGAGGGCTTCCTCTCCATAATGACCACACCACTGGGAATTTATTAGGTAGGAATTAAACAGTCACCTGTGAAATGATGGCCACTCCTTTTGGCTGCTCACTCCTATGACAGCTGATTCTAGGTGGTTACATACGCTTGCATATCATTAACGACAGGATGAAGAAAAAAAATTCAGACTATACCATCCCTCCTAAATGAAGGGGAGTTTCCCTTCGGTTGTGCTAACATAGATGGCTCCTCACACTGTGTACCTTCTCCAGGCCTCCCCTCTCTCCTGGTTCTTGCCTCTCTAACAGTCTAACTAATGCCAGTCTCTGTAGCTCTGTCTCTTTAAGAAGCTTTGGTCAGGGAAAAGGTGATACATGGCTTCACTTGTGCTATGTTCACCGGGCACTGAAATGACTGGCCTCAGAGTGCTCGGAGTCCACTGCTCTTAGACCAGTGTTGGGCATCTACCACCTGCATGGCTGACGGTCCTGGCGAGGCTGAGGTGATGGTACCAGTCGTCAGGGAGTCAGAGCCTCTGGTGAAGAGGACTGGCTGTGCCCCAAGAGCAGGGCCCCTCTACCTCAGCACCACTGTCTAGGCACCCGTCAGGGAGACCATTCCAGGCAGTGTATGTATGGAGGAGTCTTCCAGCCTTTGCCCTCCAGATGCCAGTAACTCTCTATCCCAACTGTGATGACCCAAAATGTCTACAGACATTGCCAAATGTCCCCTGGGAGTAAAACTCCCCCACTGAGAATCACTTTTCCTAGACAAGAGAGGATGGTGTGAACAGAACATTTAAATCCCCCTAACCAGCACACCAACCAGGCCGCCTTTCTCTCTTTTTATTTAGAAACAGAAAGGCTCGAATTAAATTTTTCAAATGACAACATTCAAAATTATACAAAGCAAAAAGTAAAGATCCCCATGGCCCTCCCAGTCAATTCCTCAGAGATAACTAGTGACGATTTGGTGTTGATTCAGATATTTTATATGTAAATGGAAGCATTCATCAGATGTACACATACATAAACACTTGTTTTACATAAGGAGAATCATATTAGACACACTGCTTGCTTTTTGATACTCATATCATGAATACTTTTCCAGATCACTACATATGAATGTCCTCAACATTTTAAAAATCCTCTGAGTATTATAGTCTCAGGAACTGAACTCTGTTTCTCAGTTGTAAAATAGGAGCAACCATGGCTGTAGGTTCTCGCTAAGATTATGTTCTCTCTCTCTCTCTCTCTCTCTCTCTCTCTCTCTCTCTCTCTCATAAAAATGCATTTTTAGAGAAGAGTAGAGTAGGTGAATAAGGCTCAGCAAGTGACAATTATTTAACAATTACTAACTTAGCATTTACTTAGTGTCCAGTTCTATGCTGGACTCTAGAAATACAGCAGTATGTGGGACATAAGTAAGCTTGCTCCCCAAAAGATCTTTCTCCAGCTGTGAAAGCAAATAGTAGATGAGTCTTTAAGATTATTACATGGCAGATGCATAATAAATATTTTTTAACATTTATTTATTTTTTATTTTTTTTTTAGGTGTAGACAAACACAACACAATGCCTTTATTTTTATGTGGTGCTGAGGATCAAACCCAGGTCCTGCCCTTGCTAGGCGAGCGCTCTACAGCTGAGCCACAATCCCAGCCCATAATAAATATTTTTTCCTGAGAAAAAAGTTGTTAAATCATAGCAATGTGACAATGCTGAACATAGGCTATTAGGAGAAGGTGAACCAAAAAAGTCTAGGGTCAAATAGAAAGCCTTCCTCAAATGAGTGGCATACAAAACTGAGAGCTCAATAATGAATTGGACAGGCCACAGGAGGGGCACAGGACTAAGCTGGGGGACAGAATGTGTAGAGACCCCAGGTCAAGCTGTGAACTAACCATAATATCATACTACACTCTTTTTTTTTTTAAGTGTAACAGTATGATTTATTGAAGAACAGGAACAGAACTCTTGTAGTTCAAGAGTGACCCATAGCAGGTTTTGTCTGCCTGAGTGTGTTAGTCTAGGAGCTTATATAGTATATGATTCACTGTCATTGGTCCCAACTTATGCTAATTAGGGTTTGAAAAAGTAACAATACTATTGGCCCAAATTCATGCAAATTAGGACTTGGAAATGTTATAGGACATTCTTTTTTTTAATATTTATTTTTTAGTTTTTGGTGGACACAACATCTTTATTTTATTTTTATGTGGTGCTGAGGATCAAACCCAGCGCCCCACACTTGCCAGGTGAGCACGCTACCACTTGAGCCATATCCCCAGCCTCCTGTTATAGGACATTCTTAAAGGAACTTCCAATGAGCTAAGAGATGAGAGACCTATAACTCGGTTTCTCAATTAAAACTGTATCTCCCACCATATCATCTAGAAAGTTATACCACCAGTATAAATTTGCATTTAGTACAGTTGGGAAAATATGGTTCTAAGAAAAATGGAACAGAAGAAAAAGGCAGGTAACAGAGTCATGAGCATACAAAACCCAGAGAATATTCTACTGAAAAGTTCCTACAGAGTGACTGGCCAGACAGCTGGCATTATCTTAAGTGTTCCCCAGCCTTAGAATCTTGAACCTGAAGGACCTTGGAGGAAGAAGTAGTCCCTCTCCTTTCTCCTCCAGGGAAGTCCAGCTCAGTGATGGTGAGAATGTGGCTCTACCATTCAAAGCTGGAGAAGAGACCACTGGTCAATGCTGGGCTTTCCTTGAGAACAGAGGCCAGACTAATCTATTCTCCAGGTGCTCAATGGGTACTCTGTAAAGATGTGGGCTTTCCAGATCCTTCTTCATTCACATCCCCCCACCTTCCTCAGTGTAAGGGGAAAGCATTCCCTTCTCAATAGAAGAAACCAATCTTCACATGAGTCACATTAAGAAATTGCACAGCATTTGGAAATTTATGCCTTTATCTGCAGCTCTGGCAAGACAAAACACGGCTCCAGGGTCATTTATTTGCCTGCCATTCTTGCCAAAGACAATACAACCCATTCCAAGGAATAGGTTAGTTCCAAATTCATGAAACTGAAGCTCTAAACTGACGGGTTAGATTACTTTTCTTTACTAGGAACATACAGTAATTCAGCTATTTTTTATCTCAGTCCCTTATATTTGCAGTGAATGAGGCTTGGACTGTATAACTAACCCATTTATTTAGTTGTCTTGCAAGCTGCACAGTCATGACTTTGGTTAACTAAATACACTTCAGACATAGCAGCTAGGCAGGTTGTTTGGGAAATCCTAGGAGGAATCACTTCAAAAAGAAATTACCACCTCTCATCAGATCGGCCTTTTCCAAGAACTACATAAAATCAAGGTCAGAAGCAATGATAACGGTACCCCATCCCATCTGGTGCTCAATTTCCGTGTGGCTGCCCACTCTTCGGTGTGTGCATCCCAGGGATGGTGACTTGGTTTCCTCCATGGCAGTCTTATGCTCTCCCTACAGGTCTCATGCTACAAAAATTCTATAACTGAACTGAGCCAGAATCCCTCCCTTTGTAACTCCCTCCCACTCATTTCAGAGCTACCATCCGTAGCGAACATCCTCAGTGTCCCCACTACCAACAATGTTCTGAGTACCCAGGCACAGCTCTTGGGTTGGAAGAAGTTTAAAACTCCGTGCACTGCACTGTGTGATCCTGAGCTTGCCCACCCCTCATGGGGTTCTAGCACCCACCACTGCTTTAACACCTGTACATTAACTCACTTGAACTTATTTCAGGACAAAAAAAAAAAATATGGGCCTTGCTGACAGCAGAATGATGAGCATTCACCTCTAACTTGAAAGAATCATTGCATCATCATGAACTGGGAATTTCTCCTCCTATCTTATCACAGACAGAAAAAATTACTCAGACTAGGCACAGTGGCCCATGCCTGTAATCCCAGTGGCTCAGGAGGCTGAGGCAGGAGGACGGCAAGTTCAAAGTCAGCCTCAGCAACTTAGTGAGGCCCTAAGCAGCTTAGTGAGACCCCTTCCTCAAAAAAAAAAAAAAAAGAAAGGTCTGGGGATGTGACTCAGTGGTTAAGTGCCCCTTGGTTCATCACCAGTATGATAGGGAGGGAATGGGGTGGGGGGAGAGAGAGAGAAGAGGAGAGGAGAGGAAGGGGATAGGGGGCTATTTAGGAAAGAAAGAAAGAAAGAAAGAAAGAAAGAAAGAAAGAAAGAAAGAAAGAAAGAAAGAAAGAACTCAGGATTGACCTTGTTGAAAGCAAAATTCATAATTATTAGCATAATCCTGCCAACATTTATGTGGCTTATATCCAAAAAGTGTATTTTCTCCAAGGGTATTGTTTTACAAATAATTTATCTTAGTTGAATCACAAAAAAGAAATGTGACTTAGAATTAGGTATTCTGTGAGTTTCTATTGAGGTGTTTTTTTTTTTATGTTGGCTCCATAACCGTTGCTTCAAAACATCTAAAATAATATTCCTATATATATACATTATTGCAATGTGTCCAATTTTTTCTACCATGAGGATCCCTTCTTACTATTACAAAAAAGAAAAAGAAAAAGAAACTTTGTGAACTACACCTCTCCCCCACCCCTCCAAAAGTAACCATCATGCTAATGGCTCTCTTAGTGACTATTCTGTAACAAGATCTAAAATGAATTTGGTAATGTCTTTAGATAAAATGTGGAACTCATCAAGCATATTGATATCTGCACACATTTGGAAATCGGAAGTGTAATTATACATGTCTGTGCAAGAAGAGTGTTTTCCACACAGATAAAGCCCACATTACACTGTGAAGCTCCACCTAATACCACTGTATCTGCCTGCGATTCCATGTCCACAGGGAAGAATGTGGCTATTCTCAACCACCCACTTGTCTGTGGTTGACTTGACCTCAGCAGGAAAGAAAGTGGCCCTACATTCAGATATCAACATCTGGCTTGGATTCTGAAATGTCTGACCCAGAGCGTCTCTGCCTGCCACTTGAATGAAAACTGAAGATCCATTTGCTTCCACTAATTTGCAGCACAGATCACTCAAATTCTTTGGTCCTTCCAGGAAAAGTCCAGAACTCCCTGTTCCCAATGCTTAACAGTTACCAGAAACAAAACAATCAGAATATTCCGTGGCCAAGGTGCAGGCCTACGAGGTTGTCAATTTTACCCATCTATCAAGCCAGACCTTTAGAGGACCATGGATTCTATATTACGGGATTAACTGATAGAACTGTATTTTGGCACTAAGCCCTGCCCCATGCTGAGAGTTGAGGAGAAAGATCTCTGTTCCTGTCAGATGCACCCTGGCACACCCTCTCCTGAGAACCCACATGGGATGGCAGCTTCAGGCTAAGTGTCAGGGACACCTCTAGTTCACGTTCTTTTCACCTGGCATTAACCTGGGGCTTCGGGCTTCATTCCCTGCTTCAGTTGGTAGGTAATCCTGGGTCGACTCCTGTAAGTGCACAGAAAACTCTTGTACCTGGTTTTTGAGTTGTACCTTTGTTGTGGCTTGATTTAGTGTGCCTCCATTTTCCTTATGTTCAAAGGTTACCATCTATTCATCTTACCACTTGACGGTCACATATGCCTGTAAGTTACCTTTGGATGAATGAGGCAGCAAAGAGAAATTTACAAAAGAATAAATCCAGGTCAGACCATCATGCATTTGATTACAGATCTGAGAATAACTAAGTGCCATTTCAAGTAAATTCCTGCAAGAAAACGGAGCATTTCCTGAAGTGGATTCCAGAGTGAAAGGCATTGATCAACATCCTGGAGAGGCAAAGACAGGGACAGGAGCAGAGAGCAGGCTGAGGACTCATGTGATGGAGGGGGTAAGCCCTGGGCAAATTCAAGGCTGGAATGTCACAGTGGCTTCAGGAGCCTCAGAGGACAATTCTTCATCCAACTGGGGAATCTTCTTGAATTGGCTGACTACATTTGACTTGTTCTACCTTCAGTATCTTTGGGGTTAAAGACAAGCAGGAGCGGCAAGGGCCATCTGCATAGCTCCCACCCTCTTATGAATAGCTCCTCCTGGCCAGGCTGTCAGGCCAGATGCTGCCCAGCCCTCTGGAGAACAAGAAAACTCAGCTCCACCCATTGGTGCTCTTGAGATCAAACAGGCTCCACCCAGGTTCTTAGAGCAGTGGTTTATGTTTCTAAATCCTAACACCATATTCTGTGTAAGTTTTGCACATGCGAGGGCGCATGCATGTGGGCACACGTGTGTTTCCCTCTTCTAGAGACTAAAACAGTCCATCTCAAAGTGATGTAGGAGGCCACGTGGAAACAGCAGGCACCATCCACCACTCTGCAGGACACTGGGCCTCACCATTCAGACTTGTATGCTTATTTCATGTGGCCTTAGGCCTCCTGGTCCCCGAGCATGCTCCAAACAAAGACAACTTCAGCTTAAGGTAATGTGTCCCCAGCTCTGCTAGGTTCTGCCTTCACCCCTCAGGCCACCCAGCTGCTCCAGGTCAGAGGGACACCAAGAACTCATCAGCCTCCAGCACTTACACACACACACACTGAGACAAAAGACCAGGTCAAGCCACCAAGAGCCCAAAGACACACGGACCCTGTCTGGTATTCTTTTTAATAACTGCTTGGCCAGCAATGAAGAACAAGTAGATTTCAAACATCCAAAAGCATCTTTATGCTTTAGCTACCCCTGAGACGTTAGAAGTTCTGGGAGTACCTAGCTTAGCTGTCAAGAATACCTCAGCCAAGTCAGGTCATGGTTGCTCTCCAGAGAAACAGGTACATGGGGTCAAAATTCCCCACTCCCCAAGCACTGCATCAGGTCCCCCCTTGCTGATAAGGATCGTCTCAAGGGGCACTACAAGATGCCCATCAGAAAGAGTCTTCAGAGATAAGTAGGTAAAGAGTGAAATAGCCTGCTAAATAGTAAATTGTATGCACTTCCTATCTCTTAATAAGTATTTCCAAGCTGGGTGTGATGATGCACACCTGTAATCCCAGCTACTTGGGAGGCCAAGGCAGGACGGTCACAAGTTCGAGGCCAGCCTGGGCAACTTAGTGAGACCCTGTCTCAAAATTAAAAAAAATTAAAAATTAAAAATGGCTGGGGATGGAGTTCAGTAGTAGAGTTTCCCTGGATTCCCTCCCCAACATGCTCGCATGAAATTACACACACACACACACACACACACACATATTTTTAAAGAGAGGCATACTATCTGCAGGTCTAATGAGGTAGGGCCCTCATAATAACCTCACCATGCTCCCACCTGGATCTTATACTTACAGCTTCCAGAACTGTGAGAAATACAAGTCTATTATTTGTGAATTACTCAGTCATGGCTTTTTTGTCATAGTAGCCCCCACTGGCCAAAGCATTGTCACACTTCACTTCTATACTGAATGACCACTATCAGAACATATTTTCCATCACATCCTCCCCCTCCTGTCCACCCCCAAACATCTGCTGATCTTTAGAGGCTCCCAGGTCACTTCTAGGATTGTTTTCCTGACCTTGACCTTCACTCACTAGGGCTAAGTCTCCACTTTGCAAGCTCCTGCCAAGGTACCTCAAATGGCTGATTTTATTTCAGGTGTTTCTCTTCAGGCTACATAAACCACAATCAGCACAACCCCTACAAGGTGATCCATAAGTAATTGGTTCAATGATTAATGGATCAAATAGCTCACACTCTGACAGGATAAGTAGATACATCCAAAAGTGCTAAGATCCTTCCAAATCTGAGTCTCTAAAACAAAACTTCAGTCCTTAATCTTATGTCCCAGCTTTCTTATCTTTATCGTATTTTTTAGATTAGATCAGGAGTTTTAAAGATCCCTCATGTCACAGATGCAATAAATGCCATAACTTCTGTTTTACAGATAAGGAAACTGGATCTCAGAGAAGTTAGGCACTAGCCTTGGTACACACAGCTACTCAAGGGGAGAGGTGGGAACTGGGCCTGATCTCTCTCACTGCAAAGCCTAGAGCTTTCCATCACACTACGTCTCTGCCCATCCACACTTGGTCACTGGGACAGAGTGAACATTCCACAGATCCTCAGCAATGCACTGCAGCATATCGTACAACTGAGGGTCTCACACAAAACAAAACCCTCCGTTGGGGTATAAGAGGAATGGGGCACACTAGGGGTTTCAGCAGTTTTCTTGGAGAGGCCCTCTCCCTCCTGGGAAAACACTTTAATCTGCTCTATGCTCTCCAAGAAGAAAAATCTAAGCAGCGATATTGATCAATTTTAAAATTCAAGTGACATTTTTTTCCCCTATTGGGAATTTACCCAAACCAAAGCTGGTTCATTAAGACTCAACAAATACAATATAATTAATTCAGGGGCTGTTCTACCTAGCAGGTGGAAGAGCAACAAAGAGTTTTATTTTCCCCCTTTTTGTATAAAACTAACACCACATTTCATGAGTTTGGGGAAAGGTAATAAACATGTCTTTAAAATGGATTTGATCCTGCTGAAAGAACCTCTTAAACACAGCAATAGAAAGCCACAGTGCCCCATAATTGCAAGGTGGATTTTATACGTTCATGAGTCTCTATTACTTCATTCAAAGGGTGGAACACAACCCAGAATGGCTTTTTTCTAGAAACACAGGGTCCTGGGAGCTCACTGAGAAGCCACAGCAGAACACTCACAGGGCCACCCCAGCACCCTGCACCCCAGTCCATGGTGAGGAAGTGGAGCCTATGCAGTTGGGCCTGGCAGAGTTGACTGAGGCAGAAAACAATGCAGGTGGCCTTTTGCAAACATAATCACATTAGTATCTACAAATGCCCTAAAAAAATAGGAGCCAATAGACCCACTCTACAGATGAGAAAGTAAAGGTTAGATGAAGCAAACTACTCAAATGTAGGCAAGCTAATGCAACTGTTTAAATTTGACTTAAGCCCTTTAAACACCTGCTCTTTCCTCTCCAATTCGCAGTGTCCCACAGGACCCCATGAGAAGAGAAATTACTTCCTACTGTGCCTACTATTTGCTGTTTATCCTAAGCCTCCCTGTATAACGCCCTCCTCTTCTTGGCCAAAAGGCGCACTTAATTCTACTGGTTTCATTGAAGTTATATTCACACCTCATTGGTTAAACTATAACCTTTGAAATAAGAGCTTCAAAGTTTTCATCTTTCCTTCGTAAGAAAACATACACAGAAACCTATGGGGCCTGAATTGAACTAACATAGATGGCAAGGGTCTCAGGAACCATTTAGTTCACCCCCTTTATTTCAAAGATGGACAGACTGAGGTCAGGAAAGTCCATGTGATGTGCCCAAAGTTACCCATTTTCACAGTGGCAGAGCCATATCCCACTTGGGCCATCTTTCTGGGATACATCTCTCCAGACCCAGGGGTAGATGGACCTGTCAGTATGTTAAAAATGTTTAAAAAAGCAGTCCCAACAGCAGAGCAAATGAAGACAACAATAATGTCCATCAATGGGGGATAATTAGATAAACCATGGCATATTATGAAAATGACATAATAGCTGTCAGTCACATCTATAAGTATCTAAAGAGAAAGCACCAAAAAACAATATTAGGTGAACTAAACAGGTTAGGGAAAGAAATATTATCTTCTACTGTAAAATGTATAATTTAGTGTAATGTACGTGGCCACACACTTATAGCATAAAAGTATCAAAACACGGATCAATGATTTGGTCATCTTTAGAAAAAAATAAAATGGAAAGGGACCCAGAGAACATGCATGGGATTTCAATCTTGGGCTTTATTTCTCAAAAATAAGCAAACAGGCAAAAATCAGACAAAGATCAAAAAGGAATGTTTTAACTTGATCTGACATCAAAGCAGACAGTCTAAGTGAAAGCCAGTGCACACCAATATTTGAATGAAAAGTTTTCTATTTCTTTTCTGCTAGAATCGAGTCAGAACATTTACAAGCCAGTACTCCACAAACATTTTTTTAAATGGTAACTATTTTAGTGTCAGGATCAAGACACAAAGGGAATGGCAGTGGGGAAGAGCCAAATCGGGCTGGCACGGGAGGCAGTCTGGAGCAGGGTGTAGGTGAACAAGAAGAGTTGGTGTAGGAAATGCATCTCTGTTATAGGGAAAAAGAGTCTATAACAGGAGACACCAACCCTGCCAAATGTGAGGGAGTCAAGAGAAAATGATTAAGATGTGCCCCACAAACCAGGCCAGCTGCCTCTGAAAATTAGGGATCAGAGAAGGTGGATGGATCCTTAAAAAAACAAACTTTTTTCAAGGTCCTAAGAATGCGAATCAGAGGCTCTTTGCGGGGTGAGGTTTAATTCCATATTGGAGAAATGCTACAGACTCAACATTTCTATCAAGCTTATAATATAAATTTTCACATTCATCTAAAGAAAAAAATACCTAAAGAACAATTCTAGAAATAAGGAATTCTGACCCCACCCCCACCCCCACTTGTAAACCTTGGCAAAACACCAATGCTGCAGTAATCCGAGGGCTCTGGTTCTGGAAACGCAGGTAGAACAGGGGAAGAACTTTCTCCTTTTGAGTTGTAGGATTTCTACCTTCAAACAGTTCCGGGCTTTGGTCAGGATTTGAGCTTGTCAAGATGCCAGTATAACAGACTGGAAGTCAAAGGGCCAGAGTTTTCTTCTTTTCTTCTATTCAAGTGAACAGCATGAGGAACAGGGGTCCTGGGCAACACAGGCTTTATTTTAATCTGGAGATCAATTTACACCCGCTCCTATTCTGCTCTGAAGATCCCTGGCCTCAGCTGAGGGTTAGCTGCAGATGGGCTGCCCGAGAAGAATTAGAATTCACTCCAGAAGAAAAAAATCTATCATCCTTAAAGCCTATGGCTGCACACTTTCTCTAAAATCCTCATTTATGCCACTTTAAAGGAACCCTGTTTTGCATCAGTTCTCTGAGTAATGTCTGCAGGCAGGTCTCCTCATGTGGCTAGAGGGGAATATAACACCCAAACACACTCCTTCCCAAGTGGATCAGGGCTACATCAGAGAAGCTCAGCTCATTTGCATTCCATCACTTTGGGACATCGTCATGTAATCAGAATTTCATCCTAAAGTGAGGTGGTGATTATATATATAACGTTACCTTTTATGTAGAAATATATATATATGTCTTTATGTATACATATATAAATTGCCCCAAATACAACAACAGTAGCAGCAAAACGCTTTTATCTAGGCAAAAAAAAAAAAAAAAAAAAAATACTGTGGCTTAGCTTTGATTTTATTTTTCAAAAAGGACTAGGAAGGACTAGTAAGAAGCTCTGAAGTAACTTATTAAAATCCATTTTGCATTTTGTTCATCCCCAAAGCAATACATTTGTGGGGGGGGGGGGGTATGAGGGATTGAACTCAGGGGCACTTGACCACTGAGCCACATCCCCAGCCCTATTTTGTATTTTATTTAGAGAAAGGGTCTCACTGAGACGCTTAAGGCCTCAGTTGCTGAGGCTGGCTTTGAATGTGCAATCCTCTTGCCTCAGCCTCCCAAGCTGCTGGGATTACAGGTGTGTGCCACAGTGCCCATATTTTATTTTATTTTTTTTATGGTTCAATAAATTCTATCTCCTCCACCCAGGTCTTTTGAATAACCTTCCTCATCAAGCCCCCTCCCTGAGAGGAAGAAGAAAGAAAGGGACACCACCTCGTAATTTCACCAAGGGTGATCGTGATCAGCACAGTTAGTTGTGCAGCACCACAGAGCCTGGTCCACAGACTAGAGGCCCAGAATGCCCAGGCCACAGTGAAGCCAAAGAACACACCATCGCAGCTACAGGCTGTGTCGCCTGTAGGAACACTTGACACCTCAGGGCTTTCTCAGTTACCCAGACTCACTGCCCTCATGCCCACCGTGCTCACTCTTGCTCCCTACCACCACCAGCCCCAGGGCTTACACACACTCCATTCCTGTGCAAGACAGTGGGTGGATGTCTTGGGATGGGTAACTAGGAGTGTCCCGGAGAGGGGTCTTCCTCACTGCTGTGCCGTTATCCAGCACAGTGGGCTTCAACATGGAGCATGGGATAACTATTTATGGGGTGACTGTATAAATGCATCAAGAGCCTGAACTCCAAAACTGGCTGGTGGCGCATACCTGTAATCCCAGCAGCTGGGGAAGCTGAGACAAGAGGATCGAAAGTTCAAAGCCAGCCTCAGCAATTTAGTGAGGCACCTAAGCAACTCAGTGAGACCCTGTCTCTAAATAAAATACAAAATAGGGCTGGGGAGATGGCTCAGTGATCGAGTGCTCTTGAGTTCAATCCCCGGTAGCAAGAAAGAAAAGGAGCCAGAACCTCTTCAGCTCTGATAACAGGAAACAGGGGAGCAGCACCACAGTGGCCCACCTAGAGCAGAACAGGCCAGCGCCAATTCAGCCCCAAGAGATTCAGAGCATCCCAATGCTGAGGCCACTAAAAGGAATAAAAGGAGAAAGAACTAAAACCTGTGTGGAAAGGGAGAGGCAGAAATGAAAAGCATCCACTACTTGCTAAATCAGCACTTGCCAATCACTCGCTACACAAATTAATGCTGCACAAATTAACTAATTTAATCTTCTCGGTGCTATTACTTAAAGTACTCTTACAATTTCGTTTCCAGGTAGGGAGACTTAGAATCAGAGAAGTTAATCTACTTGCCCAGAATCACACAGCTAGGAACTGGCAGTCATGTTCTATACTGAGAGAGAATCTGATTCCGAACTGCAAGATCTCAGACTGCATTTACCAAAGTGTACCCTGCAGAATACACTATCTCCTCTGGGTAACTGGGAATTGTATCATGAATCCATAAAAACGGAAGCAGGTGGTGAAAGGCAAAGTTAAAAAATGGTAAGTTAATTGAATTTTTTCTTCTTATTTATTTATTTATTGTTACCAGGAATTGAACCCAGGGTTGCTTAACCACTGAGCCACATCTCCAGCCCTTTTTATTTTGAGACAAGGTCTCTTTAAGTGGCTTAGAGCTTCACTATGTTGCTGAAGCTGGTCTCAAACTTGCAATCCACCTGCCTCAGCCTCGGGAATTGCTGGGATAACAGGCGTGCATCACCACACCTGGCTTAAGTGAACATTTTTACTGAAAACTTTTTTTTCAGAGTTTTGAGATTGCTAATGACCATGAGGAATCTGCAAGAGATGACATGAGTGTTCCACACTAGGGACGGGGATGAGATCCCACTTTGAGAAGCAATGCCCTGGTCTGAGCTCCTGGGTTGGCCTGGGGTCATGGAGGGAGCATGTGACTAACAGGGCAATGCAGCAGAGGATCTGGAAAACTCTGCAGCCACTCAGAACTCTGTACCTCGGCCCTCCTCCTGCAGAGTCCAGTCCTGGGCCTCCCCGGCTCCTACCTGTGCAAGACAGGAAAGGCCTCTGCAGTGGCCCAGGGCTCCCCCCAGCTGTGCCCACCTGCTGCTCTCAGCAGGGCGTCTTTCTTGATAGACTTCACAAAGAAAATTTCTCATCTGAGTTAATAATTCTTCCCTTCAATTCTGAACTGCTGTCCATCCCTTCTGCAGGGTGATTTGGCATTAAATCATTACAAAAAGAAAAAAAAAAAAGATATACTTCCTTATCCTAATCTCAGAAAGAATTCGTATTTGAAAGCCTGAAGTTGATGGCTATTATATTTCACGGACAGAGCATTAATGATTCGTTTCAAGATAACAAGTTAAAGAAATTGGAGCCTCATTTTAGAGGCCAGGTAAGGCACTTTTCTTCTAACTGCTTTTGAGTCGATTACATGATGATAAGTGCAGGCTCCAGAAAACCCTGTTGTGCAAAGTTCAGTAAATATCTTTAAGCAGAGAGAGCAATTACAGCCCAGCAACTACTTCTTGAGTATTTTAAGTCTTCTAACTATTCACACGAACATCTAAGATAATCAGAGGCCACAGGGGCATTTCAAAGGTCAAGCTAGAAAGCTGGGTTCAAAATTCTGATTACCTGTGACAGCCAGAGCCCAGGGTTCTATGGCAATGGATGATGACTTGAAGAAGTTATGTATGCAAGAGTCCTACAGGAGTAATATCAATTAGCAAGTATGTCTGAGGTTCCTAATCACAAGTATCACATCACCAAACAAAATCCTCCAAAATATTGCCTTCCTTATGTCACTCATCTGCTTAAGAACTTTCTATGGCTCCCTGTTGCTGAGAAAACAAAGTTTAAATTTGGTAGAATGGTATGGAATGACCTCCATAATCTATCTCCAATCACTTCATGACTGCAATGCACTAAAATGCCCCATGCTGGGTCCTCCTTCTCCACCCACCTGCCCACCCCGCTGCAGACCACCTCTGTCACAGAAGCCTCTTCCACCCCCTTCTAGCCCATATTTGTCCTCTGGAACTCTGAAAGTGCTTTTCAACAAGTTCTATTCCTACAAAGAATAAGATCCCCACCACAAACCCACTACATTTGCGTCTCTTTTCAGTTTAGGAGGGAAAAGGACTTCTCTCTGCTGCTGACAACTTGCACTGGATCTCAGCAATTCTCCTATTTTTCTGGAAGATGAAATGCTCTGCATCTTCCATGCCTGTGGTTTATATTTCACCCAGTCGTGTCAGCCCTGATAGAGTGACCTCCCATTTTTATTGAGCAGCCCACAGTGTAATGGATGACATCTGCTGGGGCTGATATTTTAAGTGAAGGCTATTCTCAGCTCGGCCTGCTCTCCCCAGGGCTCTGTATAGAAATAGCCAACAGCGGCTACACCTCAGATACGAAGTGGGGCTACTCACGAAGGCCCTCTACCAACCCCATAAAGCCATGAGATTTTTCTGGAAGGATTCATCTGAGCAGACCCAGTTTTTAAACCTGCAAGCTCAGAAAAGCAAGCAGGGGATAGGCCATCACTTCTAGGAGAGAAAAATCCTTGTTTGCATCTTTTTCCTAAGCGATTTTAAATATCGGGTTGTTTTGGGTGCTTAAAGTTTCTGTGTGACCCCCTGTGCCAACAGAAGTAATCATTTATACTCCCAGTAATGAAATGATACCCACCTTTCATGTACTCCCTTCTCCTATGTACATTAGAAAAAAATTAAAATGTCTGTCCTGGTAGGGGTTTTATACTTGTTTGCAACCAGGGGAGAAGAGTACATCTGACAGCTATTTGATCCTTGTAGGACAAGAACCTATTTCTGGTTCTTAACTTAAAAAAAAAAAAAAAAAATCAGTTCACTGTAACCATCAGTCGAGTTGCCTTTGTGAGCAAAAGCCTGCTAGGGACATCTGCAGAAGGGCTCATTTATCAGACAAGGACAGGGAATTTGGAATTTGTGGCTCAGCATCTATGAATATTCTTCAAAAACCAAGTTTTATCCTTTTAAAGAAACTTCTCCAATTTTGATCATTTTTCATGGGAAATCCCTAAACTAAATTACTAATACCTTCATACACATCAGGGTGAATAATTGAGATGTTTCAGTCATGGTTAGATCTGGAAAGCAGTGAGGCCTGGCAGCCCAGGGCATGGAGAACCCAGACAGCCTAGAAAAAAAATAGTCTTCCTGTACACCCACCTTCACACCCCTAGAGTCCCCACCTGCAGAGACCCATGCTGCTTCTCCCACCCATTAACATATCCCACCCACTGCAACTGACCTGCTCCTCTCTCCCTGCTCCTCCTTGCTGAGCTCCCCTGGGGTAGGCACCTCAGCTTCTTTGCTCTCTCCTCAGTATCTTGGTGGCTTGTACAACCAGGATGAGCTCAGTAAAGATTTGAGAGGGATAGGATGGTCGAATGCATGCATGAATGCACAAACTATTGCACTCCTTCAAGGCATAAGTCAAAAGCATGTTTGAAAAATTTAATACTAGTTCTGTTGGTAGGAAAGCCAGAGTCCAGAGTGAGTGGTCAATTAAAGTGACAAAGCAGAGGGCAGAAAAGGGCACTCCACACCAATGACATATCAATACCTCCCTTCAAAGTGACCGTGCTGTCCCATTTAGTACTCAAGCCATGCACTAAAGCTGATTCTCAGAAGCATGGGCCCTCGGAGACACGGGAGGCAATATCTTCCTCTGAGTCTCAGCGTCACGGCAGGAATGTACTTCAAGTGCAACCTACCATCATTTTCAGCAGCGGGGGCTGTGTCAAGAGCAGCCCCACGTGGAACGATGGGAGCAGGGACCTGATTCATGGCAGGTCCTTGTTGTGTCTTAAATAACTCACATGAGGAAGTGGTTAGTGATTTACAACAGCCATCAAGCTACTATTCTATGCCTGCTGGGGTGTATGGAAAGAGCCCTCTGAGGACCCAGTGAAACCCAAATGGTCAGTCAATGCAGAAACAGATTTCTATTTAGGAACCATGAAGTAGGTGCTTAACAAATGAAGTATCAGTGCCCTTGAAAACCTCCAGGATCAACGTTTTCCTTAGAAAATTTCATTTTTATGGCTCATGTGAATTGAAGAACATTTCTAGGAATGGGTTCTGTGGCTAAAAGCACTAGATTCAGCCCACAATTCACCAGCTCAGTCTGATAATCAGTCCACTATTTTTGTTATTCTAAACAAAACTAATCAATGATTGTACTGGTCAATTCAATTAAAAAAAAAAACTGTCTAAATTTGTCCTAGACATAACCTTTAATAACCACCTTGATAAAATAATTGTTATTACCCTACTCAATTCGGTCCCCCAAATCAATAAAAACAAGACAGCTAGCTGGCCTTTGTGAGCATTAACTCAGCACACGAGGAAGGAAAAGACAGTATTTCTCATAGACTATACACAGCAAGACATGTTGCATTCCTTACCTTGGTCAAAGGGCTTGTTGGGATTCCAGTTTCTGAAATAATCATCCTAAAAGGAAAAAATAGAAAACGAAGGTCAGGTTTCAGGAAGCTTCTCACACAACTGCATAAACACTTGTCCTTCTCCCTATTTTCCAAAACACAAAGGAAAACACAACTTGGAAGTCTTTCCTTAAATAGGCATTAATGTCCAATCAAAAATACCAATTTACTTTTCAAATTTTTATATTTTATACTGTATGCATTAAACACTTAAAATACCAAAAACATTCCAGTCCAAAATGGAAACAGCACTGCTCTTCTTGGTTTGACACATAAACCCAGACACCTTCTATGAGCGAGGTGCATTTGCTATCAAGTATACCACAGATGCTGCCTGGCTGCTCTCACTTATGATTAAGCCTCTGGGTTTTTAACAGCTGATAATTCAACTGTCAACATTTCTTTTACATAGAGGCATGTATCTTGCAGTGCAGTTTCAGCTTTCCAACACTCACAAAACCTACACAGAGGGCCATTCAAACGTTAGAATTAAGCAAAGCACACATTCAGCTTAATACCATTTGTTCTGGGCATGCAAGGATGGAAAAATGAAAGGCCAGTCAATCTAGTCTATTCATAACCACGTCTGTCTTGCACATAGTTTGCATCAATTTATTCTCCAAGGCTGGGCACTTTGTTACTTTGAAATTGTAAGAGCTAGGTCACTCACTGCTTCAGAGTTATATTAATCCCTTACCCACATTTTTTTTTTTTTTTTTTTTTTTTTTTTTTTTGGTACTGGGGATTGAACTCAGGGGCACTCGACAACTGAGCCTCATCCCCAACCCTATTTTGTATTTTATTTAGAGATAGGGTCCCACTGAATTGCTTAGGGCCTTGCTAAGTTAATGAGGTTGGCTTAGAACTCCAGATCCTCCTGCCTCAGTTTCCTGAGCCACTGGAATTATAGGTGTGCGCCGCTGCACCCGGCTTCTTCCCGACTTCTAATAACCCTTCCCTTCAGATAGCCACTCACTTGGTCCTTCCCCTCCACACTTCTTGGCCCCACTGTTCCCCAGTACATCAGTGTCAACAAAACTGAATAGTTTGCCAGGAGAAGAGATGTCACTCCTTCCTATCGACCTCAGACTGTATCTAAGGCCTCGGCCGCTTTCTAGTTAATATCCAGCTTATTTGCTCTGTTTTTGGCAGATGCCTTGCATGCTGCAGATACTTTCAAAAAGATTTTCAAAATAAGGCCTCAATTTCTCTTCCGGAGAAGTTAATTTACATCAAAGTACACAATTAGTTTAAATTATTGTCCAGACTGTCTCCTGCTGCAGTTTATCTCCAACAAAATCTCCTGTGAATTTTATCAGCCTCTGTGTTGTTCAATTACCTGGCTTTATTAGATCCTTGTTGAGTTCACCTAAGCCTTTAAATAGATTTTAGGAAACTGGATTTAGAGTAAAATCAGAACATATTGCTTCTTGGCCAGTGACTCCATCTTCCAGAGCATGAATAAACATGAACGGGTTCCTCTGGATCCTGGAGATGCAGCATTAAACTATTTTTAACTCCAAGGAATTGGCCCACTTTGTTCTGGCTTTAATTTTCTGGCATAGCTGACCTCCTCACCCAACTGGTTAGGGAGTCTCCAAGATCTACACCATGAAATATCACTGAGAAAGTTTAAAACAATCTCTCTTCAATATCTTCCTCCACTTTTTATTTCTTTTTATTTTGAAATTCTGCTAAAACTTGGACAACCAGTATTAAATTATTATTTTAACTTAAGGACTGAATGGTGGGTAAGAAATTTAGAACCTGATGTCTCGGTCTGACGCCAGTGTACTTTTACCCGACACAACCCTCTTACCAATGGATGGTGCTGTTCACCAGGGTAAGAGAAGAAAGAACTCAAAATGAACTTGTTCTTACCACTGGAGGGAAAAAAGTAACATACTGTCCATCCTTCCAACTGCAGTTTATCAATGCTCTGTCAAACACACAGGGGACAGTGCCATGTCCAATGGCAATGTGACAGCTTATGAAACCTTTTCTACTTGAGTATGCTGTGCTGATACATAGAAGCCCTTGGAAGCTTGGGATATGTGTCTGACAGGGAAGGGCTGGAGCCAAAGACCAGTCCCTCTGCTTCAATTTCACATGTCACATTCTCTTTGATGTCAAAGAAAGGTTGGAGCAAGTCTCAAGAACTGAATATTCTCTAATCATCCCAACACACTCCATAACTGGGAGGAAATATTCTTCTGGACCTTGTCACTTTCCCAGGTTAACTACGATTGTCATTTTATATATTTCTTGGGGAAAACCATGGTTTTAAATGTATACCCTCTTAAAGCAGATATTTGCATTAGAATATTTAAAACCTACTGCAAATGTAATAACACTGCCTAATTACTGTCAAAATGTGAAAGAACACCTTGAGTAAAAACTCATTATGCAAAATAAGCCCTTCAAACAGTCCCTTGCCCAGCAAGGCCAAACAGGGAAGGAAACTTATTTCCTACATCTGATTGCTTCTGCTCTGCCTCAGGAAAGGAGATTGCCAAAGCAAAAACCAATGAGCCAGAAGCGGGTGAAATCTTGGGTGTCACGGCTTTGGCTGCAGCTGATAGAAAAGCCCCATCAGGGGTCAAGATCTTGAGTACGTGTAAATATTCTACGCACCAGAGCCCACTTGGGGGATGGTCAATGACCATGGGGGAGGGGACTCTGCAGTCACTGCTGCTGTCAAGGTCACAGTATAAGCCATTGAGGCACACGTGATCACCCTTCCACACACACCAGCCACACAGTAAGTTCACACAGGCTGGGGCTGCTTAGATGAATTCCATGAGTCTGGGAGAACTGCTGGTAAGGCAACATCAAACCTATGTGCAAAAACCTTAAAATAACAGAAGGCATCTCCCAGAGTTTCACTTCCTGACAATTTGCTAATCCTTGTGCCCTGCCTAAAAGTGGAGTCTCCCAGGACATAAAGACAGCTGTATGTGGTCTTGAACCAATGCTCTACCAATACCACAGCTAGTCACTTCTCCAGGGCCTATGACCCAGGAGACATAAGCCAAGCTTTTATCTTACTTTCTAACTTAATTAAAATATACAGGATATATGTGCTATTGCCAGTTCTTTTGTTTCCACCCCGGGAGACAGTGTGCTTATTCCCACACACCTAACACTACATTATCTGAAAGTGTGTTCTTGTAGCCTGGACCTCAAAGTCTAGTCCAGATGTCAGCAAGGTCCAGGACTTTAAGAGCTCTTATCTCTGACCTCCCTCATGGCCCATGAAAGTTACAGCCTATTGAAATTCAGACTTTGGTGAAAGGCGTATTGGGTAGATGAAACTTGTCAGATGAAATGTGTCTGAGTTGGCCTCTTGACTGGTAATTTTATCATCTAGTGATGAAGCTTTTTTTTTTTTTTTAAAGAGACATGCAGGGACCACAGCAACAGTTAACTAAAACATAAACCTTACTAGAAAGATGCATATCTAAATATAGCCATTTATTAAATTGAATAACTCCCATTAATGTATTATACTGGTTTAGCGATGAAGGATGGCAGTGTTACTCCCCATGTATATTTTATGGTCCATGTTGCAGAACATAATTGTGTCAGGCCTCCACTGAACAAAGTGGAGAACAGTTTGCTCTAAATTCTAACTAACCCATAGGAGGAAAGGCCGATTCCATTCCACTAGAACATTTTATAATTGAAACTCATCCAACTCTTTTTTTTTTTAGGGACTGTTAAAAATACAGAAGAATCTATTAATTTAAACAGAGACTCAAACTTGAGCACACTGATGGATGTCCAAAATCATGAAGTATTCCAGGGCAGCAGGAAAATAATCCTAAAAAGTCAGCACAAAGATCATAGCAAGAAAGTTGCTGAATCATTACAAGTCTAGGTAAGGATGAAGGAAGGAGGTAGAGTTAAGGGTAGAAGAATTAGAAGCTGGTAGTGACTCTTGCTACTATTATTTTGTTACCCTCTACATCTGATTGACATAGATAAAACAATATTTCTCCATTCATCTCACTAACTATCACATTATTATAAGGATGGAGCTTACAAAATTTTTGGCTCCCAGTAGCTGGTGCAAAGGAATTAACTCTGGGTTTTCAACTACTTTTGAGAGATTCTGTTCTGATCAGCACCCATGAGAAAGAAAAAAATATGTATACATATATGTGTGTATACATATATATACTGCATATATAACCCTACAAATTACATATAATAGATATTAGTAAAGATATGTCTACTAATAGTTAATAGGAGTAGCGTAGATGATGTAACACACACAGAGTTGGCTTTCTGTATCCGTAAATTCAACTGTTGAGGATCAAAATTATTTGAAAGAAAAATATGTCTGCCTTGAACATGTATAGGCTTTTTTTGGTTATTATTCCTTAACTAATATAGTTTAACAACTATATCCTTAGTTTTACATTTTCATAATACATTTATATTGTATTAGGTGAGTCATCTCAAGATGAGTTAAAGTATATGGGGAGGATGGAGCAGGTTATATGCAAATGCTACACTATTTTATATAAGGGACTTGAGAATCTGCAGATATTGGCATCCTCAGGGGTCCTGGAACCAATATCCCAAAGATATTAAGGGATGACAGTACATGCCAAGAACATCCCATTCTATAATGCATCTTCTAATGTAATCTTTAAGTCTGCCTAACACGAAATGATACCAAAATACTCCTGCTATAATATGGGTACTTAAGTCTTTTGATCAGGGATGATCATAAGCAATGGGAAAGTCTATGGTTACAGCCCATTTAGAATGGGAATGTGAATTTCCTTTCCCTGTGCCAAGCCCAAAAATGGCTGATGCAATTTAGCTCAAATATTCCCCAGGGATTTGCCTTTCAAGCGGTGCCTATTTCAGCTCCAAAGAACGTCAAAGCCAACTCTGAGGAAGAGCTGGGGGGCAGAAACAAACACAAGCCACTCTGGAAACCCAACTGCTTTGGCTGCTGATTATGAGGATGAGGGTATAATTTATTATATACCACAGCTTCAGATGCCACAGATCAAAGGCATTTAGCTCACATGAAACAGATAATTTCTCCCTCATACATATTTTAGCTAAACCGTTTGAACCCTGCAGTTCCATCAGAAGATTACCTGAGATAATACAAATTACCAGCCCAGAAAGTGAATGGGAGCTGGGGTGAGCCACACAGCCCTGAACAGAAGGAAGCCAGGTACAGCAAGGCATGGCAGCCACTGTGGGGTCACCTGTGGGCCCACTGCAAGGAAATACCAACAGGAGAAGCCCTGCGCTACAAGGTCAAGGGGACTAAGGCCAGGTCTGCAGATCCCAGATGAAGGCTGACTTCGCTACACAAAACTCAAAACTTTCAGAAAGAAATCAATTAAGGGACTGTAGCCAAATTGTTCTCAAGGGGATTCAGGGCAAACTAGTTCATTTTTCAAACTGCTTGACTGGGGGAAAAAGGAAGATGGGCTGGGTGGTGGGTGAGAGGAATATCCCTACAATGATAACAGAAGTCACTAGAAAAGTGATATTTTCAGACAATGCTATGTAAGGGTACCCACTATATAATGCAATCTTTCCTTGTCATTTAATTTTTGTGCAATGGAAATCCCTGCTAATCAAGCTACTGTGAGGTACAAAACACTTTGTTCACTGAAAAAGAAGTTAGTTACCCATACAGTCACCTTACCTCTGAGCTACATCCATTCACATCTCTGGACAAGCAGTGTGCTCTCTGTGTACTTCAGGCAGGCCTGTCCCTCCCTGTCCCTGAAGAAGAGCCCCAGTGGGAATTCTTCTGAATGAAACAGCCCAGTCACCTGGCCCAGCTTGGACAGTGATTTGAGGACTCTCAGACACCACCCGTGAGACCCCTGTCCACCAGGAACTAGGAGTATGTGCACTGTAGTCCTTCCCTGTGCACATATTACCCCCCACACCTGGCTAGTCTGCTGAGCAGGGCCATCCTTACTTACCTTCATATTCCCTAAGGCATCACTCAACAGCACTTGATAAATCCCTGCTGAATTGCATCAAATGGTAAGGAAACTGTTTCAGCTCCCGTAACATCTCTGCAATCCCTGTGAAATTCCCATAACTGCTGCTTGTGTGTGTAAGCACAGGTGGGTGTATGTTTATACACACACTCTAAATCACTTTCATCCTAAATAGAGCAATTCTTTGATAAATTGATCTGACATTTGGTGTAAAGTCCTGCAGGCCTTAGACAAAATGATTTAGAAAATAACAATGTCAGTTGCTCTGCTCTTTCAATAAATAACCCACCAGTAAAACACAGATAATAACTGACAATCATACTTGTACTGTAACTAATGAGAAAAGATAAAGCAGCAAATGGACTGTTTATATGCATTTGATAAATTGCATCTCCTGGATATACCAATGAAAGACAAATGTGTGTGATACCGGTTCACTGAACAAAAACAAATATTTACCACCAAGATTTAGGATGCAGGATAAAATTTACATGTCATTTGGCAACTACTTTGATGCTATGTCTACATACAGTGGAAAAGTCAAAAACCTACCTCAACTTCCTGAGCACGAAAGCATTATGAATGAGAAAAAAAAATAAAAGAATCACATCAAACAATAGGAAGGAATGTATACATTTTTGATAATTGCATTAAAATTTCAAATTCTCATAACATTAGAAAGATCATAGCTAGATATCATCTCTTAAGTCACCTACCACCATTCCTTTGCAAAGGTCCCATCATTCATGAAGTTCACGGGAAAGGACTAGAAGTTATAGGGTAGAATAACCAAAATGGGAGAAATCTGAGTGTGTTCAGTGATCTATGCACTATTACAAAAGGACTAGCAAAATCATGATGAAATCCAAACACCCAGCCCTGGTGTTCATCTGCAGGAATTTCAAATGGGCCTGTGACATCCGTCCAGAGGGCAAAATTCAATTAAAGAAAAAATATCAAGATAACATTAGGGACCAAGAGTAATAGACCTTTTACATTCCTGCAAAGAAATTGTTTTGCCTTGCAGCATCAAAATATCTTGGAGGTGGGCTCGGACCTAAGAAAAACATGAATTTATGGTCTTAGGATGTATGTGGAATGAATAGGATTGGTATGACCCCTCCAGCCGATTAAAGGACTAGTGCCATCACAAGGAGCTTTCCCTGCTTGGGGATTTTTTGTCAGCCCATCTAAGCCAAGGTGGAGGGAAGTGACTCACTAATTTGCTCTTTTCCCAAATAGAAAAGTTAAGCCTGAACAAGGTTTTTTCTTAAAGCTCTGCTTTGCATTTGGGATTTTCTTCTGGGGATATAAATGGGCACAGGATACTCCATATGTACTCTGACCAAGACAAGCATGTCTTTGCAGACTCAAAAACACCAATACCTTTCATTGTATTAGCAAAATTATCAAATTGTCTGAGCTAACCAAGAGCAATCTTCTCAGTATTGTGGAAGAAGAGAAGAGGTTAAGGCAAAGGAAATACTAGAAACAGGGCAGGCTTTTAAGCAGATGAGGGTTCAACTTCCAGCTCTAGCACTCACTCACCCACTGTGTGGCCTTGCACAACCCATTTGGCTTCTCAGAGTTGGTTTCCTTATCCATAAAACAAGCCACTTGTACCTACCTTGAAGGATGATCTCAAAGATTCACAATCATGATACAAAGTACCCAGTATACTATCTGGCACACAAATTAATAAATAAAAGCAATCATTACCATAGGTACTTGTATGACTGCACATATGAACGACACTACATCATATACAACCAAAGAAATGAAACGTTGTTCTGCAATTGTGTACAATGAATCAAAATGCATTCTGCTGTCATATAGACCTAATTAAAATTAATTAATTAACTAATTAATTAATTAAACAAACAAAAAGCAATGTTCACATTCGTCTCCAGAGGTTTATGTTAGTGGGACATCCCAGGTACATGAAGGAAACTCGGGTTTGTGAAAATAATGATATGTTTAAAATTTCAATAATGTGACTTCTTATACATTTGAATTTTACCAATTAGGCCCAAGTGAAGGGAGACCAATTGCAACTGGGAAAATAATTATGAAATATTTTAAGTGCATGTAATTTCATTAGTCTCACATATGAGGAGTGCTTGAAAAAAAATTCAGTGAAATATGAAGATTCAAGCAGGAATGATTCTGTTTAAAGTCCAGATTCCCACTCTCTTAAGTTCAGTGACCCCCACCTATTAAATGGACCTGTCTATAATACTCACCATTGGGCTCTTTTGTTCATCAAAAGTGTGGTGTTTGGACCACTGTAAGGTATTAGATATCATATAAACAAATTAAAGTTTCAAATACGATTAACTGCAGCCTGATAAGGAAATGACCCCGAACAGGCCAAATTTCTGTGTAATCATCAATTTGCACTCAAAACAGATGGGGGAACCCTGAAAGGATCCATCTCACTGGCCCACCAAACAAGGCCCTTGCCATCTTGTATCATGTAAAGCTTTACTTCCCAGAAAGTACAAGTTACACTGGCCCGAAGCCCAGCCTTGTCCAAGTATCACAGATTCCAAATTAACTAGGTCCTGCCATCTTTCTGAGAATGCCCCCTGCCCCCACCCCCAGAGCTGGCAGGCCTCCATGAGCAAGGCAGATGCTGCCTTTTAGAAAACTAAACATGAGCTAGGAATGGATCCCTCACTCCTTCCTCCCCACTCATTCTCTCTGGGAGGTACTAATCTCAGGGGCTGGCAAAGGTTGTGTTGGTTGATGACTGAGGTGACAGAGGAACTTGACATCATTCCCCTACTTAAAATATCAGCGCAACTTCCAGGCTCATGCCAACCCACTAGCTCCACTTGTAGAACCTCCCCAAGACTTAACCCCTGCAGAGCCTTATTATCTCCCTGGGGCCATGCTCCAGGGAGACAGTAAATGAGCTGATTTTGGGACCTGCAATGGCCCACACTCTCAATTTTCAAAACTCTGCCCCTTCTGCCCCATTCTGTGCCTGAAACAGGCTTCCTCACCCCTCCTTGATTAACGTGTACTGTTCTACAGAACCCCAGTTTAGACACCACTTCCTGTGGAAAGCTCCACCTTGTCCCTAATCCCTCTGCACTCGACTAAATGATCTGTGCCCCTATGCTGCCCCCTACCAAGTGCTGAAACACCCACATAACCACAGCTGGCTACTCTTCTGTGGCTTGGCTCCATGGATGGCAATGCCCAGGGCCATGGCTGGGTGGCCTCCCCACAGAACCTCAGCACCTAGGGCAATGCTTATTCTTAATAAGTACATGCAAACACCTACTGAATAAGCACAGGCAACTCAGCCTGGCTTTTTATGTCAGTATCTTTGGTTGCCATTCCCTAATTTCTTTCCCTTTAACTAAAGACCATAGGCTCCGTGGCTGGAGTTTTCTGAGGAAGGTGAAATAGCAACATAAACTGGGGGACCAGTGGAAATGATGTCAGAAGGGTTCAGCAGGATAGATCAGGTTGCACATGAGGTGTATAGAGGAACCCCTACTTGATATCCTCACCCCACTGATGCCCCAAGTCACCCAAGGAACATGCACACTCTAAGTCTTAGTTCACCAGAGCTAAACTAAAATCGGATGCAAGAATTCAGCACCTGCATCCAATGGAAGTACAAATCCAAAAAAAAATGAATTCCAATTTTAAAAAAACAGTAATATTAATAATTATCACTACAATAATAGTAGCTACCACTTAGTGGTTGGAATCTGTTTGCCCCAATGCTAATTTATGTTTTATTTAACACTTGCAATAACTACCTGAGTAGAGCACAAATCACCACCCCTGCATCATCATTTGGGAAACTGAAGCTTAGATGAAAATCACACGGCAAGTGAGAAGCAGAACCAGGATTTGAGCTCCAATTTTGCTAGGCTTTAAAGATGATGTTTTCCCCACTACACACCCTGCCTCGATGGCACCATGTGAAGGGAGGGACTGTGTGAGGCATGTGAAGACTGGAGACCCTAGAGAGAGGGCATGTAGCTGGCTACCACACAGAGACGGACTATGATGCTTACAGGAGACATCAAGATATGGGAGAGATGAGCGCCCAGACCAGAGTCCTCCCGCAAAAGACTTAATACCACTGCTGGGATCTTAGTGAATCTGAAGCCTCAGCTTTTCCATATGAGAAATGGGAGAATGGAAACACCTGCCTCACCAAGTCTCTGTGAAACTGGATGGAAAGTCCATCTGTTGTTCTGACCCAGGAAAGCAAGAAGGATGCTCTGACTTCCCAATCTACACTTACCCCAGGCCCAGCCTCACTAAAACGGCTCCCCTGGCAGAAAGATGGCCTTCAGGACCAAGGACAGCAGCCTTGATAGCTGGCCTCCAGAGGTGCACTGGAGTCCCTTGGACTGAGTGCTACCTCAAACCTGTCTGCCGCTGGCACTCCCAGAAGCCCAGTTCAAAGTGACACACCCAACACTGACATCAAAGTACTGAACAAGGAATGGCAGCCTGGGCACCAGGCCTCTCTGGAAATCTACAACCATAGCCTCAGCACGAAATTTCCATTAGCTGCATAGCTCTGGCTGCCACCACAGCTCCCAACCCTAATGTTCAACCCCTTCTCTTCCAAGGAACATCCCCAAAGGGCTGCAATCAATATTCCCTTCACAATATCCTAGAACTGTCCCAGCACCACTCTGCCAGTGATCTTCTACATCCTGAGGCCCCAGACTTCAGACCACTGCTCCTTAACAAAGACCCCAAAATGAAAACTTTAATAAAGAACCCGAGGTCTTTTGTCCACTCCAAACTCACAGTGGTAGTCAGGATTTGAAGGCTCTTGTGTGAAATTTGCAGTTTCTGAGACAACATTTCCCCATGATGAGGGGTAACCAGAGTAAGCAAGCCTGCCGAAAATGGGCCCACATGCCCCAACCCGCCTGCCTCTGCAGTTACCAGCAGGTTTCCATGGAGGAGAGTGGGCACCCTCCTGCTGAGGTACTACCAGGGCCAAAATCAGGGTTCAGCGCATGGGTACAAGAGTTTCCTGAGACTTACTGAAGATTTTACCCACATTCTCAAAGTCTGCTGGGCCCAAGAAAACCTGGATCCTAGAGACCTGAGCCACACTGCCTGTCTCCCAATAAGCTTTGATGGTATTTTGTAGTGAATTGTCTCTCAATCCCAGAACTTCCCAAAATAAGCCTGATATACTCAGAAGATGTAGAGAGATGACCACAGGCACTTCAGCCAGGCTCCTCCCCTAAGAACTAGCTCACCTGGCTGTGGGACATAAAGATAGCACACTTTTGTCATAGGAACAAGACGGAACTGTAAGAGAATCATCCTTACACCAAGAGCAACATGCTGGGTCCCCCAGTAGGAGTCTACTCTATGGACATATAGCTGTCTTGTCACCCTCCAGGCACATTTCCATGATCCAGGCATGCTCACTGCAAGACTGGGGCACGCAATAAGGCAAAGTGAAATTAGAAAGAACCTAGAGTCGGAGACTCAACACCTGCATTCCTGATGAGACAACCAGACAATCTACAGGCACTAGGAAGCCATTGGAGGACTTCACTGGAGAATGACTCATTAAAACTGATATCTTCCAAAATATTCTCATCCCTATGTGGGAGAGATTAAAGGGAGCCCAAGTAAAAAAGTCCCAATGAAAAAGTTCATTGTACAAGTTTACCATCATCATGCTGAATAACAACCAACCCATACTCTAATGCAGCCCACAGTGTCCACCTAGAAGATAGGAAACTGGACATGCAAGTAGATAAAGCATAGCAGTACCTTATAAATGTGGTCATTTATTAAAAAAAAAAGATCAGAGGAGAAAGCCACCAATCACTCCAGGGAGTCAGGGCAGACCCTACTGAGAAAGTGGCATCAAGCTGGGTCTTGAAGGACAGAAGTACATTCCAGGGAAGGAGCATATGGTGGGGCAGAAGCAACCATTGCAGATAGGCACCCAGAACAGACCAGCATGTGCAGTCTTTGCAGCAAGTGCCCTCAGCTCCTGAAAAAGTCAGTGACACCTGAGCCCAGGTGCCATGATGGAGAAGAGACAGCAGGAGGCACAAAGGTCCCTTCACTTCTCAGTCTACCCTCTGTTCTGCGACTAGCAAGCTCTGTTGCTACTGGGACTGGTTTGGAGGGATAAGGCATATGATGATAATCATAATCTGCCAATTTAGCTGAAAGGTTGAGCAATGGCATCATGTCTAGAAGAACATATTGACCCATGGCATGCCACTCCAGGGACCAGACCAAGCCCACAGCCTGGCCTGTCCATCCCATCAGCAAGAATCCCCATGCCACCTGCTAAGAGCATGTGGGCATCATTATGAAACACAATTAGAACTGACTGGCCTGGCTGTCTGCTCTCCCTCCTCCTGAGAAGACATATTGACAGCTTGCTCCACCTTCTCTTCATTAAATAATTAAGCGAGTTCCCTCTGAGGATGAGCTTCTGGTGAATAAGGACCATGTCATGTGACCCCACTCTGGAAGATAGGACCCTGAAGGATCCCCTCCCAACCCTCAGACAGTGAAAATAACCAATGGCCTATTGTTCTCACACTACCTTTGAAAGGCCCCACACTTGTTTGCAGAGGAGTTCCTTGGTCCTTATCTTTTAAAATAAAAATCCTCCAGGGTAAAATGATCAGGTGTGATCATTTATATGGTAACAAAATACACATCAATGAGGACATATTTATTTCTTGTGAGGGAGCACTCAGTGGGCAGAAGCCATGTAATACTTTTATTTTTATGCTTTCTTTTCATTTATTATTTGGGGAATAACAATGCAAATCCCTTGCAGTCCTAAAATTCTATGATTCCAAGTATGTCAAATAATAAATCAAATATGCCTGAAAGCTTTGTGTAAATAAAGTAGGAACATTTTTTCACGCACTAGCAAGGAATAGAATGTACTGATAGAATCCAAGGTGGACCAAAGCAATAAGCTGTTTTTGCTCTGATTTTTATTTTTGCTTTTAAATTTTAAGGACCTAAGATGAACACAAATAGTAATTGTATCCTAGATCTTTATAACCCATTTTCTAATAAATAACTTATGAACATTAGGAAAGATTCCAGTTGGGTTTTATGCGTGATGCACAGAACTACTGAGACAATCTCCTGAGCAAATTCCGAGACCAGTGGCATGCCATGGGTCAATATGTTCTTCTAGACCCGATGCTATTGGGCAACCTTAGCACAATTAACCTCTGCATGTTGAAGACTCCTAAAGAAAGGTTACACAGGAAGATATGGGGAGAATATTGGGGGGTGTGGAGGCGGAGGGGGTGGACAAGGATGCAACAGTGGCTACTTCTCCTATCCTACAGACACACCCTCCTAGTACCCCAAGTCCCTCCCGCTAGGACCCTACAGAAGAACAAGGGTATCCCTGTCCACCTACATGCTCCAAGTCAGGGCAACTGGCGGCACTTTTCTGGTTCTGGGATTTGTTATAATTGTTTGTCTTATGTAGTCAGTTGCAAGGTCAACTTTTTTAGGATCTCAACTCTATTTCAATGTTCCCATTATCCACCATAAGAAGAAATGAAGTAAATACAGAAAAGGGTAACAGTGGTTATCAATAGTTGTGAGAATATGAGGGTTTTCTTCATGTTTGTATTTTTTTTATTGCTTCTCAACATGTATGTTGTCTCCTTATTCGTACGTTTAAAGTCCTATGGGATGAGTACAATCAAAATAGCATTACCCTAATATTACAATCTGGGAGGTAGTAGCCTGAAGAGATAAATTCATTCTTACAAGAATTCACACAGCATTAAAACCTGCCATCAAAGAGCCATGTACACCAGTTGTTAGACTCCCAGAAACATACCCACCAGCCAGACATGGGAAGTCAGAATGAAGCACTTCTTGGGCCAGTCCAAGGACAAAGCTCAGGAACACTTCCAGCAGCTCAATGAAACCACAGACTCTGATAATTAGCCTGTTTCTGGGATGGTAAACATTGCCACCCATTAATTTATTCCTTTTACTCTGGCATTTCTGCTGCCTTATTAAGAAATGAAGGATCTGAAACAAGCAGGGGTGACCCTCAGCTCACCCACCGGCATGCAGCCCTTGGCCCCTGCCAGAACCATGCAGGAGAAAGACCCAGGGCTCACAGCAGAAATCACACGTTTCCCACGAGGCAGTGACAGCTCCTGCAACAAACCCAAATTGTGGCTCGATTTAATAAGGCATTCGCGGCCCAGATACCTCATCTAATTTACCAGCGGGACACACAAATCACAGCTAGAATCAGAGGCACCTTGTCAGGGCTGCCTGCTGGAATTATTTGGGAGCAATACTGCATGGGTTATTTTCACATTGCCCATCAGAGCCTCAGACGGCCGTTTCTCACGCCTCTCATTTCACAAACTCAGCTCTCAGCCCAGCTTGGAACTGAAATCAATGGTTCTGCTTCCCAATCGAAAACATAAAATACATAAACACCCACGGCAGTTTCTTAACTGGTAACTCCTCTTGACGTTCCCACTGCCATCGCCTAAGTGACTCTGAACAAGTGACTTCACCTGTCCGAGCTTCAGCCTCCTCATCTGTGAAATGAGGACAGGGGTGCCTGCTCCCAAGGATGGATGATCAGCTACATATACGCCAGATGGCCCACACAGAACATGCACCAAGAAACAGCAACTACATTTTTTAATTGATCCCAGCATATTCTCTGCTCTGAGCTGATAACAAGAGTTTTAAAAATGTGCCGCTGGTTTCCTCTGGATTAGTTTATTTGTGATGTTGCCATCCGGACTCTAAGGAGATTTTTAAGACATCAAATCTGGGTGATGGTTGCTTTGCAAAAGCAGCAGCCACCGCTCTGTGAGAAAGTGTAAATAAAATGCCACTTATGTAATCACATTACTAACAGCTGAACGCACGTGACCCAGAGCTGCAAATGCGCGTGTGTGATGGATTTCTCATTATGTGTCGGCTGCCACTGCGGTCCATTCAGCTGTCTGCAGGCGTCCTGGCTGGGAACATCTACGTTAGCAGGAGCACAGGCCCCTCCAGGAGCTATCAGTATGGACAGACTCAGCAGGAAGGGGTGATGCCTTCATAATAAGGTGATAAGATGAACAGAAATGTTTGTCTGGGGAAGAGCTGCCAGGTTCCCAGTTAGCCACTAAAGGTGCCTTCCTCAGCTTTCAGGGCGTCCCAGGGCCACATTTGCAGGAGGAAATCTCTAGCTTAATCTTTCTAGCTCCTACCAGGTGGGGTGCAGCCTCCTCCCAGGCTGAGGTTTTGCCTCCTTTTGACTCAGCAGTGCCAAGTGGCAGACCAAGTCAAAGGGGGCAGCCAGTCCCAGTCACGCTGCTCTAAGACCTGGCTTCTCCCCAAAGAGGACCTCAGAAATCCCATGGGTTCCCCGTGACTAAAGCTGCCTTGCAAAGTGCCAAGAACTAGCTGGGTGTGCCATTTATGCTCTGGATAAATGCAGAACTTCTAAAAAGGCCACTTCAGGATGCCTTTGCAGTCTGTAGTCCAGAAGTGGGTGTTATTCCCTGGAGATATGCTCCCTGCAAATGGGTGACTTTCATTAGGGCAAGGCTTGACCTCAGAGACTCTACTCTTCTCGTCTCCACCTCCCAGTGGGACTTTTGGGCCCTCATGATCATTCCCCCTAACCTTGTTCATTGAAACTTGTTCCTGGACCCTTCCTTCAGAGTCAAGAGGGTTAAACAGCTCTGAGGCCAATCACACTGCTTTAAGAATCTAAGTCTCAAGTGACAATCCTGCCAATGTGTCTGCCCCCAAGTCTATGGCATACCTGTCAGCCTGAGTCCAGGAAAGGATGGGAGGTGAAGACAGTGAAGGACCATTAGACAGGGGAAAAGGGAAAAATGTTCTGTAAGTAGCCTTCCTAGAAAATGAGCATGGTCAAGGTGAGAATATGCTCTACTACAGACCTGAGATTGACAAGTGGGTGGTAGAGCAAGGGCCCAGGTCCTAGGGGAAGTACTGTACCCACCAGGCTAAGGAAGAGCAACCTGAGACTGCGTTCAACCTACAGGGGGAAGCAAACGAACGCTCACTGAACATCCACTGCCTGCCAAGCACTGTGGCCTGCACTTGGCAGAGATGATCCCAGAGTTACAGCAAGGATGGTGCAAAGATGGACAAAATTCCACATTTTACTTGAGGAGACTATGGTTCAAGAGAGGGGAAGTAACTTGTTCTGGTCACACAGGCAGAAGGCAGCAGGATAGGGACTGGAAGTCAGTTCTAACTGCAGAGCCCTGGGCTCTTTCCCTGCACCGTGACAGCTTAGCACTGCATGGTGGCTGAAGGTCCCACGGAGCCCTGGAGGGCAGGTGATGCTCCACCCAACTCAGACCTGAGTAACCAGTGGAGACTGAGAACAGCTGTTAGTGGAATCAAAGCTGGTTTAATTATGCACACGTTTGAGCTTCTCTTAGAGGCTAGCAATTCTACTCATTTGAAAGGAAAGGACCACCCTTGATAAAACTCAGGGAAGTTGAGCCTCAAGGGCTAAAATAGGGATCCCAGAGACTAAAAAGGGGAGAGAAGAACTGAACTCTCAGGAGACATCTGGAGGGATGGGGAAGGGAAGAGAAGGAAGGAAGGTTCCGGGCTTGGCTCTGCTCTTATCACTGCGAGAAAGCCAGCAAAGGGGAAGGGCTCTTAGTGGCAGGGTGACCTCAAAGGGAGAAAATACACATTTAGTACATTTTTAGACTGTCTGCTGCCTCGTGTGTGAGGTGAGACCTATCCTCAGACTCCCACACAAGGTCTTGGATGAATTCCCAGGGGGCTGGCTAATATCTGTATGCAAGTAAGTTCTCCTTGAGGAAGGGGCTGTGGGTTTGAAGAGGGCCCAGTTCTGTGATTAGGTGAGGGCCGAGCAAGCAGAGTTTGTGAGGGAAGTTTCAGCAGCCCTAGGACGAGGATGGCTGCTCCACACCAGCCTGACTTCCTTGGGGATCAAAGGGGGATCTTCCTGGTGGGGTGGACTGCCAAATCTCAATCTGCTGAGGCCAACTAGCTGAGGAACACCAGTCCTCAGTCTGATCCATCATCATCCTGGACAAGTTTGCCTCTTCCCTGTTATGGTTTGGATGTGAGGTGACCCCCAAAAGCTCACATGTGAGACAGTGCAACAAGGTTGAGAGGAGAAATGATTGGGTTGTAAGAGTTTTAACCCAATCAGTGAATTAATTCCCTGATAGGGATTCACTGAGTGGTAACTGAAGTGGTTGGGTGTGGCTGAAGGAGGTGGCAATTGGGCCATGGCTTTGGGCATATATTTGTATCTGGTGAGTGGACTTGCTCTCTGCTTCCTGATCATACGTGAGCTGCTTCCCTCTGCCACACTCTTCCACCATGATGTTCTGTCTCACCTCAAGCCCTGAGGAATGAAGCTGGCCTTCTATGGACTAAGACTTCTAAAACCATGGGCCCTCAAATAAACTCCTCCTCCTCTATAATTGTGCTGGTCAGGTCCTTCAGTCACAGCAGTGAAAAAGGTGACTAAGACATTCCCTGAGCAGCAGTGCAAACCCAGACCTGGCCCAACAGCCAAGGCTGCTATTGGTGCCATGAGTTTAAAATCCTGAGGCCCACTTTACTAAGCATTCCTGTGGCTTCTGTATTCTTCTTCCACACAACAATTATGCCTGAATGACAGAACTGGAGAAAATATTAAATAAATTATGAACACATACTCAACCACAGCCAGACAGACCTTGTGTGCTTATTAATACTGTCTCTCTGCTCTTTAGAGGACCGCATTATTCTTGACTCTTTTGCAACGAAAATCTACTTGGGAACATAAATCTTCCTCACCATAATGTGAACCAGTCTCGTAACAACAGGAGCAGTTCATTACCAAGCCATCGTGGATTATATTTCTCTAAGAAAATAAATAACCAGTTTAAAGACCATCAGAAAAATGTTCCAGTGAAACTCAGCTTAAACATGATAATTTATGAGAAATTACCCAAAGCCACTCACATCTGCTATAATGAGCACAGGTGGTCCACCATGAGCTTTGAACTCAGAAGAAAATGACATCACATACAGGATGCCTATGAATTTCCGTTTTGATTAGATTTTCATGTTTGGCCCTCACTGGCCTTTGTGGCTGTGAAATAGAAACTTTGGGCACCAAATGTTTAGGCAGGGACGACTCAAAGAGGGTTCACCCTCCAAGACAGAGCTGGTTGCACAAGTTGCTCACCTCATAAGAATACAAAGTCAGGAAAGAAGTGAGGGGTTGAAATTCCACCTGCACTGCACTCAGTAACCAAGCACCTTGGAGCTGGGCTTCACCCACCAGAGGGGTCCCCTTCTTGTATTTCTCACTAAGGCCCCAAGGTAGCTGCCGTAGTCCTGCTAGGGTACCTCCCAACAATGCAAGATGAGAGAGGAGGAGCCCCACCAAAAGCCAGGGGATCCTACAGCCTGGAACAGTGAAAGGAGACTTTACCGAGTTCGAGTGGGTACAATCACAGAGCAAAGAGGGTAGGGAAGCAGGTGACACAAACACAGGCATCAGTCTCAGTCAACCTGAGAACAGAGTGCTGCCTTGAGCTGAAAGACAGACCACTAACAGTGTGAATTCACAGACTCCATTATTCCAGTAGGTGGTAATAAGGAAAAGAGGTATTGTAAAGGAAGAGTTATACAAATTCTAATGAGCTCAGCAGACACTCATTGACTCTTGGTGATCAGTGCAGCATTCCTTCCAGGAAGTCAGGAGGTGCTGAAAGCATCCCTAATGCCCTAGAATTTGCTCTGTGGGAGCCAAGTTGAACAACAGGCTGAGCCCAGAAGGGGAGCCAGAGCCCACAGTGACAGGTTTTCCAGTGGTCCCACTGGCCCCTCCACCCCATGGGGCCATCATCACTCTCTTCAGAAACCAAACATTGTGGGGGCCCCAGGGACCCTGACACTTCCACGGCACACATTGTGTCTGCACCCAAAACTCTCAGGCCAAAGACAGCCAGGGCCAGCCCCGAGACTGACCTCAGGTCCCAAGTCCCCTCCTAGCTTAGACTTTCAGGAGGCAAACCGACCAGGTGTCCCATGAGGCGCTGCACACATAGTCCAGGCCTGGGCAAGACTTCCTTGGAGTGACAGGGCCCCGGCAGAGCCCTGAAGCATGGGGTGGCTGCCTTCCTCCTCTTTCCTGCCCAACCAAGGCAAAAACATCAACTCAAAGTTGCTTTCCAGAGACCACAGCAGGTGAAGATTTAGTTAAATTGTTAGGAATTAGTTAACAAATGAAAGAAACTACATGCTCTTTATTTTTTTCAACTCCGCATCCAAGGACAAGATTTTTCTCAGATGCCCCTAAAAGTTTCTGCAATTTTCTCTAGACAGACACTAGTGAGAAGAAAAAGCTAATTGCTCTCTGCAATTACTAAGCTCTGAACTCCCTAAACGGCCCATCTTTATGCTGCCATTGTATTTGTGTCTACGGACAGCTGGTTCAGGCGGGGGCAATCATTCCCAGAGCCCTTTACTACTGCTAAATGTTCAAAAGCAATGTGGAAAATTACCCAGAAAACAGCTTCTTAGGCTCTAGGTGGTGCCTTCACGGGGAGAGAGGCAATGGGTGGGTGGAAGCCACCAGCCAGAACATGAGAAAACACTCTTTGCAAGTTAAATGTGAAGGGAAGTACCATGGGGAGAGGTGACCAACAGCACAAGAAAATAGGATCCTCTGGTGAAAGGTAGAAGGAAAGTGGTCAGGAACCATCTCCAATCACAAGTAACTGTGCTACACTGGTCCCAGAGACTTCACTTCAACACTGTCATGGCCCCAAGAGCATTGAAGATGCTTCACCCAGCAAAAGGAAGACAGGTCTGTCCCTGGCTCCTGTGTAACTATCTCCTTTTGTGTACATAACCATATGACAAAGATGCGGTCTCTAGATGAACTCTGGTGGTGTACGCCTCAACACAGTGCTATTGACATTTTATAAGATCAGTAGTGATGCACCTGTTACTCCCTTCCAGCCAGAAGCCAAGAACATCAAGGACTTGGAAGCCCTTGGATGTAGCCAATCCCAACTGCCCCAGGTCCTGACAATGCAGACCATAACACAGACCAACAGAGCATCCTGAGTCCTAATCAAGGTTTCTTCCCCAGCTCCTCCACCATGGCCAGTTCCAGCTCTCTTCTTTGACCTCGTCAGAGCTGTCGTCAGAGCTGTGAGCATTTGGCCAGGAGACTAGAAAGTAGGGACATTCACCCAATGAACAGAGAGAGGGTGTGGAAGCAGCCTGAGGTTCTGATCACTGGCCTGAACTCCTGAGGCCTGGCAGTCATTTGCTGCTACATGTGGATTCCAGGCTACCCTTAAAAGAAAAGTGTGGATGATGTAGGATAGAAGAGGCCAGACACTGAGGGGTTTTCAGGAAGGTTTATTGACTGCACAGTCCAGAGGGGCTATTGCCCAAATCTTTCTCTGGACCAAGAGTCTAGAAATTCTTTGGACCTTATACCCAGTGGGGTGGGGGTGGGGGGCTTGGAGGTTTATGTTTTTGCAAGAGTCTACATAAAGTAAATTATTTTTCTTTGAGTTCTCAGAAAATGATTTTTGCCTCTTTTTTTTTTTTTAGAACAGTCAGAAGTTTTACATGTTTTACCACAAAACCAGTAGTAACATCAGTAAGCCCTCAGTTAAAGTTAGCTTTTGGGAGACAGAGCAACAGGAAATAGGAAGTTCCAACCACACTGAACTCTTTTGCAGAACTCTTTGCTGATATTCTGTTAACAAGAGCAATTATGGTGAGGGTCTTCTGGGTGGGGCTCTCTGAACTGCTTCATGGATAAACAATGATTTTTACATACATAGCTCTAGGCCAGGCTATTACTAAGTGTTGAAGACCATCATGGTTGACCCTGACCTCTCATCTTGTTCCCCTGCTGACCACCAGGGGAACAAGATGTTCTGCCTTCAGAATGAATAAGAACAAACCTTCAAAGGCACTACAGAGACATTCAACTTCATTGATTGATTTCTGTGATGAAGAACTGTCATCAGTCCCAGGCTCCTGGCACAGAAGGTATGGGATGTACTTTGGTTTGATCCACATTGGAAAGGGCAAGAAAGTACCTTCCCTGGCATAGCAGAGCTGTAGAGTCCTTGGCTCTGTTGGCCCACAGCCCAGTTTGAATCTTGGCTCTAACATTTATTGACTATGCAACCTCAAAATGATATAGAACCCCAGTTTTCCTGCCTCTAAATGAGGGTATCAACAGGGCAGCGTCCTAGGTCAACCAAATGCCACGAGTTAACCCACATGAAGCACAAAACAAAGGACTCACAACAGCTCCTTATCAGCAGATACAGCATGTAATAGATGATTAGCAATTGTGTTCATTTTAACAACTCCTCTGCTTTTCAAGGCCTGCCCATCACATCACCATTTAAGGAAAAAAGGTTAAAAGGAAACCTGCTGCTTTTCTTGAACACATGGGTACCCTGGCACCATGGTCTAAAACCTTGTCCAAAGTCAGTGACTTAGAATATTTTAAAAGAAGATGACCTAACACAAGCCAGAGGCTAAAGTGATGGGAGGTGGTCCTGTCTTAACATAAAGAAAGAACTTAGGGTAAAAGACCACAAGTCTTCTAATTGGAGGCTCACTGGCCAAGCCAGAGCAAAGCCAGAGAGAGATATGCACTCTGCTTAGCACAAGAAGGAAAACCACGCAGCCTCACATGTTTCTGTAAAGTTCATAACAATAAAGGAACACAGAGGAGAAAATTCATGAAGCATCTCCCTCATGGAAGAACATATAAGTGAGAGGAGATATTTGCACATTTAAAACCAACAAATGGCTTGCATCCAGAAGGCACAAGGAACATACACAAATCAGTAAGAAAAAGACAAACAACCCAATTAAAAATAAGAGGCAAGAGGTCTGAGTAATAGCTCACAAAGATAGGATTCCCATGGAACCAAGTAGACCAAAATGGCTGAAAACTAAAGTACGTCTATACCACATAAAAGAAAAGATATCAAGCCACTGGAACCCTCATACTGTGTGGGCAGGAGTGTGACAGAAGAGGCCAAGTCTCTCCAGACAACTGTGATGGTACCAACTGAAGACACACTCATAAACCCGCAACAGCACCACTGGGAGCACACCCAGCAAAAATGAGCCCAGGTGCAGAGAGACAGACACACATGAGAAGGAGTCCTCTCTTGAAACAATTAAACATCCATTGCTGGGTTCACAAAATGAAATCCCAGAAGCCAGAAAAAACCCAGGAGCTCATGGTGCACTTGGAGGATTTCACACGTGTGGCACTGAGTGGGAAAGGCCAGACTTGGAAGAATATAAACTGCATGATCCAATTTATATAAAGTCCAACAAAGGGTGAAACTAACGCACGATGAACAGTTGGAACAGCAGGGACCCTGGAAAGAATTAGGCAGGGTCAGGCTGGTAATGCTCCTCCACCGCAGCTGCCTACCCAGGAGGGCTTGCTGGGTGACATGTCTCTTCTGTCCAAGCCCTTTGTACACATGCATGTGATACTTCAATTAACAAGATGACAGGGCAGAGGGGGGTGAAGGGAGGGGGGATGGGAACAGGAAAGACAGTAGATGAATCAGGTATAACTTTCCTAGGTTCATACATGAATACACAACCAATGTAACTCCACATCATGTACAACCACAAGAGTGGGAAGCTATACCCCACGTGTATATGATATGTCAAAATGCGCTCTACTGTCCTGTGTAACTAAGAAGAACAAATTTTTTTAAAAAGGTGAAGATGTGAGAAAAACAAAGAATCTATTCTGTTGAGGTCATGTGATCTAACTGGGTCATTGCTTATTTGGAAATAAAGAAAGACTCTGAGCCAGATGAGGGCATTTCCAGATGGGCACACCCCACAGTCAGGGAGGGGCAGGCCACTGTCCAGTCTCAGTCCTGACATGTCTGGGGGCATGGGAAGCCTAGTATGGGCACAAATAATGAACACATCCGTCCCTTGCACCATGCTGGTATCACTCTAAATGCTTAAAATAAATAAACTCATGTAATCCTCCTTATAAGTTCCTGTTTCATTTTTCAAGCGGGTGACTAAACACAGAGGAGTTTAGGGGCCTGCCTGAGGTCACACAGCTATGAAGAGGCTGAGCCTGGATGCTTTCCAGGTCTTGCTCCAAAAGCCACACACTTGACAACAGCGGTACCAGTCCCTGATGATGTATGGGACAGGCAGTCCACTCGCCTGCCTCAGCGCAAGGTCCCCGGTGAATAAGCCTCTACTCTGTGCACGGCCAGGGGCTAAGTATGCTGTCCGCGCCAGATGGGATTGGATTCTCACAGCTGCCCTCAGCTATGGCTCCTGTTGTTATTATTTCCATCTGAGATAAGAAGAAAGTTGAGGTTCAGAGAAGTGAAGTACTTCCACACGGCCAGAGAGGGCACAGGCAGGACGTGGGCCCATGACTCCTTCACTGGAGGGCCAGTGACGTCTCCAAGGTCCCTGAGGTCATGTGTTTCCATGGAAACTCCAGGGAGGCCCCCACCACTGATGTGATGGGCAGGGAGGGGGGGTGTCATGCCTACATGGGTGCTTTACAGGCCCAGGCCCAGGCCACAGTCAAACCCAGCAAGCAGGAGTGGAGCTCTCCTAGGCAGGGACAGGAGTGGGCCGAGCTCTGAGGACCCAACACAGATGAAAGCCTGCCTGGAGCTGGGGAGATATGTTTTGACTGTCCCATAGGTGTGTCTCCTTCTTCTAAGGGGGCCCTTAACCTACCCCACTCCAGCACATGGGACTAGATGCCCGGGGTGTGACCAATATGAATTCACCCTCCTTGCCACAGTGATTCATCCATCCATAGCAAGAGTCCTCCCTGGGTTTGCATATGGATACCCAAAAGGATCTCCATGTGACACTATTAGGAAGGGGCTCTCTTGCAACTGCCAGAGAACAACTTCCCTATCACATGAGAAAAGCATCTCTGAGAATAAAGCCAATGAGCTGAAGGAGCTGTAGCCAAGAGATGAGAAGAAAGTGACAGCAGCCCTGATACAGCCATGCCTCATGCCCACACACTGGGTTCTCAAAATATGGGAGATGATAACCTGGCCTTGTATTTAAGCTATTGTATGAACTGGGTTTCATTCATTTGCAACCATAAAAGTCCTAACACAGTGCAGATCTCTAAGTACAGTCTGATGTAGGGACATTTAAATCAAGCAACCACAGAGTGAATGAGGTAAAACTAAGCAGACTTAATTATATTGGAGGAGGCTTTTAAATTGGAATTAGTGTCCGGGCACAGTGGTGCATGTCTATAATCCCAGCAGCTCGGGAGGTTGAGGCAGGAGGATCACAGGTTCAAAGCCAGCCTCAGCAACTTGATGAGGCCCTAAGTAACTTAGCAAGAACTTGTATCAAAATAAAAAACAAAAAGGGCTGGGCATGTGCTAGTGGGTTAAATCTCTATTACCAAAAACTAAAAAATTTAAAAATTAAGAAATGAATCTAAAAATTTTTTAAAAAGGAAACTGGGAAAGGAAGGAAGGAAGGAAGGCCTAAACCACTGCTCAGTGTTATGGACTGGTTCTGGACTGTCCCCCAGTCCAGAAAGCATGTCCCCCAGTGTTGAAAGCATGGTCTCTAATGCAGCCAGGCTCAAAGGTGGGGCTTTCAGGCAATGACTGGGTCAGGAGGGCTCTGACCCCATCCATCCACTGGATTAATCCACTGGTAGCTGGAGGCACTAGTGGAGGGACCTGGTCACTGGGGACACGCCCTGGAAGGATTTCTCTTCTCCCCAGCCTCTCTGTCCCTGTGTCCCTCAGCTTCCTGGCTTCCATGAGCCAAGGAGCTTTCTTCTACCATGACATCTCTGCCTTGGAGCTGACTGACCACAGGCTGAAGCATCTGGAACTGTGAGCCAAAGCACATCCTTCCTCCCTCAAGTTGTTCTCCGCTGGTATTCTCGTCACAATGAAGAAAACACAGACAAACATACCCGGCTTCTGGGAAAGGAAGGTGTGGTTTCATAAAGACTCTAGGCTGTCCCCACTCACTAGTGTAGTACCCAAGGGCAGAGATGGAGGATGCAGGCGTGATCTGCAACAGGTGAGTCACCCGTCGTCCTCCTCACGGCCACAGCCATCAGAACACAACCCTTGCATGGCACGGCCGAGGCCCAGGAGGGCTCATCCTCGACAAATGAATCTCTACAGCATAATGAATTGACTCCTCTTTAACAAGATTTTCCTGTGATTTTAATTCCACAGAGGATTCAGCCCTCGAGACGGAACAAAACAGTATTTTACTACCTGAGGGCACACACCCTAACTTTTAAATTCATGTCTTTCAATGGGAAAGGAGTCGGCAATGAGAGGAAATTAAATCCATAAATCCTTTGATTTATTGCTGGACACACACACAACTGGCACCCTGACAGTAAACTCTACGCAGGCCACATTTCCCCCAGAGTCACGGCCACCGCAAACACAGTGGCAAATCCCGATTTGGAATGAGAAATAATTCCATTTTAATCTTGTTTGTCTTCTTGGTCTAGTAACCTCCTGTGGCCAGGGCCCATCAGGCCCACTCGCTTAACGAAACTGTGGCCACTGATGTTTAATTCAATTTTGTGGTTGGTTTGTTGAATCTTTTTTTCTGACATACACTATAGGCCTTTGGGTACTGGGCTTTTTTTTTTAAGTAAATTTAATAAACCAACACAGAGCACCATTTATTTCAGGAATATTTTGAAAGTACAAACATGTTGGCAGCTTTTATTCAAGCACATGAAATGCTATCTGCTGGCGAGTTATCAGAGCCCAACAAATTAGTGTAATCTCAAGTGGACCACGAGGAAGGGGAGTGATCCGCCACAGCAATATGCAATTAGTAATAATATTCTGCAATTTTGTAGCTCGCCTCATCTGAGCGTCTTCGGAGGTGCCACGTGCCTTAATTAATTCTGACAATGCCCTGCAGAGTCCCAAGCTCAAACTTCAGCCAGTGTCAGAAGCACAGAGGAAATGGTTGAGAAGGCTCCCCGTGCCTCACCCTCAGAAATTCCAAGTCATGGAAATTTGTCATGGAGCTCCAAAATCCCCCTGCCCTTCTCCTCAGAGGGACTGTCACCCTGGAGGTGTGACAGCACCATGCAATGCCACCATTAAGAAAGGGATTGCCACTGTCCCCTCACACATGGGCCAGAGCTTGGAACAAGTGAAGTTTGCCATGGCTCTAGAGCAGCTCCGGCCAAAGAACCAGCACCGAGCTGGGCATGTTCCACAGTCCGTACTGTTCCACGTGGTGGCCACACCTGGCTGCCCAGCACTTGAAACATAACTAGGGTGACGGAAAAATTTGGTGTTCAGTTGTATTAAAGTTCTATTAATTTTCACTTAAATAAACAGAAGTACCTTTACCTGCTTTATTGAACCCTGCAGCTCTAGAAAATAGCTGCATTTAAGAAAGAATACATAGGAAGTTCACTGGTTAGACCATGTTCCTCTCTGTCAAGGCAAGTTCAGAGCAAATTTCTTCTGTCAATAGATAGAGGCAAAACAGCTTGGTTTGAGTACCTATTGTACTTTGTAACTGTCTCAAAAGGTCGGACAGGCCCATTGTACTGATGAGGAAACTGAGTTTAAAGAGGCTGAGTGATCTCCCAAGGTCACAGGGCTGGATCTGACAGAGTCAAGGGTGGAAGGCAAGTCCTGCAATTCCAACACCTGTGTCATTTCTATTAAGACACAACACCTGGGCTCCATGGGGATAAGCCCTACTTGAAGCACAAAGCTCAGGAAGTTTTTACCTCCCTTCTCCAAACTCCTGACATTTTTCATTATCTTCCACATATCAAATAGCATTCCTGTGCAGGGTTCTACAAATAAAGAGAGTGCCACAGTGAGAAAGGAAAAGGTCTTCCGAACTGTCAATGTATAACACCATGGGTCTTGTGGCTTCTACTTTCCAGCTCTCCTTCTAGTTCATTCTGCTCCAGTCACACTGATCTGCTGCCACAGCAACACTGCAGGCATACTCCTGCCTCAGGACCTTTGCACCTGCTGATATCTTACCTGAAATGCTCTTCCTTCACATATGACATGGCTTACCTCCTCCTCTTTGAGATCTGTTCAACTTTTGTAAGTGAATCCCTATACATGAGTCCTTCCTTCACTATTAAAAAATAGCAACAAATCCTCTTTCTACTCCACAAAGCACTACTCTGGCACTGCCTTTCTCCGGTGATCTTTCTCTTTAGTATCCACCACTCATTCCTCACCTGGTTTGTCTGCTCACACTGGGGCAGGAGCTGAGGGAAGGAGTGGACTCTGATGCACCCCAACACCTGCCCCCTCAAGAGGCTCCCTGTGAACACTCCAAATGAATGCAACAAAGATGCAACAAAGTTTACTTCCATGTTTACAATATACCTGTTGTGTCTCTTTTGTCTCTCTCTCTAAAATTCTACAATAAGCATCTCCCTCTGAGACCAGACTAAATTAACACATTTCCTTCCTGTAGCCCTCCTCAGCCTCACACCTGCCCTCCTCTCCACTCTTCTTCCTCGGAGCTCCTTGAACAATGACACAGAACTAACATCCCTTCAAACAGAGGTGGTCACTGCTGCATTTCACCAAATCTGCAACACCAAGGAGCTCAACCACAGGGCTGGCCAACAAATGTTCTCAGCTAAAGAAAAAGAAAACCAGCTTGATTTTGCAATTACATCAGAAGCGACAAATTAAAAAACCCAGCACTTATTGAAGTAGCTACATGGATGTTTTCCACAACAAAGGCCAACTATAGACACCAGTGATAGTGCTGGCATTGTGAAGGTAGGGGAGCACACACCTCACTGACCGAGCATGCCAACACAGTGCTTTATGCTTGAAAAAAAATTATATAGATACAGACTTTTTTTCTTTTTAGTCCTTTTTAGTTATACATGACAATAGAATCTATTTCGATATATTTATACAAACATGGACTGTATCTTATTCTAATTAGGATCCCATTCTTGTGGATGTACCCAATGTTGAGATTCAATGTGATACATTCATAAATGTACTTAGGAAAGCTATAGATTTATTAATTACTGGGTGTTACCTCTGATTTATATTACTCAAGCATCAAAGGAGTTACATCATATATAAAAAATAAATGCATGCAGTCTACCACTTTGTCAAAGTGCCCTCCCTGATGGGTCCCCTCACTGAATCTTCTGACCCACTCACCTTCCTGCTAAGAAGTAGGAAGTCTGCAGGTGAGTGTCCCCTCCAAATCCACATGCTGCAGCTCACTCCAACACAAGGATGGGTGGAGGTGGGGCCTTCAGGAGGTGACTGGTAGAGGAGGTTCAGGGATTAGCACTCTTCCCACAGCCCCAGAGAGCCCCTGGCCCTCTGCCATGTGAGGACAGAGGGAAGGCTCTTGGGAGAAGCAGCTCATCACCCTTATAGAATCAGCCAGTGCCTTAATCTTGGACTTCCAACCTCTTGCAATAAATAAATTCCTTAGGCCATCTGGCTTATGGTATTTTTCTACAGGAGCCCAAACTAAGATGGGAGTCTAAGGACACCTCTGAAATACCACAGGCCACCTAGGTAGACAGAGGTGGAGCCCAGTGTTAACCCTGCACCCGTCGGAGCTCAAGCACAAAACATCTAGTCAGGAGAGCCTCGAGCAGAGCAGCAAGGAAGGCCGCCCAAGTCCCACAGGAGCCAGGAGGTGCCACAGATCACAGCACGCCGACGGCACGAGGACCACAGGGGCATCCAGGTGTGGAGTGGGGCTCCTGGCTCGGCCTGTGAACACTGCTGTCTGGCAAGTGCTTCCCAGTGAATTGGGAGATGGAAAAGCTCTCCCACTGGCTTGACATGGATGCAAGCCTTGTAAGTAAATAGCTCTCTTCTATGACAAGCACAGATAAATCTCAGTTTAGGGCTCTCCTCTGGAAGGGGGGTGGAGGTGTCCTGGTGCTCTATTCAGACCATCCATCATCCCAGGGAGACAAGTTAAAAGGTACATTCAACACCATGCAGAATCTTGACACAGGTCACATGCAGGGACTGAGGACTGGATTTTTTTTTTTTTTTTTTTTGTACTGGGGATTAAACCCAGGGGGCACTTTTGCAAGTTGTTGAGACTGGCCTCAAACTTGCAATCCTCCTGCTTCAGCCTCCCAAGTTGCTGGAATTACAGGCATGCACTACTGCACCCAGTTGAGGATGGGTTTTGAAGAGCAGAGACCGCCACAGCAGGCTTCCTGAAACAAGACGATGAGAGTCCTCCAGCAAAAGGGCAAGCAGCACAGCTAACCCTCATGGACTTTGCATAAAAATTTTTAGCTTGTGTGAACCTCAAAAATGACAAGACAAAATGTGTGTGTTCACATACGTGTGCATATATACACATACGTATTACATGCACACATGTAAACACATGAAGATAGATTTTGCTTTGACTTTTTTTGAAGTCCAATCAAGAATAAGCTTCAGTTAATGAACATGTATATGTGCATGTGTGTGAACCTATATGTACACATTATACACATCTATATGTATGAATATATACATAAAAGTGCCTGCGTGTGTGTACTCATCCCTTTAATTTAGGCTGATCCTCAGAACAAATCTCCTCTGGAATTAACAGAGTGAGTATAATCCATTTATTCAATGGTATAGCACACATCCTCTAAAAAGGATGCTTCCAAAGAGTCTGAAGTTGTAAGGACAAAGCTTTATGAAATTATCAGAAGAAATCGGAAGATTTTAAAGTATATACAACAGGGAAAGAGTGAAAGCAAAGACAAAAGCAATCACTAAGAGTGGTGACCGGAGGAGACTGGGGATATAGTTCAGTGGGTAGAGTGCTTGCCTCGCAGGCATAAGGCCTGAGGTTCAATTCCTAGAACCACCAGGAAAAAAAAAAAAAAAAAAAGGTGATGACTGTTGGTCCTGAGAGCCCTTTCCTCCTTTATGCTTTCCTGGAGCCAGCAGGAATTTGATGATGAAGAGGGAGGAGACTGTCAGCTCAGTACAGTGCCTGGCACACAGCAGGCACTGAAATCCTGAGGAACAGGGGACGAGATGGGGAGGAGGTAGAAGTGTGGATCTGGGAGACACTGTGCAGCACACACGTGGGCAGAGCCAGGTTCACCAGGGCTTTCACACCCAGCTTGGGGCAGAAAGTCAGTGGATGTCCTCAAAAGGTTGCTAAGAAAGGATTCCATGCGTTCTTAATTTTAATAGAAAATAGAAACTAGATGAAAAGGTCCAACTAAGATAGACAAGAAACAAATTTTCAACAGAAAAGATCATGGTACACTTCCAAAATATTATTAAGAAAGGAAAGGCAATGCATAGAAATACAACTAGCAGGCCATATTTCCACGGGGTCCACAGTAGTCTCTCTATGAAATCAGAGAGAGGGGCCCTAACCTCAGTGCTCCCACCCACTGACTGGGAAACTGGGCAAGATACTTGAGCTTTCTGAGCCTCAACAGTCTCACAGCTGTATGAGTTGATGCACCTAAGGTACTTGATACATGGTGCTACTTCTGCACAAAGGGGCTTGGTGAACGTCACTGCCTTCTCCAGTCACTGGGTGGACTCACCATTCCCCACCCTGAGTTCAGGCTCTCCTCCCACTTTGGATGCCAGAAAGGACCTTCCCAGGCTCACATGGGAATTACAGACAAAGTACCATTTAATTCCCTTTATTCTGATATAAATTTCTACTTTATTGATAGTGATTTCTACTTCAATCCACTGTGGACAAAGAACAAATTGTCAGATTCAAAACCTTTGACATCTGAGTTTTATTTATGACACAGGATGGTCTGTTGCAAAAAAAAATCCATTTACATTTATTAAAAATTTGCATACCATTCTATGAAATCAATTTGGTTAAGGTGGTTGGTTGTGTTTTCAGATTTTTGTGTTCTTTCTGGTTTTTTTTTTCCCCATTGTTCCATCAATGTTGAGAGAAGAGTATTGAAATCTCCAGCTACAGTGTAAAACCCATCTAACCCTCCCTTTAATTATCTGTTAGTGTCTCTAAGTTGAAACTCTGTTATTCAGCACATACATACTCGTGATTGATAGGTCTCCTGGGTAAACTGACCCCCTGATGAGATGTCCCTCTATCTCAGGTAACACTCTTGTCTTGAGGTGGACTATTTAATATTAAAACTGTCACTCCAGTTTTCTTACTTTTGCCTGGTCTATCTCTACTTTTTTACTTTCAACTTACCCATCCCTCTGTAGACAGCCTTGAGTACCTTACCTTCCTACCCGGTCTGACAGTCTCTGCTTTTGACGTGACTGGTTAATCTATTCACATGTAATATAATCATTGAGACAGCTGGATTTAGGTCTTACCTTTTTTATTTGTTTTTATTGGGAAGGGGGTTGTTTGGAGACAGGGTCTGTGTCTCCCAGGCTGGCCTCCCCTCCCAGGCTCAAGCCATGCTTCCACCTCTGCCTCCAGATTAGTTGGGATGACAGGCACAGCACTATTTGTTTCTTGTTCCTTCTTTATTTATCTAATCTCCCTTTTGCCTTTCCTTTGAGGTATACTGAATATTTTAAAGATACCAGTTTAATTCTTCTACTGGATGTTTTGGCTGTTATCTTTTTATTTACTTTTTTAAACGACCGATATGGTGAATTATCACCATATCCTTGATTTATAACATTCTACTCAGGACTCATCTTGTACAACTTAATGAAGGAAACAAAATAATTCTAATTACCTTCTTCATCCATCCTGTTCCTATTGGCTATTGCTGGTGTTCATACGTAAGAATATATGTGAATATATGCATATATGACTTACACAAATTATACACTTTTAAAATTTTTATTTTAAATAGTAATTTGAGGCCTGGGGGTATAGCTCAGTGGTAGAACTCTTGCCTAGTAGAAAAATGCCCTGTGTTCAATCCCCAGTATCAGAAAGAAAAAAAAGTAGTTGGTAGAGTCATCTCCTTTTTAAATAAATCAAGAGAAACACAAATACACACACACACACACACACACACACACACACACACCCTTTGATCTTTCCTTTAGCATACCCTGCAGTATGGTCTTGATAGTGCATAGTTCTTTGCATTTGCTTATCTGAAAATACTTTTTCATGTTCATTTTTGATGAATATTTTTGTTGCATTTAAGAGCTGACATCTTTTTAATGTTCTTTTAGTATTTAAAATATGTTGTTCCATTATATCTGGTCTCTGCTATTTCTAATAAGGAGTCATATTTCTAAACTATCCTTATCCTCATGATAAATACTGTATTTCCCCCCTATTTTCAAAATCTCTCTTTCTATGGTTTTTAGCGCTTTGACTGTAATTCATCTTAATATAGATTTCTTTGTCAATGTTCTTCTTTGGAGTTTGCTGTATCTAACTTTTTCACAAGTTTTAGGAAATGCTAAGTCATTATTCCTTCAATTACTTTTCTGCCCCATTTTTCCTCTCTCTTACCTCCCTCTGGAATGCCTATTATAAATATATTAGAGTACTTCACATTGCCCTACAGGTCCCAACTGATCCATTCATTGTTTTGTTTTTTGCTTTTCATATTGTATTTTTTCACTGATCCAATTTTTCATTGATTCAATGACTCTTCTGCCATTTTCAACATGCTATTACCCCCTGCAATAAATTTTATTTTGGGTACTATATTTCTCAGTACTAGAATTTCCTTCTTTTTATTTGTTCTAATTATTTATACATGACAGCAGAATGCATTTTTGACACATTGCACACAAATGGAGCATAACTTCTCATTCCTCAGACATGGTGTGGTCATACTGTCTGTGCAATCATACAGGTACATAGGGTAACAATGTCCATCTCATTCCACCATCCTTCCCACCCCATCCCCTTACCTCACTCCTCTCTTCTTAATCCAAAGTTCCTCCATTCTTTCCTACCCCCCACCCCATATGGTGGATCAGCATCTGCTTATCAGAGAAAACATTTGGCCTTTGGTTTTAGGGGTTTGGCTTATTATGCTAAGCATGATATCTCCAGCTCATAACCATTTACCTGCAAATGCCATAATTTCATTCTTCTTTAAGGCTGAGTAATATTCCATTGTGTATATGTACCATGTTTTCTTTATCCAATCATCTGTTGAAGGGCATCCAGGTTGGTTCCATAGTTTAGCTATTCTGAATTGAGCTACAATAAACATCTATGTGGCTGTGTCACTGCAGTATGATTTTAAGTCATTTAGGTAGAATTTTCATGTTTTAAAATAGTTTCTCCACTTATATTCTTCACCCTGTTTACTCATTAAAACTCAGTTTTCCTTTATATCTTTGAACATATTTATAATGGTTGTTACAAAGTACTTGTCTCTTATTTCCAACATATGGATTATCTCAGGGTCAGTTTTGTCTAATTGTTTCATCTCATAACCATGATTTATATCCTACTGTTTATGTGTCTAGTAATTTTCACCATATGGCAGAAATTGTTGACAACACAGTCTAGGCTCATTTATCTAATTTTTAATGTTAATTCTGTGTTCTAACAGCTTATCTGGCTTGGCTTAAACTCCAAACTATTTCCCCTGAAATAGGTGGCAGCTGAAACTACCTAGTTCCTTCCAGCTGTTGCATTTTACTAGGAACATTGGAGTCTCTCCCCTTCATGTGAACTCAGAGGTGGTGCAATGATTTGGGTAGAGCTTGCAATGGTTTGGTCCCCGCTTCTGTGGCTCTCTCCTTTCTTAAATTTCCCCCCTCACTTTCCAACTGTTCTGACAATTCTGAATTCTGTCCTCTAACTTCTCAAGCCTGTACTAGCATAGTTTTCTGCTCAACTTCTAGCCACCCGATGCTCATAAACGGAAAGTACCCTCGAGCAAAATGCAGACACAAATGTTACCAAGTATAATTCTTTTTTTAATGGTCAATTCCCCTCTTGTATCTGGTGGCACATCTAAGCTAGTGGGTTTGTTCCTAAGAGATAAGAGGCTTCTTTGGGACTCTAGTCTGAGACCGTGAGATCTTCATAAAGGAAAAGACTCATCTTTAGTCAGACAAGAAAGAAACAGAGACACATCTTTGAAACCTTCCAGTACCTTTACCTCTTGGTCTCTTTAATCCATGCCTCATCCAGAAATGAGAACTCTCTTACTGCCTTGGAATCCACACTTGGGATATCTGGTGCCTAAATAGCATCCCAAAAGGGAAGCTGTCATTGCACTACTGACATCCTCAGGATCTTCTCTTGGAACCTGATCAAAGAGGAGATCCCTATAGATACCCATGGCTGTCGCTGAACCGGTAGGGATTGCTGTTACGACAAGCCATTCTCCAACTGAGAGGCATCCATGACAATCCTACTGTTTGCACCTGAGACAGCCAGAGGGGAACTATTTGGAGCAAGACTGCGTGTAGAGATTCTTAGAAGCATGAATAACTCCACGTGAACCTTCCTTCAACCTCCACTGTCAGTCCTCCCTGGTCTGCTCTGGAACATTCAGTAACTACTAAGGCAATATCTCATCTTTTTCTTGGATATGAACTCTGGTTGCAATCATAAGGCGCTATCAGCAAACAATTAAGCATTTAGTCATTGCTGTTTTAAGGGTATTCTCATTTTTGTCAAGATCTAATCAGGGCAAAAGAGGAAGAACAATCACACAGTTTACTAATGTTAGCAAGATGATGATTCTATGCTCTACACAGTTTCCTATATATAAGAAGAGGCAATCTAGAGAACAAAGGAAATCAGATTGATTTCAGTTTTACATTTTGACAACCCTATATTCACGAATTTACCCTACATATCACTGCTTTAGAGTTTTGAGTGGACCATCTAAGCACTGGGAGTACAGGAAAAGATGGGAGTATGGTGACTGACATCCTCAAACCCACTCTAGATGGCCCCTAGTGCTGAAGGCCATGATGTTTCTAAAACAACATGCTTATAAAAGAATTGGCTCTTGAAGAGGCATCTCAGAAATGGCCTGAACTTACTACCAGATAATAATGCAGGACCTATAAACAGACGTCTAGAAATTCAAGCTAGCTTTACAGCAGGAAAGTGGGATTTTTAGAATTAGAATGTAAAGGCAAGGAGAAAATCAAATTAGATTTTAAGTAGTTTTGAACAGATAACTTGTGGCAGGGCATCTATATTGATGAAGACTCCTTTGCAAAAAGGATTTTACCTTGAATTTCCTTTAAGTCTGTTATAGACACCATTAAAAGTCTGATTCAACTGTATTTTTCTCCCAAGGAAAAAAGTATACACATATACATAGATTACAAATCAGGAGTTGGGTATTTCCTCCACAATGTCCGGGTACTTTCACATCCCTTAGGAGTTCCTAGTTCAAGGTCGAGGAGCTCAAGTTAAAGTAGCTGTCTCTCCATTCCCAAACCTGTCATCCCAACCTGCCTTGGGCATTTTTGTATTTGGGTTTGTTTCCAATCACTTTCAAGATAATATTTTCAGGATTGTCACAGGTAGGTGCTCAATAAATACTGGTGGTTGGAAATGCAGGGCATCCCTTATCCAAAATGCTTGGGATCAGAAGTGTTTCAGATTTCTATTCTTTCATTTTGGAATATTCACATACTATATATATCTTGATATATCTTGGGGATTAACCCAAGTCATACATGAAATTCATTTATGTCTCATACATATCTTATACACAGAGCCTGAAGGTCAAGTACACCCATGTTGGAAGTTATGTGCTTTGTGCATCCAATAATCAAAAATAAAAAAAATAAAAAAATTTCCTCAACCATGCTTGAAGACTGAAGTATCTTTATAATCTCTCTGTAGAGAATATAATATATAATATATATATTATACACACACACACATACTCCTGTGGGGTTTTAATACCAAAAGGGCCCTACATTTGCACGGGCTTTGGGCCCCATAAAAGCTGGATCCACACATGCTTGAGCTATGCTGGATCTATGCTCCCTCTGAAAAATCCAGGGTCTGACAGTGCATTGTGCACACACAGAATCCTCAGGCAAGCCACTTGAGTGTCAAGACAGACCGCACCATCACCCGCCTCCATCATTTGGTGGTTGTTCATCTAACCTCTTTTGAGCCTCAATCTCCTTGGATGTAAAATGAGAATAGTTGATGTGGCAATCTATGTATCTAGTCCCAGAGAACTGCTACTCAATGTCTGAGTACTATGCTAGAGAGACCTAGAGAGACTCACAAGCAAAAACAAGACAGGAAGACATGGCCCTTGTTGTGCTGGAAGCCTGCAGGGGAAGCAGGTCTCTGCTGACATGACAGCCCATCCACTTAACCACGGACCCCACAATCTTTTCCTAACAACCCAAACTGCACAGACAACCGTACAGTTTTAACACGTGTCTACTTTTCTCCAAGAACTATTTATGCCCCAGCCAGGAAGAAGAGGTGCAGCTCATAGTGCAGACAAAACTCTCAGAGAGGGCACCATGAGCCCCTCTCCAGAGTTGTCTGGTTGCCCTGCTGTGACCTCTTTTCTCATCATTTAGTTTGTGCCCTGGTCAGCACTTCTTGCCCACTGTGGGTATCATGTTTAATGGTTTGCAAAGGGTGTCCAGCAAAGGAAGAACCTGGTGTTAGGCTAAAATGCAAGCTTTCCAAATGAAAACCTAAAAGATGCAGAAGGGGATGAGGCACCACACAGGTGACATAGAGAGGACATCAGAACGACCTCTACAGCCTGGGTGGACTATCCCACAACTGTCAGAAATGGGGAGTGGGACAAGCATGGACAGGCACCTGGCATAGCCTTGGGCGTGTGCTCAGAAGGGTGACTGCCAACATTTGAAGAATCAGGGGACGTGCCCTTCCAGAGTGCTGATTCAGTGAGCACTTTCATTTCCAGGAACATATTCTGCATGGAATGAAGTATTCATTTATATAATGGCAAATGGAGGCAAATGTTAAAAAGAAATGGAATGTGGTGCAATGAGCTATGAAGACTAAATTGGTAATAGACATAAAGAGCTGAGCACAGTGCCCGGCAGTTAGCAGGTGCTCAACAAACTGCAGCTGGTAGCATTCTTGTGTTCTCTACGCTAAACTCGACATGGAGCAGGGCTCCTATCTGCCAGTTCTTTGCATCCCAACTGGACTTGAGCCAGTGCAAGGCACAACAATACAGCTAAAAAGATATATTCTTCCAAGTTTTCTCAGATACACACTAGCCTTTAAACTAAGTCATCTGATTCCTAACCATGCTAGTCATTTACCTATTTGATCTCAGAATGGTCCCTTGCTCTTCCCAACTCTGTTCGAGAGCAGAGAGAAGACAGTTCTCATACTCTCTGACCTCCACTTGCCTCAAGGCATTTCATCCAATGGGCAGCCAGATGAAAGGATACAGGGGGGGCACGTGGAGAAGTTGGGGGGGTGGAGAGTGTCTTCTTGCCCCTTCTTTGAGTGATACTTCAGCTATAATTGCAGCCTTTCCACCACCCCAGTGTCTCACATCTGGCTGGACTGCCCAGCTAGGAGTCTAGCTCCCCACCAAAAGGCCTGGGCTCCTGACCTCTGTCATCACCTCCTGCTATGGACCAGCCCAGGAAACTTGCAAATTCCTGCTGCTCTCAACTCTTCCATCTTCTGTGGCCAAGTCCCTGTATTACATTTTCTCCATTGAAAACCCCTAAAAAAGGCTCCTGCTTCCTTCCCTGGACCCTAATCAATACACTATGCAAAGAGGAAAGTTTGTACAACCATTGCACAGAGCACTTGACAGCCCTTAGAACAGTAATATACCCCTGAAAATGCTGACACGAGTGACGTGTGCTGTGACTGAGAGCTGTGCTAAGGGAACCAGGCTGTGAACCAGCCCTGCACCCAGACACAGACAGCAAGAGCTGGATGCACGTATGCCCCCAAATAGCTGTCGAAACATCCAGAACATTCTGAATGCAGTTGTTTCCAGCCGGGGAGACTATATAGATTTTGCTTTATTTCTTTGTGAATGAAGACTTTGAACATAGGAAGAGTTCCTATGTTCTAAAGAGTTTGCAAAAGTTAAAACATAGGAATTACATCTATATCAGAAACCCTCCCCACAAAAAAAAAAAAAAAAAAATCCAATTCCATTTTTTGGGGGAAAGTCATCCAAAAGGAGAAAGATATTCAGGAAGGAGCGAAGGACACCTACTCCACTGCCATCTGCCTTTTTCCTCCACAACACTCAGACTCCTAGCAGGAAAGCCTTTCCCACCATGTTCCTGGCACAGAGGAAGGAAGCAGAGAGCCTGCAGGGAGAGGGCATGGGTGATGAGAAGCGAGAAGGGCAAAGAGTTTCCAGAATCCCTGCTCAGGGTGCCAGGCGCCATGTGCCTCCTCCTGCCATCCCAGACAGGCCTCGGGGCTTTGCACTCACCAACCTCTTCCCCAGCAGCAGCTGCAGCTCCTTCCTAACCAAAGTCAACCTCTCTTCCCAGGGCCTCCTCCCGCTCTCCTCCACCAGCAGCTATTATTCTTCCCTCTTGGATAACTAGTAAACACAGTGCTAACTAAACACACTGATCCTCTGTCGTGGATTGGCATGATCCTCACTCACTGTAATTATTTGTTTATAACAAGCTCAGAAAATGAGTCTAAATCCTGACTCTGACGCTTTGGATCTGTGTGTTCTTGAGCACATCTTTATCTTCACCGAGCGATGAATTAAGGCTACAGACACTTATCACATAGAATTATCACAAAGATTAAATAAGAAAACTCACATGACAAATCTAGTATCACACCTGCCAAGGTACTCAAACCAGGAGTCTCCCCCACAATTTATGTAGGTCCTGCTTTCACAAGAAGGGTTGACACAGAGCACACTGTAGGCACTTTATAAATAGGTGTTATTTGATATCCCTTCTCACACATTCCTGTCACAAATCTAGTCGTGAAGAAACCCTCACATGACAATGTCCACCTCTTGGGACAATAACCTAAGTGGCACAAAAGTCTAAATACTGCATAGATTTTAGAGTCAGAGTCCTGGGCTTTATCTTCAGCTTGCACCATTCATTAACTGTGTGTCTTAGTTACAGAACCTCCCTGAGCTGATCTTGTAAAATGGAAACACCATCAGCTTCCTCAAAACAATTCTTGGGCTGGGGATGTGGCTCAAGCGGTAACGCACTCGCCTGGCATGCATAGGGCACTGGGTTTGATCCTCAGCACCACATAAAGATAAAATGAAGGGATATTGTGTCCAACAAAAGCAGAAAAATAGATATTGGAATATTCTCTTTCTCTCTCTCTCCTCTCTCCTCTCTCCTCTCTTTATTTTCTCTCTCTCTTTAAAAAAAAGAGAGGTGGGGTTGTGACTCAGTGGTAAAGCACTTGCCTAGCACATGTGAGGCACTGGAGTTTATCCTCAGCATCATGTGAAGAAATAAATAAAATAAAGTTATGTACACCTACAAGAAAAAAAATATTTTCTAAAAAAAATTCTTCTGAGAATTAAATGAGGAAAGTATATGAAGTGCTTAATACATCTCCTGGTGTAAGAGGCTTCTACAAATATTAGTCTCCATTCATGTGGTCTTTTCTGAGCTTACAGAAAAAGCAAGCCAACCTTGCTACAATTATTAATACTGCAGCATAATGGCATCCAGGTGGAACCACACTAGTGTCATCTTCATTTAAGAATTTTTACATTGTCAACGGATTTATTAACCCTAAGAAGCAATTCCCCAAGGGAGATTACAGTTGAACTAATTGTTTTCAAGAAAGTAGGGTGGACCAACATACCAGAATCATTAATCACCAAAACAGCAACACACCTTTGATGAGCTAGCCTCCATAAAACTCTCTGTGACAAAGGAGGATTTGCACAAAAATCTATAGCCATGTCATCCAACAATTCATCAGCATCTCCCCCATCCCTGCCCTGTTCCACCTGAGGGTGGGACGTGCATCTGAGAACACCAGCTGCAGGGGAAGATGGGCTTTTCCATCAATCATCACAAAGCAGCAAGAGTTTAATGGGTTTATTAATGAATTAATAACTTAGAGAATATTTACTGGCTATTTTCTACCGAATAATGTCCATGAAATATTGCAAAAGCAACCCAGGAAGTGAGAGGCTGTGATGCCAAACAGGAGGAAAAAAACTGCCTCCGCTTGAAGCAGGTAAGACACAAGCTTTCAAATCAATTTGGCTCTTATTAGAAAGGAACAGGAAAGATTGCTCTGTTCCCAAACACAGGCACCCTCTGTGAGCAGACAGACCCCAGGGAACCCTTCTCTCATTCTGGAGCAAACCTCCAACAGACCAGCCCAAAAATCTATGTTGTTTTCATCTTTAAAAGCACATGTTTCAAAGTAGGGACTAATCTCTCAGGCCACAAGACAGAGCCTCTGGTGTTGGTTTAACAAACACAGCTAATCCAAAAGGGATGAATTCAAAGTCTTTCTTTTTTCCGCATTTGCTTCAGAATGTCGGGGTTTTAATGTAATCAGAAGTAAAATACTGCTTCTATGAAAAAGATGGCTAACCATTTTTATGTGTGTGTTTTCATACATGTACTTAGGATAATGATGTCTGTCTCATTCCATCATCTTTCCCACCCCATGCCCCCTTCCTTTCCCTCCCTCCCCTTTGCCCCATCTAAAGTTCTTTGTCTATTTCTCCCACGCTGCCCCCCTATCCCCATTATGAATCAACATCCTCATATCAAAGAAGACATTCAGCATTTGGTTTTTGTGGATTGCCTTACTTAGCATTATATTCTCCAACTTCATCCATTTACCTGCAAATGCCATAATTTTATTCTTTTAATGCTGAGTAATATTCCATTGTGTATATATACTTTTCTTTATCCATTCATCCACTAAAGGGCATCTAGGTTGATTCCACAGTTTAGCTGTTGATAACTGAGCTGCTATAAATATCGATGTGACTGCATCATTGTAGCATGCTGTTTTTAAGTCCTTTGGATATAAACCAAGGTATGGGATAGCAGGGTCAAACGGTGGTTCCATTCCCAGTTTCTAAGGAATCTCTATACTGCTTTCCATATTGGCTGCACGAATTTGCAGTCCCACCACCAATGTATGAGTGTGCCTTTTTTCCTACATCCTCACCAAGAGTTATTGTTGTTTGTATTCTGAATAGCTGGCATTCTGACTGGAGTGAGATGAAATCTTGGGGTGGTTTTGATTTGCATTTCTCTAATTGCTAGAGATGTTGAACATTTTTTCACATACTTGTTGTTGATTGATTGTATATCCTTTTCTGAGAAGTGTCTGTTCAGTTCCTTGGCCCATTTGTTTTTTGGTATTAAGATTTTTGATTCCTTATGTATCTTAGAGATTAGTGCTCTATCTGATGTGCATGTGGTGTTAACCATTTTTTAAGCACCTACTATGTGTGAAGCAGCACCCTAGATTCTTTCTGTAGGGGAGGTTCATTCCTCATGGTTTATGTGTTATGTGTGTTCCTGAATGGTTGGTTGTCAATCCTGGCATGCACACACACACACACTCTCTCTACATATGTGTGTGTGTGTATGTATATATATATATACATACACACACAGATATATATATATATATATACACACACACATATACACACATATATATACGTATATACACACATATACACATACATATATACTCATGTATATATACATATATGTGTATATATATCATATATATGTATATATGTGTGTGTATGTATATATATATATACATACACACACACACATACACACACTACCTGGAGTGTGTTAAAAAATACTGCCATCTTAGATTCTTTACAAAGAATCTTCTCATTTCATAATTATAATAAGCCTGTATAACAGATAAAGCTATTCCTGTTCTGCTGAGTCTCAGTTTCTTCATCTGTTAGCATACGTAATTTTTTCTAACATAATTTAAAATAATTTCAAAGTATATCTTTCTCTTTTCCTTGGGCCTAATCTTTACACACAAGCACACTTACTGACTTTTCTTCTTTTATTTGAAAACTATGATGTATACCCTAAAAATAGCATAAATACATAAAAATAAAGAAAAAAATAATCACCTACAGGCTAAACTCCCAGAAAGAGCCACTGTTAACATTTGGATGTCTGCCTTGTCAGTCTTTTTCTATACTTCCTTTTAAATTACAAGCAAAATAGGATAATTCTGCACCCACTCTTTTGTAACCTGCTTTTTACACTTAATAAAGCATGAACTTTTCTCCATGTCATTAAATATTCTACAGCATCATTTTAGTGGCTGCCTAGTATTGCCATGAATGCCTCTGCCCTAATTTACTTAGCTCGTCTGAATTAATTAGGTTTTACTGTCTGGCAAAAGTTAGTCTTCCATTTCTATCCCCAAACTGGAAAAATCAGGTAGTCAGGTATTTGAAAATGTGGAGACATTTTCATTGCTTGGCATGTAGCTGCCTTAACATGCCAGTTCTTTAGGGCACTTCTTTTTCAAAGGGATCCCAGACACATCTCATTTCAAAAAAATGCCTGGAACCCCCCTAGGATATGGCTCAGTATTCAAACTCAGCTCCCCTAAATCTGCAGCAGTGGGGCTTCCTGGGAAGGGCTGAAATGCTGCTAGGCTCCAGGCGCCTCGATTCAGAGCCATGCGGTGCTGAAGGAGAGAACACAGTGAGTTCCAGCCCAGGTTTGGCTCTGACCAGGCTCCGGACCTCAGGGGGTCTCATCCCACAGCACTCAAAGGAGAGTGTCACTCTTCAGCTAGAACAGCCCTCCTCTGGAAGGTTTGAGAATTTAGTAAAAAGTTCCTAAAACCTGCAGGGAAACCAGGCACTAAATATTCAAAGGCCATTACCACCACAGCAGTGCGGAAGCAGCAAGATTGAGTTTTTATTTTTCTTAATCTAAGTTCAGAAACAAGTTAAAAGCCAGATGACCCGCCCCCCTGCCTCCCCAAAAGAGTCAGGACAAGAGCATATAGCAGTCAGGAAGCCAGGGAAGATCTGGGCTGGGAATCTGAGCTCCTTCAGAAGCAACAGCCCATCTTTCAAGCACACAGCAGGTGGGGTATGGTGGTTGGCACAGGAGCCTGCTAAAGCTCAGAGTCTCCAGATTCTGAGATGAAATGCTTTCTCTGCTCTAAATTCCCAAATCAACTCTACCCCACCAGGAGGTCAGCTGTGTGAGAAAGCCTTTCTGAAGAGTAAATGGCCCTGGAGGAAGAGCACCACTTTTGCATAGATTTGCCAATCTCAGTTCCCACGAGACAATGGAAGACTGGGTGGGCTTGTTTTCCCACCATCAGGTCACCATTTATCCCAACCAAAAGCATTCCTGCCTTTGCAGCACCCGAGATGAGAAGCAGGCTGGACCCAGCAGAACACGGTGCTGCCTGCACAGGGCATCAGAGGGTGGCCTGAAGCATCCTGGACTACAGGGTATCTCCACATTCATTCCCAGTGGAACCTGAAATCCACACATTAGAGTCTCTCCAAGGAAACAAGTGGGGATGAGTGAGTTTTAATACAGGCAAAATATAATATATATCAGTCCTGATAAATTAGTTTAATTCAACACTCATCTAGTTAGCAACAGAGTTGAGGTATAGGCAGACAGAAGAGCTTGATGGGAGCACAAGGTCAAAGTCAAAGTAGAGCTGGTGCAAGGTATGCAAGGTGCCTCCCCTGCTGCAAGGGGTGGTCTCAGGGAATCACCGAAGAGCAGGTTGGCACCTGGAAGCCAAATCCAAGGGAATGAACAACAGCAGCCTCAGAGGGCACCCTGTAGGAGTCCTAGGATCTAACCTCCTTCATTTGTCACCTCAAAATGAACCTGGCCCCATTCCTCTAAGCTCCCAGAACACATTGCTACTTCACACAAATAAGGATACTCTGGGGGAAACAGTTGCAACCCATCCATTGCTACAGTTTGGACCTAAAAATGTCCCCCCAAAGAGCTCATGTGTTAGGCAATGTAGCAATTCTTCAGAGATGAAAAGACTGGAGTATGGAAGCTGTGGATTAATCCATCTGATGAATTCATAATCTGAATGAACTACTGGGTGGTAACCGCAGGCAGGTGGGGTATGACTGGAGGAAGCAGGTCACTGGGGCATAGCCTTAGACTTTATCAATCCTTGGCCTCTTCCCTCTTCTGTTTCCCAGCTGTCATGAGAGATGAGTAGCTTTCCTCTGCCATGATGTTCTGCCTCACCTCAGACTCAGAGCAATGGAGTCAGCTGACCATAGATTGAACCTCTAAAAACCATGAATCCAAAAAAAAAAAAAAAAAAAAAAAAAAAAAACTTTCATCCCCTAAGTTGCTCTGGCCAAGTATTTTGGTCACAGCAACAAAAGCTGACTAACACAGCTTGACCAGGACCCCAGCCTGGCCTGCACTGCTGGTCCCTGCAGTGCCTTCAGTTCCCCAGGCAAGGGCACATTCAGTGCATTTGTGTTCATGCAGGACAAGAGAAAGGCTATTTTGGGTTATTTGCTGCAAGAACTGATGGGTGCACATCCCAGAGGAAGTAAAGAAGCACCTGCAAATGCATCCCATGGAACACAGCAGAACAGACAGAAGCCCCCACAGGGTGGTGCAGAGCCTCTGGTCATTCCCGCTTCTTGTTCTTCCAGGGGGATTCTGTACCCACTGCCCAGCAGACACTCGGGCTCATGCTCTATTTCTCCTTCCTCTCCCTTTCTGTTTCCTTTCCCTAGCGCATTTCAATTCAGTCTGGCATCAGGCTCTGAGCCCTACCCTTTAGGATGCCCTGCCCAGGGGCTTTATCCTGACTTACCCTCCTTTTCTCCTCCACACTTTCGAAGCCCAGCAGCCTCTGAGGATGAGCAGTCCCACCTTATTCCCTCTGCTTGGTTTATTTCACTTAACGAAGCAACCAGTCACATCATTGCTTATGGGCGGGTAAGAACAAGGAAGCATCATTCTCTCTCTCTCATGATGTTAGAAGAATCCCCATTTCTCCAACCACAGTTCAAAGACCTCCAAGTCCAACCTCACAAACACTACCCCCTTTGCCTGACAATAATCCCACTAGTTTCTCTGGGCTTGACACTTGGTTCAGCAGAAAGAAGACAGGACCTGTCAGGTGACAAAGCTGCACTGGAGTTCCAGCTTTACCAATGACAAATTTTCAGACCCTCATTTTCCTCACCTGTTACAACAAAGATAATAAAAACTGCTGTGGAATTTTTAAAAAATTAATTAGAAATGCCACCGATAAAGCACACAGCACAGTGTTCTGGAACACTCTGCTATCTATGAAAAGTAGTCATTATAACTTTTGCTCACAAGTCTATTGTTTATCCCAGGCCAGGATCTTTAGCGACTGAGTTACAGGTGATAGAGTTACAGCCTGGCTCTATTTAAAAGGACAGATGGATCCTGCCATATTAAAAAGTTGTAGAGCACCTGGACCACGCTTTCCATTGTCTCATCATTCCACTACTGCATCTCGCCCTGGGCTCAGCACCAAGCTGGGGCTCCATAAATTAAGCTCACAAGACGGCCCCGGCTAGCTCACATCTTTAATTGGCTCTAGTGAGATCGATAGCATTTAGAGCTATCTTGTCCACCTCTGTGCACAGCTCAGTCTCAATACCCAAAAGAATCAAGTTGTCTTCAGCAACATTTGAAACAATTGTTGTATGTTCCAAACCCCAGTATTGGTAAGATCCTGTGGCTTCCTTAAAATAGGAGTCCTCACCTGCCTGCATATCTTGCCAACTCCCTCAGGCACCTCCTCTCCTCTGCATGAATTGTCAATGACCCTCTGCAGCTCAGACAGGAACAAAGAATGACAAAAGCTAGAGCTGGAACTATGCCAGCCAAGAGCTGCATTATCTCAGCTAAAAATCCATCTTCCTATGCTAGGAAGCCTTCCAAGATCCACCCTGGACAGAATTCAATGCTGATCCTCGGGGCCTCACTGAAATTCATGTTCCATGGTAAGGGAGATATAGAAGGGCTTAGGTATCCAGGGCAACATGGTCAGTGAAGAAGGCAGTTGGGGGCAGGGCCAGAACAAAGGAGCACAGAGAGGGTCTTCTGATGAAGTCAACTTCCTGGTTGATGAAAGTGCTCATGGACACAAGAGGGAGACCCAACCAGACAGACACTTCTGCACTAGAGCTCCTAAGAAGGGAATCCAATAATAACACTAGAAGAGATGAGTGGACAGAGGGGACACCAATAGTGAGGAGAGTGTGGACAGGGGAAGTGATAAGGAAACGAGGAAATTCCAGAAACCATAAAAAGAACAGGCTAAAACTCCCCCATGGGATTTCTAGCTCTGCAGCCCCTTCTCTTCAGAGAAGTCTATCTCTGTCGCTTTTGCAATAAACCTGGGGCTGGCTTGCTATCTCTGTGTCCTGTTCTTCAATTCTTTGCTGAATGGAGACAACAAACCCTTAGACAGTAACAATGGGACTGTAATTTCCTCTTCATCTTGTCTGTCATCCACATGAAGCTGTGAGCTCCAAGGATCTGTCTTTATCCCAGCACCAGGTATGACGATGAGTGCAGAACAGGGCTGCAGCAAACTTTTAGGGAACAACCTACCAGCCTTGATTAAAAGATATTGCTTCCCCCGCTGTTTTGTGCTTGAGGAAACAGTAGCTGGGGAAGGCTGAGTTCTTGATCCCCTTTGCTTTACCAAGAAGGGCAAGAACTCCTGTATGCCTATGTGGGGATACCTGCTGCAGAGCAGGGCTCCTGTTGCACTGACCGCAGCTCTCCAGGAACCCCGATGAGATCATTCTGTTTCACTTTGTGATCATGATGTGCCATCCTCCCGCTAAATGCCTAGCGCTCTGAGACTAGGCACAAGTCTTTCTTTGTGCACTATGTCCAGCAGTAGCAGGGTGGCCAGGCTAGGTTCCCGCGGAGATTTGCTAAAATAATGCAGACAGCTCCCCTGCCTCTCCCTGCTTCTTAGACTTCCTTATTCATACAATCTCCCAAGAGAGCTCGTTTAAATGCTGATTTTTGACTGACAGATAGGTAGTCTAGGGTGAGGCCTGAGTGCCAGCATGTCTAGCCAGCTCCCAGGTGGTGTCAAGGCTCTGGCTGCCACTTCAGGAAAACAAACCTCACTCTGAGAGGCCAGGTTCAAGCTGTAGGAGGCTTGGCTCGCTGGAGTCTCTCCTCTTCTTTTCAAAAAGGTACTTCCATTTTCCACTCCTGGGCACTTGGAGTTGTCCTTTCTTTGAGTCCTCCCTGCTGGTCCTGGAATATCATATGATTCAGGGAATTCAGAGCAAAGCCTCAGTCCCAAAGAGCTAAGAGCCAGAGAGCCTTCCAGGTTCAGCGCCCTGTCTGCTAGCTTCCAGCCCACAGACAGGACTTTCAGCTCACACAGCTCATTACTAACAACCTGGCTGTGGCAACAGGGGATCTGGTGGAAGGCTTTACTTTTAAATCCCTGGAATTCAGACCTGTACATGCAAAACCTTATACTAGCTCCTTTTTCCCCCTATAGGTTTCATCTCTAGCTCCTCTGCTCTCTGAATATTTCATTCATGCCCAGGATGGAGTCTTAAATTGCAGGAAACCACAATTCTGCAGATCAATTAGCCTAACTCACACATGTCATTTCTCTCATTTAACAATTAATTAACACCATTTCTGAGTTCAGTATGGGCACACCGGTGAACAAATCTACCTGCCTTTGGAGTCCCCATGGAACCACATCATCTAAGAGGGGTGACACTTTAGACCCTTCTGAGGATGACTCTTTTTTCCAAGCTGATAAGAGCCTTGAATAGTCACTTGTCCCAGCTACCTGAGCAGAGCCTTGCTCCTTCTGAAGACTCTAGCTATTTCACTATTGGAAAAGTGGAGTGTAGGTGTCCTAGAGGGAGAGTCCCTGGTCACCTATCTCCCTCTCCAGTTTCCACTAGCACTATGTCAACACAAAGGGCTTTGGAAAAAAATGTGAAGCCACAAAGCATAAAAAAATCTTTTGTTCCTAGCTCCTCTAGCAAAGTTGCTGGAACTCCTTGCCTCTTTATCCCTCCTGTTGCATGGCCATAGCATGAGAGTAGAGAGAGCTGGCAGTCTCCAACCCTCACGAGCTCCAAGGGATTTGTCCCTGACCTATACGGCTGCTGCTTTGGTGCATCATGGGCCTCAGTAGATCAGAAAAAGGTGAGCTTCAAGAACAGAGGCAGATGGTAAACCAGCCAGCATGGTGATGCACGCCTGTAATCCCAGCAACTCTTGAGAGGCTGAGGTAGGAGGAGGACAAGTTCAAGGCTCGCCTCAGCAACTTGGGGAGACACTGTCTCAAAAAGTAAAAATAACTGGGGATGTGGTTCAGTGGCTCAGTAAGGCATCCAAGTACCAAACAAACAAACTGGTAACAGAGAGTGGCTTAGAGAAAATGAGAGAAACATATTGGGAGAAAAAAAAAACTGTAAGTTTGATGGTATGAATGAACCTATAGCAGAGTTGAACTGTGCTTGTCAGCAGATCCTCTTGGAAACACCCTGTTTCAGACAGTGAAGGTCCAGCTCAGCAGGTGTCATTCTTCACTGTGTCTGGCAAACCAATCCTATAAGTCAGCAGGGTGAAGGGAAGCCTGGCTCTTGCAAAAATAAAACATGACTTGCAAGGCCACCTCCTCCCTCCAGAGTATGATACATTCAGGACAAAACAGTTCATTTACCAACTATAATCCTCAAATAAAAGCAAGAATCAATGGGCATATTTTCTCTTATTTTAGTCCATCAGATGAAATTAGCTCCCAAATCTGCAAAGCTATAATTTCCCCTCTCAGTATATACTTTTCTTCCCCTCCGTAGACACTATTTTTGTAAGCTATACCCACTTTTGCTGTGATAGCTTACTAGAACCTGGGGTAACAAATACTTTTAATTTGATTATTTTAAAAGTCTCATTAATTTTTCAAGGCATACAACACACATGGGCACAAATGTACACACCAGACATTCGCAACCAGTGAAGGTTAATAGTCATTTAATGTAACTGCATTCGTTACAAGCAATCTTCCTGTCCCACTGCATTTTCAAAGACCACATAAATATGTAATCTCTTCCTCTCTTTTCCTATCATAACATTCCACTGGGGCGATTCTGATGAGCTGTCCCCCTGCTGCCTCCGCAGTAAAGTGTTGCACAGAGGCTGATGGATAGATACTGGGTGTGAGTGAAGAGGATTTCTGCAGCCATCCATAAACCCAGCTCATTTAAATTGCTAGCTGTCAACTACCTGAGAGGAAAGAAAAAGCTGTCTTTAAATAATAAAAAAGTGTTGCTCTATTGACTGGAATGTCAAGCAGAATTCCTATTTCCAGGCAGCAGCCCTGAAGGGACCACCTGATTGAGATGTGGGGGCTCTGTCAGTCTTCTCAGCTCCCTCCCCCAGGACCCCTTCTCAGTATCTTCAGAAAAGGTAAAGTAAGGAAGTTCGAGGTTCTCCCTGTGACCAAGTCTCTGGCAGATGGTGAACCAATTCATTGTGTAGATGGCTGAACAGAACTTAAGTGGGAACACAAATTGAGAATGTTACCAGGGATCCACCCCTTGGTGAGATGGGAATCAAAGATGAAATAAGGATTGCCTATTGCTCAATTTTTCCTCCTTTCCCAGTAGGGTAATTGAGGGTCAAGCTAAGACTCCAAAAACCAGAGCATGCACAAGAAAATGCACCATAGGCACATATTGAACATTTCACCCAGTTGACATAAAAATTTTTCCTGCCGCCAAGAGCAGAGGCACTCAGTAGTGTAGATTTGCTGACCAATTCACCTGCTTCCCTACAGGAAATAAAACTTCATTCATTCACAGACTTGCTCAGTCACAGAGAACATTTTGTGGATGTTGTTCTACCTAGGGCATACAATTCATACTTTAGCCCCTAAAATTTGCCAACCAATGCAGTTGTAAGCTAAAAAAAATGGTAATAAGTCACTTCCTCCATCTCAGCAGTTCAAGTTTGTCCATTCTCTGCCTCAGAGAAAAGAGTAGGTACACGCAGACAAATTCCATGGCTGTATATCATGAAGGTTATGGAGGCTAGATGAGACATCACAAAAATCATCCAGCTGAATTTTAAGCTGCTTCTCCTCAGAGAAGTGAAGATTCATAGATCCCAGGGAAAATGCATTTGGAGGAAAATCTCTCTGCAAGTAAAAACCCACAGAGTTCAATCATGGAGATTTCCCTTGGCCTTTAATTGATGTGCTACCTTTGAATGAATTATCTATTAATTTAAAGTTCTTCTTATCCCTTTCTTTCATCTGACACATCTTCCCAGCATGTTTATTGATCATTATAGGTAATGGATTGACATCTCTTGAAGAAAAGTTACTTTTAATATTTGTGAAATATGTTCTTAGAAGGAAGCTATGATTCCAATAAAGTGATGCTGGGATATAATTTTATGAAAGGCCATAAGATGTACTTGCTGATCAAGTCACATAAGCAAGATGAAAAAACAGGAAGCTCCCTCCCCATTCCCACACAGAAACACATATGTGGCCTTTACGAGAATTTCAGAAATCCGTGAAAAAGCCACCATCCCAGCAAGATCAAGACCAAGAATTACTATATCAAAATGGGTAACAAAAGCCATAATCTCAACTTGTAGAATCTCCCTTAGGAGGGAAAAAAGGGAGTGAAACGTTTATTCAATGTGCTAGATCTTCAGGGGCTGCCCAAGGGACAGGTTTCTGTCTTGCCTGACTCAGAGAGCTGGCATACTGTGGACACCTGGAGACTACAAGAAACAAAAGCAAACTGGGCAGCTGTGGAAGCTCCAGAGAACTTTTAATACCACACTAAGAAGCCAAAACAGCTTCCACAACCGAGAGAACACACCCAGCTCATGGCTTCTCCACTGGGAAGGAAATAGAAAAGTGAAATGTGCATCCAAGTTTCTGGCTCTGCAGGGATCACCTGAGAGGCTTGTTCTGCCTTGCTTGACACAGAGAACTTACAGATCCAAAAAACCTTGGATACCTGGGAGCTCAGTGGCAGAAAATATTATCAGAAAAACAGCAATACTAAGACAGACACCAGAGGGAGCAAAAGACTACCTCCTAAAAATATATGAATAGACAATACCTCTCTAATTGGGAAATTATAAGCACATGCCCAGAGAAGACACCTCCACAGAAAAGATTTGAGAGGCTCCCAGGATCTCTAGCTGTGGTGACTGGTGAAGGTCTTTCCCTATGAGGAACATATCCATAGACTAAAAAAGGTGGATGTTTTTCAAAACTGCAAATCTCAACATAAAATGACAAGGCTCACAAAGAAACAGGGAAACAAGATCCAATCAAAATAGCAATAGAAATATTCAGAAACTGATCTTAAAGAAGCAGAGGCATATGAATTACCTGACAAATTCAAAATAATCATTATAAAAATGTTCATTGAGTTCAGAAAACTATGCATAACAAAATGAGAATATTAAGAACATCTAAAAAAATTGGAAATGAAAAACACAATAACTAAATCGAAAAACATTACAGTGGTTTAAAAGGAAAATTATTTAGGCAAGAAAGAATGAGTATACTCAAAAATAGGTCAATTGAAATTATTCAGCCATAGGAGGAAAATGAAAATGAAGAGTGAAATGAACTACAAAGCTCACTGGTAAAGTAAGTATAAGAAAACCTAAGCAACTTATGGCACACAATGAAGCAGACTAATATGTGTATTACAGATATTCCAAAAGAAGAAGAGAGAGATAAGAGGGCAATAAGCTTATCTTAAGTAATAATGGTCCCAAACTAGCCAATTCTGAAAGAAGAAGAAGGAGGAGGAAGAGGAGAAGGAGGAGGAAGATTAGATAAATAAATAAATAAATAAATAAATGGGCATCTATTTCCAAAAAATCCAATGTATCCCAACTAGGATAAGCCCTGAGAAGTCACACTGAGAAACATAATAATCAAATTGACAAAATCAGGCAGAGAGAGAATTTTGGAAGAAGAAAAAAAGTGACTCATCTTGTATAAGGGCGCCCCCATAAGACTATTGGCACATTTCTCAGCAAAACCTTCCCAAAGTCAGAAGGGATGATGTTCAAAGTTCTGGATGAGAAAAAAAAATGACAAAAAAGTATCCTATATTTGGCAAAACTGTCTCTCAAAAATGAAGAAACACAGAAGAAACATAACTGAAGGAGTTTATCATTATGCTTGTCTCACAAGAAAAGCTAAGGGAAATTCTCCAGGTTGAAAAGAAAGGATACTAGGTAGCAACACAAAAGCATATGAAATTACAAAGGTCACTGGTAAAGTAAATATATAGACAAATACAGAATACTGTGATACTTTAACAATGGCTGGAAAACTACTTTTAATTCTGGTATAGGAGTTGAAACACCAAAGTATGATACCAGTTTATCAGATACACAAGCAAAAATACGTATTTGTGACATTAATAACAAAAATGTGGGGAAATAAATGATATAGTAGTTTTTTATGTGCTGAAATTAGGTTATCAACTTAAAATACATGATTGTAAATATTAAATATTTCGCACAATCCCCTATGATAAACCCTCCAGCACACAAACTATAGACAACAAAAGAGAAAAAGATGAATAAAGCTGAAGACCTCGTATTTCCCAACTTAAAAACACATTATAAAATTATAGTAATCAAAACAATATGGTGGGGGCATAAAGACACATATATACTGATTAAACAGAATACAGCCGAGACATAACTCAAGGATAGGTAACAAGTGATCTTCAACCAGGGTGCTGAGACCATACAACGTGGAAAGAACAGTCTCTTAGACATAGCAATGGGAAAACTGGATTCACATGCAACAGAATGAAACTGGACATTATATTACAACCTATACAAAAATCAACTCCTAGAAGGGAGGCAAGATATGTAACACTGGTGACTGCTTTAAAGCAGCAATTTCTTAGTTACGATACAAAAGCATCAACAATAGCAAATATTGACAAGTGGGATAACATCCAACTAGAAAGTTTCAGGGCAACAAAGGAAACAAATCAACACAATGAAAAGACAATCTGCAGAATGAGGGAAAATATTTACAAACCATAAAGTTATAAGGGGTCAATACCTAAAACATAAAAGGAGCTCCTTCAATTCAGTAAGAGAAACAACTTGATTTAAAAATGGACAATAAAATTGAATATATGTCTCTGTAAAGAAGACAGGTTAATGGCTCTCCAACAAGGAGATGAAAGGTGTTCCATGTTATTAATCATCAAGCAAATGCAAATGAGGTACCACCTCACACCTGTTAGGATGGCCACTTTAAAAATAAATAAAGTCCTAGCAAGAATGTGGAGAAAAGGCAATGTGTGCACTACTGGTGGGAATGTAAAATATGTGAAATGGAGCAGCTGCTATGCAAAACAATAAGGAGTGTCCTCAAAAATTTACATATAGGACTACCATCTGATTCAGCAGTCCTACTTCCAAGTACATATCCAAGAGAATTCAAATTGGGATCTCTTAGAGATATTTATACTCCATACACAGTGCAGCATTATTCATAATAGTCAAACATAACTTAATGTCCATCTATAGATGGAATAGACCAATAAGACATAGGATATGTATACACTGGAACATAATTCAGCCTTTAAAAAGAATGAAATTGTGTCACATGCTGTAACATGGATGAACCTGGAGGACATTTTGCTAAGTGGAATAAGTCATTCATGGGAGGACAGATATTGCAAGATTCCACTCAAATGAAATACTAAAGTAGTCAAAAGTCCAGCAGTGGTTGCATGGGCTAGGGGCAGGGAGGGAATGGGAGTTGCTGTTCAGTGAGTGCAGGGCTTCAGTTATGCAAAAAGAAAAGTCTAAGAAATCCGCTTACAATGATGCACGCACAGTTAACTGTGCAGCACACTCAAATTTTTATGAAGTTAGACATTGTGTTATCTTTACAATAAAAATAGGCTATGCTTCCTGTGTAAGCTCAAAGTCTCTGAAAAATCTGAACACAAGCCATTTCACAGGTAGTTTTCTCCATCCCCAAATTTAGCTTCCAAAGGAGCAGAGAGCAAAGTACCACCAACACTAAGGTGTGTAGACAAGTGTAATGGTTCAGTCCAAAAATGGCACAAGGGATTTGCACAACCAAGGAATCTAAAGCATCATCAATCCCACTGCAGCCCTGGAGTCTGAGATGTGTATATGTAGACACACAAAGGTGTACCTGTAAGTCTATGTAATGAAAACACTGTCATTCTGGGAGGAGGGGGGAATGGGGCAGGGGACAACTGGGATATGAGGTTGTCAAGATAGTTGAGTCTTATGAGTAATATTAGAATAGTTTTAAAGAAAAATGTTAATGATTTAATTGGATAATTTGAAGTAATGAAAATAATATTTCTTGATTAAAAATCTGTTTGCCAGTCAGCTGTGATATTAGCTCTCAGGATATGTTCTTGATAATATAAAAATACACAAGTCTTCCCTGTCATGACACCCCTTCTCAGATCCAGGGAATCTCACCTGTCATGAGGAAGCCACATGGTTCCTGGCCCTTTTGCTCACTGTTCTTTATGCTTTGAGGCCAAGCCAGGGCACCCTCCCCCTATCTTTTCAGGGGAGCCAGATCTGCATAAGGACATTACTCTAAGAGTAGCCGAGCCTCTGCCCGGACTGATTTCTGCATTCATGGGTGCTGAGAACCCAACTCTCAGGCTTTGATTTCCAGAACAGAATTGCTTCAAGACAGTAACTTGTAATATATTATCCAACAATTATTTAGGAAACACCCTCTTTGTTCAAGACAGAGCCCTGGTGAGTGCTGGGAATACAGCAAACAAAAAAATCAAAGACCCCGCCTTCTGAGAACCCACACTCATGGGGAGACTGGCACACACAGTCACTTATAGATATTTAACAATACCAGGGAGTTAAGAGAGATGGAGAGAACCAAATCTGGTAAATAATCGGTACAGTAATGGGTGGGGATAGTTTACACAGGGCACTCGTTAAGATCTCTCTGAGAAAATAGCTTCTGAGCCAAAGATTAAAATAAAAAGAGCAAGGAAGCTTCACAGACGTGTGGAGAAAAGCAAAAGTGTAGAGGAAGTCACAAGTACAAAGGCCCAGGGACTTTTAGCTTGGACGGAGGTCAACAAATTGACCTCTAAAATGGATGTACTGATTCACACTCCACCAGCAACACCCCCCAAATACCTGTTTCCCAACATTTTTACCACTACCTCATTTATCCATATTTCCTACACAACTAATTACCACCATGTTCTCTTCAAGAGCTTTGAAGAGACAGATGCAAAGGTATAGATGGGAGGAGAAGAAATGAAAGGGAGGCAGCTTCCATTCAGCACTTCCTGTCTCAGGCCCTGTGTGCTCCACTGGGCAATTCATCCTCAAGTCGATCCTCTGAGAGAAGACTTAGGGCCATGCTTCTACATGCAATCAATCAATCAATCAATCAATCAATCAAATCTGAAGCTTAGAGACTTTAGGAAGTCAGGCCAAGGGCACTTGACCCTTGGAATACTGGATAGGACCCCAAGTAAGCCTGAGTCCAGAGCCTTAGCTCCTTCACCCCAGGCTGCCTCCAAGGTCACGGACATTAAAAAGATTTGGGGGTAATACCATACAAGGGGATCCCAGCCTGAATGGAAATGGTTGCCCTCGGTTATTTCATGCATATGCATTTGATTTTCCTTTCACTGGATTTTTTTTTTAACAGCAGAAGCCAATATTCCCCAATGTGCCAGGAATTTATCTAAAGCTGAAGTAAGTTACTGTCAGGAAGATGTGGATATGAATAATTAAGCCCCTATTAAACATGCACACATCTTGTAATAAATCTCAAATTAGAATGTGCCAAGATCTTGTTAAACCTGCCAACACATATTCTTAAATAAGGTGGGAATATAATTTGGAGCTTATCAGGAAATTCAACCTTTCATGAAAGATTCGATTTCACTGTTCAGAATTTTAATCTGGAGATTACCTGAATTTGTCTCATCTATCATTCCATTGTGTTTATGCCTATTGTAAAAATCAGCCAAGTAATTTCTCTCAGGATGTCCTCAAACAGGGTGCATTTTAATACATATTGCACTAAACCTCATTATTCTGATGAGATATTGTCCCAAACAGCCTCACTCGGGATACATTTCACTTAAATTCTAAAAAATAATCATTTACATTCATCATTGAATTCAATGGAAGTTTTCAAAAAGCACCAACATTACACTTTCCGGTACAGGGAGGGATAAAACACTATGGTTAAGAGTATGAACTTGAGTCAGGCTAGTTTCCTGTCCTAGCTCTCTGGTGGCAGTGTCTACTGTACAGGGTGATTTAAAAGATTGCTTTAGTTATGCACCTGCAATGTTGCTCGCCCCATAATATTCAATAAGTGTCAGAGACAATTATTATCTGGAATAATGAAATGCTGGAAACTCAAATCCCAAAAATAGAAACTGATGCTAATAAAAACATTGAGCTAAAGGTTTTTAATAGCATCTTATTTTGCTGATATAAAAAATATAGGTTTATTTTCATAATCTTATAAACATCCCACAAGAATACATAATAAGTATTAGGTATAAACTATCAGAGTGTTAAACACCCCTATGACACTGGCAGAAGCCCACACAATTTCATCCATTTCACTTTCAGGAAAACTGAGACACCAATAGAGGAGACAGTTGGTCTCAACCTCCCAGAAAAGAGGAAGACAATTGGGAGAAAGAGGCTCAGCCTGTCACAACTCCTTAAATGATTCTTTGGGGCTTCCTATTCCAATAAACCAGTACATTCTTTAAATACAAGCCTTAATTCTTGTATGCAAGCTATGTAACCTTGGGCAAAGCAAATAAATAACCAGTCTGTGCTTCCATTTTTCTCCTTGTTACAGTGGGAAAAATAAGGGTGCCCAGGCTCTAGGGGTGCTCTGAAGAAAATGAAGCACTGGAGCAGACAAATCCTGCCCTGCACACACAGCACTGGCCAGGCTTAGCTCTGGAAAGCCATGTCCACCACCTATCCTTCCTAGTGGGTCCTCATAACTTGGGAAAGTGTCTGGATTCTCAATCTACAGAATAAAAAAAAAATAGGGAAAAGCCTTGGTAGAAGAAAAAGACATGCCATTTTGTTCCTACCTATTCTGCCCATCACACTTTGAAACTTGCCATCCATTACTCATCTGAGCTATGATTCCATTTAAGGAGGAAAGAGCAGTGGCTTGTCTGTGGCCTGCCATCCAACTGACTGTTGTTAGTAACTGGAGAACAAACTGTGAAATGTGTTTGGACCCATCGATGCAGGTGTGCCAGTAGCCCACCTGAAGGGCAGCCTCAGGGTTCTGCACACTCTTCGTCCCACCCAACTGGGTGGCAAACAAACTGGGTATGCATGGGTCAGAGGCCTGAGAAACCTGAGCCAATGTCACCAACAAGGACCTCACCTACATGTCCTTATCCTCATCAGCACTCTGGGGACAGCAGTAGCAGGACAGGCTTAGGAAAAGTGACAGTTCATAAGGATGACCTGCCACCTTCCCAAAGGTGGCAGATGTCTCTTACATGATAAAAGAAAAACCTAGAAGAGAAAACATGAACCCTGTAGTCTTCTGGGTAAGAAAATAAATCATATCCTGAGACCTGAACCCTGCTCCTGAGCACAGGCTACATGGGAACACATGCAGACAAAGCACTTAATATCAGGCCAGGCTCAGTGTTCACTAATAAATGTTGACTCCAGTCAATCCTCATTGACACAGAACATAACTGTGACAACAGGCAGCACACCACACCCCAGGCACAATGCTAAGTGCTTCATATGCATGATCTTATCTCTTCCCCACAACAACTCTGAGGAGCAGGTGCCATTATCATTCACATTTTCCAGCTGAGATAACTGCACTCCTAGAGGCTAGGAGACTTGCCAGGATCACACAATTGATAAGTGGCAGAGCTAAACCACCAGCCCAAGCCCTCTGCATCACTACATTTAAACTGAATCATTTTCATATATCAGAGCATCTTTTAAAAAGTGTTAAGCTACCCCTGAGCTGGTACATTTTCTTCCAACCCAGCCTTTGGATGCCATGATGTTTAATTTTACATATCAACCTGACTGGGTTATGGGGTGCCCAGATTTTTATCTGCACATTATTCTGGGTATGCCTGTGCAGTGTTTCTAGATGACATTAATTTGGGTAGAGTAGATTATCCTCCTTAATGAAAGTACTATACAATCAATTGAAGACCTGGAAGAAACAAATAGGATAAGAGGGAATTTCTCCTGCCTGACCTTTTGAACTGGGACATTAATTATTTTCTGTCTTTGGACATGGATTGAAAAATAGGCCCAAGTCTTCAGCCTGCCAGATTCTGGCCCGGAACCTATACCATCCACTCTCCTGGGCCTTTAACTTGCTGATGGCAGATCTTGAAACTTCTCAGACTCCAGCCAATTCCTTACAATAAATCTCTTTTTTATATAAGTAATATACATGTATATGAGTATCTATCTACCTCCTCCTAGTTCTGTTTCTCTAGAGAAGCCTCATGAATACAGATGTCAATCATCACAAAAATCCAACTAAAGTCCTCACAGCAGAGATTTTTTACACATTGTTTAAATGCCAAGTATCCAAAAGTCCAGTTTTTAAAAGCTAAACTTTAGAGAAACATCCAGCCAGGAAGAAGCAAAGCAAAACATTTTTCTCTGGAAACAAAATGGGAAATGATGGCAGACGTGGGCTATGGTGATGGTGGGGTGTGGGGCAGCTTGGGGGGAGCAAATGCTCTTGTGAGCCTTCCTGCATCTCGGCTTGTTATCTCCTGTTAGACCACGCCCCTCTGCACACTTTCTCTGTGCTGCCATGTGAGCCTGAGAAGCCACCTCCACGGGGCTCTTAGCCCATTGCCCACTGGTCTCCCAGATAAGGGTCTGGGAGAGTTGAACAAATGGCAGAAAGAAAAGCTACTTTGAGGTCAGAAGCTTCTTTGCAATTCCTGTTTCTCTCTCCCATTTACAAGACAGACACCTCTGGCCTACAAACTGGGCTCCGTGGGAATGAATCTGTTAGGGGACTGCAGTCAGATCAGTGTTCTTGCATGGCATATGAGAAACCTGAGCTGGGAGCTTCCGCCCCTGAAAATTAGCTCTTTCATCACGACGAGCTGCCGAAAGCACAGGAACTAAGAGATGACCTGTGGGCCCAATTTATAATATTTATGTTGCTGCCATTTTTCTGCATGCTGTCTCTGCTCTGTACCTTTGGCTGGCTGGCTCTGAGATGCCTAGACACCACAGGGGAAGTTGTCCAGTGGTGGGAGATGTTTTAGGTGAAGGTGACACACCTATAGGCCTCCTGCCTTTCCAGCTCCTTCCACCAGCTTCAGACAAAGAGCAAACCAACAACTCCTCTTTTGTAACATCAGAGGAAAGCCAGTTCAATCCACTCCTTATGTACATTAGCATCTATTTTAAAGTCACATGTCTCTTAGATTTCAAGGCACAACACTGCCCAAAACCTATCGCCACATTCCTTGTGAAAATCCACATGGAAAGCTAGAAGCTAAAGTCAAGAATGAACATCAGTGGAAGGCTGATGCTAGGGTGTGTCATCTGCTTTAAGTTCTTGATAAGAAAAATATTCACCAAGACAACACTTCATTAAATGCTGAGGAACTACTATGTGCCAGGCATAGGCCATAGAGAAATTGAGAGATGAGGTCATGCCCACAAGAGCTCCTTGTTATTTAATGGACACCTTCAACCCCCACCTCAGTTTGAACTAATTTTACAAGTGAGAGGGGGTCAGAGAGGTTAAAATGACTTGCCCAAAGTCAACCAATGAGCTAAGGGTGGTGAAGTTAGGATTCATAGTCCCAATCTGATGGCAAAGTATACATCTTCCTGGGCATCCACTGGGATCCCCAAGGGGTTCACTGGAGGTCTACTCCTCATGTGGCTGTATGACAACCCTCACACTATTTTGAGACCAAGAGACTCTGTCTGAAAAGAGGACCAGGGGGTTCATTGGCAAGGCTGTTGCTGCAGGTTCCACGTCAGCTGCATCCCCCTCTCTCAGTCTGCCTCGTCACCTATCTAATGAGCACACTGAACAAGGGCAGCCCTAACACATTCTGGCTCATGCTAACAGCACCACAACCAGCCCTTCACAAGGGTCCGGCAAGATACACTGGCTCCATAAACCCTGTGTCAGCCACATTCCTTTAGGACACAAACCCTCACCAGGGCCCCACTGCCCTTCATGCTCCTGCTCTGTTTCCTTTTACTTGACAACACAGAGGTACTGTTTATATATTCGAGTTTTATTTAACTCAGATAACACTACTCTTTTGAATTAAAAGTAGCCCTTTTCACTTTTATGTAAGTAACAACACTTTTAGCCAGCCCTAATGTGGCTAAGTGAACTCCTAAGCAGGGCCTGGGAGGTCCCAGTGGTCACTCTGGCTCCTACTCCCCTCTCTGGCCTTGCCTTGGCCCTCACTCCCCTGGCTCACCACTGCAACTCACCAATTCTGCAAGCTCTTTCCCTCGTTGGACCCCCGCTCTTCTGTCTGTGATACTTCTCCTTCCCTCTTCACAAGACTGTACCCTTCCTTTGACCTGGGCTTACAGGCCTTCTGGTCTGAGAGGTTCTCCCAGATGCTATTTGCTATTCCATTCCTCTGATTGGTGTTTTGCAGCAATATCACAATTATTCATGTTTCTACTTCGATTCATTGCTCCTCTCTCCAAGAAGACTCTGCTTTGTCTACCATGGGCACCCAGCACATAGCAGAGTGCCTAAAGCAAGACCAGTAGTCCATAACGCTCACCAAATGTCAAAAGAACAAATACTGCTAATTTCCATAGGCCCTATCAGTGAGTGGCTGGCCAACACCAGGAATCCTTCTCGGCTTCTGCAGGCTTGGCGGGTGAGGAGATAAGGTACTCATGCAGAAATCAGGGTCTCTGTTCTTTAGCAGTTAAGTGACACACACAAAAGTGTTTTCAGCCTATAAATTGCTATGCAAATATAAAGGATTTTAAAATATATAGTTAAGTGTGAAAATACATATATGACGAACATGTAAATCCAAAGAAGAATATGCTAAGTGTAAAGTAAGCATCACAAATTATAAGTGTTACAAAAATGAGGGGGAGAGAGTTTAAGAAGAAGCAAGGGAGGTTCCCTAGAGAAAAAGGACTTCATTTAGGCACCAAGAAGTGGCACGGCGTACAGATGTCAGCAGCCAGAACAGTGTCAGTGTGGCCCCTACCCCCTGGAGTCAGCATTACCTGAGCTGTTGGTTAAACACATCCCTGAGTGACAGCATCAGCTTTGAGAGTTGAGCCTGGGAGTCTGCACGTTCACCACATGCTTCAGAGATTCTGCTGCACATTAAAGGCAAATACCAACTGAGCCCACCAGGCAAAAGAGCCTAAATGCACACAGCTGTGTCTAAGGACAGTAATTTGAAAGAATATGGTTTAAAAGGAACAAAAACTTAGAAATGCAAACTTCAATGCTTATCTTAAGGCTGTACAATGGAAGGCTTTGAATGCCAGAGGCTGATCTAGACATTCCAAAAAGCCGGTGAGGTAGCTCAGGAGGGGCTGGAAGATTGCTAAGGGAGGAGGGAAATATTCAGGAGGTCACCAAGTCTCTGGCAGACACCAGACCCAACAGAGCCCTTCCCTAGGCTCAGGCCCCCATTTCACCACCAGGTAGTACAACATGAGCTAGCCAGGGCCAACATTAGCTCTAGAGTCAAGCAAAGACACTGGAGAAGACTCCCAGGTCTCCTGCAGAGGCTTCTGCTCTGGCCTTGCTGATAAATGCAGGCCTAAGGATGCATGACAAAAGAAACACCAAGGGTTTCAAGGAATGAAGAGAACACCTTATTTATGGGCCAAGAGAGTAAGAGATTCTTCAGAATTCAAGTGCTCACGCATTGGTATTTGGCAGGGATGTGAAGTATATCAGACGCCCCAGTTCCTGGAAACAAATACATAATCAGTGTTAATCCAGTCAGAGCTGAGAACCTGTTTGCTGGGGAAAACCCACACATGCATCTTATATCTATAATTATACAAATATTTCTATGAACACTAAGTAGTGTGATATTTTCCAAACAGATGTGTCCATTGGTTGGGAGATGAATCTCAATGGTCTCTACCACTCAAAAGAAAAACAGAAAGGGGAAAAAAATGAAGGAGAAAAATTAGGAGTGGGAAGATATACAAATATCATATGTGAAGCATCATTATTAAAATGAAGCAGTTTCTGTACTAACTGGGAAGTTTAAATGATGCCCCACTTGGCCCCAGGGGAGCTTCACTCTCCTGGGGTCTCCACCAACAGAGCCACACATCCCTCTGTCCCTGTGACTATGTGGTTCTTCCCTAAGAGTTATAAAGGGGAAAAAGAAAAAAGAAAAGAAAATGCTATCTTCACAAGAGTGCATGGATTCTCTGAGACAGACTTGCCTGAAAACAATGTAGATACATAACTGGGACTCAAGATGACAGAGTGCGTGAGCATCCAAACAAGTTTCTTTTCTGCTGAGATAATAGAATAGGTGACTTTTAAAAAGCTTTCCTTTTTTGAAAAGCATGAACAAGGTTCCAGGCAGAGAGAACTACATCATTTCCACCTGTCTGAAGGCAGACAGGCTGTAGACATCCCAGTAAGATTTTCTGGGAGTTTTCTAAGCTCTGAGTAAGAAAGTAAATGGTTCGAGAAAGGTCTCTAATTAGCTGAGTGCAAAGGGAGAGCCAAAGTGTTTGAATTCTGGGAGCAGGGAGGATTCTGTCACAGCACCGGGTCCCTGTGCTTCTTGCCCTGTCGCTCCACACTCTTTCCAAAGCAAACAATGTTTTTCTGGCCTTCTGGTTTCAAAGATAACCTTCATGGGGAAAATCAATAATTGCAACATAGTCTTTGGTTCAAGATGAAGCAGTAACCCAGGCCTTGAGATGAGGTCCCTGCTGAGGTCAACGAGATGCTGACATTGACGCCTCATTTTCTCCTCTCAGTCATGTTAACATTTGTAATCACTGCCCTCTGGGCACTCGGGCAAGAATCCAACTGGATCTGAGCATAGACACCTAGGCTGCCCTGCCTTTCCCCAGAGAGAGGGATGCGTACAGAATTCACACTGCAGTTCCCAAGGCAGTGAAAGGAACTGCACCTTTAAGAATATTTAAACCAGTCACTGGCACAATATGGGCACTCCAGTGTGGCCCCCAAGGGAGCCCTCCCCCAGTGATGGGGCTGCCACTTTATACCGAGGGGACAAAGCCAGACGCAAAAGACCACACATGGCATGATTACATTCCTATAAAATGTCCCCAGATGGCACATTTGGAGAGGCATGAAGCACAACTGCAGTTGCCTGGGGCCAGGGGTGTAAAGGGGAACTCGGAATTGGGGGACTAATGGAAATGTTCTCAAACTGGATTGTGATGATGGTTGCACAACCTGAAAATTTTACTAAAACTCAAGGAATTGCACACTTGAAATGGGCTAATGTTATGATACTGAATTATACCTCAACAAAACTGTAAGAGAAATGCATTCATTGAGTAGTTAATGGTATGTGGAAAATAAAATAAAAAGGCAACATAGAATATCAAATATCATTTGCTCCTAACTTTTAAGAATACACATCCTGGCACACATAAGCAGAAGAGAAAGAAATATGCCAGAAGGTTTATAATGATTATTCTCTATGCAGTGGGATTATAGATGCTTTTCATTTTCTTCTTTACACTTTCTGCATATCCAAATTTCTATCATGGAAGGGAACCACTTTCAGAATCAAGAATTGCAATTGTGATTGGGTAAAGCAGCTACACAGCAACTCAGAGGATATAACAAAGAGAATTAGCAGCAATGTTTAAAAAGATGCCACTTTAGGTTTCTGCCACTGAGCAGGTATTTAATACCCTGGTTGTTGCTGAAACTCAGGGACCTAAAAGAATGAAGACTCCCCCCCTCCAACTAGAAAGATTGTATTCCCTCTCCTCAGAGGTCCACTTCATGTGTTCCCAGAGGGGGTCGGGTCCCGCACAGGAAGAGCAAATGTTAATTAAGTTACATATGGCACATGCATACACCAGCTCCCTGTTAACACACCTCAATTCAATCTGAGCAAGAGTAGCTGGATCTACACTAAGACGCCCAAGCCCGGAGGTGCCCATCCCCAACCCGGAGCAGTGTATTTGTACAAATGCTCTCCTTTCTCCATGAGAAAGGCTCTTTATTTTCTTGAAATACACAGCCTTACTGTAACAGAGGATTTACTGACCCCAACTAATGATTTTCTATCCTTGGGAATTAATATCACACACTGGATCTCTAGGTACTCTGCTGACACGGAATTTTCTAAGACAATAAATACTTTGTACCATGCTAACACAGGAGTTTCTCCATCATAGGTGTTGAGACTGAGAACAAAGGTCAGCTGAGGCCAATTCTGCATTTTAGTAGTGTGAAGTAGTATCCTAAACTGAAGCAAAAAAACAAAAACAAAAAACAAAACAAAACAAAAAAAAATGGTTCCTTGACCTACCCAGCTGGAAACCTCGAGGGTGGTGTCCTCAGTCTCAGCATTTGTCTAAGAAACTCCCCCATCCCCACCCTATCTCTGATACTGGTCCCACAGCCTGGCTGGCACTACAGAACCCACCTTCCCCTCTCAGACAGCAATTGCTAGGGCAGTGAGCAGATCCCTGGCCCAATTGTTCTCTCTTCTGATGTTAGGTACTAGAATTTGCAATATTATTGCTCTCTTCTGGTCATTTGAAAGATGGATCTATAAATTCTGGAACTACAGCACAGTCATTTTCCACCAATGTACACAGTAAAGCATGGAAATCAGGCTCAAGACAGCAGGGCAAGGCAGTAAAGCCGAGAACACAGATATAAGAGACTGTTATGGTTTGGATCTGGAATGTCCCCAAAGTCTCATGAGGTGAAATCTTGGTGCCCGGTGTAGCAATATCCAGAAGTGGGATTTTAGTAAATTATTGGATCATGAAGGCTCTAACATCATCAGTGGATTAATACATTTGATGGATTATTAATTTGAATGGACTACTGGGAGATAGAAGAAATTGCAGGCAGATGGGATATTATTGAAGAAATTAGATTACTGGGTGCATGTCCTTGGGGACTATATCTTATCCCTGGCACCTCCTTCTCCTTTTTTCTCTCTGGTTCTTGGCTGCCAGAAGCGGACAGCTCTCCTCTACTGCACCTTTCCACCATGATGTTCTACCTTGCCTCAGGTCCAAAGCAATGGACCATGAACTGAAATCTCTGAAATCATGAGTCAAAATAAATATTCCCTTCTCTAAGTTGTTCTTGTCATGTATGTTGGTCACAGCAATGAAAAACTGACTAACAAAGAAATTGAGCATAGCTTTGACTCCAGTAGGTCACTAGGTCCTGGTGACAGTCCCTGTGAGTCAGTTCTCAGGCTGTACAAAATATCCCTGGAGTCTTATAATTTCTCCTCCTTTTAGTCTGAATGACTTTTGTGACTTACATCCAAAGAAGCCTTGAATAAAAAAAAAAACTATAAAATAAATTCCACTCTGAAAATAAGAAATTCTTCCCTCAGCTCTCTGCTTGAAGGTACTAGCCAAAAGACAACCAGAGGAATGAAACATTTTCCTCTCCAGGGGTGGAGGCCCACAGAGCTTCAAAAAGCACCTCCTAAGGAAAGGGCTCCCAGGGCAAGTGTTGAGCAAGAAGCCCAGTGGAGCCTTGGGAGTGATTGATTCCCTCAATAAAGATCAGAATGAGAGTTCCCCCAGGACAGGGCCAGAGACAATGCCTGCCTTGCTTGTCACTGTATCTCCTACACCTAAAACAGCACCTGACACAAAGTGGAGGTTAATCTGCTACCTGCTGGATGAGCTAATGGGTATGTAAGTATTTGGTGAGCATCTGCTTTTTGCAAAAATTAATTCCAGGCACAGGCTCCAAAAGTTGCATATACCAAAGTCAAAGTTGAAAAGCACATTTATCTGCCCAGGAAACAGGAAGATGCTGCAAAATCTTCTGGATCAGCAGGAATAGTTAGAGGAGTAAGTTTATGCAACATCTCTCGTTCTATGTCACACACCATGAAAATACTAAGTCTAAGAACCTTGTGGTCTACATGATCCCTCACTTCCAGATGTTCTAACCACAGGTACATAACTCAGGGTCCAAAGATGTAGCATCAGTTGCACCATCCATCCAACTAAGGCAAAGAACAAGCATCAATTCACACTAAAACAAATATTGAACTCTCTTCACTCCTATAAGAGCACATATACAAAGGTAGACATGCACATACAAATAGTGAGAGAATTTATTTTACAATTGTGTTGAGTTCTGACCCTCTTAAATTAAGATGCTTTTCTGTTGCTCTTGGTCTGTCAAGACGCATTAATCAACATCTAATTATCTGGCACATGAGTATGTCCACAGAAGAGGGAGAATAATTTGGTAGCCAGAGTACTGGCCACTAGGTCAGACTGACTTATCATCATGTCCTCTCTGCTAACAATGCAACATGGCATTCACTTCCCAGAGTGTATTTCTCCATTTGTAAAGTGGATAACAGGCTCTGGTAAAGGCCTCGTCAGAAAATGCACAGCAGGGTATCTAATGGTGCGTGTTAGTGATTCAATGATAATCACAATCATTACTATAACTATATTAAGTATAAGGTGTCATGTCAGTGGAAGCACATGGCCAGGGTACAAATATATATCTACTTTAGGAATATATTTGAAAGCATACTCTCAAGGGAATGGAGGAACCAAAGATGTGTGAGACAGTAAACATTTTTATATTATGGTCACTAGCAAACATATCCCCTTCTTTGCATTCCTTTGGGGAACCATATCTGCCACATCAGTTCTTGACTTTGTGCCAGACTCTGCACCAACTCCAGGATAAAGCATATGACTAAGATCTATGCCAACCAATACACTGCCTTTTCCTGGCCAAAGTGACTGGCTCATGGATGGACACATGATCCAATCAGAGTCAAAGAAATGCAATGATATGTTTGCCAGAATGGCTAAAAGACATTTTCTTCCAGGGCTCTAAGACTGGATCTGCTACAGCTGGCTTACCCCATAAGGGCAGGGACACCCAAGAGTAACCCAAAGCATAGAAGAGAACAGATCTCAGAGATGAGAAGCTGGAACCCAGGTCTTGATAGCATCTATGACCCCTGTATCAAAGTAACTAAATTAAATTTTTTTAAAAAAATTTTTAGTTGTAGATAGACATAATACCTTTATTTTATTTATTTATTTTTATGTGGTGCTGAGGATTGAACCCAGTGCCTCACATGTGCTAGGCAAGCGCTCTACCACTGAGCTACAGCCCCAGCCCCCAAAGTACATTTGAAGTCAGAACTACCTCTTGAATTCTTGGTTGTGCCTTAAAATTTCTTTTTTTCAAATTCCTTCTGAAATAAGTATTTTGTCTCATCCCGCTGGGCGACTCTGGACTGATAAATGGAGTGAGTGGGGCTGGGTAGAGAGGTAGGAAGAATGAGCAGAGATTGCTCAAATGATGCTTGCTGAGCTACCATTCCTCCTCTAAGCCAAGCCTCAATCCATATTGGACTATGGAAAAGATGCCCTGAAGAAGTGGCTGAGAGATGGCAAATCTGAGCCTCCCGGTATATGTGCTCCTAACTTGAGGACAACACTCTCCAAACCCAAGAGCCACAGGCCTCCCCACAGTGTCCAGCTCAGATGTGACATACACTGTGCTCCTGCATCTAATAGCTTCCAACTTCCTATTTGTCTCATCCTTACAGGTGGGCAGTACCGTGACATTAACAAGGGCCATGTTCTCCGGAGCACAGTGTGGAAGCTCCTCATAAATTCTATTTTACTGACTAAAAAAAAAAAAATACTTGGTTAAAGCATACACAGAAGGTAGGCAGTTAAGGGACTTTTGATCTCCAGCTGTCATCACTGAAGGAGATCTTGTTCTTGGATTTTAGCAAGAAAGAGGAACTGGAACAGTTTGGATGACATGCTTTCCTCCACTGCACAGGAGCAACACAACATTAGCTGACATTTGCCATCTGAACTTTCCCTCTGATCCCTTTCTTCTGGACCCTGTCTCCAGCTCACCCCAGGCAGGTCGAGGCAACATAGAAGAGCAGTTAGCGCCACAATGTAGCTTCAGTACAGCTGGAGCTAGCTGGATTCCCAATCTCATCACTATCCATGACCACCTAACACAAGTCATTTTACCTCTCTGAGCCTTAGGTTCTATATATGCAAATAAGAACAATGGAAGCACCCCCTCATGAAATTGCTATAAGGATTAAACAAGGAGTTGGGTGGGCAGCAGATCTTAACTTCAGTTTCACATGCAAGAAGACTGACGTTCAAAGTAGCTTTGTGATCACTAAATCTCAGAGCTAATAATTGCAAGATTTAGGTCTGCCATCAGAGCTCTTCCACACTGCATCCCTGCACAGAACTGAAAGGCCGGTCTCTCGGGAACTTCATCACCACTTTGGTGATATTCTCTTAGCCTCTACCTACTACACCATCCAGGTTCTGGTCTCCTGGAGGGGGAACTTCAAGTGTCCACATGCTTGGTAGAAACTATACTCTGCAAGGCAAGGTCTCAGAAGCAAGAAGCATGTTCCATGTTTTCCTGTGTGTGTGTTTGTGTGCGTGCGCGCGTGCGAGTGCGTGCTTGAGGTGCCTTCCAGGTACAAATGTACTTTTATTTAAGGTCTGCTCAGAATAAACAAAACCTGTTCACAGAGTCTTTGCTCTTCCTAGTGTCAAGAAAACCCAGCCATTGAACAGTTGTATCATCAAACAAAAGGAATCAGGATGCTGCCACGGAAGACAGCTTAGGCCTCAGGGATGTGATCATGTCTCATGTTAGGAAAAATTGTGGCAAAGAAAGCAAAATGAAATGTGTCAACCTCTTAGCTTTTGAGGTTGTGCCTACTAGTATGACTTACATCACATGTGTCTGAACTAAGTTTGACAAAACGATCAAATTTTTAAAACAAACCTTCTCTTATCTACATGTTTTATTAATTTTTACAGAGCTCCTATGTGCCAGGTTCTGGAGCCCATACCCCTGAATGTGCCAGACACAGCCCTTGCCCTCATGCTGAGAGCAGAGATATCACTGCCTGGCATCTCCTGCCAGTGGCTCACATAGATTTGCAAAAACCTCATGTTCCCAATGTTGTGGGTAACATCTATCCCAGGAGAAAATTATTTCATAGAGCAACATTTCTAAAACCTTGTTCCTTCTAATAAAAGTGTCATGGGAGAAAAATAAAAGGTTTTGTGGTCAAATTAGTTGAGAATGAGTGGTTTAAAAACTGGCAAAACAGTCTCTTTAATGCAGAAGCTCTCTGATTCTTTACCTTGTGAACGTGCTCAGTGACTGGCCAAGGTGAAGCGTGGGCTACCATGTGGGCACCCAGGGCCGCCCAACTCCAGGAGATGAGAAAACCTTGCAGAAATGTACCACATTGACAAATTCTTATCCATGGGACATTTTGAGGGATGATGGTCTTTGAAAAAACACTGAAGTTGAAGAAGAGGTATGAAGGAGACCTACTGTGAGCATGGAAATTCACCATCACCCTGTCTCTCCTCACCTGTGCATGCCCTGTCCCCACATGCCAATGGGCAATCCCAGTTTATTTTAGAACAAGAGTTTTATTCAATGGGAGAACATGAAATGAAGACTCTGGAAAGCATTTTCTATTTTATGCCACTAAAAGACATCTTGTTTGGGGCACTTCTTTCAGCTCACCCCCTGGAATTGATCACCATGAATAATTGAAAACATAAATAAAAAATTCATCTGTTTAGCCCAGCCAATCTCTATTGTGTCCATTGAGGGTAGTAATAACTATAACCTCAAGAGGGATGTTTCCTGACCTCCTTCCTACTCATTCAGAACTAAATAAAATAGATGTCCAACGGAAGGACATAAGGGAAAAGTGGGAACAGTACCGCTGTAGAACAACAGAGGCAGTAGGCTTCTGTAAGGGAAGGAGGATTTTCACAGATTATTTAAAAATGAAGAAATGAGGCTCAGGTTTCAGACTAGAAGAGGAGAGCAGATCAGAAGGGTAGGTGATTGGTTATTCACAGAAATTACCCTGTGGCGAAGAAGGAGTCAGAGGACCTTGCACTTTGATAACACTGGTCAAGTGGAAACTTCTTTTATCAGCTCTGGTCTCTATGTTCTGTGTCTGTTCTTGTTTTGTTCTGTTTTCCCCTCCTGGCTTTTTGTTCTACTCCTTGCTCTTACCTGACCCTCTCCATAATGCGATATCTCTATTTTCCTCTTGCTGCAAAATCTGATCTCAGAAATGAGCTGACCTTCCAACATATCAAAAAGTAATGATGTAGTCTAGATAAATGATCTGACGCCACATCCAGCATTAGTCAAAAGAACCGCATCCCCAAATTAGGCTCTTAGGCATCAGAGGGCCGGGGAGTGAGTGTCTCTGAGCAGAAAGCCTTCAACGAAATGAAAGTACATCCTAACCTTTAGTCACCACCATGGGTGTCAGAGGAAGCCACAGGGGTACCAGTTACCTAAGGGACAGATGATAGGGCTGGCTGGGTCCTGACTAGGCTCATCTAGAATAGAAGAGATACGAAACCCACACAGTGATGAGGTTATCACTGCCCTAGAGAGATCCAAGTTCTACCTCCTATTCAACAGTAGAATAAACAGGCCCCAAGAAGGCCAGGGATTTTTCCAGCACACAGAGAACCAGCAGAAAAGGCCTATGGAAATTGCCTGGTTTCTTCCAATCCACTCAACTGCCTCTACTCAGATGCTCTATCATAGCCACTGGGAAGCTCTTAGGCTCTCATCCCTGCTGTGAAATCCCTGATCAAACAGACCATGTTCACACAGAACCTCTTTGGGGTCAGTAACAACCCTCTTCTTTTAAAGAACATGAATCAGTCGCCTCTACAATACCCATTCATCCTGCAATGAGTTCCCCTGGTGTCTGGCTGTTCCAGTAAGATCCCTGTCCTAGAATGAGAAGATAAGAAGGTGCTATAAGATAATGCTATAGGGAGACAAAAGGGTTCTCCCCAGTGGTCTACCTTTCACTGGAAGTGTTAAATGCCAGTAGAAGAATGCCCCTTATCTTCAAAGAATATGTTCCAAGACCCCCAGGGGATGCATAAAATCATGGGTAGTACCAAACCCTAATTATACTATATTTTTTCCTATATATACATACACACCTAAGATGAAGTTTAATTTATAATTAGGTACAATAAGAGATTAACAAAATAACCAAAAGTAAAATAGAGCAATTAAAACAGTATACTATCATGGAAGTTATGTGAATATGAGCTCTCTTTCTCTCTCAAAATGTCTTATTCTACTGTAATCACCATTCTTCTTCTTGTGGCCATGAGAGATGACAACATGCCTACATGATAACCTAACCAAAATGGCTATTAAAGTGATCAGTGGGTAGGTAGCGTATACACCATGGATACACTGAACAAAGGGATGATTCCTATCCCCAGAAGGATGGTGTAAGATTTCATCATACTACTCAGAATTGAAAATTTATAAATTGCTCATTTCTGGAATTTCCCATTTAATATCTGTAAGTCACAGACAATTGCAGGAAACTGAAATGGCAGAAAGCAAAACCATGATAAGGGAAGACAAGTGCAGTCATCTCTGGGACAGTCAGACCAGGTGCCACACAGGGGACTTCAGCTCTACTTCCTAGAACAGGCTCAGCAACATTCATGCAAACAGGCTGGAATCCACACGAACACCCAGCAAATTTCCTATCCTTTCCCACAGTAAGTGTCTTCTGTAATTATTGTGGAATATTTGTTGTCTGTGCAGAATTATATTTCACACAATAGACAGCATCTTCCCACAACTGGAAAAGCTAATAGAATCTCTTTGAAATAATTAAATTCTAAGAGAAAAGAAGCAACACTTCCCCTCCACCCTTTTCCCCAAAGGCCTCCAGGCTCAAGCCATGTGAAGCTGACATATCTACCCCAGAAAGGCCCCCTGAGGATGTTTGTGTGGTGCTCAGAGGCTCCCACCAATGTGTAGTGGGTTGTTAATGCCAATCCAATCTTTACAACTCTCCTCTCTGACTATTTAAAAATCAAAACAAAGATCATGAAGCCTGAATGTTTTAGTCCACTAACAAGTCAAAAGTCATTCCACATTTTCATTAATAACCTTCTATGAAGGCAGTTGTCACATCTCAACTTTCAGTGACCTTATGGCACATGCTGTCACTAAAATGGGCTGAATGTCCAAGGTACACTTTAGAACAGCAGTTGTTCAGCAGGAGAGGTTTTGTCCTCCAGGGGACATTTGGCAGTGTCTGGAAATAATTCTTATTGTCACAAATGGGGAGGAGGGAATGCTACTGACATTTAGTGGAAGAGGTCAGGGATGTGACTTAACATTCTGCACTGCATAGGACAGCTGCCACAGCGAGGAATCATCCTCTGCAAAAAGTCAACAGTGCCAAGGTTGAGAAACTAGACCCCCGAATAATGGTTTTCAAGCAACACTGGGCGTGAAGTTCATATACAGGAATTCCTATAAACATAGGTTTTGGATCCTATCCTCTGAGGTTCTGTTTCAGCTGGTCTAGAGGGAATTTATCTTAAAGAAAAAAAAAAAAAAAAAAAAGAACATGATTCTTCTGGCCACACTGATGTTGATGCAAATTTGAGGCAAATGTTTGCTAGTCCCTCAAAACCACAGGCTTGCAATTCCAGAAGCTGCCACCAGGTTTGGGTAACAAAAGCATAGAAAGTTCTTGAGCAACCTTACAATCTGTAACAACTCAGAGTCCCAGAGCTGAGCACTTCAGGGAGACAGAGCCCCTTCCCTGAAGAGCTCCTCCCAGTTATGGGCTGGGCCCATCTCTGCCTTTGAACACATCTCCAGCTTCTTATGTCTCTTGTACCCAATACCCCCCACAGAAGGACATTACCTGGATCCTGTAACCCAGTGCCACTCCAACTTGCTTTATGCTGAGAATCACCCAGGGTTTGGCAAAAATACAGGCTGACACTCTGAAGAGTGCCCCACAGTTCATCTGAAGCAGACTGAGAATCTATATTTAGCAAACTTTCTAGCCTAGATGACTCAGTAGCTCTGGCTGTATTCCAAACTGTCCCAAAATGTAGACTCTGAAAAAGCCAACTGGGCACCATTGCAGACCAGCCCAACTCTCTGGGGGTTGGGCCCAGGAATATTTAACAAACTCCTGAATGATTCTGGTGCACATTAAGTTTGAGATCCCTAGCATTGTATGTGGAAATCCTATACCACACTTTGCCCTTCCTTGCCTGATGGAAGCGCTATCTCTAATAAGGCTGGGGTAGAGGATGCTTGATAGACATAAATACATCGACATTGTTCGCTGATGCTGGGGGACACTACTCTAATGAGCCTTCATCTACCTTCCCTGACCCTCACACACCTGTGCTCCTCAGACTTAGAGGAGCTAAGCACCCCCCAAGTTCATGGGGCCAGTGATTCCAACTCTGACTCCTTTTCTTCTTTTACCCAAGCGACCTGAGTTATCTCTCAAGAGGAAATTTCAGAAAGTCCTCTACCTTCCTTTCTCCTGCACCAAATTCCTTTCAGCTTCCTCTCCCAGTACACAGCCAAATAGATCCCAAAGGAGAAGCCCTGGAGTCTTGGAGACTGTTTCCCTTGGGGCTCCTCCTGCCCTGGGAAGCCAGTTTCTAGGAGCCCGAGCCCCAGAGTCAGCAGCAGCTTCTTTCCTCCCTTCCTTAGGCTTTTCCCTTCTTCTGAATGGTTACCTCCAATGGGAGGCATGACTTTGACTCAACACTGACCCCCAACCTGCTTCCAGCTGCAACTCCCAAGTCAAAATGCAGGAAGTCAGAACAGGGAGGAGAGAAAGACTAAGATAATCAGACCTTGATTAACACTGAGCTGTGAACGCACAACCTTTTCTAAAACTGCACAGAGTGTGAGGAATGCAAATGAGACCATGCTTATGAAAATGCTGCCTGAACTGTGAAGTACTGTACAAACAGGAATTATCACTCGAACTAGAGAAAACCCAATGGGAAACCCAGCTTTTCCAGCCAAGTCTCCGAGGCTCACCTTGGTCAACCAAGGAAGGTCAAGTTCTCCTGAAAAGTGGTCCACACCTCAAAATAGGGAAGTGATGACTAGATAGCATTATACGCACATCTCTGGTCTAGGCAATATAAATCAAGCAAAAATGCATAAGACACACCCCTGTCTTTGAGAAACTAATGATCTGATGAAGAGGGGAGCTGAGAAATACCCAAAAACCACACATCACAGACCTGGTGGGACAGCCTCTAGGATGTAAGAATCAGAAAAAGTTGCTGGACCCTCTGAAGGGTACCAGCCAATGGCCCGTCTTGGTGGATGCCCCCTTGACCTTCCCTCCCCAACTCTCATGTCCTTCCAGTGCTTCCCCTAAAGCAGGTCCCGAAGGCATCCACTTACTCACCACGGTAACATCACCCTGGTCCAGGCCTGTCATCTGCAGCATGGACAGCCCTCTGCTCTTCCTTGCATTAATGCTTCTCCCTTCCACAGTCCAATCATGCTTTTAAATCCAACCAGGTTTAAATGCCTCAAAGGCTCCTCATCACCTTCTGGGGAAAGTTCAAACTTCTTGTCAGGGGACCTAAAGCCTCTTTCAGCTTCCCACGTTGCCCCCTAGCACTCTGAGCTCCAGCTACAAAGCCTGTAGTTCCTCCAATAGGCTGCAACCTGTCACCACAGAGTTTAAGCACATATCTCTGACTGGAACCAGACAGCTCACATACCCACCCAATCTCTGTCTGGTTCATTCTTCTTTATTCTTCTAGTCTCAGATGAAACAGTCTCTTCCTTCCAAAGGCTCTCCCATTTCACATAGCTCTTTCCTGCTCTGTCTTCTCAGAATGCCCTGAGGTTGCCCTACCCACATGTCTTCACACCCTACTCTAATTACTCAATGAAAGTGGATTTCCTATCCATAGGAATAGGAATCATCTGGCAATTCTGCTAAGCGGCACATATTCTGGTTCAGTAGGTTTGGAGTGAACCTGTGATGCTACATTTCTAACCAGCTCCCAAGTGATGCCAACACTGCTGGGCCCTGGACCATGACCCAGGTTAGACCTTGCTACTCAAAGACAGCAAGAGTCATGCTCTTCTTAGTCACCACCTGTCCCTAGCATCCAACACAAACCTGCCCCATGTGGACACTCAGAATGAATAAATGAAGAAAGTAGAGAGTGGAGGTAGACACTTGGAAATTTGGGGTTTCTGATTGTTTCATCAGGACCACAGGAACAATGACCTTGACAATATCCTCAAAATTAACACTGTCCCTTATAACTCGGACCTTCCTGGTGATATGCAAGAATCCATCTATAAAGCTGATTATTTGCCTAAAACAAATACATAAAGCAAGTACAAAGACCAAAATAAAACATTTGAACTTGGTGATGCTATGCCCTTTACTAAAGCTAAATAAATTGTCACTTGCTGCCATCCCAGACAGGGGGCCATGGCGCCTATGCTTAACCGTGAAGTATTAATGTGAAAGATTTACATGTGCTTTTTATGATTATGCCATCTTTGATGTCTTTGTGCCCTGCTTAGGGCTTCCACACACAACTATAATTTCTTTGCAAGGGGAAAAAAACAATTTGCATAGACCAAGTATAGGAAATGTGTTGAAGTCATTTCAATATAAAATAAATTGCAACAATTATATTGCTCCTCTGTTGCCAAGAGTAATCCAGATGCTCTGAAAGGATAGAGCACAGGGACTTGTTCAAATTACCATCAAGAGAAAAATAGTACAACATCTCTTTGGAAATCTAACTCTTAATTCTGCAGACCAGTGATTTCAGTATCACTGAATGGGAAAAATGGAAGTGAGCATTTGCAACAACTTCAATAACCCACTTCAGATCAATACAGCTCTGAAACGGCCATGCTCGACCTAAGCTTTCCAAAGAGCTCAGCCAAACTTGCAAGATACGTTACAAAGGCCACATTGTATAACTCAACACATTGGTTCAGGTCACACACGATGAAGAAGAAACTGGTGAAAAGAGAACTTTTAGGTAACTCTCTCAAGTCAAAATCAATAGTTCTCTGAAGAATAGAAAGGCAGGCAGGCTGCTGAGTCCTTATTTACATATATGTGACTCTCAATACATGCCTGCCCCATGGCTGAAAGAAGAAATCAATAGTTCTTCTCAGGAAACCTGAAGTACAGAGGGAATGGGATGGATATAAAAGATGTTTAGGGTTTGCATCTCTTTTTAATTCCAATTCTGCACATCCTCAGGATAATATCTATAATTGCCAAAAGACCTGCAGTATTTGAGGGCATCTATTTAAATAGTCAATACTATTGAGTGCCTAACATCAAGCCAGTCCAGTTCTTGAAGCTGAGGATTCAGATTCTGGCTTGAGCGAATAGAGACATTGTGAAGTGATTTGCTGAGACCAAGACTGTAGGGGAAGATTAAGTTTGCAGCACAGATGGTGTAGGGGAGTATATTAGCTTTCTAGGGCTGCTGTAACATAGTACCACAAAGTGGGTGGATTAAACAACAGAAATTTATTGTCTTGCAATTCTGGAGGCTAGAAGTCCAAGATCAAGGCTGGCAGGGCTAATTCCTACTGAGGGCTGTAGAAAGAATCTGTTCCATGCCTCTCTCCTAGCCTTAAGTGGTATATTGACAAACTATGGCATCCAGGGCTCATAAATGCACCACCCCAATCTCTGCCTTTAAATTCACATAGCTGTGGCTCTTCACAGTCTTCCTGATGTGCAGGTTTGTGTCAGCATACAAATTTCTCTTTTTCATGAGGACCCCAGTCATATTGGATTAAGAGTCCACCCTAATAATCTCATTTTAATTTGATTATCTCTTTGAAGACCTCAGTTCCTGTTCAGTCCCATTCAGAGGTTCTGGGGATGAGGACTGCAGCAAATCTCTTTGGGGGAGGCAAAAGCACAGACACGGAGGTCAGGGAAGATTTTGAGCCCAGTTAAGCATACTGAGGGTGGGCTATCTGTGCATGCTTAGGTCCTGAGATCAAAGGAAAATTTTCACAAGAGATAAATATTGAGTTGAGAGAAGTAGGTTCATTTTCTGGTTCAAACAGAAAGATGCTCGAGGGTCGGGTGCTGAGTGTGCATGGTGTGGCTGAAACCACAGACATGAGTAGGATTTCTCCAAGAGGTTACAGGGCTATGAAGAGAAGGAAAGCTGGGAAGACAACCTTCAGATTTTCAGCACTTCAGAAATAGATGACGGAAGAGTGTCTGCCAAAGAGGCAAGAGAAAACCCAGAACATTTGTAGGGCCAAGGGATAAGATGGTCTGAAGGGAAGGGCTGCTTCCTAGTTCAGTTATGGTATCCCTGTTATCTACTACCGTGGAACAAACTCAGTGGCTTCAAACTGCCACTTTTTCTATGACATGATTCTGTGCCTCAGAATACAGGTAGGGTTTAACTGAGAAGCAGTTCTTTTCCACGTGGCATCACCTGAGGTCACTCAGTGGGATTCACCCAGAGAACGGGCTGCTCTGGAAAGTCCAACGTGGCTTCACTCGTGTCTGGCTGTCTGGCACCTAGTGGGGTGGGCTGTGGAGGAAATGGGCTGAAAGCTGGGCTCAGCTGCAGTTGACCAGAGGAGTGCCCAACATGGCTGCTCCAACTAGATGTCTCAGGAGCAGGGCTGAGGACAGGGCTCTGTCTGGTTCACATCTCTTCATCCTTCCGTTCTTAGCAGAAGCAATTGTTAGCAGCAAAATGGATTTGTGAGGTCAAATACAAAATAAAAAATGTGTTACCTTGTTATTCAAAAAGCAAGAAAATGGCCAAGCACAATGGTGCACACCTGTAATCCCAGTGGCTCAGGAGGCTAAGGCAGGAGGATCAGAAGTTCAAAGTCAGTCTCAGCAACTTGGTAAGGCCCTAAGTAACTTAGTGAGACCCTGTCTCAAAAAATAAAAAGGGATGGGGATGTGGCTTAGTGGTTAAGCATCCCTGGGTTCAATCCCTGGTACCAAGAAAAATGAGGGTGGGGGGAAAGAAAACAGATCTTTAAAAGTGGAAGGCTTGGCAAATAGCCACATGTGCTTCAGAAAACAGCTGTAATAACAAGCCAGACCCACCAAGGACCAAATTCATGTAAGCTGGCCTGAAAGAAAAAAGAAATATGGATGAAGACAAGAGCCTCAGAGTGGCAGGATGCTGGGTTGAGAAGATGTTCTGATCTACATGACAATATCTCTTTAGTGTTTCAAGGGGTGTGTTATATTTAAGAGGCTTTTAGTGTTGAAGTGCTTTTTCCTGTTTTTAAAGCATGCTTTCTTGGATGTTGAGATGTTTGATTGCAGCAATGTACCTGAACTCACTGGCCTCTGATGTAGTGAAAACATGACCCTCTCCTGGAAACAATTTCACTCACTGGGAGTCAGGCCCTTTTGCTAGGCAGAGAGCTGGATGTATCACATGACTGGGAGGGACTTTGCAGGCAAGATCCCAGAGTGTCTTGCCTGAGATGGGGAGGCAGGGTGCAGTAGTTGTTGGTTTTGGTCCCAGACTCTGCATCAGGAGGTGGACAACAGTGGACTGTGGTTTTTAAGGGGAACCATTGGAATCAACAACATGACAATGAGAATATCTGCTACAGAGGATGCTTTCCACCAACCAGCTGCAGTTGTCACCACGACAGAAAGAAGAGGGCATTGTGTTTCATCTTAGCAGCCGAGATTGAGCAGCCAAGTGTATGGCCTAGCAGCACACAGCCACTGAGTGACAGGGTCAGCACATCTGACTGCACCCTTTCCCTATAGAGCCTGTCTTCTCTGGTGAGAAGCAGGAATCCAGCCTCAGCAGTCTACCTCCCCAGGTCATCCCATTTCCAACTCATCTAAACCAAAACCACATGACAGACATGAAGGATCATCACTCATAACCTGGCCTCCAACCAGCCTTGCTCTAGAAGGAACCTCTGAGAAGCTGAAGCCCTGGAAAAAGGGAGGCCCTGTAGAGAGATGCAGAGGGCTCAGGTTCTGGAACCAGACAGGACAGACAGAATTAGAATCCTCTCTGCCATTTATTGGCTGTGTTACTTGGAGCAAGTCTTCTAACTTCTCTGTGCCTTCTCTTCTTCCTCATGAGTAAAATCCAGCCTTGCTGAGTTGTCGAGAAGGCTTGAGACAATTCAGGAGAAATATCTAAAGCGAGAGCTGATGTACCACAGGCCTCCAACTAAAGTCAACTACTCTTATTATTATGCCAGTAAATATTTAAATAGACAAAATGTTTTTCCTTCAAGGCATAGAACTAAATTCCATCTTTAGAAAATCTCTGTTAATCACTCATTAAATATTTAATAAGCCCCTAATACAGTCAACTATTGTGGAGGTAGAAAAATAAGATGCATGGTGCCTCATCTCAAGGTAGGCATAATGTGGTGAGTGCTCAGGGCTCATCATTCTTAGGCTGACGATTTGTGGGGAATTTCTGGTATTTTTCATCAAGTTGTTAATGCTTGTTTTATGCACAGGACTGTCCCTCCCTGGAAGGACCAGATCACATCTGTTACAGGGCTAGTAGGGTGCCTGGCACAGCTTCTGTGGGAGCTCAGTGGCTTGGAGAGGCTGTAGCCAAGGAGAATCTGTCATTTCTTGCCAAAGCAAGTGAAATAAGTTCTCTATTCTGAAACATAAGTAGGGAAGGTAGAGTGGGTGATTTTCCACATGTGGATTGAAAGGGCATTTTGAAGGCTTTCTGACATCTGCACAACAAACATCTTTAGGGTTCTGGACTTACCAAGAATTACTATAGGACTAGTCAAGTCAGAGATCACAGACTGGCAGAGGGAAAATACAAAGGACCTGGATGAGAAGTGGACCAATAAACCAGGCAGACAGCCTGATCACAGACCCTCCTGCTGCCCCACACCTGCCACCAAACCCCTCAGCAGTTGGGTTTTCTGAACACATCAAAACAAAGGTCTGATCAGATAACAGAGGGCTCCCCTTTGACAGACACAAATTATTCAGTCCTTTCAAACTCTAACTTCTATCAGATTCCTCCTGGGAACTAACTTTGCAATCCTACCAACAGGGACTACACAGACATTCAAATCAAAGGTCCCCAGAACACTCAGCCAGTGTTTCACAGCACTCGTTCATGGCCTAAAACTAATTCCTAGATGGGAGGCTCAGCAGGGGCAAGAAGAGGTGTCCCCCTTCTCATTATCCAACTAAATTCTCTCTGTGGGAAGCCCATCTCATCCAGAGGGCAACACCCAAATTTTTACTCCTTGTCTACATCCTGCCTCCACAGACACGTGCTGCACCATGTAGCAAAGCTAAATGCCACATCTTCCCTCCCAGATCACCACCAGCTTGACTTCCTGATGTCTACCTAGGACAAAAGCTGAAAAGATACTCTAAGATGCTGCCTCTAAGAAATTCTTATGTCTTCCATTTCCCTTCTCTTCCTACCATCTTCACTCAAGTTCAGACCTTCAGACCTTCAGGAACTCTGCAATCAGACCTCCCCACTCCAACATCATCCCACTTCCAACACCAGCCCCAAATCATCCTAAGATGTGCCTCTCTAGCCCACTACTGCACAGAAACCAACAAAGGGTTCCTCACCATACTCTAAGCACAAATCCCTATTCCCAGTCTCTTCCCTTCTAGTCTCCTCCATTCCTATAGGTACATCCTTTCCTCGAGCCAAACCTTCCCAGAATGCCCAGCATGGGTTTTAGCCCTCATTGGTACAGTCCCCACACCTCAAGGATACCTCAAACCTTACCTCCCACTGAGGTGTCTCCACTCCACAGTTCCCTAAGATGACATGAGTATCATCCCTTCAACCTTCCAGGTGGCCTCAGTAGTTCCTCCTGGAGCCACACCCCTGTCCTGTGTTATTCATGTGCTCTACTCCCCCGCCACACACAAACACGCATATACAACATCCACAACTCCGAACTTCTTGAATTCAGGACTATGTCATACCCACCCTGTGTGCTCTCATGGTGCAGAGAGCTACCCACACCGCAAGCTTTTGATCACTGTCTGGTAACAGACCAGCTACTCAATCCTTACCAGCAGAAAGCTTGAGAGCAAGGTCTTTGGCATCAGCTGCAAATGTCATGCCCTTCATTTGTGGATAGCTTTATTTTGTGTTTTAACCACCAGAGAAATATTCAAGGACATGGACCTATTTTCTTGTCCCCTGCTGGATCCCAATGCCCAGAAGTAGACCCAGATCCTACAAGGCACTCAGTAAATACTTTATTAACTGAACAACTTACTTTCAAGCCTTGCTTATTGCTGTGTCCCCTTGGGAAAGTGGCTAGCTCTCAGTCTTGGTTCTCATCTTAGTAAAATTGGGGAACAGGACAGAACCATCTCAAAGAGTCATATTGGGGAGTTAGTAGGGTACAGAAGGAGGGCATGTCATGGGGCTGGACAGGACACACATGCAAAGACATCCTGGAGAGTTGGGCCATCATGTCCCTGCTCCCTCAACACACCTCTTTCACCCCAGTTTGCTTTAAAAATCTGAACCATACTCTTCTGATAGGTCCTTCTGCTCTCATGCCTCCTGTCTCCTTCTCTGGCTCAGATCAGAGCCCATTCCCACATGGGGACCTGCATATGGTCATCTTAAAGAGTCAAGAATGGCCACCAGAGCTCGGGGCAGTAGCTGGTGAACACAGTGGACTAAATGGACCAGGTGCCTGTGGGCAGCTTGCCACCTGGGTCACATCTGCTGGGATGCTGAGAATGCTCCTCCCAGGAGGTCACAGACTAGAGTAGAGGCTTAATTCTATGGCTGTAACTCACTTCCATCACCCTTCTCTGAGAACCTGCATGGACCAGCCCTACCCCAAGCTGGCCCTTCGAGAATGGACTCCACTAAGTCAGAACACCCCAAGCACCCAGAACTCATTTGCATCCACTTCATCTCACTGCAGGTGGGACTGAGCCAACCATTCTGTTTCCCTTTGACTAATACCAACTCAGCTCCAATTTAGCCAAACAAGCCTACCACCACAAAGTCCACTTATTAACTAAGGTAAACTGCCAAGTGAGATCAATTTATAATTTAAGTCTGCACTGCATAATGCATAAGATATCTTGTTATAAATTATTCACCCGAAAATTGCCATCTGGACATTTAAGGTACTTGGTGGGAAATTTAAAAGGCAGCAGGCATTTGCCCAGCATCATGCCAGGAAGCAAAGAGCACTTGTTTTTGCTCTTGCTGTCGAGCTTTTTGTCAGGAACCTGAGCAGATGGATTCCATTAACCTCCTCCTAAAACCATTTTAGAGTTGTGTGAGAACCATTCTAAGGGCAGACTATGTGTCCCTGTTGCCTCTCCGACTTCTGTTTTCTCTCCCAGCCCCAGATCCAGGGCTCTGCCTTCACAATAGCTGCAGCGTGCATTGATCATAGCAGCCTACCTTGCCTCCCAAGTATACCAAGGGAAACCATATTCACTGCTGGCCTGGTATGTAAGAGCTGAGACTTCTGCTCCCTATTCCTCCCCATCCCTCATGTGGCTGCAAAGAACTGATTTCTGCACACCATGAAATCTGCTCACCCACAGCTCAGAATCCTTGGTGGAAGTTCCTCTGAACAGGGGATAAGAACTTACTGTGGAACACAGTGAAGGACACACTGACAAACACCCAATGCATTTGCCTTCTAACATGAATATTTCTTGATGTCATTGTGCTGAGTCTATCCATGCAGTTAATCATAACTGTATATCTATAACTTTGATACGGATGGTTTGCTAAGGACACAGAGATGAATAGAAGACATTCTCTGTTATTAAGTTCACATATCAGAAAGGTAGTTGTGCCCGTAAATAGACCATTACAAAACAAATTAGCCCTGATGTCCACTTTGTTATGGACCTAGAAGGCCCTGCGGGGTGAGAATAATAACCACTATATGTTCTAGGTCTGTGGGGATACAAAGAAGTGTGATCGACTCTGTTGTGGAATGAGAAGATCAAGGCAAGCTGAACAGAAAAAGAGATGACTGAGCTGGGACTTGAAGGGTAAGGAGTTTGCCAGGAAGACAAGGAGAAAGGACGCTATGAGAAGGACCAACATATGCAAAGTTCCTGAACCATACACTGGTGTCCATGTGGGAAGCTGAATGCAGGTTAACATACACCAATGCTTTAAGGGACAGAATGCAACTTGGCTTGTACCACTGGGACATGCTGTACATACAATATTTCCTTTAAAGAGGTCACTGTGTTTCCACCTCATCCATGACTAATGGTTCTGAAGCTGGAAGGAAATGGAATTTTTCTCATTTCTTCTTAACAGAGTAATTGGAACCTTTGCAATCTCCTCTCCTTACCCTCTGTTAATAATCCATCTTCCATCAGAATAAAACATTATTACCCTAAGGTTCCATTCCATTTAAACCTTATGGATCTTCCTGGGAATCAAGAAATCATTGCCAGACTCATTTCACCCTGAAAGGCAAAGGCGGGGGTGGGGGTGGGGGGGCAAGAATAAGTTTGTCTTCCAACAAGGACTCCTGAAGCCCTGTTTCCTTCCTGAGGACTACACCAATCATTGCAAATCCTTAAGGCTTCTTTATACAGAAATCAGAGAGCAACAAATGACCCAATTAGGCCTACAGAGTCGGGAGGGGTAAAGGGGTTGTGTAGCTGCATACTATGTGTCCCTGAGAGAAATCACTGAGCAACAAACAAACAAGACCAAATTGTCCCTTTCCCGTCATCCTTTGTACCTGCCAAGTGAAGAAAGAAAATGACACAGCACTGACCTTGCCCCACATCTGTATGAGACATTTAGTCTGGTTACCTTCATGCAATATAGATAGACAAACAGACAGGCTTCTTCCCCATAATATCCCCCCCAGACAGCATAACTGTCTACCAACTATGGTAAGAAATTGAATTTCTCCCACAGGTCTTTAGCTGTTTCCTGCAAAAATGGAGTGCTCCAGGTGGTTGTGTGTTTAAAAGATATTCTCTGTTGGCTTTTGATAAACTGTTTATATCAGAGTTTGATATTCTTTGGCTGAACCCTTTCTGAGATTCTGTTCAAACAGATTAAACGCTCAAAACTCTGAAGGGTTTTTCCTCTGCCTCCTGGACAAAATTTCAAGACTTACACCATCAAATCAAGAATCTAGGTACCCTGAACTCCAATTTAATAGGTGCTTTTGGATAGTTCTGAAAGTATGAACTCATCACAAAGCCTTCGGAGGAGAACAGAGGACAGCAGCTCAAGGTATCATTTCTGGGATGAAGGCTAAAAATTGTCTCTCACAGCCAGTTAGTTTCAAAGGATGTCTAAATAAATCAAGCCCACAGGGAGCCTATGGTATAAGACCTATATTAGGAGCAATCTTTTGAGCAATGTGTCCATAAGAAATAAGAATTCTCCCTCTAACTGGGGCAAAGGATCCTCTCCAGAATAAAACTTTGGATTACTTTACAGTAGTATTACTGTATCTTAGAAAGCAATCTAGAAATTGAGCCAGTAATTTGCATGTGGATGATACTCTCATTTGGATATAAAATACTTTCCTATTTATTCATCACCAGGACTGCAACTGCCCCCAGGAAGGTGAGCAAGACACCAGCCCTTCATTCTCAGCAACAGCTCCATCTCTTACTAAAGACCAAAATATGGAAGATCCAGGGCATATAAAATCAATTAAGAGAGTTAATATATGCAAAGCACTTTGAACCCCGAATCAAAATTAGCTATTATATCAATAAAAATAATAGCTTCCACTTATTGAGTACCTACTATACAGTAGGCTGTAGGTTAAGGACATGTGCTCTCTAATTTAATCCTAACAGCAAACCCTACAGGGTAGTGATAACTCCCACATTTTACAGATGAAGGTGAGGAAATGCAAATTTTGTTAGTTTCTGCCTTGCTTACAGGCTTTTGCTAATGAAAAGTCATTTTTATTTTATTTTTTTAATAAAGCACTACAGTCCATACTAAGAAGCAAATGCAGTCAAAATTTTTATATGCTTGCCTGACTTGGATAAAGATAAAAAGTCAAGACGAAATACACAGATACATTTTCTGAATTACATATTTTTTTTTCTGTTTACTTGTTGTTGTTTTTCTTCTGAACTTAATATAGCACTGAACTTTCTCACAGAACTATGTGGCTTCCCTGTATACTGCTGGGAGGCAGTTGCAACCCATAGATTCATCCTACAGCAACTTTATGGATCTTCGTGGTGACATATGTACTCCTAAATCCCCATAAGGCCTGTCCCTGACCAATTCCATCCCCTGAACATCCAAGGACAAAAAGATTCATTCCAACCACTCCAGGAGGATTTAAGCAGCAACTGGTGCTCTTCTTGTTGCAGATGCACAACTCCAGGGCCCAGCTTAGCTGTCACACATAAATGTGCAAGACTCAATCTTCAATCAGTCTGTCATAACACCCATCTCTCACCCCATCATTCCTCACGGGAATCAGATGCAAACAAAGGCACAGGTAGCAAAGGGAAAAGGCAGTTATGCTCAGAACTCTGGAAGAAGATTCTGTCTCTGGGTTTTGCCCTTGCTACTATGTTGTGATGCCGCACCTCACATATGCCCGTTTCCACACTAATCCAGTGGTCATATGAAACCATATGGACTTTGAACACCTCCAAAGTGGCCAGAAGGCATACAGAAACCCTGATTTCATAAGAACAGTACTGCTGGATCTCCATAAATCAAGACTATCTCTAATTACTACCCTTTCTAGGGCATGCCCCTAAATCTAGATAGGGGATTCCCTTGGGAACATTGCCTCTTGTTTCAGAAATATGCTGAATATGATCAAATGAGTCTGCCTGCTTTTATCTCAGCAGTGCCTCACGTCACTTCTAAAGTGCCCCATGCTAGGAAGACTGTCTTAACAATAACACAGCACGGCAATATTTGCAGTTCTGCCACTGACAGTAACTACTTATTTCCTTTCCTTACATCTCATTCTAGCACACATTTCCTGGAAGATTACCTACTGCTCCAAAGAGACCTGGCAGATCAAGACTTCTCAAGGGTCTTCCAAAGGGATGTCCCTGAAGCTGACACCAGCAGCCTCTGGAAAGCTTTGTTTCTTTACCTTTCCAACAACAGTGATGTGGCCCCTCTGCACATGTCCCACATAGCCTCTGCTTCCCCCTGTTAAAGGATTATCACATGGTGTTTGTTATGAAATGAATGCTGTATTCCCTCTCTCCTAAATTCCTATATTGAAAAACCCTGAACCCCAATGTGATCCTGCTTGGAGGTATAATCTTGGGAAGGTGATTGGGCTTAGATGAGGTCATCATGATAAAGCCCCCATGATGAGATTATGGGCTCTATAAGGGGCTCTTCTAAGAGGAGGGGGAGATTCTAAAGCATCCTCTCTCCATCAAATGAGGATACTTCAAGAGATTGACTGGAGCTAATAAGAGAGCCTTACTGAGAACCAAATCTGCTGGCTCCTTGATCTTGGACTTTCTACCCTCCAGAACTGAGAAAGTCAATGTCTCTTGTTTAACCCACCCAGTCTGTGGTATCTTGTTATAGCAGTTCAAGCTGACTAAGACAATGTTATAATGATGAATTATATGTCTATACTCCCTACTAGAGACTGTGAGCTCTGTAAGGGAGGCATAAGGTCTAGTTGTGTTCACCACTGCATCCCCGACACCTAGCACAGGGCTTGAGATATAAAGAGGCACTAAAGACACGTCTGTTGCATGGATGAATGGGTGCATGGGGAAGGGGGGAATTAGATGAGCAGGTGAGTGGATGCACATGTACATGAAGAGATTAAGATTTTGAAGAACACTCAATATTGGAGGAAATGGTTATAAGAAAAAATATAGGAAATAAAATGACATAAACAATATGATTTTAATTATGTAAACATTTACACATGATTAAGAATCCGGAAAGAAATATGCTGAAAATGTTAATAGTGGTTATCTCTGGGTGCTAAGATTTGGACAGACTGCTACAGTTTTCTTCATTTCCCAGGTTTCCACAAATTGCATGTGTTACATTTATAATCCATACAAAAAGTACATTTTTAAGATGGAAATTACTAAGAAAGAAATACAGACTACCCTGTGGGGGGTGTGGCTGAAGGAGGTGGGAATTGGGGCGTGGTTCTGGGATATATATTTGTATCTGGCAAGTGGAGACCCCTCTCCGTGCTTCCTGATCATCATGTGAGCTGCTCTCTTCCTCCACACTCTTCCACCATGACATCCTGCTTCACACTGAGCCCTGAGGAATGGAGCCAGCTGTCTATGGGCTGAGACCTCTGAAACTGTGAGCCCTTAAATAAACTTTTCTTCCCCTAAAATTATTCTTGTCGGATCTTTTAATCATAGCAGTGAAAAAACTGACTAAAACAGAAGCCAAGAAGCAAACCGCACCATAAGGAGCCCCTAGCAGGAATCCCTGTACTGGGTCACAGTTTAGCTTTATGGTTAAGAACATAAGGAGGACTGGATTGAAATCCCAGCTCTGTGAGTAATCCCAGCTCTGGGGTAAATGACCAATTTGCTTTAAGCTTCAGCCACCTCACCTGCATACAAAGTTAGGACTTGATATTGTCCTAGGGTAGCTTGGAGACAAAATGGTGGTACCAGGGGGCAGGGACTATTTTTGTCTTGTCCATCATCATATTCCACAACACTAGGCACTAAGCAGATGCAAACTAAAGGAAGAGACATTAATAAAAGTGGAAACTTTCTGAAATCACCTAAGTCAATAGAAAAATAGGACTTCTTTGACCAAAAAAAAAAAAAAATTCCCAGTAAAAGATATCTAGTCCTTAAAGCACAGAACAGTTGTCTTGTGAAGCCAGCTTGGAACAGCCTTGAGATGTATAAATTCATCCTGGGAGTGAGCCTGGGAGGCCATTTACTGCCAGAGGCAGGTGTGGGTGAGAGTAAAAGCGAGCATCCAGTGTGTGGAGACAAGGCTTTGGTTTACCCATCGCCACACAAACAGCCCAAGATACCTGGGTCCTGACCCCACCTCCAAAATCCCAGCTGCTTACTTCCCTAAACAGCTGCCTCCAACTTTTGACTCTGTGACTCTGACCTTATTTACTCCAGCAAACAGAGGAACAGACACAGGCACTGCTCCCACCTGCCTACTTCCTCCATGGGCCTTGATGGGGGCAGGGGTAAATAGAGGAGCAAGGTGGAGGGTGAGGGTTCAACGCCAGATTTACAAGCAGTTTTCTCTAGGGCTAAACCACCATCAGCACACCTGTGGCTGCAACCTCCAAAGCCAAGGCAAAGGAATGTGGAAGGTAAATGATACATCTCGCATCAGCAATGTGTCCAGCAGGGACCATGAGGCTGAGCATTCAAATTATATGATTTTAACTTATTTTAATTTGCAACCCTGAAGAGTAGGTATTTTCACTTTTTTTTAAACCAGGAATTGAATCCAGGGTTTCTTAACCACTGAGCCACATCCCCAGCTCTTTTTATTTTTTATGTCGAAACAAGGTCTTGCTAAGTTGCTTAGGGCCTCCCTAAGTGGCTGGGGCTAGCTTTGAAATTGTGATCCTCCTGCCTCAGCCTTCCAAGCCAGTGGGACTACAGATGTGTGCTACCTGGCTTCATCCTGTCCAAGTTTATTTGACTCCTTATCCCACCTTTGCCCAAGGCGCTGGGCAGCCCCCTTCCCCCCTAAATACACTCATCTTATTCCACTTCCCCTTTGTGCACTATATTGCCAGCCACAATGGCCCTATCACCCTCTCCTTTCCTATCCCTGGGTCTTTCCTTTATGGCAATAGTATTCCAATGACAGGGCAGATGACTATTCATTTACGGGTTGTTTCCCATCCAGGATATGTGTTCCATGAAGGCAGTAACTACGTCCATCATTTACACCTCTAATCCCCAGGAACTGACACTGAGTTCCGGCTCAATCCTATCTGTGGAATGAATAAATGAATGAATGAACAAACAAATGAAATGAATGAACAAACAAACAAACAAAATGAACGCACGAATAAACAAACTGCTACCCATACTTGATCCCTAGATATTTCAGAAGGACCAAATACCATCTTCCTAGAGTTGAGCAAAAACTTTAATAATACATATACATACACACACACACACAAATTTATTACCCACTTTAAATTCTTGAAAAGTAAGACTACAAATCACCCGCCAGTCTTTTCCAATCACAGCATAGCCCTACCCTGTAGAAAAATGATGGCTGCCTTCATACCGAGCCCTGTGCATTTCATTTCTAAATGGTACTGCCACTTTGGTTTATCTGCCATTTGATACCCAAGTGACCTGATGGAAAAATCCACAAAAAGCCAAAGAAAAATACAGTCATTTTTATAAAGCCTTTGGGTTGGGGTGATTTCACGAAAATCTGCAGAACATGAGGAGCTTTTACACAAAGGTTCCACAGCCCTGGTGATAGTGGCCAACAGACAATGGGGTAAATTTACCCAGTCTTCTCATGTAACACCTATGCTGCTGGTACATAAGAAGGGCCAAACTCAGAACCACCCCTCCTGGGGACTCTGCTGTCAGGACTGTGCTCAATACTTAGTGCTTATCGCACACGGCCCTGTGGCAGTAGCTACCTTTTCATACTGAGTAGCAGGCAGGATTTAAAAGCCAAGCCTTGGGATTTGGTAAAGGTGGATTCCAACCATGACTCTATGCTTGTGTGGCCTAAGTTGCCTCACCTATGAAATGGAACTGATAAGAGGTGCAGAGAAGACAAGGGGCCTGGAGGCCCACAAACTGTCCACAAGTGCTCACTGCAGGGGTGCTGTCATTGCCCCTGATGGAACGGAGCTCCTCACAGAAGGAATCCTGCCCAAGCACCCAGCACAGAGCCTGCACTCAGCAGGGCTTTAGGTCATGCTTTGATGAGGACATTGACCCAGCATTGGGGCTGCATGGACAGAGCACTCAGCTTCTAGCAGCTGCTCCTTGCTCAGCAGCCCCTCCACCCCGGCTGCATTTCTCAGCCCTGGGCCTCTGCCAAGACTCTTCTGAGGGCAACGCTATGGTGGGTGAACAGATTAAGGGAAGCCTCCACCATTCCCTTTGTCACCTCCAGAGTCTCTGTCAGCTTCAGTTAATCTTGGTTTCTTCTCAGCCTTTGAACAGACTCTATGGTCAAGTGCACACATGCACATACACACACACACACACACACACACACACACAGGGGCTCTGTCTCAAACCTGTATGAGTCACGTTTTAGAAGAATTCTAGAATTTATTTTAGAATTTTCGAAAGCCGGTAGCTCCTCTTCCCTGCAAGATTTCCCTGTTTAAATAAAGAACCCTGAGATGTTACTTTAAAAGAAATACTGACATTGGAACAACCTCCCCTTTTAGAGGGTCCTAGGCTAAAATTCTCCTTCAAAAAAAAAAAATACCAATTGTGGAGAAATCTGCCTCCTAATCCATTCATAAATCAGACATTCAAGTCTTAGAATAATTTCCCTATAATTCATGTTAATCATTCCACTCTCGTAGCATGAATCATCTGTTTAATGGAAAACTTTCACCACAACGGGCAAGAGCCACTGGATCTTGCTTTAAAAATCTCTCCAGAGCTCAGAAGGTTTTCCATTATTGACAGAAAAGTTACTGTATTTTTAGCAGGCACTTTAAATATTACTCATGCAATCAAAGTGTTTTCCTAACTCAACTTATACAGTTTTCAAACATGTATTACAGTTGACCTTATTAAATATTCTGTAGCGTCACTTACACACAGCGGCACACAAAAGTACAGCCCCCAAACTTCTCGCAGCACTGGGAAAAAGAAAATCCTCAGGAATTGTCCCAGAGGGAATGGCCAAGGCTCTGTGCTGGGTATTGGTTCCCTTGGGGGGAGACAGGGATAAGGGACAGGCTTCCAGAGGAGTTCTCTTTATGGAGGTGAATGAACAGACAAACAGAGCAAAGGTGGAGGCTCTTTGTGTGCTAATCAAGAAAGTCATGGACATCTCTCCAAGAATATTCTCCCATGGCTCCAAGGACAAGGGAGCAGTTTGCAAAATCGTATTAAGTTCTAAGATGTTACAGGGGAAACGGGACAATTTTGACATTTTCAAAATAGAAAACTTGAGACTGTCTCAAGTCACTGGGTATTTATTCTATCTTATCAGAACCTGTAAGCTCGAAAACTTACCCTAAGTAGCTATCATTTATTGAATACTCATCCCCAGGCATTGTAGTAAATAGTGTAGAGATAAATAAGATCTCATTTCATCCTCACAGTAACCCCAAGAGGGTGATACCACCATATTTAATTTCCAGATAAGATGGAGATGTTAACACACTTGCCCATGACCCAGGAAGAGCCAGGCAGGAGCAGAGCATGCTGGCTGGACTCTAACCCCTGTGCCCTAGATCCTTTCACCAAACTGGCCTGGAAGGCCAAAGCTCAAGGCCTGTTCCATGCCAGCTCTATCACGTGGGATTTTGTTCAGCGGAAAGGAGTCTGTATCATCAACACTGACCAACTGCTTGTCAGATTAGTTGAGCTCCTTTGAATGGGCAGGTCACTGAGTAATGTGGAGACATGAATGATTAAACAGGGGTTGGTGACTACATAGCAGTTGGGGCAGGGGAATCTGTCATAGGCCTCTGCAGGGGAAGTCAGAATCAGAGGGAAGAGAAGCCAGCTTGGAGAAAAGGTGAGAAAGGGCGATAGATAACTAAGTAGGGACCACTGTCAGCAAAACAAGGAAAAGAAAGAAAGACCAAGCAAATAAAAATAGCAAATGTTTGTGGTTTCAATTTTTAAACATCAGACCTTAGATTGCTTAAATTGCTGAACCACAATTGCAAGCACCTGGGGCAGGGGTGAGGGGCAACTGGGTAAAATGGCAGTGACTCTGGACTTCTAAGGTTCCCATCTATTCCCCTACTTGTGTGTTTTATAGTATATGAAGTAAGATGGCCTGGACTGCACTTGCCTTCTCAGCCCTGGATGCAGGAAAGGGGTGTGCCTGTTATTCTGCTTTGCCTCCGTTGTATGGCTTCGCCATCTGAGCTAACACGCTCCCTTTTGCTACCCAGAGCAAAACACCGAGGATCACCAAGTGGCAACAACTGGTTCAAAACACATGATCCACAGAAGGAGTCCCAGCCTCTCCTCAACCCCCATACGGCTACATACAACACCCCTTAACAGCCACACTCACCACTCCAGGCAACACTCAGAAAGAGGAAGCAGCCCCCGTCGGCAAGAAGAGCTCTATGCATGGAGCAAAATAAAGTTGACGCTTAAAGAATTCAAGTCACTGGGTATTTATAGAGCAGCCCCAGGAGATCGCAGCCCAAGATGAGACAGATGGGCAATACTTTCTCTTGAGAAGTTTATAGTTCAATGGAAAAAATATAAACTGTTCAAGACATGCCCCAGGAACACCAGATGAGCTCGCAGACACCAGGAAGAGACCACTGAAGTGCCATAATGTGATCTATTACCACCAGGATCGTCACATGTTAGGCTCTCCGTGGCTTGGCTGCCCATTTTTATCTGTCCACAGCCCTTCATGCCAAACCTTCTAAACCACACACTCCAATAAAGCTTCTCAGCCCAAAGGGTTTGGAAACATCCCTGTTGCATCTTCTTTCACATGTTAATTTGGGGTCAACTATCAAGAACTATGCCAATCCTTTGGGATACTAAGGTAAAGAGAATTCCTGCCCTTGAAGTCAGAGCACCTACCACCCTGGTAGGAAAAATGGGTTGTTACTAAGGTGAGGACAAAGGGGACTGGGGTCCACTTCTAGTTAGGCAAATTCCATGGGAATTTCTGGCCCTAAGTCTGCTCTCCAGGTTTCTGGCTACTTAACCCCCTCCAACCAACACCAATGGGCAGCTGCCCAATCACACAACCTCTCACAACACTGCTTAAACTCAGAGTAACACTTGATCCTAGAAGGCACACTCAGGAGCCCAAAACAGTCCAACTGAATTTTCTGGCTCAAATATGTGTACCTTATGGTCACAGAGACTGTGGTCTGCTCGTGACAGGCAAGTGGACCAAAAAATGTTGAGCCAGGGTAAGAATATTCGTTTCAGACCTGAGCACATTGAAAAACAAGCACAGAAACTCCAGGTGCTTACGTAGGAGAATAAACCAGGTGAGCAAAAGAGAGAGGAGAGAGATTATATTACAATTAATGATTAAATTACAGCTGGAAAGTGCCAAGAAGGAGGGGTACATGGAGTTCTGAGAGGAAACAGTGAGCACTGATGACCTCATCTGAAAGATCCTTAAGACGGCTCAAGGGACCTGAAAAAAGAGTGAGAGCTAACTACACAGAGACGATGATCCAGGCAGAAGAACAGCAGGCACAAAGGTCCCATGCAGCCCCCAACACAGCTGGCCAGGCTAGAGAGCAGGGCACAAGGGTACAGACTCCACATTCCACATGCAATATCAGGGCATCACAAACTGCTAGAAGCCCACCCTGCACCAAGGTCAAGGACCCTGCTACCCTTCCTCCCCTGAAGTCTCTTGGGCTGCTCTTCACCAGGGGTGGCTGTCCCTGCTGCCTCCATCCCCACTGCATCTCCCTTCATGGCTACACACAGGACTGTGTGCTCTGGAGGATCTGTGATCTGCTCCCTGATTAATCTTGCTGTATCTTATTAAAACAGCCTGGTGCCTGCCTGGTGTTATTCTGCACAGAGCAGCAGGGTTCGTGAGACAAGAGGCAGCTGGGTGAGCTGCATTTCATTTCTTTTGTGTTGGAGGAATGACCTAGATGCTGCTCTGTACAACAGACTCATACTTGCAGACCTTAACCCTTTCTTTGCCATCCAGCCTGACTCTCAGCAGGCAGCAGAGGTTGGGTGCCCAGTCCAGTGGTGTCAGCTTATAAAGTAGGCTGAGCTGGACCCATGAGGAAGAGGACAACATCACACTCCCAGGGCTGTTCCAGATGACCCAGGCCATGCCCTCTATGGGTGGGTGCTTCTAGAGAGGTCAGGTATGCTGACTTTTCTAGGAGCCGTCATTCAGACTCGTGCATAGGACCTGAATGAAGACAACAGGGAGTGACTCATGGCCTCCTCCGTGATCTTCTGTCCTTAGTGATTTGCACCCCAGCCTGTCATGTCCATTCATTCACTCTGAGGTATCTCCTCAAGGTCTACTCTCCATACAGCTTTGTGAGGGACCCAGAGATAAACAACAGAACCATAAGAGATCCTCCCAAGGAGGCCACAAATTAAACAACAATAACAACAACAACCCACAAGCAATAACCACACAGAAGTAGAGAGGAGCTAAAGAGACCACTAAACAGTTGGTACCCCCAGATTGGCCTGGGGGTGCCACTTACTGACTGGGGACCTTGTGTCAGTTTCTCAATATTGTAGACCACTATTTTAGCTCAGGCTACCTGAACAAAATACTATAGACTGGGTGGCTGAAACAACAGGAATTCATTTTCAAAAATCTAAGATCAAGATGCTGGCCAATTCAGTTCCCTGATGAGGGCTCTATCCTTGGTTTGCAGAAGGCTGTCTTCTATGTCCTCAAATGACCAGAAGAGAGAGAAAGCAAGATCTCTGGTGTCTCTTCTTATAAGGTCGCAAATCCCATCATGAGGGACCCACCCTCATGACCTCATCTTAACCTTTTCACCTCCCAACGGCCCCATCTCCAATACCATCATGTTGTGGTTTAGGGCTTCAACATGAATTTGGGAGAGAGGTACAGAGATACCTGGGATCCCCCAGTTACAGCACTGAGCACACTGCCGTGCCATGTAAATGCCACACTAGCCTGCCTAAGTATGCAAGTATGCCTCAGGTCAACAGCAGATAGAATTTGCCTCCCAGACCCCAGCCTGCCTCTCAGCACAAGTCAAGCCCAACAGATTCTGCAGCCCCTCTGGCTCCCTGCCTCCACCTGCTGAGCTGGAGCGTGACTTGGAATTGAACTTTTCCCCCTCCGGGGGTCTGAAAAGAAAATGAAAGCACAAGAGATGTGATTAAATGCTGAGCTGGTCATCATGCCACGATCCGACAGTCACACGCCGACCAAATCCGGTGATTTTCCACCTCTTAATCACGTCCCTGCCAGATTTAAAATGCAATGAACATCAATGAGAACAAATGCTAATAAGGCTCTAACAGCCATCGGATGTCAAGAGGTGAGGAATAAACCTTGCATATTTTGACTGAAAGGGGGTCAAAGAGGAAATAACCAGGATACTAAATAGAAATCTTTTATTCAACGGCAGCGGCTTCCCTGAAAGGCAGCTGCTCCAATCAGTGACACTCACTCATTAAAGAACCTGCTGGGCAGTGTCGCGCGGCAACAGGACACCCAGCTCTGTGACATGTATCTTTCCTGCAATTTAGCTCACGTGTTAAAGTCACCAGCAAATTTACATCAGGCCTCAATGGAAGAGAAGGTCCTTTAGTGACACACACCAGTGCAGTCATTGGAGTTCAGCTGTGGTTAGATTTTTTTTTTCCAAGAAAACAGTGGAGTTTTCGAAATGTTGTACCAAATGCCTCCCTTCAGCAGCATTGGCAAAGTGAATGTGTTGATCAAGTGTCTCCACCTCTCCAGTCTCCTGCAAAGACTTCTAGTGGACAGGCCTCGGGCCAATGGAAGAATCACACCAGATCTGCCTGGCTGAGACAGAAGGCAGGCGCAGGACCACAGCTGTGCTGCTCTCAAGCTGGTCAGAGCCTGGCCACCATGGAGTTCATGCTGGGTCTGAAGCCCAGTTCAGCCTCAGCATGAAGATTCTCAACCATTTACTGAGTTTCCTGTACCTCTCCAGGGTCTCCGACATTCTGAAATACCCAGTCTGTGTTGCATAAGGTTCCAGGATTGCAAGAAATTTGGTTTCAATTTTAATGAGGCAGAATAGAGACTATGATAACTTCAGAATCAGACAGACCTGGGTTCCAAGCTTAGCTCCCTCACACCCTGGCTAGAAAACTTTGGGCGTGTTACCTATTCTAAATCTTGCTCACTCCACTGTAAATTGGGAAGGCCAGCACTAGTCCTGAGAACCATCATGAGCATTAAATAAAGGAAGATATGAAAGCACTTACCATAGAGCTATGATAAAAGTGTCATAAAGGTTAGCTATTTATAACTGCTTACATAAAAAAATTGATTTTTTTGATCCATTATAATAGTCAAAGTAGCTGGGAGAATAAGCAAACCTCTGGGGATTCTACAGAGCAATTTGCAGGGAGAAGCCTTCCCTTTAGGTAACACGGTTTGCTCAGTAGTGAACAACCAACCATTAAAAATACAAACAGGGAACCAAGGTGAGTAGGATTACTTATAATACCTGAGCACCCCAAATTACATACAACCTCTCAGGAAGGAGGAAGATCAGTTCACCTACAACCACAGCCCAGATGTCTCCAACCCAAATTTTCTCAGCTTAGGTTGTCACCTTGGATGAGAAAATGAAGATGAGATGGCTGTGAATGCTTAGTACATGCCAGGTACCAAGCTAAACATCATTCACTCTGTAACCACTTAACCCTCAAAATGACCCAGGAAGAAGAGGCTGTTATCATCCTTAGTCAAGATGGGCACTGTTCGAGAGCATTACGCCAAATTTGATCACAAATGTGAGCCATGGATTTACTTTAAATTTTCTAGCAGCCACACTAAAAAGAAACAGGCAAAAGCAATTTCAATATTTAATTTAACCCAACACATCTAAAGTATCATTTGAACATACCATCAATATTTTAAAGTATAAATGATTATTCATATTAAGACTTCAAAATCTAGGGTCTGTGTTTATGCTCATAGCACATCTCAACTCAGACACAGACTTATTTCAAGGGTTTTGTAGCTGCTCCTGGCTGGTGGTTACTGTACTAGATATAAAGGTTAAAAGAGTAATGAAGGAAGCCAGCCAGGACCCCACTTGGACTCAGGTAGGCTGTGTCTAGGGCCCATTTCCTAAGTACTACATTTTGCAGACTCGACTCTGCTGAATCCACCACCTTCCCCAAGAAACAGGAACATTGTCCCTCATCACAGGGACTTCACACCCTGTCCTGCATGATAAGAAAGCACAGAGAGACACCTGCTACCTAACTCTTAAAGGTAAATCCTGACAAGGAACCATGACTAGACCCTGTTGTAAAGGACTCCAGGGTGATAAATAGCTAGGAAGAGGACCCCAGCACTTAAGCAATAGCATCCAATTGATGTCAGAGGGTGGTTCCTGGACTATCCAAAAAGAGAAAAATCAACTCTGTAATCAATTGCAGAACAAGAGGGTGGACATTACAGAGATTAGCTATGATTGGGTAAGAATTCAAATACAAAATATCAGAAAACAACACAGGAAAGCACAGAATAAACGAGGAGACAATACATACTTCAGTAGCAATGGGTAAATATATATTTAACTGGAGACAGAGCAGGAAATGGATTGGGGGCAGGCAAAGAAGGCCAGGAGAAGAGCAGCCACTAACTGTCCCATGTCTCACATCATACAGTCTTGAATTGTCACCTCAAAAACAGGGCAATAGGGGGCTGGGATTGTGGCTCAGCGGTAGAGCACTTGCCTAGCTCGGGCGGGACCTGGGTTCGATCCTAAGCACCACATAAAAATAAAGGCATTGTGCTGTGTCCATCTACACCTTAAAAAATAAATATTAAAAAAAAAAAAAAACCAGGGCAATGCTTAGGGACAGAAACTTTTTCAGCTACCATTTGTGATACAATAGCATAGTGGCAATGAACTTGCTGCCAATCATGTTGTGAGTGAAAGCGCGTTCAAGAACAAAGATGGCCTTAAAAGTCTTCATGAGGTTAACACAATCCACAATCTCTTCCCACAGTGTTTCCTAGTGGGAATTTAAATAGAAATTTAAAGAGAAAGAAGATGAAAATCCCCAAAGCATGGACAGTCCTTGGCTTAACTGCAGGACCAATGCAAGGTTCCTGTAGCAAGGTTGGGTTTCACCTTCCACTCTCCCACCCCCCTATAGAAAGTTTCAGGACTGAAATGTCTGCCCATTACAGGTAGCACCAGGACGAAGGACTAGACTGATATCCATCACAAGTCCTCTGCCTTTCCAGGTCATCAGGGGGCAGCCAAGACCTGGGGCCACACAGATAAGGCTCCTGAATGACCCCACCTGGGGAGCAGGCAGCATGTTCCACATGCTTCCCACAGCATACCAGGCCCACAACCACAGGGACAGACAACCGCTTAGCATCACATCCTGTCTCCTCTATCAGCCCAAAGGGACCTCCATCCCTTCAAGAAAGGCCTCCAACTCTTGTATAGGGGACAGGTGTCATCAGGATCTGGTATCCAACAGATCTGGCTCACATGTGGCCTCATGTGAGTTATGTAACTGCTCTAAGTTCCAGTTTTTCTTATTAAATAAAATCATTCATTCATTTTAAAAACAGTAATTTAGCTTATATTCTTCTAGCTCCTAGCAATAATAGTAATGAAAAAAGAACCCGCCCCCCATGAAATTTACTTCTAGATGGAAGGGGGAGGTGACCAGTTCACAAATAAACACATGTAAACAAATACAATAACCATACCTACCTCACAGAGCTTTGTGAAAATTAATACAACACATCCAATGTAGACTGTATGCACTAAATAAATGCTATTTGCTGTCATTACAAGTAGTAACAATGTAATACCTAAACCTTCCAGCTACACCTGAGTCTGGGCCTGGATCCAAAAGTCCAATTTGGTTGGAAGCCAAGGTAGAATAAAAGCACAGAAGGGGCTTCATTCTTCATGTCCTAATGTCTTCCTGGATTCCCAGTATTTATGCCATAAGAACCTCCTGCCACAAAGATGCCACAAAGATGCCCCAGATGGTTTTCTTCAACAAACTCAACAGTCCTGCCAAGCCCAGATACATATTAAAAGGTGAGTCTGGAAAATAGGGCTCTGGGGATAGAGTTCCACCAGCAGGTGTGTTGTTAGTCAACTTTTTATCACAGTGACAAAATGCCTGAGAAAAACAAGAAAGAGATATTTTAGCTATTTCAGAAGTTTCAGTCCGTGATTGGCCAGCTCCATTGCTCTGGGCCTAAGGTGAGGCACAACAACATCATGGTGTGAAGTGTGGCAGAGGTAAGCTACTCAGCTCATGGGAGACAGGAGGAGAGGGCGGGGAGAGAACAAGGAAGAGGCCAGAGTTAAGATACACCCTTCCAGGGAATGACCCCAGTGACCCACTTCCTCCACCTAGAATCCCACCTCCTACAGTTTTCACTACTTTCCAATAATGTCCTGAAATTATGAATCTGTAATGGATTAATCAGCTGATGAGGTTAGAGCCCTCATGATTCAATCACTTCCCCAAATCCCCTCTAAACACTGCTGCATTGAGGATCAAGTCTTCAACACACAGGCCTTTGGAGGACATTCAAGATCCAGACCATAATACCAAAATAGTGCCAGCTTTCTACCGGGTCCATGTCACGCAACATGCCTGTCTCCAAACTAGCAGAGAGAAAACTAACAGAGAGAAAAGTCTCAGAAACACTCCAACAGTCTGTGGCATATCACATATTCATGTGACTTTGGAGACAGTAGGGGCAGGGAGGAGTTAACCCTGTCACTGGCGTGAAGCCAGCCTTTCCAGTGGTGCCCTGGAGAGTACTTGGAATGGGCAGAGACAGAAATGATGCCAACTACAATGATGACAGCAGCATTACCACAGCATTTCTGACCCACATGGCTGAATGTGCTGCACTTATCTTAACCCTATAATATAGGAGCTCATTTTTTTTAACATCTCCATTTTGCAGATAAGGAAAGTAAGGTTAAATAATTTGCCCAAGAAGGCACAGCAAGGAGAAACTTAGCAGGCAGTCCAGTTCCAGAAACCAGGTCCTAAACCAGGGAGGTAAACCACAGGAGAAATGGCCGACCACAGGAGAAAGGGAGACAATGAGGTCAAGTCCAGCCACCTGTGCCCAGTTCAGTCACAGCTATTCTGTGAACAGAATCATTTCTATGAATGAAATTTTCTTTGGATAAAAAGAGAGATCCACTGCTAATCCTTTAAAATTACTCAAATGAATGATGGCAAATATCAGAAAATGACTTATATGCCAAACTTTACAAAAAAATGTCAAAAAATAAATACCCAACAAAATTAGGATAAACTGTGGTAGTAAAGTTACATAAAGAAATATAATAGAACAATGAAAATGAAAATGAGCCATTGACAGACACCATAACATGACCATCTCACAGACATGATGAGTGAGAAAAGACAGATAAATAAGTAAATAAGATATATTCTGTATTTATTTGGGTGCTAGGGATTGGATTTAGAGGTGCTGCAGCACTGAGCCACATCTATCTATTTACTTGTTTTTTGATACAGGATCTCACTAAGTTGCTGGGACTGGTTTCCAAATTGTGATCCTCTTGCCTTAGCCTCCTGAGCCAATGGATTAGAGGCTGTCACCACTGGGTCTGGCTATATAGTCTCATTTTTTATCAAATTCAAAAATAGGCAAAAACTAATATCTAGTGATAGAAGTTAGAGGGTGGTCATTAGTAAAGGAGTACTGCTGTGAAGGGCATGGTAGGAGCGTATTATGGGGAGCTGGAAATGTTTTATATCAATCTGGATGAGGCTAGGGAGGAGTATTTAGAGGTATATATATACACTGATGGTATATTTAAGATCTCTATACTGTTTATCTATGTATATGATAACCCAAAATAAAGACTCAAGAGTATCTCAATAAATTATTTGATCCAAGATTCTACTTTTAGGTCAGAATGATCTCAGACTTCTTGAAGAAAGAAAGCAATGGTCTGTCTTGGTTCTAAAAGACAGACTTTTAAAAAAATAATTCCCCCCCAAATATTTCAGCAACAATAATAAAACACTCGAGCAATGGAGTCAGCTCACAGGAGCCTTGTGCTCTAGCTTTGCATGGGCTATGTATGACCTCCAGCCACCCTCAGCCCACCTGCTGGGGAGAGCCACAGTTTGATTCTCAGAAGACATGTCCACAGAGAACAAAGCCCAGTCTGCCACTTCAAAGAGGCTTAGAAGAATATTCCCTTCCTATGCACCTAGGAACATCAGGTCTTTTAAGAAGGCACCACAAGAAACTCAAAAGCAATCTAAAAAGCATTGAATGCAATAAAACTGTCAAGGGCCATCTCAACAACCAAGCTCATGAGGTAAAATGGGCATAGATAACAAAAGGAAACCAATGGCCCACCAGGCTCTCACTATACAACAGACCACTGCAGGCATACTTGCCTCTAATTATTTCCAGGTTCGGGAGCAAGCTGGGTTTAGAATAAAAGTCCAGGCACATGCCCAGTTACAGCCCCAGCAAGGAATCCAGAACCCTGGGTATTTCTGGTCCTAGCAAGAAGTAGCACAGGTGCCCTCAGGCCACCTGCCACCCTCCCCCAACAGCCAACACCCGGCTGCCTCTCCCTCCCACACTTCCCAGCTTATTAAAAGTGAAGCTGGCCTGCCAAGAATCACAGGCTGTGTATGCTCGGCTTTCTTGCTGTCAGTGTGAGTGGTTTTGATGCAAGAGGCAAAGGAGTAATGAGAGTCACTTGGTTTGATCACAATCACACTCTGATTTGAATTGCAGTTCCGCAATTACAAGGTCCTCAGTCAGTAGAGCTCTCCCAGGGTTTTCGGGGGGGGGGGGGTAGTTAAAAAGGAAATTAGACCCACCAGATGAACAGGTTTCACTCTTAAGCTCCTTGTGGAAGAGTCTTTGACACAGAAACCCTCTTCTAGTGCAGGGAGGAAGCAAAGAAACCTTATGGGAAAAGTCACTTCTAGATCTATCTCATTTTCAGGCCATTGTTTTCCCTTTGGATCAGTTTCTTTTATTAAATACATCTGTATGCTGGATCTCTGTGATCCTCCATTTTTCTGATGTACCTCTGAACAGACTGATTAAACAAACAAACAAACAAAAAAACACATTAAGAGGTCAACAACAACCTGTCAGCCGCTGTTAAGGATGGTGGGCAGGACCACAAGTGACCCATGCATTCTTCAAACGTGTGCATTAAAAGGGCAAACAGAGTATCAGTGGTATATTCTGTACATTGTTTTTGCTGCAGATTCTCAGCAATATGTCACTGTTGCTTCTCTAACCCATGATAGAGAGACTAGCTTGGAGTTCCCTAAGGCCTGCGTTCTTCTTGCTCTACAAAAGGGTAAATATAATTATTTGTGGGCTTCAGAATGAGAAGGAGGAACAGATAGATAAGCCCTACTCTGATTTTTGTATTTTCAATTTCTTGGCCCAATGAGGAAAATTTAACTTAGCAGTACATCCAAATGGAAAGAGGCAAAGGTCTGTGCTTCAAGCCCTGAGCCAGGGGATGGCCTTACTCAGGCTTGGAGAAGTGGTCAAGGGTGCTCTGTGGCTGCCAATGGGGGAGCTGGACTCCTGTGGGACATAGGGCTCGGCAGGGCAATGAGCTCATGTGGGGAAGGCCTGGCGGTTGCCCAGGAGGAGGGAGCATTCCGTGCCAGGCCCTGCAGGACTCCTGCTCCCCCATCCTGAATCTCACAGATCCTGACCACAGAAAGGGCTTTGAGGAGTGCCTGATACTGTTTTTCTCATCTATCTCAGCAAGTTATGTTTAAAGTTGATTTAACTTTAGGGGGAACAAAATGTAATGTATGACATCTTACTAAGTATCAAGGAACCATTTGTTCCTGTTACATTATTTTTTAATTTTCTACAAGGAACAAGTATTACTTGTGGAATAATAAATTAAGTTTTTGGAACAAGGCAAGACATAAGCAATTAAATAAGCTGACAGATAAATCGTTGGAGGGGGTCTACTTCTTATGCTTCGGCATGACCACCAGCTGCAGTGGAATTCAGAATTCTCTGACATGTTCAGAAGAAACTGTCTGACATTCTCTGTAATGGACAAATTCCAAAGTCAACAAATTAGCCAAGTCAGTGCTGAAAGTAAGTCTGTGTCCTAAAGAGAAATCAGAGATGGTTTTAAAAGAAATCAGACAGGACTAAATGAGAATCAGGAGATGGAGCAGCTGGAAGAAATGCAAAGCAGTCACCTCTTTCCTTCTACCCCTCAGCTTTGTTCTGCATGGGAATTACCACCTAAAGGAAACTTAGGCTGTGACAGCCACAGGAACAGGGATGGGTTCTGGTGGCTCTGCAGCTGGAGGAGGAAGTATAGTCTAGTGGGAGGTGGGAGAGAAGTAACACTGAAGATTCAGGTGGGACTGGCACAGCCACTCCACCTCTATCGACTATGAATGGGCACGTTGATCAGAAACCACCTCAAATGGTGGGCTAAATGACAATAAGCTGTCTCGTGCACTGAGGGGTACAGTCTCTAAGCTGGAAACAGGAATGAATCCAAAGGTCCTTCATGCAAATGAGGTGGAATCCCCACCTGAGATGGAGAAGAACCTAAGATGCTAAGGGCTACACTCTGATGGCCTCTTTTTAAGCAAATCAGCCAGACAGGGTTCCATGACCACAGGTGAGCATGTGTGGTTCCAGGTAATCCTTCCTCGTGGCCACAGTCAACCAAGCCAGGGCTGGGTACCCAAGGCAAAGCCTGTCCTTTACAGACTAGCAAGCAACATGATCATTAGAAGTAACACAGGGTCCTCTTAGAGAGTCTGAATGAGGCTGAAGATAGAATGAGCCAGCAGCCAGAAAGAGAAAAGCAGCAGAGAGGCAGCAAAGTCACCAGGGAAACAAACTGTTATCTTCTGAGATGTCCACGGAGCCAACCCCCCAAGACAGATGGCTACCGGATCCTGAGCCCAGGGCTCCTTACGGATGGCCAGTGGCAAGGTTTGGTTTTCGTGCAATTAAAGCTGTTTCCTGAGCCTCTTCAACTATCCTCCCCCCTGTAACTCTGCAGTATATTCAGGTCTTCTACAGGATCCTGAGCAAGCCTCTGCTGCTAGCAGCCTGGATATGCACTGTCCCATCACCATCAACCTAAAACACTTGACTATAGGACTGGGGGGATGCTATGCAAATAGCAGTTGGCAAGGAGTACCTGCCACTCCACCCCCACCCTGGGACTGATAATGTCAAGTTCATGTTTTGAAGTTGACAGAATGAAAACTCATTCTAGATTTCCATCACAACAGACTAATCATTTCAAGAGAGTTTCATCATAATGAATCTATTTTAATCTCCTTCAAACACAAGTCAGATCAAACATACAGATTTATCTTCACTGGGAAAAAATAATCCTGAGTAATATACGAATGTATTTCTGAGCAATCCCATGGCTTTAACAAAAAAGGGAGGGTTTAATGTTGAAAAAGACACTGCACAAGTGACAAGGTCTCATAATACCTTTTCCCACCCACCCCCACAAGCTTCTGAGTACCATTCATTGCTAACCAGAGGGATTTCAGTTCTACTTAAAAAATAATACAAGACAAGTCAGTGATTTTAAACTTCACTCATTTCTTTGGCTTAACAGTCATAAATCACACATTAAATCAGCACCTAATTTGAATATGAAATGTTTCTTGGAATGAGCCAAAATATACCTGCCATTACTGCTACGTCAGTCACTAGCCAGGGCTTGAATGGCAACAGAAGCTATGGGGTCAGTGGCATCTAAGACTCTCTTCTCTTCCTGAAGTCCAAATAAACTCATCTCTCAGGTAATTCAGACTTCAGTGGTGGATCAATTCATGAGCCCCAATGGTGATGGCACTAAAACCAATTCCCCTGCTCAGACGGAATCATCAAACTAAATACTGCCACTTTAACACTTAGTGGGCAAGAATTAGAATGTCAGGGAAGAGCTTTCCAAGCATTCATCACTCTCCTTTTTTCCTCTAAAGATAATCATATAGCAACTCCCTGAGATCCACACTGAATAAACTCAGCAGACCAACCAACAGCCTGGCAGAGCGAATGCTCCATTCGTGGCTTAGGCTTCGGGTACGGTGTAATACACGCACCCTCCACCAGGAGGAGAGCAGAGAGGCGGGGCTGGGACAGGTCAGACAACACCCAAAGCTGAAAACGGATATAATCCAACAGGAAGCTCAATGGTGGAATTGCTTCTTTGGCATCGTCCTTGCGATACCTTCCAGGTGCACTTTTCTAAGCAATGAGAAAGAGAAGGCAGAAGACAAAGTGCCTGTAGGTATCTAATATAGACATGTGAGCTTCTGAAGGAGGCCAGGGCTAGGAAAGTGAGGGGACCCGGTGGGCAGCACTGCCCAGAGAAGGAGCTTAACATTTAAAATAAAGCATGTGATATGACAGGGCTTCAAAGTCTGGTCAACTGGGTCATGATCCATGACAATTATGAAACAAGTAAAGCTTCCCCTTCCACAGTCTACATGTAAACACCAGCCAGGCAGCATCTTTGGTGACCCCCCACCTAGCCTGCTCCTTCCAAGCAGCACCTCAGGCCCCAGAAGCAGCAGTTAAAGCACAATATTTGGAGTCAGAAAGATGATGGGTACCAAAGGCAGCACTGTCCCTTGCTGTGAGTCCTTGGGCTAGTCTCTTAAGACTTCAGACTTGAGCTTCCTTTTTCCCTCTGGAAAATGGAGATGTGAGGACTTATCTCAAAGAACTGCTGGGATGTTCAAGTTTAATTAAAACGTGCAAAAAAATGTTAAAATCTTAGCACAATGCCTAGTAGGGCTCAACAAATGGCAACTTCAATCATCTCTCCCCTCCCCACCCTCTGGCCCCCCCACCCCTCAGTTTCCCCTGTAATCTGATGAAGTGCCATTTCTGAAAAATCTGGCAGCATTTCAACCATCCTTACATGCAAAGAAAGTGAGGAACAGGTTTTCAGGAAACCTTGGGCAGCTCTCTGACTACCTGCCTCACTCCACAAATGTATGTACGAGTCCAGCCAGCCTATGTGCAAGGCAGGTTTTGCAGGGTGGTCCAATCAGGGTGATTTCCTCTTCCCTGTTAAAACAGCCCCCAAACTGAGACAAACCAAGGCCATGCAAGAATGAAGAGAACAGTGGCCCAGGCTTGGGCCAAATGGGAGTGTCCACTGATGAGGAGAGAAATGATCCTGGAGGAGTCTGAGCCACAATTAACTGTGAAGGCCCTGGAGATCCAGACCATTCTCTGTGCCAACAGGCACCTATGACAGGCCTTTAGGTGCTGCAGCCTGAGAAGGTCAGCCAGTGGCCTCCTCTCAGGATGTGCATCCACTCCTTGGGCCTTGGGGTCAGTTTTACCTCCTGGCTTTCCCTGAGATCTCTGAATTATGTGCAATTTTAAACAAAGTACCTAAACTCAGCACTGGCTCCTTCCTCACCAGTCAAACCAAAGTCAGTGTTCTTTCAAGGACAACAGAAGGCATATGCTGTCCTCCATATCCCCCAGACCTGTTATCTCCACAGCCTGTGCTCCAGGCTATGTTTTCCAGGGCCACCCTCTAAGTCCTCAGCTGGCAAAAGCTACATGGGCTCTGTTCCAGCTAAAAGGGTCGTGACCAGGGACTGTCAGCCCAGCAAGGACATATGTCCAGTAAACTCCCTGTGGGGATTCCACCTGGACCTGTGGACACAAGAGGCAGAGGGGTGCTTGCCCTCTGTGACTGAGAACAAAGCATCTGATAATCATAAAAGCTCACTTAGAATTTGCTCTGCCCATAACAGTGTGGTAATCATGTTCCTCTCTCCTTGAATCCAAATCAGTCTCCAGCATCCTAAAGCAGAGTTTGAATCCAAGTTCACCAGGTGTGCCACCCTGGGCAACTAACTCAATTGTCTATGAGGAATGATGAATGTACCTATATTAGTTCCCTGTGGCTGCTGGTGCAAATAACCAGAGATCTGGTAGCTTAAATTTATTTATTTTTTCCTGGTATTTCTGGAGGCCACGAGTCCAAAATCCAGGTGCCAAGCAGGCTGTAGGAGATAATCATTCTTTGTCTCTTCCAGTTCCTGGTGGTACCTGTGATTCCTTGGATGTAACAACATTATCCTAATCTTGGCCTCTGTCTTCATATGGCATACCCTTTGTGTCTCTATCACATGTCCCTTTTCCTTCTCATAAGGACACTACACTTGTCACTGAATTTGTGAACCACACTATATCATAGATGATTCCATCACAAAATTCTTAATTATACCTGAAAGACCCCCTTTCTAAATAAGGTCAAATTCACAGATATCAGGAGTTAGGACTTGAATGCAACTATTATGGAATGAGGTTGGGGGTGACAGAGTTCAACCCTGCAGAGCCTATCCCATGAGCACATGGGCTTATTCAGATTAAAAGAGACAAAGGCGGCAGCAGCAGGCTTTGCATAGTATCAGGCATACAATAAGCAATAAATGTTACATTACTAATATCAGTCATCATCTTCTCCTCCTCCTTCTCCAGAATGCCATCTTGATATCTCACTTACAAAGTACCTCTAAGAGTGCAGAGACAAGTAGACTCAGAGGCAAGATCATGGGTTTCTGCTTCAGAAAGACCCATGCTGGAACCTTGCTCTACCACTTTTTAATAATGAAATATCATATATGGAAATTACTATGTAGGCCTCACCATTATCATCTGAAGAATAGGAGTGAGTACTGACAGCTTTGTAGATATTATGAATATCTCAGAAAATGCATGCACAGCACAAGAAAGCAAATAACCCATGCTCCATAACTAAAATAATAATTAATTTCTGGTACTCTGTAATTGTTCAATAAATGTCTGATAACTAAATAAATGGACACCACTAGCCACTCTTCTTTTTAATCCATTGGTGGTACCAGATCACACTAAACCTTCTACATCCCTGTGTTGACCTTTGGTTCTCAGAGGCAGTGCTGGGATTAAGCCCACAGCCTACCTCCTCCATGACCCATAGGAATGAACATCCTATATACAGAATGTTAAACCATTTAATTCATTCATTTTTCAGGCAATTACTGAACACATACTCTGACAGTTACCTACTGTGTCTCAAGCACCTCCTGAAATCTCTTGAATAGAGATCAACAAACATTTTCTCTAAAGGGCCAGATAGTAAATATTTTAGGATTTCTGGGCCATATGGTCTCTGTTCAATTCTGCTTTTATAGTATTAAAACTGCCACAGACAACATGTAAACAAACGAGCATGGCTGTATTCCAATAAAACCTTACTTATAAGAACAGGTGGTGGCTAATAAGTGGTTGAAGCAAGGTTGCAGAATTAAAGGATACTAAATTAAAGTCAATCACTTTCATTTCTGCCAGCAACTAACAATTAGAATTTTAAATTAAAAACACAATAATATTGACATTAGCACCCAAAAATATATACTAAGGTATAAATCTAAAGAAAAAAATGTACAAGGTCTGTATAAGGTAAACTAAAAAAAAAAAATTGATTAATCAAAGAACTGAATTGAGAGACATTCTATGTTCATGGATAGGAAGAAAATACTGTCAAGATGTCAGTTCTTCCCAACTTAATCTATATTTCATCGTGATCCTAGTCAAAAATCATAGTTTTTTAATATTGACATTTTATATTGACAAATTGACTCTAAAGTTTCTATGGGGGGAAAACTCAGAAGAACATTTCAACAATATTGAAAAAGACGAGCATATTGGAGGACTCGCTACCCAACCTTAAGACTTACTATGAAGCTACAGTTATAAAGACAGCACAGAACACAGCATCCAGAAATAGACTCATGTAAGCAAAGTCAATAAATGTCTGAAGAAGAAGCAATTGGAAAAAAGGTAGCCTTTTCAATGAATGGTACTGAAACAAAGTGGACATCTGTATGATATAAAAGAGAGAGAAAAACAAAGAAAACAAGACTCTAGACACAGACATTATACCCTTCACAAAAATCAACTCAAAGTGGATCTCAGTCCTACATGGAAAAGACTAAACTATATAACTCCTAGAAGATAACACAGGAGAAAATCTACATAATCTTGGATTTGATGAGACTATTTGGATATACTGAAGGCACAGTCCATGAAGGAAACAATTGGTAAGCAAGACTTCATTAAAGTTAAAATTTTCTTCTCTGCAAAAGGCACTGTCAAGAGAATAAAAAGAAAATCCAATGATTGAGAAAATATATTTTCAAAAGCCATATGTGATAAACAACTCTTATTCAAAATATGCAAACAACTCTTAAAACTCAACAATAAGAAAACAAACAATCCAATTGAAAAACAGACCAAATACCTAACAGAGACCTCCTCAAGGAAGACATACAGATGGCAGACAAGCAAATGAAAAGATGCTTCACATCATGTCATTAAATTTGCTTTAATGTGAATTAAAATGCCAGCAAGCCAGCAAGATATCACTGTACATGTATTAGAATGGCTGAAATCCAGAACACTGACAACACCAAATGTTGACGAGGACATGGAGGAATAGGAACTCTCGTTCATTGCTGGAGAGAATGCAAAAATGGCACAGCCTTTTGGGCATATTGTTACCATGGCATCCAGCAATCGCCCTCCTTGGTATTTTCCCAAAGGAGTTAAAAATTTATATCCACACAAAAACCAACAGATATTTACAGCAGCTTTATTCATAACTGTCAAAATTTGGAAACAATATGTCCTTCAGTAGGTGAATAGATACTATTCACCCAGCACAAATAAATGAGCTACCGAGTTCACTGAAATGACAAGAGGAACTTTATACGCACATTACTAAGTGAAAGAAACAAAATTGATAAGGCTATACACTGTGAGAGTCTAACTATATAATGTCCTGAGAAAAGTCAAAACTATGGAAACAATAAGATATTCAGTGGTTGCTGGGGGTTAGAGGGAAAGGGGGATGAACAGGCAGAGCACAGAGGATTTACAGGTGACTGAAACTACTCAGTACAATACTACGATGACTACATGTCATTATACAATTGTACAAACACATAAAATGTACAAGAATAAAGACTGCAGTAATGTAAATTATGGACTCTGAGTGATAATGATATGTCACTGTAGGTTCATCAATTGTAAAATGTGGGGGGGTCTCGTGGGGGCTGTTGATAGTGAGGGAGACTGTGCCTAGAGGCTGTGTAGAGATTTGGTATCCTCACAGTGATGAGAAAATTCAAACAGAGAAGAGAAAATGCTAAGAGGAGAATTCAAGTCTCCCATTCCCCCATTAGGCTGTTGAACTGTATCCTACATGGTCCATTCAGGATCAATTCAAAGTGCCCTTAATGGACAAAGTGGGAAGAGTACACCAAAATATTTGTCAGGTGGCATAAGAGAAATATTCACAACAAAAAATCCAATCAACAAATATGAAGAGTCTGCTCACAAAAGTCATTTATTGAGTTCCCTGTATGCTGGGCCACTACAAAGCACTAGGGGTGTAACAGGAAGCAAAGCAGACCCAGTCTCTCATGGAACCTGTGACCCAGTGGTCAGAGTATGATCCTCTGGTGACAGATCTCTACTAGATGTTATCTGAAAACACAGATGTCACAACCACATGGCATAATAGAAATTCCACAAACACTAAGCCCAGTTCTTCTACGTTCTTTGATGCTACCCTGGAGAATAAGGGGCATGGAGAGAGCTGCTGTTGAATTCACCTGATACTGTACAGCAAAAGCAAGGTTCACAGAACAATACTCTTAAATACAAAACACTTTTTCCTGATATTCAGCCAAAAGTCCAGGGTTATGGGTCTCTGATGACACATGCCATTCCTGGCCCTCAAAGTGCACACAATGTGACAGCATTTCAGGCCCCAGACAGGTTTTCTCAGTGGCCTGGATGGCTATTCTCACACTCCAGCTCTACATGGATATGTCCCCAGTTTCCATTGGGGTGTGGCACTCACACTTCACCCTGAACTTGATGTTTTTGGTGCCTCTGCCAGAACTCCAGAATCTGTTCTAAAAACCCCACGTCTGCTCAGCAACCTCTTTAAAAACAGTCAAATTAATCTTAGACAAACATTTAAGAGGAAAAAAAAAAATCTATCCGGAGGACTTGCCAACACTCCCAATTCTAACACTGAAGAGAAAAGGGCTGTGGAAGAGAGAATTCACCACCTACCATCCGCTTGTCATCAGACCCAGCACTTTGCACAAATTGGCATAATGTAGGTAGGCAAGCATAGAGGACAGTTATGGCCGAGCACCTAAGGCTCATTACAAAGACCAATCGGGACAGGATGCAAGAGGTCCAAATCTCACTGCCATACGTCCTGGGAGATGGTTTTATCACAGGCTTACAAATGATAATACAAATAAGCATACTTCTAAGTATATTATCCCCCTTTAAAATAGCCCAGAAATATCTCCAACTCCTCATAAACTCACACAGGACTACCAGAAGGGCCAGGAGCTTTCAAGAATTCCAGGAACAAAAAAAAAAAAATTAAAATAAAAGAATTCCAGGGACTCTTGGCCCAAGTTCTGTTTGTCCCTCAGAAGCTGATACTTCCTGTCTTGTGGTGAGCACTGCCTTTGTGGCCCCCATCTATACTGCTCTGACTTAAGTTTCTGATGCTGCAATGAATCCCTGGGCCACACACCCTTCATCGAAGTTCAAAGTGTCATTGGTGACATTAGCCAGAAGCCGGAGCAAACCCTGACTTTATGGATTTAATATATATGGTCCCAACTCTTGAAAAACTGTTGGGTGCTAAGAGCCTAATGCCGCCAGCCTAGCTTACGAATTCTTATCAAGGTTTGAAAGGAGACATGCAGGTTTCAGTCACTCTTGATGGCATTCTGTGAGGAGAATCCTAGGTGACAAATGTATCAACAAATTCTGGGTTGACAATGTCTACGATTTCCTCCACATGTAAGGACGCCACTGACCCTGCCCTACTGTATTCACCAGAGCACTTTCCACGCAGTTCCATAATATGGAGAGGGGTCTCTATGTCCTCTCAGCTAAATGCAGGATTCTGCATTTTCCTGGCTCTCATATAAAAATTTCCATGTCTTTGTCCTATGTTCCCTATTAGAGGAGACCCTTTCTCCTCTTCTTTCCACAAGGCATTTTGCAACCTAGAGGTACTTAGGGATTTTCTATTTAATAAAAAAGGCAAAATACAAGACAAGTGAGCAGATAAAAATCCCCCATGGTCTAAAACAAGGTCACAAAGAAGTCAGAGTGAGGAAATGATGCTTGCCTGGAAACCGTATGTATCTATAAGCAGATAAAGGACATTTGTTCCCGTGGCTGCTAAACGCAATGACCCCTGGGACCTGAACAGCTTCCCAGCCTAACTCGTATATATTTTTAATGAAAAATTGCAAATTAGATTAGCTTAATTTGACCACATCTGCCTTTTTAAACAAAGGAAATTACCATTTTAATAGGAATACCAGCTATTTGTCTAAAGGAAAAAGGTCCTCATGAGGTCTGCTTTGTCTGCTCTATTTCCATTTCTAAAAAAAAAGAGAAAGAGGACAGTGGGGCAGAGGACAGGTGGTCAGGCTTAAAAAGGACACAGTGGTTCTCCTGATGACCACCACGAAGGGGTGGAAATTCTGGAGGAATCCCCACTGCCACTGATGTTCTCCGTTCCCACGGGCAATAGGGCTTCCTTCTGTGTGTCACCAGACCTGTCTCAATTTCCTTCGGAAAATCTGTGCTGAGCCCCTACTGTGTGCTGGGCAGGTATCAGGGCTGGGATTTAGCAGAGAACAAGGAGGAGTACAGAACACAGTCACAGGTTAGCCATCTGAACAAAGGCCAGGAGACAGGGGGACCTGGCGGGTGAAACAGAACCAGCTCCCAAGGCAGAAGGTATGGCTGGATGAGGCTGAAGAACCAGCAGAAATCCTTAAGGCCACCTTAAGGAGAGGAAGCCACTCTGAGGGAGTGTGTAAGGTCTTATTTCTAGAAGGCCCGCTGGCTCCCATGTGACAATCAGTTAAAGCATTGCAGCAATAATGCCACTGTCCTGCAGCTGAGAGGGGCTTCTTACCCTTTCTCCCAGCCCCACCTAAACTCAAAGTCACTCGGGGTCTTCCCACAGGGGTCCCATATCTCTCTCCCTCCATACCTCATGGTTAATTCCTCCTCCTGTGGAGGTTTTGTGTTCCTCCTGGACTTGCTCCTTTAATCAGCCCCTCTCTGAGCACCCTCAGTCACGGTGTCCCCTTCTCCTCACTGACACACAGAGAGCCCTCTCCCTTAGTCCTGCTGCCCCACAAAGCTCCTGCTTTGACCACCAAGCCCCCTGAGCACAGGCTCTAAATCTGACACTGCCTCCTGTCCTCCAGGTGGCTCTGTAGCTCCCTCGAAGCCACCCTCTCCCACACCCCCAGTGACCTCCAAACTGCCAACCCTAGAACTCTTCTCAATTCTCTTCCCATATCTTTTCCCACTATGGACCCTACACCATTCCTCCATCTTGAAACGCTTCCCCTTCAGTCTGGAAGAAATGACAGGTTTCCACGTGTGTGTCCAACCTGCCATTCGGGTCACTCCTTTATTGGCTCTGCTTTCTTTTCACACAAGTAAACCTGACTCCAGGCTCTTTTATCAGCCTTCTTTGATCCTTACATTTTCCTTCCCTGGAACCAATCCTTCAGGTCCAGGGCTTTTCTGCTTTTCCATCCACAGTCCATAGACATTCAACTGCCCAAAGCACATCTGAATTCAACTCAACCTCAGCAACTTTAAAACCCCAACATGCAAATTGGCACACCTAGTGTTCCAATCTGTCAAAAGTACTACTCCTAGACTACAGCATTCAGTTATTTCTGTAACTTATCTCTTTCTCTCTTTTCTTCCATAGTGTCATCAAGTCTCACAGCAAATTCCCTCAGTGGCACCTCCTGGGGTCACAGTGCAGCCTGCAGGCTCTGGAGGCAAGTGGCATGGCTCACAGCCCAGCACTCCCACCAGGATGCCGTGTGACCTTGAATAAGATGCTTAATCACTGTGCCTCGGTTTCCTGTCTGTTAAAGGGAATAACACGAGCACTTCTCTGAGGATTGCAGGCAAGTGTGTAGCATAGCACCTAGCAGCCAGTAAGAATCCAATCCCCAAAGCCAGTGTAATCCATCTACCTGGCCCATCTCCTCCTTTCCATTTCCTTCTACCTCTGTGCCCATGCTTGGATTACTCCAACACACAGTAACTTCTCTCCCTTTCTCCAGCCTCTATTCACCCAAATGCATCCCAAATATCATTTTTAGATTTACTTTTTGAGGGAGATTCTAATCCAATTGTATCATCCTCCATTATTGAAAAGTCCAACTTCTTTCTCCTCGTACATAAAGCCCTCCACATTCCCTGTATCCCGAGCAAATGACTGACCCAATCCCAATATGCAGTGCTGCTCCACACCTTTACCAACACACACCCATGTCTAATCTCCTACCCATCTACAGGCATGTAATAATGTAGTAGGATTCTGAGCAGAATTGAGAATTTTTACTGAAGTAGATCAATTGCATAAAAGGCCCCAATTCTTCACCCTTCCCTGTATACACTTCCCTGACCATACCTCTAAACAGTGACACAAGAAGAAGCTTAAAAAAGGCACCTGAGTGTTTCAGCTTCTGCTCTTGTGTGTGGGCATCGCCATGAGAATACACCAGTGCTGGCTGCTGGGGAGATGAGCTGCATAAAGCTGTTCTAGCAGAGGCCATCCTACATCAGTGGCAGTCAGAAGACCCACAGACATGCCATAAGACCAGCCCGATAAAGAAATCCCAACTGACTACAGATATAAACTCTCATTATAGTCTATCCATGAGGTTCTATGATGGCTGAATATACCACAGATAGCTGACACACACAGTAAGTATCACGGAGAAAAATTCACAGTACATTACAGAAGGAAAGTGTTAGCAAAGCAATGACCCAGAGCATGGATCCAGCTGTGTCTATGTGTGCTTACCTGCACAGTAGGTAACACAGCTGCAATTATAGATTCATAATAATTGTTTGTCTAATGCCTTTCTCCCAGCCTAGAAGACAATATTCTTGAGAAACTGTATTAACTGCATTTACTATAGACTTATACTATAGACTTAAGTGACTAACTCAAGGCCAGAAGCCTTGTATATTCTCAATATATATTTATTTTTCTTTTCTTCCATATTGTCATCAAGTGCCATCAAAAGAGGAAATTTCCATATATGTGCCTGCATCCAAAGATTAAGAGGTTTTATATCAAATGACCAAAAATGGTTATCTCCACATGCTTAAATGATGGATGGTCGTATGTGTTTTAGGTTTGTTTCTTAATAAGTAGTATTTTCTATTTTTCTACAGCTGACATGGATAATCTGTACAATAAAGTAAAGAGTTAACAATTAATCTATCAATAGGAAGATACCTACATTTCGTCAAAGGCTCCCTCAGTCAGCCAAACCCCAGGCAATGCCTTCCTCATCCAAACTCTGAATCTGTACTATCATTCACCTTCACAACTTTATTCACTTTTTACTGGCAAAGAACTCGTCTCCACTAGTACACTGTAAAACTCTTCATTAATTACAAGAGTTTTATAATTTAACCTCTCTATACACTACACTATACCATAGCAATGAATGACCAACTTTCTAAAAATCCATACATGAGCAGATCTAACTGTCATAATTTGGAGAGGCAGAAAGTGTAAGAATTAGTGACCTTAAAGAAACTGAGGCACAATGACGTGTCTAGGATACCAAAGAACAAAATTCTTTTTTTTTTTCACATTCAAACTTTTATTTATTTTAGTAAATTGATTTTACATAATTTCTTCTGAATTTAAAGATGTTGTATACACTTTCTTTAGGGTAAAGAAATGTAAGATATTTTCCCCTTATGTAAACTACATTGAATTATGGTTTACTAAACTTCTACTGGCTTAGAGGAGTTACCGTGTCTTCGGGGTTTCTATAAATAGAAAATTATTTAGACCAGAAGTCAGTAAACTATACATAACTGGTCAAACCCCACCTGGTTTTGTATAACCCATGAGCAAAGAATGGTCTTTACATTTTTAAAGCACTGTTTGGGGGGGGAGGGGCGGGAAGAGGAATGTGCAACAGTAACCATTTGTGGTTGATTATACTCCCAAGCTATAACGAATTAACTTTAGAGAACCAAAACATTTTAATTAAAATTTATTTACCAAATTTCTTAGTACTATAATTCTTATAGTATTTTATTTTTTTGGTGGTTTTAGGGATTGAACCCAGGGCCTTGTGCATGCAAGGCAAGAATTCTACCAACTAAGCTATATCCCCAGTCATTTAATAGTATTTTATATATTTTTATGTTAAAAGAACAAAATTCTTCACAACACAAAGTTAGATTCAGACCTCAGAGATCTCTAATGTTGTTGTCCCACCCCTGTGGCCTTCTCCCACCTCCAGGCTGGTGACCACATCAACGGCCCCCCCCTAGGAGATGAGCTGCAAATATGGAGAATGATCTCATTCACCTTTACAACTCTCCTCTGACCCAGTGTCTCATGTGTAATGCAGCTCAGTAAATGTTCACTAAGATGAACCAGGAAAACAGAGCTCATGTGAGTGAGAAAGTCAGCTCTCAGGCCAGTTCTCCCTGTCTCTCTGTGACAGAAGAGTGTTCCAATGTCTAATGAGGTCTTGAGATGGTCTCTTGAGCAGGAAGAAACTGTAGGGCTCATTAGATCGGGAAGTCCTTAAGCTGAGGCCCGTGAGGCCCATGAGGTCTTCCAAGGGTCCACCAAGCCTTGGCACCATGTGAGAAATGCTTTTTGGATGCGTACACATTTTCCAGGGAGAGGGCAAAGCTTTTATCAGATACTCAAGCAGAGTCAACCACCCAGAAAAGCTACAATTCAAGAAGATGAAATGACAAATGGTGGTCAATGGGCAGAGCTGTGGACAAACCCAGACCTTCTCATTTCTATCCTGGGGTTTTTCTCTTCCTTTTAGACTGTGCACTATGTAGCATATTTATGCCAATGACATAGTCCCAGCAATACTGCATGTCTGTGGCTCAGAAGGACAGTCAGAGAGTTTTATAGCCTTATCGGATTTTGTTTTCCGCAGACCACAATGTTTTGTAATGGTGAAATATTTCTGATGTGATCTGGATTCATTCCTTTGATTCATCAGCAATTCATATAGATGTCAAGCATGCCAAAGTAATTTTCTTTAAAATGATATATCAGCTATATGAATACCAGTCATCCCATCTGATCTCTGGAATTAAAAGCACATTCCTCTTCAGAAGAGAATGAAAGCACAGTCTTGACAAACAGGACACATTTTCCCTGGTCTGGGATGAGCTGGTCTCCATGAGCAACCACAGGAGGACACATGCTCCCCACATCTCATCCACACCCAGTCAGGCACTCCAGACCTGCTGACTCAATCCCAACTGACTGTGCTCAATAATTAAGACAATCACCCATCTACCTGCCAAAATGTAGGCAGCTGCTACATAGTGCATGCACTGGAACAAAGGAGAACCCAGGGTCATGGTGTGGGAAGGCAGTTGACTGAGCAGAAATAGTGTCACTGCAGTGCAGCTTGGAAGAGATACAAGTCAACTCCTGCCAGGCCTGGGCACTACATTCCTAAGAGGTGAGGAGGAGTTGGTCCGGGGAGCCAGTGCTAAGCATGCTGCTAGCCTGGGTGGGATTTTATCTTGTCCCTTGAGAAATGCCTAGGCAGGAAGAGTTAACCAAAGTCATTCACTAAACTTCCTCCTAGAAGGATCCCAAATGTCCCAACACTAACAAGAAGACCACACGTTAGTGGCATTCACAACACTGAATGCCTCTTCAGCGTAAGCCGCAGTTCTTTGCAACCAGCGATGCTGCTCAAGTTTTACAGCTTTGACAAAGACTTTTTCAGCTGAGGCTTTTGAGTTCCACTATCTACAGAGAGATGGAGGGTTCAAACCTCAGGACCCACATGCCAAATGGGATTTGGGTTTCCTTGCTGAAAGTCACCCAGTTCTATTCTTCAAACTTCCTCAGGTATGAACTTTCCCACTACCAAACTCCCTCCTATAAAATACCTGGAGTATTTCTTTTTTTTTTTTTAATTTGTTCTTTTTAGTTATACATGACAGGAGAATGCATTTTGACATACCATACATACATGGAATATAACTTCCCATTCTTGTGGTTGTGCATAATATGGAGTTACACTGGTCAGGTGTTCATATATGAACATAGGAAAGTTTTGTCACATTCATTCTACAGTCTTTCCCACTCCCACCCCACCCCCAACCCTGTCTAATTCAGCGAGACTCCATTCCTCTCCCCTATCCAACCCCCACCTATTGTGGGTCAACATCCTCATATCAAAGAGAACATTTGGCCTTTAGTTTTTGGGAATTGGCTTATTTCACTTAGCATGATAGTCTCAAGTTTCATTCATTTGCCAGCAAATTCCATAATTTCATTCTTCTTTACAACTGAGTAAAATTCCACTGTGTATATGTACAACATTTTCTTTATCCATTCATCTGTTGAAAGGCACCTTGTGGGTTCCATAGCTTAACTATTGTGAACTGAGCTGCTATGAACAATGATGTGGCCGTGTCATTATAGTATGCTGATTTTAAGACCTTTGGGTATATGTTGAGGAGTGAGATAACAGGGTCAAATGGTGATTCTGTTCCAAGTTTTCTGAGGAATCTCCTAGAGTATTTATTAATGAGATGTTAACAGAAAACCCTGCCAGTAAATAGGAAGGTATCTCAAAGGGATTTGATGAGCACCATGTTTCTCAAAATATGAAACACACATATTGAAGATATGTATAAGTATGTGGGGAGTACACATACACCATAGAAATAATTTATGTTAATGTGCACTGAACCTATGGTTCCACATGCATTATTACTTAAGACTAAGTTGGAAGAAAGGGGGATTGATTTAGTAACAAATATTTTTAAATAAATTCATATGTCTGATAATGTGGCAGAAATTAGGACAATGCTATTCACAAGTCACTAGACTGGAAGACCCATACCTGCTGTACCTGAAGCTATCTATGAACACACCCAGCATCTAAGGTGGTGTGGGGGAGGGCTGCTAACATTCTCTGGGAATTTTCTCTGCTTCATGAGGCTTTAGGAGGCTTTCCTGCATCATCTCATATAATTTTTATAACAAATGTGCAAGGTAGAATTCAGTCTCATTCATTTTGTAGTCATGGGAGAGACACTAAGAACCCATCCAAAGTAACTAATTAATAATGCTGTGTGTAGTAAGTGACTCATCTGGCCTTAAAATATGGCAGGGCCAATTCACAGCCACCCCAGAGCGGGTCTCAGTGGCCATTATCCTCCTCCCACCAGCAAACTGGGAAAGTGTTATGACATTAAGAATTTACTCTGCAAAGAGCCTTACGCTAAAACTACTGTGAATCCTTCAAAATACTTTCATATCCATCAATGTCTACTTACCGTAAGGTACATATTACTTTCATTTGACAAATGAAGAAAACAGGGCCCGGAAGTATTAAGTAAATTGCCAACATCACCCATCACCGAGAAGTGTGCAATAGAGGCAGGCTTAGAACTAATGTTTCCAGATTCTTGGTCCAAAAGCCAAAAACCCTGCTCTGTCGTCCTTCCACTATGCTAGATCAATGAGCCAGAGTTTTTTCAAGAAATTCCTTTAGGAAATGGGGTACAGGGAGCTCCATGGCTGGCCGGAGACCCTCTAGAAGAGCAGTGGTATCCCATGTAGCAAAGGCTGGTATCCAAGATTGATGGAGCCACAGCCACCCCTTCTCCCAGTTTGAGAACCATACCCCGCTGTGGCACATGTTCAGGCCAGTGTGTACAGCTGCTTGCTGTCCTCTCCCAGAGACTGATATCTGGGGAGTACCTGTGGCTGTACTTACCTGTTTCTAACAACAAGAGCTTTCCCAGCCTTACTTTTCTAACAGGATCATCAACTCCTTAAGGATGATGCTCAAGTCTCTCTCATCCCAAGCTCCCCTCCCCTCACAGAGCCAGCCTGAGGGAGGTGGGGCTTGTTCACTGTCCTCTCTCCACACAAATGGGTACTCCGTTTCCTTGCCAACAGTGGGTCAAATTGTAGATGCTGCCCACGTCCACTGGTAATGCTCTGAGAATATGGGCTCCAGAGGGTCATCAAAGGACACTAGCTCCTAACACTGGGCAAGTTACTTACCCTCTCTGAAATTCAGTCGCTCCTTCACTGAGTGGGAATAACATCAGTGCCCATCACTTAGTGTTATTATGTGGTCCAATTAAGCTGATTCATGCAAATCCATGCACCTGGCTCTCTTACACATCCTTTAGGACTTGGCTCAGCCCTTGGCTGCTCCAGAAACCCTTCTCCTGCCCACAGCAGATAGTACTATACCCAGCATACAGCAGATGCTCAATAAATTCTTATCAAGTGAATGTTGGAAATTTTCCAAAAGGGGGGAAAAAATCATCAGAACCTAAAAGAAGGAAGACAAACTACTGGAATGACAATGGTAGACCCAATCTTCAGTAGTCTAGAGAGCCTTCCCAGGACCAGCTTGCACCTTACAGATGGCTACCAATATCATCAATGCATAAGCCCATTCTGCTAACCAAAAACCCTTTCCCTAAGGCTGGCCTGCCTGACATTTCTGGGCACATGCAAAGCTTAGTGAGGCAGACTTGTTAGCTGATGGGTTGCAACGAGGTGGCGCCATGACAATAACTTGTGTCTGAAATAATTGGTGCCTGGAGACCAAGTGCTCAGTCCAAGATAAAGTGGCACGAGGCAGGTTCCCATCACCCCAGGAGATGGGCCAGAGAAACCTGAGCTGCAATCCATCCCCTGTTCCCCCAGGAAAAGCAGAACTTAATGTGATTTTATTTGGCATTAAGCAATGTATCTGGCCTTGGATCATTAACTTATATGGCTCACAAAAATACAGTAACAAATCTGAAATATTTGCTTAATTTATCTCCCTGCCCCAATCCCTTCAAGCAGCTACTGATAGGATATGCAGAACACATTCTTCTCCCAGGAAGACAGAAACAAATCTTTGGGGGAATTATGAGTGTAAATAAAGCAGGAGTCACCCAGAGACCACAGCTAAACAAATACTCAACAAATCTAATTGATTCTCTAATTTGAAAATTTGGCAGATTAACAGGGGTTTATGACGATTTTATGGATAATATTTCCATAATTTCTTCCTAGTTGAGTGATCGATAAAATCTAATACTATAACACTTGTTTATTTCTGAAAATGAACAAGCAGCAAGAAAAATTCTTTATGGAGGATTCCGAATGGGTCCATCTGCCATAACCTGCAGTCGCAGGCAAGACACAGACCAACCCAACAGGTACAGCATGCACCAAGCCATTTGGATTTTCAAAGAAAACCTCACAATGCAGGCGACTAGGGAGAACTGAAGAAGGCCTGAGATTTTAGCCAACTGAATCAGATGGAGGAGGACCATCTGCATGCAAATGACCCTATCCTCAATTGTGAACAATGACAGGCAAGGAGACAGCATGTGCCACCTGAGAGACACATTTGCATTTATATTTTATTAAACTATTTTTCCTGAAAGTTTAATTTTTTTCAGAGTACCAATAGCCCATATTAGGACTCTGAAGGTAATGCCAGACAAGGTGTGAAATATGCCAGAAGTGGCAACTTCAAAGAAAGATTCTAAAAATGTAGCCATGATCATAATACTGAGGACTGGTGAGCAGCAAGCTTTTGCAAGCACGATTTCATTTAACTCTAACACACACCCCAGGGACTGTCCAATGCCCAAACCCTTCATTGCTGGACTACTTTGTCTCCTTTTAACTACTTTATTGAGGTCTGATTGACAATTTGATAAGTTTAGAGATCAGTGTGTATTACAATCTTACTATATTACCTCTTTAAGTATTAAAAAAAATCTGTAACTTTGATTCCACCATGAAAAACATATTTCCTGCAGAAGTCTGCCATCCCTCCACACCTCCCAACCACGTGAGCAGATGCACCCCAAAGATCAGGCCTAGTTTGGGCTTGGAGCAATTGCACTGTAAAGAGAAAACCCTGCTAAGAGCAGAAGAAAGCTTTAGGCCCTGACTAAAAGTCAACCTTTTCAAACTGTATTTCAAAAGCTGATGTCATTTAGATTTTTATTTTAAAACTGGAATTTTGCTTGTCTGTTTTGGTACCAGGAATTGAACCCAGGGGTGCTTAAGCAGTGAGCCACATCCCCACTCATTTTTGTTTTTTATTTTGAGACAGGGTGTTGCTAAGTTGCTTAGAACCTCACTAAATTGCTGAGGCTGACTTTGAACTTGTCCTCCACCTACCTCCACCTCCTGAGCCCTAGAGATTACAGACACGAGTATAACTTGATTTTTAATAAAGAATAAATAAACCACCAGGCTTGTTAATGCTGGGAGAGTTTAATTTCTTTTCTGGACTCATCATATCTCGGGTCAACATTTCCTAAAAATCAGAATTACTTTTCAATCTCTCAAGATTTTCTGCCCCAAAGCTCATCTCTTCTACTGAACTGCAAATAACCTGACTCACGTACAAGTGCCGGGTTTCACCATGGGTAGGAAGATGGCTGTTGTCTCCTTATCCCTTCACGTGGGTGTGGTCATAGACACTACAGTGTCTTACCAGCTCAGGTCACAGGGTAAAAGAGGACAGCATTCCACATACAGTCCCCCATGTGCAGATTCTTACTGCTTGTCCCTACAGCCAGTCTGTACCTAGCCAGACTAGAGAGACATTACAGGACTCAGGAAAGACCTTCCTTATTCTGGAGGCTTCAATGAGAAGGAGTCCAGGCCAGCTCTGAATGGAAAGATTAACAAATGGATAAGGAGACACTGAGGTCTGCCTACACCTGTGCTGAGAGCCATCTGCTCCCACCTTATCCACCACCCAGCGAGAACAGCAAATCTACAAGATTCCCGGCACTTCCTAGAAAATAGGCCTTGGATTATAACATATTACCCCTGCTTCAAGGGATCAAGAGAAAGAGCTTTCGGCCTAACTGGTCTTTGGGGTTTTATAGAGAGCTGTGGCAGGCTGATGGCCATGACGGCTTTCAAACGCATCCTTGCAAGGCCCTCAGCACACAGGGCACTTAGAACTTTTGAGGGCTCTAGAGGGGACTTAAGCACTGCCTCTCAGCCAAGGAGCTGGGTGCTCCATGGGCAAATACCCAAACACAATGCTCCAAAGAACTGCTGGTGAGGAGGAGGGGGAGGAGGTGGGGGAGGGGCGGAGGAGGAAGGGGAGGAGGAAGGGGAGGAGGAAGGGGAGGAGGAGGGGGAAGAAGATGACAAAGAAAAGGAAAACTCCAGCTGCACAAATTAGGGGTGGTTTCTTCTGTTCAGAGGGAGTCCTCTCCACAGACTTGCCCACTGAGCATCCCCTGGAAGCCCCTCCCAGACCCACCCTCTAATGTTCTGCTTTTGCAATAGCCAGTTTCAGTGGATGCACGGGTAGTGCAAAGACAGGACCAATCTCTCAGCAGGCACTGTGGTGCATCCTGGCATCAAACCCCACCTACAGCTGCCGGCTGAGACCCTGGGGCCCTTCCTTACAATCCATATGGAGCAATGGGAAAGGCGGCAACAGGGATGATGGGTACCAGGTCCCAGGCATAGAAACACTGAAGCAGAAGGAAACACAATGCTCAGGAAGCTTCTATGTATCTTTCCGTTGTTCCAACAGAGGTAAGGATTAGTGAGATGCAGAGAGATAAAGGGAAACTAAGGAAAATGATAATTAATAAGAGCTAATGCTTTTTAAGTGTGAGTTATGTTCTAGTTTTATATGCATCGCCCTATTGAGTGCTTGGATAGACCCTATTTATCAGGTACTATAAAACTCATTTCAAAGTTGGGAAATGGAAACTCAAGAGAGGTTATATAGCTTAGCCAAAGTCACACAGCAAACACCAAAAAAATCTGGATATGAGAGCACATGTGTGTACATGTGCACAAACTTCCCATGCCCTGCTCTCTCACCTGCCTTCCTTCGAGTCCCTGAATCTTTCTTCTAGGGGTAAGTTAAAGGTGTCTTCACTCAGGAAAGCTTCCATTCCATCTAAGATCTCCAGATTCGAGACTCAGGTTTCCTTGGGCAGAAGGGGCTACTGTGAAATGGCACATTTATTAGTGTTATCTCAGAGGTATTCTATCTCCCTCCCAAAGAGCTACAAGGAGCCCCATCTGTTCATGACAATTTCACCTTGAGGCCGGCTCTGAAAAGCCAAAGGAGCCAGGTTACCAGTGCAGCACTGCCGTGTCTTAGAGAAAATAGGCCCATTTATTTCAGCTCCCCTGAGTCAGAGGGGTTTTCGTTTGTTTCGGTAGAAGCTTTTAGGTTTCTCTTGAAAAAACTTTCAGAAAAATATACACCCTTTGTAGATACTCTAGTTCATTTGAGATTGATTTACTCACAGGCATTAGAACAAAACAGACGTGCATGTCTCCTCCAAAACAAATTTAAATTATGGAAGAAAGCGTTTCACAAGCTTGGATTTAGTCAGCATTTTTAAATGTCACTTTTTATTGACAACCATCTGGAGTGGGAATGAGGTGTGTTTTATGCCACTTGGCCAAGGCCAAGGTTGGCCTGTGTTGTTTCATATTTAACTGTAATTAATTCTCTATCAAGAAGCAGAAATGGAAATGGAAACCGGTACTACATTAGACACCATAGTACGAATTCTGGCTCCCCAAAGCAGCCACATAGGTGAGAACTCAGCCTATCCCTCCCATACCCCCAAGAAAGACCATTAAAACCATGGCTAAGGCAGCATCTAGGACACTTTGGAACCATGCTGCAATTCACTGGGTGCAGAGAAAATATCTGGACTCAGAAAAGACTACTGAAAATCTGAAGCGTTAAGAAAAAGTATATCTTCAATATCATTGATTCAGGTTTAGGAAACAGCTGCAAGAGAGGTCCAGTGAGAGGCACAGTGATCCTGCAGGCCCTCCTGCTAAGTGCAAGACACCGGCTGCTACACCAGGATCTTGTTAGAGCTATCGTTGGACAGCACTACAGAGCTGCGAATGATCTCGAACAATCTCTCCGACAACAGGCTTACCTTGTACATGGTAGAGCCCAGAAATGGGCCTGAGGTCCCCAGCTCAATGACTCAGAGCTCTGCAACTATTTCTTCCCCCCTTTCTCTATTCCTTCTTAGCTCTCTTTGACACATATGCTGCCATCTTGACTCTCATTTACAGAGAAAGGGCAGAAAAGCAAGAAGACTGAGTATAGCAAACCAGACCAAGGGGAAGTGCTGGGATCTGGCCCTCCCATCTGGGCTGCATAGATTCAGGCTACCACTTCCTCCACTGAGGTTGCTGCTAAGCGGCACAGAGATCCCAGCTCCAAATGGCCTGCCCAGGAAGCTCTCAGGAAACTCCATGATTTCAACAACACTGACAGCAGACCTTTCTTTTTTAAATTACTTAATTATTTATTCTAATTAGATATATATGACAGCAGAATGCATTTTGATTCATTGTACACAATTGCAGCACAATTTTTCATTTCTCTGGTTGTATACGCTGTAGCGTCACACCATATGTGCAGTCATACATGTACCTAAGGTAATGATGTCCATCTCTCCATCTTTTCTGCCCCCAAGCCCCCTCCCCGCCCCTTCCTTCCCTTTGCCCAATCAAAGTTCCTTCGTTTTTCCCATGCCCTCCCATTATGGATCAACATACACTTAGCATAGAGAACATTCCGCCTTTGGATTTGGGGGACTGGCTTACTTCCCTTAACATGATATTCTCCAACTCCATCAATTTACCTACAAATGCCATAATTTTATTACTTTTTAATGCTTAGTAATATTCCATTGTGTATATATACAAATAGTGCTGGGAGAACTGGAAATCCATATGCAGCAAAATGAAATTAAATCCCTATCTCTCACCAGGCACAAAACTCAACTCAAAGTGGATCAAGGACCTAGGAATTAGACCACAGAACTTGCACCTAATAAAGGAAAAAGCAGGCCCAAATCTTCATCACATCAGATTAGGCTCTGACTTCCTTAATAAGACTCCTAAGGTGCAAAAAATAAAATCAAGAATTGATAAATAGAATGGATTCAAACTAAAAAGCTTCTTCTCAGCAAAAGACATAATCATTGAGGTGAAGAGAGAGCCTATGTTTTGGGATCAAATTTTTGACACATGTACATCAGATAGAGCACTAATCTCCAGGATATATAAAGAACTCAAAAAACTTAACACCAAAAAACCAAACAACCCAGTCAATAAATGGGCTAATGAGCTGAACAGATACTTCTCAGAAGATGATGTACATTTGATCAACAAATATATGGAAAAATGGTCAACATCTCTAGTAATTAGAGAAATGCAGATCAAAACTACTCTAAGATTTCATCTCAGCAGAACTTCTTGAATGCTGTGGTGTGAGGCATTGCTCACGGGACTCAGGATGAAGCAGTCAGTGTCAAATTCACATTCCAGCAAGAGAAGAGACAAATTAGATGCTATTTTTTTTTAAAAGATCCAATGTGTTTAAAATGGAATAAATGCTTAGAGAAATGAAAAAGTAGGGCCAGCTCAGGGGGAATGAGAAATGTGGGACGTGGGATAAGAATAGGTCACAGTAATAAATAAGAAGGCCAGGTGTAGCCTCAGAGAAAAGGGGAGATTTGAGCCAAGAACTCAAGGAAGGAAAGAAGTAGCCATGCAGGCATCTAGGGTAGAGTGTTCCTGGCGGAATGGGCAAGTAGCCTAAGGTCTGGCATGTTCAAGAAACAGCAAGGGCGTCAGTATGGCTGGAACCAAGTGAGTGAGGTGGACAGCAGGGGACCAGCTCAGAGAGATAACAGGGGGCTAATCATGATGGTCCTGTTAGATATTGTAAGCACTTTAGCTTTTCCTCTGAGGGTCACGAGGAGCCAGAGCAGGCTTTTGAACAGAAGAGTGATATGTTCCAGCATGTTTTAAAGGAACCAACCTGACTTCTGGGCTGAGCATAGACTGGGGGTGTGGGAGACTTAAGGACACAGGTAGAAAAAGGCAGGCCTGTTGGAAGGTGCCTGTGGTAGCCCAGATGAGAAGTGTTCACCTGAGCCAGAATGGGTGTGACAGAGCTCATGAGCGGAAGTCCCTGAGCAAGGCCACCTTCGCTAGTCCAGTCCTGGAGTGACAAACTCAAATGCCAGCTGAGGTCAAACTGCAAACAACTTCCAAAAGCAAAGTAGATGAGGGGCAAACCAAGAAAAGCTGGACAGTGAAGGGGCAGCCGCTACTCAACAGCAGCCACCTGCCTCCCTCCATAAGGGACTGTGGACAGGAGGTCCATGTCTGAGAAATAAGAAAATCATACATATGAATCCTTCATGATATGTTCTCGTTTTTTTTTTAAAACAATATTTTTAACATACTGTACGGGCCTCACAAAACATATCTGCAAGCCAGACTGACCCTGTGGGTTTGTCACCCCTGGTGCTAATGATCTGACTAATCATTGAAAACATGAAGAGTCACACCACGTCAGCACTGCCCACAAAGTCATGCTTTCAGGTGCTCCGGGGTTTTCATCTGTAAGATCTCTCCATCGTTCCCTTTGAATCTGGCTGCCAATGCAAAGAACATTTATAACAGGAGGCAGCAGTCTGAGGTCCTTCCAGGTGATGCTCTTAACAAATATTTAATAATTAGGAAAATGAAGACATCGCAACCCTTTCAAAGACACAGGGAGCCTTTGGTCACCCACCGTGCTGGAAGACTTCCTCAGAAACCCCACCTAAGATGAGCTTGTTACAAAGTGACAGATGCAGAGATCAGAAGTTATTCTGAACTGGAAAAGGCTAATGTCTAAATTCATCACTGTTTAGGTCAAGAAAGTGAAATCAACGTGAAATGATTTTGCGAGCATCCAAGGGAAGAACAGGGAAATCCCCTCATCAATTTATATAATTACTGACAACTCCCATAATGAGCTTATCTTAGCCCCATAAATCAGCTGAACTGCTCGTTATTAAGTCACTGAAAGGCGGGAGAGCCTGGGGTGCGCTTTCTGGGAGAGGCCAGAGGCAAGGTGGCAGCCATTTCTCCTCCGTCCTCTCCTCCAGGCAGAAACAAGGGTTCTCTGGGGGCAGCCCAGGGCCCAGCAGCAGCCACAGAACCTGCTCCTCAGGCCAGCCCCTCTTGGCATGAATAAGCCACAAAGCAGGGAAGGCGCTCTCTGTTCTCTTCCCAGGTGTAAGTCTTCAGATAGAGATGGACCAAAAGGAACAGGCCCATTAACCAAACCCCAACTATAGAGGGCAAAAGGAAGAGAAAAGCCTGACGAATTCCTTTTCCCGTTTACACAAATATTTGAATTTCTAATTTGAGACGATGCCTCTTTATTCCTCATTAGCAAAGGAAGCAAGGGCCACAGGGTGGTGTGGTGGATCAGATGTGCCACTCCAACCCACATCTGGAAACCCAGCCAGGTGGGCTGCACGGCTCCACAGGCTTCCTGCAGTGGCCGAGTCCCCAGCTCTACCCTGCTGGCCAACATGGCCCAGACATCTGAAAGGAAAGAGAAAACAGAAGAGCTTGTGACTGGACAGTGTCCCGATTCTGTCACCATCCCATGTTCATCCCACATCCCCAGGGAACTTGCTGCTGTCCAAGCTCCTGTCACAATGGCTAATAGGATGTCCTCAGTTTCAAGGGAGCATGATGAGAAAACTCATGCTCCTAGCTTGAGGAGCCCAGCATCCTACAGAGCAATCTCACCATGAAAGAGGCTCCCAGCCCAGGGGCCAGGCATCCTGACAAAGGCAGCCACTCACTAGGACAGTCACACCTAGTGACATGTGAAAGTGTAGTCAGACCCAGTACTCCATGCTGGCACCAAATCACATGGCTGCCAAGGTTATCCTAAGGAAAATAGGAATGCACAGGCTGAGGAGCACATACAAGAGAGAGCACCCCAGCAGGAGCAAGAGAGCCCAGCAGGAGCAGATGCCTGCCCATGTACGGAAGGCAGTTGTCTGGGGGGTCATGGCAGACCAACACTTTTCAGGTAGTTTTACCTTGTCAACACCTCACAATTTAACATGCAGACCATCTTGAGCACTGGGTGCCACCAGACTGTCACCATCAGCAGAAAGTTCATTTGGATTCATGCTTCTCCCCTTCTATTTAGAAGGCTTCCAAGAGGACAACTCCTCAGAATTTTTTTTTTAATTTTTTATTTGTTCTACTTAGTTGTACATGACAGCTGAATGCATTTCAATTCATGGTACACAAATGGAGCGCAACATTTCAATTCTCTGGTTGTACTTGGTGTAGAGATATACCATTTGCGCAATCACACAGGGTAATGATGTCCATCTCATTCCAACATCTTTCCTACCCTCTTAACCCCTCTCCACTCTCCTTTTGCCCAATCCAAAGTTCCTCCATTCTTCCCGTGCCCCCACTCCCAATCACAGATCAGCATCCATTAATCAGAGAAAACATTCAGCCTTTAGTTTTGGGGATTGGCTTACTTCACATAGCATGATATTCTCCAACTCTATCCATTTACCTGCAAATGTCATAATTTTACTCTCTTTTAATACTGAGTAATATTCCATTGTGTATATATATACCACAGTTTCTTTGTCCACTCATCTATTGATGGACACCTAGGTTGTGAATTCAGCTGCTATAAACATTGGTGTGGCTAGGTCACTATTGTATGCTGATTTTAAGTCTTTTAGATATAGACCGAGGAGTGGAATAGTTGGGTCAAATGGTGGTTTCATTCCAAGTTTTCTGAGGAATCTCCACACTGCTTTCCAAAGTGGTTGCACAAATTTGCAACCTACCAGTAATGTATGAGTGTACCTTTTTTCCCCACATTCTCTCCAACATTTATTGTTGCTTGTATTCTTGATAACTGCCATTCTGACCGGGCTGGGATGAAATCAGAGTAGTTTTGATCTGCATTTCTCTACTTACTAAAGATCATCATTTTTTCATATATTTGTTGATCGCTTATAAATCTTCTTCTGAGAAGTGTCTGTTCAGTTCCTTAGCCCATTTATAGATTGGGTTGTTTGGAGTTTTTTGGTTGTTTTGTTTTGGTTTGGTTTTTTTGGTATTAAGTTTTTTGAGTTCTTTATATATCCTGGAGATTAGTGCTCTCTCTGACATAAATTTGCTCCCAAAATGTAGGCTCTCTCTTCACCTCAAAAATTGTTTCTTTTGCTGAGAAGAAGCTTTTTAGTTTCAATTCATTCCATTTATTGATTCTTGATTTTATTTCTTGCATTTTAGGAGTCTTATTAAGGAAGTCAAGGCCTAATCTGATGTGATGAAGATTTGGGCCTGCTTTTTCCTCTATTAGATGCAGGGTCTCTGATCTAATTCCTAGGTCCTTGATCCACTTTGAGTTGAGTTTTGTGCCTGGTAAGAGATAGGGATTTAGTTTCATTTTGCTGCATATGGATTTCCAGTTTTCCCAGCACCATCTGTTGAAGAGGCTATCTTTTCTCCAATGTATGTTTTTGGTGCCTTTGTCTAATACGAGATAACTGTATTTATGTGGGTTTGTCTCTGTGTCTTCTATTCTGTACCACTGGTCTACATGTCTATTTTGGTACCAATACCATGCTATTTTTGTTACTATTGCTCTGTAGTATAGATTAAGGTCTGGTATTGTGATGCCTTCGACTTCATTTTCCTTGCTAAGGATTGCTTTGGCTATTATGGGTCTCTTATTTTTCCTAATAAATTTCATGATTGCTTTTTCGAGTTCTATGAAGAATGTCATTGGGATTTTAATAGGAATTGCATTAAATCTTTATAACAGTTATGGTAGTATGGCCATTTTGACAATATTAACTCTGCCTATCCACAAGCATGGGAGATCTTTCCATCTTCTAAGGTTTTCTTCAATTTCCTTCTTGAGTGTTCTATGGTTTTTGTTGTAGAGGTATTTCAACTCTTTTGTTAGATTGATATTGGGGACTCCTCAGAATTCAAGGAAGACAGATGAGCATTAGCTATGTGACAGCCACTTATTTTTCCACTGAATTCTCACAGTGACCTCAGAAAGAGGCTCTATGAATAAGTTTAGTTAGTTGCTCAGAGCACAGATCCCAGTTACTTTCTAGTAGAAGAAATGGTCTGGGATCAGGGACTTGGTGTTCACAGCCATATAATGGAAATAACAATGGTTCTTGCCATACAGGATTATTGAAAGGAATAAATGAATTATTCAAGACAGTGCTTCCGTAGCCTAAGTAGGAACGCTAGCTTCCATTAGCTTCTGCTATTATATCAATTTTATATTGAGGACACTGACACTCACAGAAGAAAGAAATTTGCCTAAGGCCAAAAAGGTAGTAAGTGGCAGAGCTGGGTCTGGAACTGAGGTCTCAACCTTAGACAGTCTGAAGCATTAACAGCATCCTGGGGTGCTGCTAAAACACGGCAGAAATAAACCCGTAGAGAATTAACAGCTTAATTATACCAGTGAAATACGTACTGGAGCAGGATATAATTTTATGGTCTGGAAAAACAGATATTAGATCTTTACTTCAACTCCACAGCTGTCACTTTGAACCAGCTGCTGTCCAAGGAGAATAAGCAATTTTAGAGCAATTGATCTTAGTCTCAAGGGAAAGAAGACAACACTGCTTTTTTTACTTCAAGCTACATTTCACAATTGGGGAGAAACTTGGGAAGACACAGGAGACAGAGAAAGGGCAGCACTGACAGGCTTAACCCAGAGGGCAGGATGGTACATAAAAATTAGACCTGCCTGGGACACAGGACCCTGAGGGTCTTGCCGTTACTCCTAGCTGGGTGAAACTGACAAGGGAAGTTGGTGATTAGAGTAGGGAACTATGCAATAGTAGCATTAGATAGTGACTCAGAGATGCCTAAATCATGCCTGGGCCCATCTCCCCCTACCAAGGTCTCTGTGAAAAATATATGGCAATAGAAGCATTGCTTTCCTGAACTCAGACCCCAACAGAAAATATCAGTGATTCAGACTGGATTCTGCAGAGAACTCCTATCCCCCAGGATAGCACAAAGGACCTTGTTTCTCCCCACCCTGGCACAAAACCAGATCTCAAGTGTTTCTGCTCTGTACAAATGCACAAGTCATTGTATTCCTACCAGCTCAGAGAAAAACGGAGCCAGAGAATTCGAGAACATCTGGAATCAATGTCAGATCACATCATTCCCTGGCCTAAAACCCCTCAGCAGTTCCTCCATGCTTAGAATGACATCCAAAGTTCTGCTGCTAAGCCCCAAGGTCCTGCAGGGCCTGTGCCAATTCGTCCCCTCTCCTGCCTCCAGACACTGGCCTCCTTGCAGCCCCTGCAACAGGCCAAGTTCTGCGCCACCTGGGAGCCTTTGCAGAGGCTATTTCATTTCTCTGGAAGGTTATTTCACTGCATTTTGATTTATATCCTTCATAGCACTTACCACTACCTGAAAATAGATGATTTGTTTGTTTGTTGGCTATTTGCTCTAGTAGACTATAAGTCCCATGAGGACCAAGGTCCTGACTGTTACTCAGTGCCATGTGCCAGCACTCCCCATGAATTACCGCAGGCAGAAGCAGCTAGGTCTCCCCTAACTCCATCATGAATGGTGGATTCTGAAAACTGGATGAAGGGAGTGAGGATAGGGAGGAGAGATAGGTGCACGGATATCTCTGCTTCCTCTCACATGAGCTCAACAATGATACTCAACCAAGTAACTACAAAGAGAAATAGAGAAGAGAGATCACACCACTTTGCTGTGATTATTATCACCTTAAAAGTTCCATTCTAGAATGCATTGCCCCTGAAATGCTCTTGACCCTGAAACACATCACTCCTTGCCTCCTTGCCCTCCTTACAATGAGCTCAGTTCGTCTTTGAACCCAACTTGAGAAAAGTAAAGGGAAGAGGGAACGGTCTCAGCTCCTAGTTATGGCAAACATGGAAAAAACTTACTCTTTCTGAAATCTGCCTGCTTTTATTTTGTATACTGAGTAACTCTTAGGGTCACTTTCAGCTCAAATATTTCTAACTTTACGTCACCACAAAGGACTCCATTTTCTACCAAGAACTGATTTCCCCAGAAAGCTGAAAAAGGTCAAAGAAAGAACATGGATCCCTACTGAGACAGACAGGGAGCATCCCAGCTCTGCCACCTACTAGCTGTGTGACCCTGACTGTATTCTTAGCCTCTCTGAGCCTCAGCTTTCCCATCTTACAGTAGGATAATTCCACCCACCTCACTAGGTACATGGGAGAACAACACATAACTGGTGCACAATTTATGTGTCATGAACTCAGTTCCCATCAGCTTCCCAAAACAGCACAGAACACAGCTCTCCAGACTTCTGAAAAGGAACTTCCAAGCCTGAGGGAAGTTCCTTTATAAGGAACCTCTACACCCCATATAATCTCTAATACATCCCCAACTTCATCCAGAAAATGCAAACGTGGCTGCCCCCCTCCCATTCCCAAAGAGGATTTTTGCTTTTTTATTAACAGCCTGAAGGAGGCAGTACCATTGCAAGCACTGAAAGGGGCTGGATAAACCCTCTATTACCACCCTAGACAGGTGAGCTGAATAAAAGGCAGGATTTGGGCAAGGCCATATCCATGGCCAATGTGTAGGTGGAGAGAGAACCTGCCCTGTGCACACCATCATGGGGCTCCCATGGGAATAGACTGAGGAGTACTGGGCTAAAGGAGATGTGGAGGAGGCAGTTCGCTGGGCAGCCATTCAGAGCACAGGATCTAGAGTCAGACAACCCAGGCACACAGCCCAAATCTGCAGTGTGCTAGCCTCTGTTTTCCACTGTGTGAAACAGCATAAGAATACCTACTTCACAGGCTTGTCTGCAGGAGTCAAATGAAATTAACCTTAGCAGCGTTTTAACACACACACTATAATCACAGCACTTAGCACATGGTAAATACTATCTGGGTATTCAGGTAGCATATGTGTTGCTGCTCACTGAAGACGAGCTGTGTGTTCACAATTATTAGGTTGGTACAGTTAGTTTTGTTTCTTGTTTTAGAAGTCTATACATACACATACTCCATTCATTCAATCATTGGATGTCTATTAAGTGCTTCGCTCAGTTCTAACTGCTGAGCAAAATAGACATCTGGCCCTTGGGGAACTTATGGTCAAGAGGAAATTCAGTTTAGCTCTATTTAGCATTTACCAACTACATCCTGTGTTGCAGGCCAGGGGTAAGAACTGCGATGGGAAGAAGACAAGACAAGTCAGATGTACTCTGCAAGTGGACCGTCATGAGCCACTCCAGGTGACACTGTACAGCTGGCCCAAGCCCCAGCTGCCCCATCAAGCCTTGAAAACTTTACTTCCTCCCTTTGCTCAACTTCATCCCAAATTGTTGCACCACAGACTTGATTACCTTTCCAAGTCTCCCCATTTTCTACCCTTATTATCATGCTCCTGGTATTCAGCGTTCACAGGCACTTAATCAACGTATTCTGCTGGTTTATTACAACATCTTCCAGCTGATATAGTTCTCCTTATCTGGGAACTCCACCACAGTGCCTGTGAGTGTTTAAAAAGATCTTTCCCAGGTATCATTTGACTTGTTCCTGATGATAATTAATTTCAAGAACGGATCAAGATGTTAAGGGGAATCAGCCTGAGGAAACGGATGGCCATGTAGGTTTATCATGACAACAGGGCCTTTTTAAGACTTCACAAGGAGGCTGTTGCAGAAAGAGGGAAAAGCTGCTTTTTGATAACCTTCGCAGTGGCTGCATGGATCGTCACTGTCAGCTTTCATCATTAGTTTCATTATTCCCAGTAAGTTCTGTTTTGTGCCCACTGGATAACTAGCCCAGGAGACATCTCTGCATTTTATTGGAGCCAACAAGTACTAAATGGAGACTGCACCCCACACACTGTTGGGCAGCTCTGGGATTGTGTAGAGCACCCATAAAGAGCAGTCAGTCAAGGTGGGTGTGGACACTGGATCATGTGAAGAGGGCAGCGTGCCATGCAGGTCCCTTGTGGGCAAGGTCTCTGAGGCAAGGTCAGAGACATAAAGCACACAGACAAAGGAGACTTCTTTCTCTTCTAGAAGTCCCACATGGGCAGGGAAGCAGCAATGAAGACAGAGCAGGGGGTACATAAGAAAAAGGCAGAAATGCCACCCTGATCAGAACGCCAAGCCTCACAGATAAGCACATCAAGTTTGGGAGCCTCAGAAAAGAATGTTTCCTAGCATCTCACAAATGCTAGGAAATCAAGTCACAAATCCTCATGCTTCTTAAAGCCAGTGGCAGCATGGCTCCATGCCAGAAATGCTTTACCCAGCAACTTCTAATGCTGAGGACATGCTGGGCCCTACTGAAGACAGCGTAGAGTACAAGACAGATGAGATCCCTTCCTCACAGCCCAGTGGGGACACATAGACACAAGCCATTACTATTCTGTAGACAGGGTGCTGTATGAGCCATTGAGGCAGCTATTTAAATCAGGCTGGGGTGAGCCAAAACTCGCCCAGACATAGGGAGCTCTGAGCAGGGTCCTGAAGGACAGGTTGTCATCATACACAGGAGGATAGGCAGGGAGAGGAGCCTGTTCACAGAGCAAGATGCAGGATGGAGCACGTTGTATAAGGCTGGAGAAAAGACTGTGAGATGAGGAAGGCACCTGTGATGGGGACAGAGAAGGAGGCAGCACCAAATCACCAACCACCCTCACTTGGCTAGTTAAGAGCTGGGTGTTACTCTAAAGGTGACAAGGAGCCTCAAAAGATTTTGAGGACAGGAAAGACATGCTTAGATTGGCATTTTAAAACCATCCTTCTGAGGAGACAACATGATATTCTGGAAGGCACCCTGGACTTGAAACTAAGAGATTCAGGGCTTCTTTCCTCACTGCCTTTTCCCAGCTGTGTTTTTAATAGATAAATCTCTTCCCCTCATGAGCCTCACTTTATCATCCGTAAAATGGGGTTAACCACAACCAGGCCCTGCTGATGTCACCAGGGCATCATGAAGCTGCAAACAACAGTACCTAAGGTGCAAGAAGTTAACAAATTCAATAACTAATAACAACTCCCGATACAGAATGTCACTTCATCCAGTAGCTTGAACCTTCTCAAAAAGAAAATTCTACTTGGACCAAAAAAAACAAGGTTGAATGTGCTTCCCAGTACTCTTTACAGCTCTCACCCCTTCAGAAAAGAAAAGATTCTGCAGCTATCACAGTAGCCAGAGAAGAGGGGACAAGGGGCAGTCTGTAAGGTAGAGCCTCAGAATCCAAGTGACCCCCAAGATAAGCAATCTACCCAAACTACAAAAAGTTGAGGGAAATAACTACATGTCATAAAGATGGAGTATGTGAGCCCAATGTAGCTGTGACCTCAAAGGCTCTCCTCTCACCAGGCAATCATTTTCCAGGACCTCAGAGCCCCACACAGCTCAGACAAATTCTCTAAGTTAGAGCACAGGTGTGCACCCTGCAGGCCCACTCCGCCTCAGGCCTCACTGACAAGGGCCAGTGCAGAGCTGATGTTGTCGTCCAATTTCTGCACACTGGGGTTCCTTGCACCAAACAGAACATCTGGCCATCCTAGAAAAGTTAGGCCAAAGTAAAATGTTAGTTAGATTTCCATTTCACACCTGACTAAGCTGAAAAAGAGGACTCATGGGAGATAGCTAAGTATAGGTAGATGTTGCCCAAACAAAATTTGCCACCTTGAAGTTAAAGAATTAGAAAATAACTGCATGGCTGTCCACTTAGGGACACAAGGGAAGCACAAGGTCTCAGTCTGGAAAGCATCATTCTTAGGCCATCTGGAAAGAGCTGCATCAACTCACTGGTGTCCCTCAGGCTCAGGAAGGTCAGTCCTCCATGGGACAGAAAGAGGACAGTGTGGAGTCTAATCCCTCACAACAGAGGAAACCTGGGAACTTCAATGGAGCTTCAACCAGGACTGCTGACCCAAGGCAGGGAGCATGGGGGTACCCATTACGGGCCTTTAGCACAAGCAGTGGAGATGCCACCCTCCAGAGAGCACACCAAGATAACAGTGCATGAACATCCTCTACACACTGTGATGGAAGACAGATCCAGAGGATCTAAATTTTCTTCATCAGAAGACTTGGAAAATAGAGTCCAAGGTACTCTAATAATCTGACCAGATCTGTATACTATAATCTAAAATGCTGTCTAAAATCTAGTATTAAAGGGAGGGGAAAATGTGTGTTAAAAAAAAACTAAAAACAATAACAATGTGTAGAATCTAATTCTATTTTTGTCAAATCATAAAAGTTAATATTTTGGGGTGTGGTACCAAGAATTAATAGTCATCATCTCATATACTTCTCTGTGGGTCAGGCACTATTGCCTGATTTTATAAATGGGGACATTAAATCAACATTCTTTTTTTCTCAATCAAGTCTATGGAATGAAGAATTAGACTTGGCTTCTCATAAACCAGCGCAAGCACCAGTAGTTTACCTTGAGGATATTTCCTAGCATTAAACTTCATTCTAAAAACTGTGTGTGTGTGTGTGTGTGCACGCGCGCACATATTCCTCTACAGAACAAGTAATAAGATTCTATTTTGGAAAAAAAAAATCACAAGCAAAAATAACAACCCCCAAAAAATCCCACCTGACTTTACTCACTTCTTTTATTTCAAAACTGGCTGGATATTGAACAGTTTTAATAAGTTGATAATTAATGGATGAGTGAACAGATGATGGGGTTTCTATTCACCCCTGGGTAGTCTCTGGCTGATGATCTCTGCCACACCTGCTATTTCTCAGGTCCTGGACTGAGCTCCATCCCACCTGAATACAAATCACAGCCTTCAACCAGACAGAGTCACACCTTTGAAAGGAGCCATCCAATGCCTGACTGTTATTATAACCGTATTTGCCAATCTTCTCCCTCTATGTAGACTCTAATACCAAACACCTGATTAAATCTTCCTCCCTTCATCTACTTGAAATGCCAAACAGTTCCCATCAACAACTAATTTGTGGATCTGAAGGGTTCACCAGGTTTGGGGATGCGCTTGGTTCTTCACCACATATTTTTCAGAGATCACCCACTTTTCACTCGCCTATTCTCCCTAAATCCTGCCCCTCCAATTTGCCTAAAACTGAAATCTGAGCACCTGCTGGTCAAATAGCCTACTCCCCAAGAGTTCCAAAATAGATCATCTGAAGACAAACTATTGCTGGAAAATGATGCCAAATGGAAATAAAGCATGTCCCCGTGCATATGCACACACACATACACAAATACAAGGCTTTGCTCAACTCACAATGATTTGAACAACTTCAATGCAGGAGAGCAAAAAATTAACCCAATGGGTCAGGCAGATTTGACTTCTTCCTATTCTCCTGTATCCTTCACAGTGGTGTCTGCAGTCACATAGCTTCTCTCTGCCAGTGAGTGCACTGGCTGGGTGAGAGGAGCAAGCAGGCCAATGTCTTTGGGTGGTGAGAGACAGTGACCAGACATCCTGTCCTTTGTCACTAATCACCTTTTGAGCTTCCCCTTCTGCCAAGCCATCTGCAGGAAAATGTCAACATGTGCTGCAGGGAGAAAATGTATTTGCTAATTTATGTGCTGGGTAAATTCACTTATTCAGTAGAATAATAAAAATGTGACTGCTCACCACCCTTCCCTTCGAGAGTAAAGACATCTTTATTAATGATTTTAAAGCCTGAAGAAACAGAATGCTTGCTCTGTTTACATTTCCCCATACCAAGTGAAAGACATTCACTTGCTGGTGGCAAAACACTGAAAATATGCTTCTGATCATGATTTATTGCTGGAGAGATTGTATTAAATTGGGATATGACCATGTGTCCACCTATCAATTACTTCCTGGGGAAAAGAAAACAATAAGAGATTTACATTTTCAGTAAATACTGGAATAAATGCTCTGCTTTCTTGGGAGGAATTTTTTTTAAAAAAAGACATTTTCTAAGGCTTCATATTTAAACACGAAGGTCCATAGTTTCAAATACTTCGTATTCTGGTGCTAATAGAGTCACAAATAATCTTCAGTATGTCCCTGCCTCCCTTAATAATGGGAGGATATTCCATTCTGTCCCTCATGTGCTGTATCCTTACTGATCAAATCCTGTTCCATCACAGGCCTTTTTGGTTCTGAATTTGGCCTGAACCTATAAATGAGCACTCAATTAAAACCAGAGAAGTATTGAAATATGGGAATTAGCACAATTATAAGTAAACCAGAAGCCCTACCTCGAAGCCCTACCTGGAGAATACAAGCCATTTGAGAATTAGATTCCAAGTAGATAATGGAAGAAGATACTTTAGGATATAAATGTAAATAGAGATTTATGAATAATTCCCGAATAAGAAAGAAGGCGAGACAGAGAGGGTCCCAAATGATTTGGTATTTCTAGCATAAAAGGCAGTCCTTTATCTTACAAGCACACATTTTTCTGAATTGAATCAGTGCTACTGGGTACCCTCTGGGTCTGTTAGAGAAGAGGAAAAACCCAAACCAGGTGTTTATGTGGCTGTTGAAGGTCACTAGGTAAGGGGCAAACTGTGACCTTCACAGGCCTAGGGCAAAGGGACCCATTTAGGGTCAATGAAATCCAGATCTTGTCTTCTCCCTTCACTGTAAACTATAGTGGAAACCATATCATCCCCAAAATGTGTAAGCAGGCAGTTGGTTTTGGGTCCAGATGAATCATTCACCAGACCTTAATGAGCACTGAGCAAGAAAACAAATGGAAAATCTCTAACTGGTCAACTGCCCAGATGAACCAAAATTAAAATAAAATCCCTCATTTTCCTAACCAAGAGTCTGCCAGCAAGTCACTTAAGGCTTCTGAAAAAGAGAAAAACTCTTATTGAACTATATTCACTTACTTTCCTACTTACTAAATGAATGGGAATACAATAGCTGGCACTCTTGAGAGTTACCTTGGCAACTCTAAGAAATCACATACTCCTAAATATCACAGATTCTTGGATCACCTCATTAGTTTTCAGAAGCCTAGGCATAGAATATTATAAACCCATCTCAATGAACCTAAAGCACAAGAAATATGAAGAAACCATACAAAGTCACATCATAAACTGCTAAAACCAGTGGTAAAGAGACAATATTAACAGCAGGTGAAAAGAAAGTAGACTTGTTCCATACAAAGTAACCACTGAAAAGGAAAAATTTCTTGGTTTTAAATAATGCAAACAAGAATATGGAAAGCAACATCTTTAAAGTATTTAAGGGGAAAAAAAAGCTAAAATTCTATACCCAGCAAAAATATCCTTCAAAACTGAAGTTGAAATTAAAAACTTCTTGGACTTACAAAACTATTTTAGTTTATTTTAAACTATTTTAGTTTATTTTAATTCATCAATAGCAGACAGCACCAAAACAAAAATTTAACTCCTTTAAGCAAAAAAGAATATAATACCAGATGGAAACCTGGATTTACATAAAGATATGAAAAGTTCTAGAAATGGTAAGTAGTTGGATTCATTCATTCATAGTCCCTCTTCCTCTCTCCACCACCAAAATAAGAAACTGCCAAACATTTTTCCAAGGTGGGTATACCATTTTACATTCTTATCAACAATTAATGAGATTTCTATGTGTTACACATCCTCACCAACATTGGGGATTGTCAGGTTTTTTTTTTTTTTTAATGTTAACCACTATCATGAAGGTGAAAGAATATATTGTTATGGTGAAATTTGTATTTGTCTGGTGACTGATGATTTTGAACAACTTTTCATGTGTTAACTGGCCACCTACAGATTCCCTTTTGTGATGTATTTGTTCAAATATTTTTCTCATTTCATGCAAATCAAAACTATACTGAGATGTCATCTTACACCAGTCAGAATGACATCCATCAAAACTACAAACAATAATAAACTCTTGGGAAGATGTGAGAAAAAGGATAACTTTTACACTGTTGGTGGAATTGCAAATTAGTACAATCACTAATGGAAATCAGTTTGAAGGCTCCTCAAAAGACTAGGAATGGAACCACCGTATAACCTAGCTATATCACTTTTGGTATTTATTCTAAAGATTAAAGTCATCATACTCTAGTGATATATGCAGACCTGTGTTTATAGCAGCACAATTTACAACAGCCAAACTGTGGAACCAGCCTAGGTTCCACCAACAGATGAATGGACAAAGACAATATGGTGTATATACACAATGGAGTTTTACTCAGTCATAAAGAAAAAGAAATACATATCATTTGCAGGAAAATAGATGCAACTTAAGACCACTATGATAAGCAAAACAAGCCAAGCTCAGAACATCAAGGTCGTATGTTTTCTCTCATACGTGGAAGCTAGAGAGAAAGAAAAAGAAAAAAAAAAAAAAAGAAAGGTGGTGGTGTAGATAATCTCATGAAAATCAAAAGGAGATGAGTAGAATACAGAAAAGGGACCAGGGGCTGGAAGGTGTGGAGGGAGTAGGGAAGTCTTGAGGAATGATATTGGCCAAATTATATGGTTATAATGTATACATGTATGAGTATGTAACAACAAAACCCACCATTATGTACAATTATAATGCAACAATAAAATAATATGGGGAAAAAACAAATATTTTGCCCATTTCCTTATTGGATTGCCTTCTCATTATGAAGCTTGGTATTTCATTTTAAAAATCTTTGTCTAGACCTAGGTAATGAAGATTTTCTTCTGTTTTCTCCTAGAGGTTTTATACATTTACATTTTACTTTTACTTTCAGGTGTGTAACCCATTTCAAGCATATTTTGCACATATTGTGGCATTTGAGTCAAGATTTTTTTTCCATACAAATATCTGTTTATCTCAGCAGTGTTTATTGAAAAGACTATCTTTTCCCCAGTGAATTACTTTGATATTCTTGTTTTTAAAAAAAAAAAATCAACTGATCATAAACATGCAGGTCTATTTCTGGACTCTATCTTTTTTCAGTGATCTATAAATGTATCCCAATTTGCCCAAGAGGAACTAAAAGTTTTGTTCATGAATATTCATGCACTCCTATAACTAATAGTCCCAAACTAGAAACAACCCAAATTCCAGCAACAAATAAATGAATAAACAATTTATATTAAAACCAGCTAGCAATAAAAAAGAATCACTAATACACAGAATAATGTGGAAAAATCTAAAAAAGATCATGCTAAGCAAAAGAATCCAGACACAAAATGTTGGATACTATATCATTCCATTTATATGCAAAACTTATCAACAGTGACAGAAAGTAGATTAGCGGTCTCCTGGGGCTGAGGGACTGATTGCAAAGGAACATGAAGAAACTTGTGGTGATGAAAATGTTCTAAATCTTGATTGTGTTGAGATTTACATGGGTCTACACATTTGTTAAATCTCAAACTATATACTTTAAATGGGTACATTTTGTTGCATGCAAATTATTCCCCAATGTAACTGATTTTTAAAAAATCAGGCTTCCCTATTATCAATATGGGTTTCCTATTCTAAAACTCTACCAAAAAGTCTTTGTTCATAAATATAAAAGATACAGTTATAAAGATGTCAGGCTGCCCCTTGTTTCTATTGAATATTTCTAAAATGCTTTCACAAAGCTAATATTTTAAACTAACACTTAAGATTGGGCTTAATACAAAGAATGGCCTTACCTAGTGGAGATACATTTATTACTAATGCACTTATTGATCTGTCTTGGCTGTTTGTTTTCTGGATTCCCATAAAGTCACTGGTATGGCAAAAGACGATGATGTTAGAAACACAGCAAAATATTCAACACAGATATATCCTACTGCATAGGGAGATATATATATATATATATCTTGTGAATCTTTCCATCTGTGTCACAAGGCAAATGTCCTCCATAACCTGCCCTCAAAAACAGAAAGACCTGGAATTCTGCTGCCAAATTCATCTCTAAAAAAAAAATATGTGTGTACGTTTAGTGAAGCAAACAGCTCTAATAATGTTGATGAATAGCAATACAACACAGCTTTGCAGAGAACTGAAGCTTGTCCAATCATCTGTTTGCACCCTGGTTCCTGGACATTGATAACACATCTATAACCTCTAGTTTAGCCAAACATATACCCCAGCTTCTCCAGCTGAGACCTGCCTACCCTGTCAGTGCTCTGCCTGTTACCTGTGAGCACAGCAAGCCACAAAATAATGGTGCATCTTATCTGGAGTATCAATTTTACATGGAAATTTAAAAAGGAAGAAATGTTTTTATGGTGCAACAGTTACACTACATTATAGAATAGAAAGCAAAATTCACATAATTTGTTAGATTTTTAAAAGACATTTGCCACCTTCAAGAGATGCCGCAGGTTAAACTCTAAAACCCCTTTGGAATATATATTCTCTGTTTATATTGTCAAGGGTGCATTCCAAAAATAATGACCAGAATAATAATAGAAAGAAAGAAATAGAAGTTGTTACCGGAAAACAACAGGATATGATCAAAACAACTAAACTGATAGGGCTCAAATCCCTGCATGTTCCTAGCCTCCTACCAACTCATCTGGCTGTGCTCTTCTTCAGAAGGCAGTTGCTAGACCCAGCAGCTGAGCTCTGACCCTGCCTTGGCCACATCTCTATAGTACTACCTCAGAAAAACTGCCCTACTTTGTATCCCTAATACAGAGATGACAACAGTAACTGGCTTGTAAAGCACATTTCAGTTCAGACACCTGGCCAATAGTAAATGATCAATAAATGCCAGGTGCCTATCATTGTTACTCTCATTTAACTATTGTTTTGAATCTATATACACCATGGCATTACTATTTTACACACCAACTGCAATCCATTCAGTAATCAGATTATTGACTGCTTGTCCTCAAATATACAGGGAGGTAACAAGAATTCTGGACACCCAATCTGAAAGCACAGCTTCTCAGGACTTATTCTTACTCAGACATAGTATATTCTATAGCATATCAGCTAACATTGAACATTGGTAAAAGAAAGAAGGGCTCTTCTGGGCTGAGCTTCAAAACATGACCTGAAGCAAGCTCCTAAATAGCACTGTGGTAAAGATAGGGTTAAGAATTGACTCATTCTTTTTTGAACAAAAATAAGATCAACTTATAACTCAAACTATCCAGTTATACATTAGTATACAACAGGAGTATCTATGATCCAGAGCCAGACAACCACCCAAAGAGGCCCCTTTGTGCTAGGCTCAACACAGATCAGAAGTGTGTCTATGAGTACAAGATGAGAGACAAGACAATGGCAAGTTTTCAAAAGATGTTCCTAACAATGGCAGCCTGATGAGTTATTCTCCTACATGTTTCAAGGGTACATCTATTGAAAGAATTTGGATAATCCCCTAGCAAAACACTGGGAAATTCTTACCAAATATAGCTTGAATTTCCATGATGTAAGACCTCCTGCTTCCAGAAGTCTCATCCTGATATTTCTAGGAGTCCTTGAAGGTCTCACGAAGAATCCTTCTATTTTGGTTTAGATATGAGGTGACCTCGAAAAACTAGAGTCAGACCGCAAGGTCTCCTCTGCCACAGGTAGAGACTCCTAGAGAACTCCCAAAAGGTGTACAAAATATTGCTACATGTGGCACAGAGAGTAAATGGTTCATCAAACTTTCACGTTCCCCTTCCACAGAGCAGAGAGGTTGCTGGAAAACAGTCACCAATCCAAGGGCTTCATTTCCTGGGACTTGGTTGCACCAATAAAGTCAGTAGAAATAAAGTATGTCACTTCCAGGTCAAATGGTTACAAAGCTGATATGTCTTCTTAGTGCTGCTCCTTTCTCCGTTCACCAACAGAGAGAGCAACCCACAAATAGCTAAGTCCCAGAACTGGAGTCAGTCATCTTCGAACTGAGAAAGACCTGGGAGCAGAGCTTTCCCCTAACCCGCTGAGATGTCAGGATTTATCTCCTAGAGCAGCCAGCATTATCTTAAGCAAAAATACTATGCTGTGGTAGGAAGAAGTCACTTCTCTCCAACATCATTTGATACTTTGATGCTTGGGACCCAAAGCAGTGTATGCTATACTCATATATTTTACCAAGGCCCCCATAATAACAAGGTTGGATTCCTTTATTTTACTCTAGAGGGAACAGGTAAGTGGTGACAGAGTTAGGAAGAAGCCAAGGATATAGGTGAGGGCCAAACTCTCCACTGTGTCCTTGTTTCCTACAAGTGCATTGAGAGATTGGAATGTCCCGGGGGCACAATGCCAACAATACAAAGAATCTCAAACTGTGGTCTCACTACCACCTCCACTCAGGTCAAAATCCAGAAATGACTTATTCTTCCACAGAAGACAGTATTTTGGCTACTCACCCTGGCCACATCCAGGTTCCATGCTCTAAGTTCTTGCTGTGCCAGAACAACTTTTCTATACTGGTACCTGCACCGTAGGGCCTCAGAGTATTCCATCTCTCTCTGCTTCAGAGATTTTCACTGACAAACCAAGCCATGACATTCTATAAGCCACACCCTGGGACTACTGCCAACATACCCACCTCTTCATATCCTGCCACACTCAGTTTACATGGAGGGGAAATAAAGCAAATAAGAGCTGTTAGTGGTGGAGGGAGGGTAAGAGGGGAGGTTGAGTCCTTTAGACAACAATGACCTTGCAGGATCTTAACCACTTGAGCAAGAAGTTTCTAAGATACATTCACATTACTGGGAGAGTCACATGGGGGAACCATCAGGCAAGAAGCCCACACAAGAGGCCATCATCACAGCTGACCCAACAGCAGAGATGGCCAGGAGAGAACCCACCCCCAGCCCACTCAGAGCCACTCCCTCACCTCTTCCTGGGATTCCTGAAGCTTGCCTGTCTGGAGTCTAAGTTCCCTGCATTCTGCTCCCATCAATCACCTCATCCTGTATCTTTCCCTGGGACATCTGTAGGCTCTATTCATTAAACAGAAATCTTCTGTTCTCTTTCAAATGAGCTTTAAAAATGGACCAGCTCATTCCAGTTCAGTAAGTCATCCCCTTGGTGTTCAGTTGCCTACCTCTGATTCCCTTCTTGCTCTCCCTGCCTGGTCCCTAGCCTACCCCAGCCCCAAAGACAGATGACCAGAATGGCGGGAGCTGTCCTTACTCCTCCTCCTTTCTGATTCCTTTGCCATTTCTCCCTCCCAAATCTCCCTCAAGGCCTTCAGCCCCTCTCCTTCTCCACTTTGGCACCGTTACTCAAGACAGCTCTCACATGCACTGGAATCAACCCCTTCCACCAGTTTTGCCCTCCTTCAACCTGTTTTCCTAGAAGCACAGTAAAAGGGGTCTCTCACAGACTTACAGCTGACGGCAGTACTTTTCCCCTACCTTGATTGACTTCCTATTACTGTTAGGATAGCTTCCCACATTTCCACGTGGTACTCAGGACACTGTAATGGCCCAGTCCTTACTTCTAGAGCAGGGGTTCTGCTTTTCTCCTATTCACTCATTCTACTCCCCACCCCCAGCAGATCTGCATTCAGTTCCTGAAATACAGAAGGATTCTAAATTTCTCAGGTTGCTCCATCTCTGAAATATTTTTGTGATCCCACGTCTCATTTTCCATCTCAATCCTACATGCTTTTTCTTTTTTTCAGTACTACAGATTGAACCCAGAGGTACTTAACCACGGAGCCACATCCCCAGCCCATTTTTGTATTTTATTTAGAGACAGGGTCTCAATGAGTTGCTTAGGGCCTCACTAAATTCCTGAGGCTAGCTTTGAACTTGCCATCCTCCTGCCTCAGCCTCCTGAGTTGCTGGGATAACAGGCGTACACCACCACGCCCAGATTATGTACCCTTTCATATATGGCCCATGTGTCTTTCTCCATCCAGGCCAGAAAAGCCAAGTCCTTAGGAAGTCAGGAAAGCATTTTTACAGTGAGAAGACACCATTCCCCCAGGCAGCCAGCAAACAGTGTTTGATAAGGTTGATAAACACATGATACTGATCTTACCACACAGCACTGTGTTCAACATCCCAGCACATGGAGCCACATGGCAGGTCATCCATCTTAAAAAGATGGCATTGCTGGCTAACTGATTTCTGCCAGCAGTGTATTTACTAGGAATTAAATTTTGATTTAAATGTACCTATAGTATTATTATTGAATATACCAAAGGCTCTATTCACATGTGGGCACAAAAGTAATCCATCACCCAGCTCATAATCGATTCACAGCTTCTTCCTGCCTCATCCAGCAAAGCTGTGTATCCTGGAAGCATTTCTGCCACTGGCATATTAAAAGGATGCGACAGCCAATTCTGTAATCACCTATTATTTTCCCCATGATGTTTCAATCTCTGAGAATTGACCAATGATGAGAGACAGCCTGTACCCCAGGAGACACCCAGCATAGCCCTCCATGATCTACTAGGTGATTTTATATAAAAATTCCATCCATCTTTTCTGGTATTATCATTAGTACTTTATATGCTTCTCTGAGTCTAAGAAGAATTTTATGTAAAATTTGTTCCCAGTTAAAATTAGGCTGAGGTTTAATTCCCCTCATTTTGGCTTTAGAATTCTAAGTAGAGGGGAATGGATCATGGCTTCCTCTGGAAACCACACCATGGCAGATGGTTACGTGGCTTCCCCAAAGCAAACCCCCTTATTCCCCCTCACTGCAGAACTTCAATGGTCAGACACCTACCTGCCAGCATCCCTTTCACAGACAGGTCATGATATGACCTGGTTCCAGTCACTCTAATGTCTGTGGGAATCTATTTGCAGCTTCTAGGAAAGCTTTTACTCTGATTTTAAAAAGAGCTGGCTTAGGCCTTCATCTTCCTCATCTTCATCAAGATGAAGAAATATAACAGCCCTCTTGCAGACAGGAAGCCACCACAAGAAAGGCCCAAAGAATCAGAGATGTTAGTCCTAATGTTGAGCTGCTGAGAGGAGAAGAGTGAAATCCCTCGGATTACTTATTTTTAAATCTTTTATTAGTACCTTTTAATTATACAGAATAATGGGTTTCACTGTGGCATATCTGTATGTGCATAACATACTTTTTTTTTTAAAGAGACTACTTATTAAGTAAGAAAAACAAATCCCTGGTTGTTAGAACCACGGTAGGAAGGTTTTCTTTTACCTGCAGCCAAACGAGTCCTGGAATGTATAGTTCAAGGTATGATTAAGCACGTGAGCTTTGAACTACACACACTTGGGTTTGTGTACCAACTCAATCACTTGCTAGCTATATGGGCCTGGAAAAGTTATTTAAACGCCTTGGAGTTCAGTTTCCATCTTCAATAAAATGAAAATATTTTTACTGCCTATATTACAAATTTGTGGCTAGGAATAATTGAGACAATGCACATAAAGAGTTTCTGTGCAATGCCTAGCAAAATAACTATTCCAATGACAAAGTGAGATCAATCATCCCATTAAAAGAGGCTCACTATCACTCATAATTAGAGAAATTCCAGCCAAAACCAGAATGAGGTACCAGTTCACACCCATTAGAATGGCAACTGCAAAAGAAAAAGAAAATAGCAAGTGTTGGCAAAGATTTAGAGGAAGTGGGATGCTTGCATACTACTGATGGGAATGTAAAATGGTGTAGCCCCTGTGGAACAGAGCAGGGATGCTCTTCCAGATATTACACATAAAATATTAATATATAATTCAGCAACTGCACTTTTTATCCCAAAGAGCTGAAAGCACGGACTTGAAAGCATCAACTCATATGTCCCTCAGAGTGCAAAGAAGCAAATGGTATATACATGCAATAGAATATTATTTGGCTTTAAAAAGGAGAGAAATTATGACACATGCTGCAAGATGAATGAACCTTGAACACATTATGTAAGTGACACAAAGCTGATCACAAAATAGGCAAATACTATACAATTCTACTCAGAATGTAGTACACAGACTAGTCACATTTAAATAGCGAGAGTAGAACGGTGGCTTCTTGGGACTTGGAGGAAAGATAAACAGTATTTCCACTTTGCAAGATGAAAATAGTTTCTGAGATGGCTGGTGGTGGTACCTGCACAGCAATGGAAATGTATTTCTTGAGGCTGAACTCACACAGAAATGGTTAGAATCGTGATTTTTATATTTTATCATACTTTAAAATTATTTTTAATAAAAGACAAACAATTTTTCATTAAAATTATAGCCTGCAATTTTGACACTAACATCTTAATGAACTCATAAGTTGTTAGACACCACCACTGGCTGATTACCACCCTGGGTCATGTCCCATTTGGATCTGTCCCAAATCAATATCTAAAGGGTATTTTATTTACGCAGAAAACAGACCCACTTCTTTGTCTCCCTAGGAAACCAAAGATGAGTCAAATAGTTTCCTCCCCTTAAAGAAAGCAAAAGACATCCACAAACAGCCCTGTGCAAAGCAGGATGCGACACTTTCCATGAGGGAGCCAAAGACAAGCAGGGCATCTTCTGGCTTTCAGTTTTGAGTTAAGTTTCAAAGAAAAGATACCGCTGGAACTGGGCTGAAGTAGGGGTTTTAAAGATGTTTCCAGGTAGAAATAGCAATAATGTGAGTGGAGTTGGCGGTATGTCTTGTTTGGCTGGAGGAAATCAAGCATTAGGATGAACAGAAAAGACGAGAGCCAGGCTCAGGGCGAGGAAGTCATGCCTTGATTTCACAGGGAAGACGGGGACCTGTATTGGCATCCACATCACCTAAGACTCTTCTAAACATACCTTTAAGTTTTCAAAAACTGTCGACCCCTTCGGCAGCACCTGGAGAGCCCTCCAAATGACTAGCATTGACTAAGGCAGGTCCCGTTCTGCTGCCAAGACCACCTCTTACATGCCTGTATCATGTCATGTCGGCTTCTGCCAAGAGATGAAGGAGCCATAGCAAACACACAGACACTCAAACACCTTAAAAGGTCTTTGGTTAGTGATGGATACTGCAGGTCAGTCCTAACCTCCTAAAGTCTCTATCACGCATGCCCCCAGGAGGGGTCTAACCAACCAGAGCAATGAACACTGAGCCCACACTCCCAGTACAGCCCAAACCTGGACATTTTGAGAGAAAGACAGGTGTCCTTCTCTATATGGAAGACAAAGGAACCAGCACAAGTAACTGAGAAAAAATGCGCAAGGAGACCCAATCAGGAAAAAAAAAAAAGAATGTATTCAATTGAGTCCAATTTTAAGAAATTATTTCAAAGTTCTAATCGCTATAAGTGATGAAACAATTCATGACAGAAATTGCAATTACCAAAGAAATGATCGGTTCTGCAACAGCAATTTTAGTGACATTTATAACACACAAGAAATCATGAAGCTTAATTATTTGAATTTACTGGGGCTACAGATGCCGTGTTGAAATCTAATTAAATAGATCCACAGAAACTGGCCGTCTGAAGAAATGGCAGAGCTGCTGAACCGTGCACTGGTTTTTAAAAGCAGTTCGTGAATAGCCTCCAAATGGGCAGTGAGTAATGGTCTATCTTTCTTTCTCAACTGTCATTTGGGAGAGAAAAAGAGACATTTTGATATTGATCTTCAGTCCTTCACAATAGAATTTACTTCAGCTCCTAAAACACATCCCCCATTCCAATGATCTCCAGTAGATCTCTAGGATAAATGGAAAACCCTCTCACCATTCACCTTTGAGGTCTTACAGCCAAACTACAGCAGGTCTCAAGGAAGTAGGTTCAAATCTTCAAGTGGTTGAGAAAAAGATTCCCTTCTTCAGTTTCTTAAAAATGTCAACTCTTAAATATTTACAGACAAAAGAAGTTCTATAATATCAATGAATTGTTTGCTAAGTATTCCAAGAAAATAAGAGTCTGACTGTAAAAGTAATATGTGCTCAAAGAAGAAAATATACAAAATTCATGAAAACATGAAGAAGAAAATTAAGATTGCCAATAATTTCACCAACCATGTACAATTACAATTAATGTTTTGGTCTCTGTTCTTCCAATGAATGTTCTAAGTCTACTCACTTTATAGTGTGTAAACATGATATACTTATAATCTTACAATCTTACATCTTATTCTATCAGTAAACATTATATAAAGATATTATAAAGTACATTTAACATGATTTCTTTAAGTCTAGCAATACGGGGTTATTTAAAAAGCTCTCTCAATTTTTAAACTTGCACCAATAAATTGCCTCACATGCACGTAAGTAAGCCTATGGTTGCCTCGCTAATTAATTCTTTAAGAGGGATTCTCAAAAGGAAACTCTTGGGACAATGTTCATTGACTTTTTAAGGTTCCTAATAAGATCTGCCAAATTGCTTTAACTAAAAGTTATGCCAATCTACATTTCTACCAACAGTGTAATGAACAGTCCAAATTGAAAAATGCTCCCCCCCCCCTTTCCAATAGCATCATTAAACTTCCAGGAAATTCCTTACCAATTTTTTGTGTGTGCTTCTCATTGTTCTAAATATTTTGGAGACACTGTTTTGTCTCCTGTTGTTTCCTCTTCACATTACACTCACTTCCCTAGAATACTGAGGGTTTTATGAAAACATGATTCTCTACATAAGCACATACACATAAAGTGTAGTTTTTCAGCAAGGTGAGAGGTGTTGAAAAGTTGGAAACTTTTTCATGTTTGTCCTATTTATTTCCAGCTTACATCTTTTGCCAATTCACCCACTAGTGTTTTAATGTTGTTCCTATTCATTAATATATTAAAAAAATTAATCCTTTGTTGCAAATGTCTTTCCAAGTATTTTTTTTTTTAAATCAGCATCTTAATCTTAATCTGGGGGGCAAATTTTTGACTTAAAGAAGTGTTACTCTTATGGGAAACAATGAGTTATTTTCCTCTACTGACATTTTTCTTCTATTGACTTTCCTGATATTGGCCAGGCACAATTGTTCCTAGATTTTATTTTTGTATAATTACAAATTTTGCATCCAAACAGAATAAATTTTGGATTTAAACAAATCCAACCAAAATTTATTCTGGTATGTTGTATAAGGAAAGGCTTTAATTATTAGTTTTCCAAGTAGGTAATTTTGAATATGTTAATTCATCCTTTCCCTTCATTGTGCACTAAGCCCTCATTCACATTAGGTTCTGTTTCTGGATCACTCTGTTCCATGTATGGGTATGTTCCTGCACTGGTAACCACATGGTCTTAATTAGCATCATCTAAGTACATTTTATATCTGGAAATGCAAATCTCCTCTGATTATACATCATTTTCAAAATTTTCTTGGCAATTCCAGCCAGTTTATTCTTCAAGTATTTGAGAACAATTTGACACATTCCAAAAAAGGAAGAAAGAAAGAAAACCCCAGCTGAGACATTGATTAGAATGGGGTGAAATGATACATTACTTTGGAAAGAACTGACATCTTTATCACACTGAGAGAAACTGGCAGTGCACATCTCCATTTATTGAAGTCTTCTTTTGTCAGTAAATTTTTGTGATTTTCTTCATATAGATTTCTGCAACATTTCTTGCTAAATTATTCCTGTTTTATATATTTTTACTCCTAAGCAAACTACTCCATGTAGGGAAGGTATGTCTACCTTCTAATGCCACAGAGTGAGAGACATGCTTCTCTCTCCAGAGCCTGAAAGAAAGGGCTCAGTATTTCCTGAATGAATGAGTGACTACTGAGTCCAAAAGCCCTAGTATCTGAGCAGAACTGAGTTGGTTAGACCATGTAGCAGACTCACCATGATTCTCTCATGTTCAATGCTAACTTTGTACTTTCAAAAATAAATAAGTCATCTTAAAATAATCATGCAACTGTCATTGATAGTTCCACCATGATGGCAGATTCTCCCACCTCTCCTGATCCTGTAGCCCATCTGAAGGAGTGAGCACAACCAAGCCAAAGCCTTTCTGGGACTTCAGTTTTCAACACAATGACAATGACCTTTGGAACCAAGCCAAGGAGTAACTCCCCATGAAAACTACCTGTAAGTTCCTGCAGAGGAGCACAGAAAAAAGAGGGTCTGCAATAAAAGAGAAAATTTTTAACAATTTTAATGAGATATCAGACACATACTATGCAAATCACTCATTTAAATAGCACAATTTGGCTGGGAGCAGCGGTGCACACCTGTGATCCCAGCTACTCAGGAGGCTGAGGCAGAAAGATAGAGGCCAGCCTCAACAAGTCTTAAGATTTTTAAAAAGTGGGGGCTAGGGATGTAGCTCAGAAAGAGGGTGTCCCAGGTTTAATCCCCAGTACCACAAAAATAAATAGAGTGCACAATTCAATGGGATTTTGTTTTGTTTTGTTTTTTGAAAGTACAGAGGTATGCACTATCACCACAATGGATTTTAGAATATTTTTATCACCCCCACCCCCGCAAAGAAATACTATATCTACTATAAATTTTTTACTTGTAGTATAAAACACATAACATTCACCATCTTAACCAGTTTTAAATGTACAGTTAAGTAGTGGTTAAGTCTATTCATACTGTTATACAACCAATCTCCAAAACTCTTTTATCTTATGAAACCAAAGTCCATGCTCATTAAACAACTCTTTGGTTCCTTCAATCCACAGCCATCATCTACCATTCTACTTCGCATCTGATTTTTTTTCATGCTCTAAGTTCTTTGGATGTGAGATCATAAAGTATTTATTTGTGTGTCACTGGTTCATTTCACTTCATGTCCTCAAGGTTCAGCCATGTTTTCACCTGTGTTAGAAATTCCTTCTATTTCAAGGCTGAATACATTAGAAGCTTTTCTAAAGGAAAAGAAAAGAAGGTAGGGGGAAGTAAGGACAAAGTGAGAGAGATAAAACAAGGGAGCAAGGAAGGAGGCCAGCAGTTGGGAGGCTCCCACAGTGGCCAGGCAGGAGATAACAGTGACCTGCCCAGGAAGAGATGGGGGAATGAACAGCAGTGGGTGGATTTAAGATACATTTTGAATTAATAAGACAAAAGAATGGCAGGGTTTGTGATGGATTTGATGAGGGAGTGAAAGATGAATGCTTAAGGACAACACTTTGACTACCACAGAGGGGAGACCTCAAGGGAGAGAGGTAGGAGGAAAGGAGGAAGCAAGCATCAAGGAGCTCCTGGATGCTACTCCAGAGTAACTCCAAGAAGAAACAGAAGTGCTCCAAATTTGTGAAACCAGTGCTCAACACAATGACACTGACCTTTGGAACCAAGCCAAGGAGTAATCAGTAATCAGGGTCAAATCACAGTTTGACCCAGTTATCCCACTCCTCAAAAAAAGAATGTCTATAGTCTCTCTCCCTCTTAGAATGTATTAGCCAGTTGCGCACTGCCATCTGCCTTTATAAGAAAACTTCATTTCCAGAAGAACTCAAACTATCCCTATTTGCTGACAACATGATTCTCTATGTAGAAGACCCAAAAAACTCCACCAGAAAACTTCTAGAACTCAGAGCTGGGGTTATGGCTCAGTGCTAGAGCACTCACCTAGCACGCGTGAGGCACTGGGTTCCATCTTCAGCACCACATAAAAATAAATAAATAAGAGTAAAGGCATTATGTCCACCTACTTTAAAAAGAAATATAAAACTTCTAGAACTCATAAATGAATTCAGCAAAGTAGTAGGATATAAAATTAACAACCAATCAATCATGTTCCAATTCATAAATGATGAATCACCTGAAGGAGGAATTAGGAAAACTATCCCATTCATAATACCCTGGAAAAAAAAATAAAATATTTGCGATTAATATAACAAAAGAGGTAAAAGACTTCTACAATAAAAACTACAGAACACTAAAGAAAGAAATTAAAGAAGACCTTAGAAGAAGAAAAGATCTCCCATGCTCTTGGATAGTCAGAATTAATATTATCAAAATGGTTGTACCATCAAAAGCACTATACAGATTTAATGCAATTCCTATTAAAATTCCAATTACATTTTTCATAGAAATAGAAAAAGCAGATATTAAATTCATTTGGAAAAATAAGAGGACCAGAATAGCCAAAGCAATCTTCAGAAAAGTGAAGCAGGAGGCATCACAATACCAGACCTTAAGTTATACTGCAGAGCTATAGTAAGAAAAATGGCATGGTATTAGCACCAAAACAGACATGAAGACCAATGGAACAGAATAGAAGACATAGAGACAAATGCACATAAATACTGGTATTTTATACTACACAAAGGCACCATAAACATACAATGAAGAAAAGACAGCCTCTTCAACAAATGGTTCTAGGAAAACTGGAAATCCATATGTAGCAGAACAAAATGTAATTCCTAATTCTCGCGCTGTATAAAACTCAACTCAACATGGATCAAGGATGTAGGCATTAGACCAGAAACCCCGTACCTATTAGAAGAAAAAGTAGGCCCAAATCTCCATCATGTCAACTTAGGAACTGACTTCCTTAACAACACTCCTAAAGCACAAGAAGTAAAGTCAAGAATCAATAAATGGATGCTATCAAACTAAAAAGCTTCTTCACAGCAAAGGAAACAATCAAGAATGTAAACAGAGAGCCTACAGAGTAGGAAAAAATCTTTGCCACTGGCATATTAGATAGAGCATTAATCTCAAAGATATGTAAAGAACTCAAAAATCTTAACACCAAAATAAGAAGAAGAATAACCCAGTCAATGAAGGGCAAAGGAACTGAACAGACACTTCTCAGAGAAGAAATACAATTGGTCAACAAATATATGAAAAAATATTCAACATCTCTAGAAATTAGAGAAATGAAAATTAAAATTACACTGAGATTTCATCTCACTCTGATCAGAATGGCAATTATCAAGAATATAAGTAATACTAAATGTTGTTGAGGATGTAGGGGAAAACAAACTCTTACATTGCTGGTGGGACTGCAAATTGGTGCAAGCCCTCTGGAAAGCAGTATGGAGATTCCTCAGAAAACTTGGAATGGAACCACAATTTGACCTAGTTATCCCACTCCTCAGTATATACCCAATGGACTTAAAATCTGGATACCATAGGGACATGGCCTCATCAATGTTTGCAGCAGTTCAATTCACGACAGCTAAACTATGGAAGCAACCTTGATACCCTTCAAAAGATGAATGGATAAAGAAAATGTGGTATATATACACAACAGAATATTATTCAGCCATAGAGAAGAATAAAATTATAGCATTTGCGGTTAAATGAATGGAACTGGAGACTATCACGCTAAGTGACATAAACAATCTCAAAAAACCAAAGGCCGAATTTTCTCTCTGATATGGGGACACTAAGACACAATAAGGGAGGGGGAGGGAAGAATAGAAGTTCATTCATAGATAAAGGGAAATAAAGGGAAGGGAGAGGGGATGAGAATGGGAAAGACAGTAGAATGAATTGGACATAACTTTCCTATGTTCATATATGGATACATGACCAGTGTAATTCCACATCATGTACAACCAACCACAAGAATAGGAAGTTGTACTCTATGTATGTATATGTCAAAATACACTTTACTGTCATATAATTTAAAAAGAACAAATTTCAAAAATAAAAAATATATGAACAAGTTCTTCTTTTAAAAAAAAATTATTTTTTCAGAATCTTCTACTTGTCATGACTTCACCCAAATGCCTGTATTTGTCCTATCAATCCTCCTCATCACCTGTTAGTATATTTCTACTGTCCACTCCCTCATCTGTGGACAACTTCTCCACCACATACCAGGTTCAGTCTGCCCTGACTTGCTCAAGAATTCACTCCAGGAATCATCTTTCTCCCTAGCATCAGCAATTCCTCCTTTGGACTGGATTTTACCATTGGCATGTTAATAAGTTACACTCCAATGCAGTGAGTGCATCATCCCATCAGTAACGCTCCTTCGGTATAGAATGCTTTGCCCTGAAGTCTAACCATATGGCCATCTCTTCACCTCCTTCAGTGTAGGGAGATAGTGTTTTTGTTTGTTTGTTTGTTTGTTGTTTGTTTTTCCTCAAATGTGACCTTCTCAATGACCAGTATTTAGAATTGCACGTCCATTCCAAAATCCTTTCCTCTTTGATTATGTAATTTAAAAAATTTCCCAACTACTATATGCAACTATAAAGCTCTAATAATAAAGATGCTAAAAATTATTTAAAACCAAAAAAGAAAGAAAACTCCATTTCCAAAATTTCACTGTGAGGCATTTACACATGTATACACACTCATGAACATGAAAGCCACAGAGCTGAGCCTGTTGACCTGCTGAATTGTCACTAGTAGCTAAGAAAAGGAAGGAAGATAAAGTGCCCCTTCCCAGCCCAAGTGACTTGAGGGACAGGCTGCTACACCACAGAGTATAATTAGAGGTGGATCAGTCGATCGTGTCCCCCTGATAACCCAAATAGCCATTATTTAGGTTTCCCAAGTCATACCAACTGTCAAAAACTACCATAAACACAGGTATATTTTACAGATGTTCAGTTTGGAAGGCAGAGCCCAACATGTGACATATGAGGACACAAGGTAAGGGTTAAGAGTGTGCACTTGGGAGGAAGACACCAGCTCTACCACCAAATAGCTCTGTGGCCAAGGGCGAGTCTTATCATCTCAGTTTCAGTTTCCTTATTTGTAAAATAAACATAATCAAGTCAAGTCAACTCAGAGGATTTGTAGAAGGGTTAAATAAAACAGAGAGGGGAAGGGAGGTGGGGTGGTATAGGACAGAGGAGGAAAAAGGGGAGAGGGTTGGACTGTTTTTGCATCCATGTGGACACACATGCCTTTTACCTAGTGGCTAAGCATGCAGGGTAGATTCAATGCTGGAGGAGTCGTCTAAAGACCTGGCTTCTAGGTTCTCCACCAACCAGTCACATGACAACAGACAACTCCCCTCCATTCTCAAGCCTTGGGCTTCCTCCCTCATGAAAGTCTCACCTGAGTGAACTGAATTGTAGAGGAGGAACAGGGGAAGCTAAGAACCAACCCGTTTAACATGGCAAATCCTAAAAGGCTGAGGAATCCATGCTGTTCGTTTCTCCACAGGTGTGGTGAGAGGCAGAGAAAGGAAGGATGATTAATCGAAATTCTGATCAAGCAGTAGTCAGGTCATCAATGCCCTCTGCCACGCTGCATAAATGAGCTACATGCTCCTCTACTGCAGCAAAGCCCAGAAGGTTTATGAACAGGTACATCAGAGGGTGTCTTAGGGACTCCAGGAACAGGATGAGCACTGAGGCACCTCACTTAAAAAACAAGCAGATTCAGCAAGCAAAGGTCCTCACACATGGACCCCCTCCCCAAAACCTTCCAGGTACCCATTCCTAGGGACACTGGAAGCTCTACCTTTGCTAGCCAGGAAGATGATGCTACAAGTCTTCTCCAAGAAGTCTGAGCAGCCCAAGAGGACAGATCTAGAGATACCAACACCGATGCTTAATCCTGCCATGCAGGCGGATCCCTGTTCTGTGAGGCTCAGAGTGAACAAGCCCACCTACACACCAAAGTCCCAGACAGCTCTGTAGGCCCCTGACAACTGGATCAGCAATTTGATATTATCTAACATTAGAGAAAAGCCTTCTACAGGAAAACAATAGATCAATTCAGAGGAGAAAAGAAAGTAAGAAACCTGGAAGATGACCCTAAAGGGAGGAGGAGAAACTTAAACATAATTAAGATTAATATCTCAGAGAGAAAAGAAAGGATATTGTAACCATGAAATAATCATACTATAGTATAATAGAAGGCTATCTGGAAATGGAAAATTTAATAGAGAGTTTGGATACAAACCTGGGAAAATCTCTTAGACAGTAGGGAAGGAAGGAGAGAGAGGAAGTGAAAGACGGAGGAAGGAGAGAGGAAGGGAAGGAGGACATTAAGTTTCCATAGCCCAAGAACGTAACTGTAAGGAAGAAGATATATAGCTGGCTTTGGAGGTATGTTCCTTAAAGAGAAAAGGCAAAACCAATAGGGATGGTCAGACAACAGACTTCCCAACATGGAATCATCTAATTATGCCATGGGTTAATCGTGTCACTCAGTGTTTTGTTTTAATGACCTCTTTAACTTATCTGAGTACCATCTCCTGGGCATAACTCATCTTGGCTACGCATAATCCTCTTACAGAACTCAGAACCAACTTTTCAATCTAAACCACATTATGGTGAAGTGTTGATATAAATGGAAACAGTGTAGTGATTTGATTCCCTAGAAGTTATATTTTATTTTTTATACCTAAATTTGATTCAAGCTTTTATTTTTATAATCTGGCAGCTTTACTTTCCCCCAAAAGGCTTATTTCTCCAAAAGCAAATTCCAGGAAAAAAAATAAGCCTGTCTAATATGGAAAGAGAAATGTCTTATGAAAATGATGTCTGTTGACCCAGATTCTGGTGAGTGAACAAGAGGATCACTGGGTGCAAACAAGGCACTTACTGCTGCCATTCAGCCTCGGGAGGCCTCATCTGTTATGTGACTGTTGGAGGGCACTAATAGTTCTTTAATAAACTGAAGAGCAAAGGAGTTTTCTAACATGACAACTCATCCTCACACACTTGTCTGTAAATGGTTGAACACTCGTCACAACTACTGTAACTCTGGATGGAAAAAAACCAACACTCAGTGTCAGTGTCTGAGAAGGAACCCACCCAACAGCAACAGTCACGGGAAGACCAATGAGTTCTTTCTAATCTCTTTATAATCTTCTTTCCCATGTTCCTGGGCACTTGCCACTGAGTCATCTGAAGTGGTGGCACAGAAAAATCCCTGGGGTATAAGGCAGAGGACTACTACAGCCCTCCCTCTGAGTCTCCTCAAGACCTAGTCAAGGAAATTCCCTTTTCTCCCAGCCTCACATTTCCTCAGCTGCAAGATAAAGGAAATGAACCAAAGTTCTTTCCAGCTTCCAAAATCTGTGATTGTAACTTTTATCAAATGACACTACTAAGTAAGATAAATCAAATCAGCAGTCTTAGCCACCTGCCAGGGTTAAACCATTGCTCACCACAGGCAAGTGAGCAAATGTGTGTTTGCAGGACTGCCTAGAATACAGGAAGGGGGCAGGAAAGTGGCTAATGGCAAGGCTTTGTAATCACTTGGAAGCTCTGACCTCAGGTCCCAGCCACACAGGGCTGGCAGCTGTGACTTATGCTGCATGCACTGCAACACCAATCCAGCGTGCACGGGCCATTGACTCCTGAGTAATTCATTAGCAAAAGAGCACAGAACCACCCTGGTGACAAAAGAAAATCCATAAGCAAGAAGCCTCAAACAAAGGAAATGTTTCTATGTGTTAAGACACTGACTTTTAAAAGGACACTTCAAGTCTCTGGGGAGGAGCAGTTATCTACTCACAATTAGGCAGGTGCAGAGCTCCCAAAAGAGCCAGAAAGCATGCACCCTGCAATAATGAAGGGCCCCAGGGCTGCCCCCAAAGGCCACAGAGTTTGGTGGCATCACAATTTCCTGCATCTTAGAAATAGCCTCATCATGCTAACTGAAATAAGCAAGGGCAGAATGTTTTCTTTCATGTGTGGCGGCTAGAGATGATAAAAAGGAAAACAGAGCTCTCAAGAAAATTAGAAGGGAGACCAGGAGAGTAGAGGAAGGAGACTGAGAGGGTGTGAGGAGGGGAGGGTAGAGAGAGGGGCTGAGGAATGAAATTATGCTATGTTCACACCACATAGCATATGAAAATATACCACAATGAATCTGCTTTTATATATAATTATAATGTACTAATTAAAAAATAATAATAAAAGGGAGACCAGTAGAGTCAATCAAAGGAATTAGGGGGAGAGGGAGGGAAGAGAAAGGGAAGGAACTGGGGAATTAGATTGATCAAATTATGTTATGTGCATGTATGGATATGGCATAATGAGTCCCACTATTATGTATGATTGTAAGGCACCAATCCAAAAACTGAAGCAAAAGAACAAAGCCTACTGGTGATGGGCCTGGAACATTCACTTACTGATGACATTCCTGCACATCTTGATCCACTAACACATTAACTCCAGCTAATCACCAGGCCTCAGCTACTCTACTGCAGACTGAACCTCTGCACAAGTTGCTTCAACTCTTTGGGGTTATTCAACCAGTTACTTCTTAAGCAGGCTTGGTAGCCCTTTGAGGTCTTCAAGAATAATCATAGCTTATATAAGAAAATAGATTCAGGCCAAGAAGACTGACTTCGATAAGACGCTAACCCAGAGCAAATAAAGGAAGATGTAAAGAATAACCAGGAAGGTTAGAGTTGGATCCAAATCCTGAATTTGCCAATTATTCGTCACAGGATCTTGAGCAAATGAACTTTCCTGATTAGTGGAGAAATGATAATGGTAAAATGAATGGTAATATCACCTAGCTCACAGTGTGTTAAGGAATAAATAATGTGTGTACAACACTCGAGTGTATTACCTTGCACACAATAGGTATTCATAAAATATTAGATGTGGGTGTGTGCTCATTCAAACTGAGGACCCCCACAAACTCTTCAAACTGCACCTATGTGGTTTTAACACCAGTATCTAAGATCTGATCCATCATGGGCACTCAAGAAAGAAAAAAATAGACTCATTTACCAACAAGAAAAAAAAACACCAGAATTAATTATAGTTGGTCCTCTGTGCCTTGTATCCAACAGAAAATGAGTTTGTTACTAGGCTTCTTTTCTGGTCACAATTCACACTGCAATTAAACCACTGGCATTGTTTTCCATGTTCCATTTAAAACAGCTTCCTTGTCCATATCTCTATTATGTGGCATGCTCAGTGGGACCACCAGAGAAATGAGGTCAGTGGCCACCATCAGACTCATACCTGCAAGGGTCAAATTCCTCCAATTTGACATCTGCCCAAGTTATTGAAGTCACCTGAAAGAGAAGAGTTTTCTGGGCTCTGAACTTCCATCTCAGCTGCAACAATTTCATGGATGGAAAAGACAGGTCTGTCAATGGAGCTGGATAGCTAACCTTAAGTATGTTATTTGAACTCTGAGCCATAAATATAGATAATACAACCCAACCACAAGGTTGTTTGGGCTTAAAGGATGAGATACATGAAGCCTGCAGCATGGTGGACCTTAGGTACATGGCCACAGCTATTCTAGCCATGCCCTGAGATTTCCTCCTCCCTCTCTGGTGATCTCTGATCACTGTCCTTTGTGTGTGTTCTCTTTTCTCCTGCACCCCCTAAAGGCTAGTATCCTCACAGCTGCTTCTTTACCTTTACCCTCTTTCCTGACACACAGTCTCCCTGGATAGTCTAATTCTTGCTCATGGTTCCATCTAGCACCCAGAGATGAATGACTCCCAGAAGGCTGAATACAGTCCAATCATCTCACCTGGATCCCAGACCACTATTTCCAGTTCCACACTTTCCTATCTAGCTTCCCCTTATCCCTAAACCATGGATCTAAAACAAACCTGAAAGCCATTCCACCAAAGCCTGTTCTCATTCAGCTATCCTCACAGCCCCCTCTGCACATAGTCATGGGTTCACAAAGCACCTTGGTGTACACCTTCTTGCTGTCATTACTGCTCCTTCTCCCCTGCCATTACCACTGCTTAGCTCAGTGTTTCTCACACACCTGACCACCCCTCATGGTCCCTGCTCCACCACCTTGCCTTTGCCTGAGTCATCTCCTTAACCTCAAAGCTCTCTCTGTCATTCTAATGTTTAAAATCCTGCAGTGAGAACTGTGATCTACAAGTAGAATGAAGATAGCATTTATAATCAAACATTGACACTTTTAAGGCAAGGGGTGGGGGAGGACTGCTCACCATTACACCAGTGTAATGGGCATAAGCCAAGGAAAATCGATGGACAATCATGTAATCTATGAAAGGTATGCCTAACAGGATCACAAGGTCCTTCAGATCTGGCTCCTGCCTGGGGTACAACTTGCCTCCCATTATCTAACACCACCTCCTCTGGTCTCTTAGACCTTTCCCTGCCCCCATGTGTCATGTTCTCCAAGCTAGGCACATGCTCCTACTGTCCACCAGGTAAGTTCCACTTACACTCCCATGGTGCCTTCTCTGTGATGTGCATCCCTGGTCACACCACCAAGGTCCTGCATGTATACCCTCAGTCTGAGCATGTACTGCAGGGACTCTGCCTGGTGTCACAGCAGCATCTGGTGCCAAAGGTAGCAGCACAGGTATCCATGGTTGATCAAATGAATATGGAAGCATCCAACCAATGATCCCCTCTCTTAGGTTCTAACCCCAGGTCCAATGGAGGTGTTGAATCCCAGCAGAGATGACTGATGAACCCAGGCACACTGGGACCAATCACTAAGACTGGCCTTCGAGATCAGAACCAAACCTCTCCAAAAAGCTTTTGTTATACAAAACCTCTCCTAGTTCCTAGTCTGAATTTCCAAGAAAGAGGCTTTGATGCATTCTAGCTCAACCAAGTATAGATATAAGGTAAAATGTTTCAAGACAAAATGGCTCTGTTGGTGCCTATTACTATAAATGGTGGGGAATGGGGTGGAGTGGCCCTAGGCAGGTTGCATTCTCCCCCTTTCTCTATGTTCCCTTCCCCCTGAGTATGCATTTTTTCCTCAGCAAGAACTCTCTAAATTCTCCTTCAGAACTGAGACCAATTTCACCTCATCCATGAAGATTTGCGTGGCTAATTCTATCCAGTTACAAAACACCGCTCACAGTGCTTAAGGAAGCTGCATTTTATTGGAGGTCATACTTTTTCTTCAACCCTGGGAATGGGCTATTTCAATTCAGTACAGCCAGACTGAAAATGTCCCTCCTGTTTGTTGGGCACTAAGCTAGAGGACACAGAGGGTTTCCCTATAACCTCATAGGGAATAACTCACAAGGTACCTGAAGAATATCATGTAAGTGCAAGTACGGAAGAGTAAGAGGGAGTCAAATATGAAAGTAAACATTATTTCCCGAGAAACATTAATTCAAGGATATTATTTTTCATGTTATAGAAGAACTTATCCATTTCTGAAATGATTTAATCCAGAAATGTTCTAATAGTCAACTCCTTGGAAGTACTAGATCCAAAATCTGGCTTTTACACATGGCATCAGAAGCACATTTTTCTGAATAAAGGGAGAACAAGCCGCATAGGTCTACAAACATGGTGAGCAGTCACTTTGCCCAGCTAACAGACTGGGCACACAATCACTTCAAGCTAATAGATACATTATGCTCTGAAATAAATGGTGTCCAGCTCACTCCCTGGAATTAAAAACATTTCATAAATTCCAAGAGGATGCCTCAAGGAATAGGAGATCACAATTCAGCTAGGACGTATACCTAGTTCTTGCTCCACTGTTAACAACTTCCTTAATCGGGGCTCTAAACCTATCCTCTGTTTAAAAAAAAAAAAATTAAAGGAAGTTTATATAAAAGATTTTGGAGATCTCTTCGAGAACTAAAATTCTGTGTTCTACATTCAATTATGTATACACAGGCACCACAATATCCCTTTGGACTTAAAAATCATACCAAAAAGCAGTGCTGGGCATTTATTAGCAGTAAAAATTCAAATGATACAGAAAAATGGTTACATTTTATCTTTGGGGGAAGAAGCAAGTACCCACAGACTTTTTTCCTTCTGTACCTTGTGCAAATTTGTTAAAAGCAGAGCCACAGCAATTAAACCAAACCTAATGATGCAACTAATCAATGCAGCTGCAGAAAATGACACTACATTTGGATCTTGGGAGAGCAGTTGGATCTAAAAAAAAAAAAAAAAAACACAACTCATAGATGCTGCCCAGACATGGCGACTAGAAGCCCATCACAGCAGGGGCCCCGAGCCAAGGCAGCCTTCCCTTTGGTCTCTGCAGGATCCCACAGGTAAGAAATCCCAAACTGAGTCTAACCTGGATTCTAAGGAATTCCCCCAGGAGGAAGGTATGTGAGGTGCACAGTAAGAGAAAACTGGGAATGTACCAACACTGGATGAAAGACAGGCAACCAGCCAACCATTGGTTTATGGACTACACATGATCCCTTTTAAGCTGTGGTTAAAAAATACACATACTATAGAATTTATCATCATAACCAATTTTATCAGTAACGTTATATTCAGAACTTTTTCATCTTTCTGAACAAACTCTATGTCCTTTAGACAATTCTTCACAGCCTCCTTCCCCAGCTCTTGGAAACCACCATCCTTTCCATTTCTATGACTCAAACTAGTTTAAATCCCCATAAAATGGAATCAGAAAGCAGTTGTAGTTTTATGGCTGAAACCAGAAAAATAAGCTTTCACTAGCATAATATCCTCAATCTTCTTCCACATCGTACCATGTGACACAATTTCCTTCCTTTTTAAGGCTGAATGATACTCCATGGTATGTATCTATATCATTTGTTTATCCGTTCTTCCAAGTGTGATGGGCATGCAGATTGCTTCCCCCTGTGGATCACTGTGAATGATATGATATGAAAATGAGTGCACCAATGTGGTGACAATTCTTTTATGAATCACCCACCTTTATTAGGCCAGCCAGAAATATTAACAGCCCCAAGGAATATGATAGAGTCTGGCTCTGTTCAAGAGACCAGGGACTAGATCTCTGATTTTTTCCTGATGTTCACAATCAGTCTCTAACATCAAGTATGCATTACACACTGGTATGTAAAAATAAACAAATACAAGCTCACTTGGTATCTCAATAAGAACCATACTGGCCCTCATGGCTGGGCCACTAAGAAGCACACACCCTAAGGGTAAGGCTGGGCACATCCCTCTTCTTACAAAATCATTTGCTAAGAAATCTGGCAATTCCTTCAGGTCTCCTGGGCAGGAAGGACTGGACAAAAGAATTCCACTGTGAAGTGCAACCTGTGATATCCCCAAACATCTGCAGATGCATCTGATCCCAGTGTGCATAGGTACTTGGGGACAAGTCTCAGCAGACCCCTTTCCATCAGGCACAGCTATACATGAAATTCAAGTACATGTAAGGAAGGATGAGTAAAAGATAATCAGACATATTTTTCAATTTTACTAGTAAGAGTCCCCTGGACTTAAGTTTTCAAATAGCACTATATTTAAGGCATATATATTTTTTTCCTATCAGTTTGAACTGTTACTTTAGAACTAATGCAATGAGGGATTTTGGATTCCAATATATCAGGTTCTCCATTCTCCTACTGTTCACAGAGTTAGCAGACACTTAAACACATCCTACATTTGGAAAATTCTCTACTTTCTGCCCTTCCCAATTTTTCTCCTTCAGATTGGCCAACGCCCTATCAAAAAAAAAAAAAAAAGCCCTGCATGGGGGATGAAAGTCTGCCAGTCAGAAGCAATCTGGCCTGAGATCTGATTTTTGATGAGACATTTACTGGATCAGTTGCCCTGGTGCTCTTTCCAGCCTGTCATTTGGTCACAATCACAAACTGGAAAATGACTTCTTGTCAACTGATCCAAGGAGTCCAAAAGTTTCTGCCTAGTGAGGCAAAGACAGAACCAGCCTCCTGAAGCAGACAGTGGCACTCCTGGGCTACCATATTGGGAATGCTTGCTACCTACACCATAACTGTAACCCCTGAATGTTCTCAGCCTTGCCTCACCTTTCTGCCAGGCCCTGTAAACAATAGCCAGTCAGTTCCTCAGCAGGTAGTTTTAGCATCAGCTCTGCTAGACTTAAAAAAAAACAAAAAAACTTTCATGGTTCTGTGTTTGTATGGCCATCACAAGGACACAGCATCAGAGAGATGGACTCTGTTAATTGGCAGCTGTGACATTTTAAAGACTCTTGCCTCTCTAAGCCCCAGATGCCTCATTTGTAAAATGATGTAAGCAGTCACATCTAAGGATTAAATGAGCTGGCATTCATTAAAACTCTGTAGGACACTGAGTCTAACACAAACATGATAGATACTCACACCCCCAAAAATCTTTTTCACCCAATGCAAAACAGTCCAGAGACTCTTCAAGCTATATCCTTGAGAGAGTGACATATCAGAGAAGGGTCAGAAGGTTGAACTCCTTCCAAAGAATTCTTGGTGTTAATAGTTTTCATTCAAATTTTAATTGGGAGCAAATTTCAAGAGGATTTCTGGTTCCCTATCTATTGTTGGGAACTGATCACATGAGATAAGAAGCCAATTGCCAACACTGGAATAGACTGGATTCAATTCCACCTACAGATTGTTATCTTTTTCAGTCTTGGTCTGTGGACTCTGGAATCCATAACTACAGCATGAGAACCTGTTCCATGCTGTTATCTGGGCATTCCAAGGCACAGAGGCAAGTGCCCAGGAAAGGAGAGGATGCACATTCATTTCCATGCCTCTGGGTCAATCAAGGCAGGGTGTGTGACTTGCGCATTCAAGTAGGCCTCATGGCTAGAAGGACCATTGTCTGCTGCTACCATCTTAAAGTTTTTAATTTTTAATGAGTTTAATCTTACACTGGGTGCTAAAAATTAGGTTCTGAGTTCCATATTTCACAGCATTCAGCTCTTCTCAAAATTTTCTCTCCCTCTTTCCCCATTACCTGGGTTTTAAATCATAAACCTTCCCCCTCACCAGGCCTCTATATCCAGGTGCTTTCAATTCTATTTTGCTTTCACGTCTTCCTATCCATTCCCATTGCGCATTCATGCTCATATACAGGTCTGCTCTCTCTGCACCCCCCAACTAGTCTCCCTCCCCTAGGTTTCCGTACAGTTTATCTACCCTGCCCACTCATGCCAGATTAATATCAGTGAGGCAAGAGTGATCAGAGCATTGCCCTGCTCAAAGCTCCTCAGTCCTGTGTAATGGCTCCTGATCCGTAGCTACTGATAACACCCACCCCTGGCCAGCCTAGGAACAGATCCACCCCATCCAGGGTTCTCATACCTTTCAGAAACTGGGTCCCCTCTCCCTCCCTGATTTTCTTGTAAAACAGAACAGTTTGCACATTCACACATGTGCTACTGCGCGTTCACACACACACACACACACACACACACACTCACACACACACCCCACCACTTCTGATTTATACATCATCCTTATTATCTGTGTGCTTCCTGATGTCAGAATCCAGGCTTGATCACTCCATCTCTGCTTACCTCAAGCACTCCTGCAAGATGCAAAAATTGTTACAAATGACTCACAGTACACATTTTCAGTGTTACCCCAAGCTGGAATTTTAGCCTGAGCAGGGGTGAACTCAATGTCATCACAGCACTTTTTACATGTATTCAATTTTGCAGGACATCTGTCATCTTCTTTGTTCCTTCATTTTTTTTAGTCACAAAACACACAGAGGAATTATATTAAGCATAAACAGACTCTTGAAATCTACCTCAAAGATGAAACATCTTCACTAATCCAGTTAATGTGCTTTCCCCTCCAAAACCCAATGAAATCAAATTCTCATTTGAATAGTTAACAAGCATCATCATGGTAAACTTCTTTCCCTTGGTCTATATAGAAATAAAAAATGGATTTACCCCATTCAGACTGCATTTAGACATGTGCAGACATTTTATACCTCCTCTCAAAATCTTAATCCTATTGCAGCACCTTAACTCTGGTGTGCATGAAATGAATCCATTGGTTTGCTCCACTCCTTTTTGGTAAGTTTCCTTCAGTGAGTCTTATAACATCTTAGCTCAGTAAGAATGCATGTATGTTACCTAGTTCTACAGATTAGTATAATTTCAGACACTAAAACAACTGTGTATTTTAGGTCACTAACCATATAGAGAATCTTATGCATATGTTTTGTAAAAGAAACCAAGATCTAATGATCTACATAATTGCTCCATCAATCACTATATATTTTGAATCACAATGATAATATGATTAGATGATATTTTTTGCCAATGAATTTTATTTTTAATCAATTCTGCTGTCTTATTTTTGCACAAACTAAGGTAATTTTAAAAATTGAGTGTTTGTCAAGTCATTATGAAGCTGTCGTGTTTAAAAGGTGGGGTCTATTGGCTTCTAAGAAACTTAAGTTATCTTTTTCCCATACGAACTGGCTATTACCTATTGCCACTTAGGAACATAATGAAAGTGAATCTGAGTCAAGGATTATAACATCATAGTTTTGAAAGAACACCCTCATTAATTTGAATGCATCTTACAAACCCTAATGATTAATATTACAATGTGTGTGGGTGACATGCCTCATCCTATAGCTCTTGTAATAACTTTTGGAGGAAAAAAAATCATAGTCCTACACTATGGTTCTGACCCACAATGTTAATTTTATTTTTATCACTTACATTTTGGATACAAAGATAGAGCTTCATTCTCATTACATGACATCCTTAGCACATCAGCAATGACTTATCCTGTGTCTGTTTTCTCCACTGTACTCTTGGTTCAACGAAGGTCCAGCTATAAGCTCTTAATAAATATGTATTAAATTGAATATCATTCTTGGTGCTTTTATCAAAGTGGCACATGGGTGAAGAAAAAAGCCCTCACTTGTTTCCTGGAAATTTGTCTAAGTCCCTAAAATTCCAGAGTGCCTTCGTGGACAATTTCATGAATCTGAGTTTTAGAAAAAGATAAGGTAGAGGTTATTTGACTTTAAAATGTTAAAAATTCTTTTCTGTTTTCATCACCTTCATTCAAACCAAAGGCAAATATTAGAGGACTGTTTTCTTCAAATGTCACTGCTAGCTGATTTGCTAAGCAAAATACATGATGCTTCTAAAATAAAACTGAAAACTAGAGCCCATTTGGTACTTTCAGAAAGTGATTACAAAATTTACTCTCAATGCAAACAGCACCAGAAACACATCCCAAACCCCCTGATTCCACTAAGGAGCAGTACAGAGAATTCAGAGTGAGAAGCTGCTTCACATACACCTCTCATTAAAAATAATTGTCAATTCCCTGTGTGCGCTCTGTGATACTCTTGGGTGGATACAAGAAAGGAAAAATGAAAACAAGAGCTTTATCTACCAAAAATAGCCCAGAAGCGAGAAACTCTCCCAATATTTAAGACCAAGAGAACTTGGATTCAAAATATCAAGGTACTGAAACATTATTTTGGCTCAAACCAGTAAAACAATTATCCTCGATTTTCTATGTCTTGAGTGGGGTAAAAATCCAGCAATGGGAATATATAGCTCTAAGCACAAAGGGCAAAAGATTTCATTTCACCCAAGGGTGTGTTCTTGTTCAACAGTTTTCTTTCACATCTACCAGAACCACGGACAGTTCCAAGGAATTTGCCCAGCAAGGAATGTTACCTCACAGCTCCCTAAGTTTCCATATTACTATAATGATACAACTTAGAGGGTAAAAGGGGGATTAAAGTATCACTGCATGTTTTATTTTATCTTGTTCAATGAGGCAGAGGTGAACAAAATAGAAAGTAAATGAATAATCAAGGTCTCAGAAATCTAATGTGACTGCCGTGGAGTCCCCTTATCCCCTGGGCTTCACTTTTCCAAGCTAAATTTAGCTATTTGTGCTTGGATGAATGCAAATGCATACCATGCTCATGAGTGTCAAATGTTTTGGTATATAAGGATATCATAAGCAAGAATAAAAGATCCCATTCTTTGGTATCAGGAAAAGAAATGTAAGGAAAACAAAATCTGAGTCCATCCATTGTATTTAAGGGCAGAATAAGTGATAATAGCAAAGGCAAATCTTTGTAGGATAAAATGGAATCACAATTGTCTCTGTTAGTGTGACCCAGCTCATACAAATTGAGAATGGCTTATCTGACAAGCAAAACCTGCGCCTGAATTGGGTATTGATATGGGCTCAGCAACAGAAAGGAAGCCAGACCTAAGAGGGCAGCTGGCCTTACACTTGTGGACAATTTCATCACCATCAGGTGAAGTCTGAGGCAACTACAAAGATTCCTATTCCATAGCCGACCAAAAAAAATACGTAGAAGAATGGGAAACACTTTCAGAGAATCACTCAGCTGCTGCTTAATATGAGTCAATAACATTCACATGAACAATGACTAAAACTCTTTTACAGCACCAATACACCCTGAATCAAGTGCTACATCCTTGAAAATCCATCCAAGTGCCTAAAAACCTGGTGAGGGAGGTGGAAGTGACAGTGCATAAAGAGATTTGCTAGGATTATGAGGCAAGTCCCCTAGAAAGATTCAAAATGACTTCTCCCAGCAATGTTTGAGAGGAGCTCACAATGATTAGCACTTTCATTCAAAAGTGGATATTGATTCCTCTATGGAAGGATTAATAAACATGAAAGTTACATGGTTTGCATGATGAGAATGTTGTTTTCCTTAATTTTGTTTTGGCAAAGTACAATGAAGTCCCTTACAATTAATCACAATTGCTGAATTATAGCAATAACTGACAGATCTTTTATAATCCCAGACCACGAATGCTGTCAAATCACATATATATGCAAAGGGGGAATTTTTGCCTTTAGATACAAGCTTTTTGAAAAGCTGTCAAATATAATTTGGAGCACTTGAAGATAAAGCTTAAATCTATCTGTTCCACTGTTTTTGTACTCGGGGAAAATAATATATGAGAAAATGGTCTCTGTTTTCCAAATTAAATTTATCACCAAAACAGTCCTCTGATGTCTTAAAGGCCTATTCAGATAACACATTCAGTTCTCAAACCTCTATATGATCAGGACATTGAGCTAAAAATTATGGAGAAATGAGGCTAAGTTTTGAAGCTTTAACAGACTACAGCTTAACACAAAAGAATGCACCTGCTTATCATCATTATCAACTCAAAGGATATACCACCTTATTATGAGGATGATGAAGACGTTATCTTCTCTGAAGGGATTTCAGGTGGAGGAACTTGCCCAGGGTCCCACAGTAACTCATCAAGAAAGATCCTTCCCTACAGAAGGTTCTGTTTCTAGGGTAGTGCTGTAGACACCAGGATGCCTGAATCAAACTAAGATAGTTGCTCCCAGAATATCATGTGTGTCTCCTAGGAGACAGCACCCATGCTGGCCTAACAGGGTAGGTGAAAGAAACAGCTGCTTCATGGATCCTAAATAAAGACAATACTAAAGAAGTATCTAGCCAAATCCATAGCCCTGAGATGTCATTAAACAACAGCAGCCATTCACCATGGATGTGTGACTGTGGTCCACAATGACAGGTTGGTCCTTGTCTCTAGTACCTGTATCCCCCGGCATCTGAGACACTTGGAAGATCTGCTCTTAAAATGGGATGATTCCTTCCTATAGCCACCACTTTTCTTCATGGCTTAGTATTTAGAGAAAAAACTATTTTCCTAGTATAACTTAACAAGCTAGACTGGTCACATTAGGGGCCACAGCATGAACCTGAGAAACCTCTGTAGCTGCCCCAAGGTGCTTAATCATTGACGCTCTCTGGGGTTTCTCCAGTGTTTAGGGAGATTCCTACCTCATCTTTGGTTCATAACTCTCATTTTGACAGGAGAGGAAATACAATTTTATGGTATCATAAAACTCATATAACTCATGTATCATGATTTATGTAGTTTCTTGCACATACTTTTAATTCTGACAAATGTAATAATTTTTCTCTAGTTTTGGTAAATTGAAGGCAATGTGCCCTTTATGACTTCCCACTGAATCTCCAACTATTTGAAATACTAAGAAATATGGGCAAGTCCTAATTCCAAATGGTGTCTTCATATTAAACTACTCAATGGTGCTTTTTCACCCACCAGCTTAATTAAGATTTTTGATGTATTTATTTAATCAACACATTCTGAACAGTGCTATGGAATAGCACAATTATCACCACTAGAAATGTGCATGAAAACAGAAAGTCTTTGTCCTCAGGAAAATACTAATTGATGGAAGCATGGACCCATAATCAGTAAAATGTTGATCTTTAGGGACAGAGAGATGTCTGTAATGATACCATGGTGGACCCAAACAGTAGTCACCTTGAGCCAATAAGAAGTTTCTATGAATTTTATTTTTATCTCTGAGACTATAATAATGATACCAAGTATATGACTATAATACAGAAAAGCTTGATGTCTACAGAAAAAAATTCATTGTTAACACACACTACCAACTCCTGGTAGGTATATTATATTAACCTTTGTTTCAAGAAACCATGCAATAAATCTGAAAGAAGTCTGAAGTTGTTTAGCCTTCTAATAGTCATCCATTTAATGATCCAGAGTTTCTCAGTTTAGCTCAAATATCCAGGAGAGAATAAACTGAAATTTGAGAATGAGTCATCTGATAGGAAAAAACCACTTGTTAGGATGAAGCTTCACTATCAAGAAGGAGTTTCACATATGGCTGGTTCTGAGCAGAAACCCACACCTAGGCAGATACCTGCAGAGGTCCTTACAAATTTTTCAGAGGAAGATCAAAGAGAAGATAGGCATGAGTGGGTTGAAGCAGAATGAGACATCCATGCAGGATGAGTTTAAGCAGAACACAATGTTTCCAGGCTGGAAGAGACACATCAGCAATATCAGAATAGGATAGTAGGAGAGCATGAGCAGATCCCAAGCTTCCACACTCAATGCCAATCTGAATTTTTTAAAACCATATCAAGAACCAAGACAGCATTCAAATCACATACCTTAGTTAACTACCACTTTTGGACAAAGCTGCTGGTCCTCAGCCACAGAGCAAGCAGCACGTGTGCAAGTTGCCCTGGGTGACACTTTTCAATGAGATAAACCAATGAGGATGTGTCGCTGTTTAATTCAGTAATTTGCCCAACATTCCTTGTTTGAGTGCCTACTATGTGCTAAGGAGTATGAAAGCCATTGAGGAAGCAAGGATTAAAGAGCACTTCGCCCACTTCCATAGACTCACCACAGCTCTTTTACTGCTCTAAGGATGTGTTTGCTTTTCTAATTATCTCAGAGAAACAAGAGGAATCTGTTCCTCCATCAAGATAAATATCTTTCAGTTTTAAATAAAATGGGAACTGCATATGGTGGACAAACCGAAGGATACAAAATAAGAAAATCCACAGAAATGACTCAATTCTGCCTGGTGGTTACTGAAAATAAAACTAACAGTGGAAGTCAGTACAGTGCCAGGAAATACAAGCAGATACTTCAAGAAATGTGGAGGTGTCTTTTTTTCTAAAGAGAGACAGCATGGACTACGGCATCGTCATTCCTTGTTCTTGAGGAACTGGCACGTGGTTAGCTTGGATTCTCACTGATTGGTTGGAGAAGTACACCTCAAAGGGAAAAGGCATGGGAGAGGGGACCTGGCAAATGACTCACATTAGTACACACTCTCACATTAGGTTCAAAGGATATGCAGTGAGCCATCAAAATGCTGCTCAAGAAGCCACAAGCTTTGGTCATCCTTTCCAGAAGTGGAGCTTTATTTAGTAAGGTTCTCTTTCCTGGCCCAGAGCAGTCTTAGGAAAAAAGAAAGTTCACTCTATCTTCTTAGTTTCCTATGATGAATATATGTGTGATTATCATTTTTGCAATAGATCATTTTTTTAAACAGGAAGTCCTAAATACTCCTTGGGACAACATCTTTCAGCCCCAGTCACCTTAATTTTGTAAAATAATCCACTCTTCTTGAGAAAGTCAGTGAATCTCAGCCTTTGATTATGTTTTTATAAGATATAGCAAGAACTCGTGTTCTATGAGATTTAGAAAACATTGCTTTAATCAATTATTTCATTTTGCTACATTCAAATTTCTCCTATAGTTAGAGTTTCATTTCTTATATTTCTAGCTTTTACTACAAAGGGTTTCTCCCTTTGTGTAATATCCTTGTGTATAATGTCCTTGTGTATATTACATCTCCCCTTTGAGGAAACATATATTATCTATAGGCACAAGGGAAGCACTTCATCAAAAAACACACAGATCAACCTTCCAGCTAGTATAAAACACTATAGAAGCACATCAAAATGGATACTAGAAGAAGCTGATTTGGGTAGTTTTACCATATTTTAAGTTCATAAGGATGGACCACCAAGTTGGCTGTGTTTATTTGAAACGAAATCTACAATACAGAAACAGAACACACACAAGAAGGAACTAATATGTATTCCTCATATTCTGGCTGCATCTTGCCATTTCTCAATGAAGCTACACACACAATTACAGGTGGCTGAGCAGGACCAGGTCATATGACCAGGCAGCCCAGATCAGATGCTCTATAGTGAGAGTCTGTTGGTCACTGCATGTTGAACCAGATAGAGGCTTCCTTTTGTTCAAGATGAGTGGGGGTAGATGTATGTGTCATCTAGACTCCTAGGAACTAAAACAAGACTCATTACTGAATTCAAGGACAGGAGAAGCTCCTTGATGTCTGAGACGAGTATATTTATCAAACCAATGTCAGAAACAGTCTCTGTGACCAGGCCCCACCATCTCCAGAATTGACATTCCTCCAAGGACAAAAAACTCCAAACTTTAGGGGAATTTTCCCCTCAATGAGAGATTGTTCTGAGAATAAGATACCCTTGCCCTCTACAAAAGGACAGAGGCTAACTCAAGGGTTAAGGGAAGACTAACCACTACTCAGGGTTGGAAGACTTAGATCAGTGATATAGCATATGCTTAGCATGTCTGAAGCCCTGGATTCAAACTCTAACACCAAAAATAAATAAGTAAACCAACACTCCCCACACCTGCAGTTCCAAGGAGTTGTTTCAATAAGGGATTCCCTTGTGCCACTATCTGTGAAGCTAGCAGGAACTGCCTAGGAATTTAAGTGATGCTTTATCTTTCTGACAGTTTCATCTGGAATGTCCTCCTACCCTGACCTACCTGAAGGAGGTGAATGTGGCTTCCAGCTTATTCACAGATTCCCACTATCCCTGAGGTTTTTATCAACACCATCAATAATGTAAGTGCCATGCCATCTCCAAGTTGATGGAACGTTGGAAAATACAAGGAAAAAAAAAAATAGTTACCATCTTATGAGGCCATTATTAGAGCTCCCCAAACTGTAAGCACTAGAGCTTCTCAGAGGTATTCAAAAGAGCCTCATTAACTACATCAGTTGGGAAAGATGTCCTGGTGGGGCAGGTCTGCAACTGGAAATTAAAGGTGTACCTATGGTGTTAGGACAATGGGAAAGATGTTCTAGAAGGGTGTGTCATGTAGGAATGCAGAACACGTTAAGTGGTATTTAAAGATTGCAAATAAACATATCATGTGGAAAAGAGTCCATGTAGGAGAAGATGGGGTAGTAAGCAGGACTGATTCGTAAAGAACCTTAAAGGCCAAGTTAAGGGTGTGGGTTGAATTCATTGATACTGGGCCATCTTGGAAAGCACTCAAGTAGGTACATTTGAGGATGACATGAAAGATCAGCATGAAGCAGACTGTGAGATGGTGTGGGTGGGGAAAGTCCATGCTGGGGAATGGGTAGAGACTCAGGAAGCCCGGCACACCTCGCTCCACAATCTGCAGGGCTGAGAAGGTTATTGAGCATGACCCTCTTGTCCATACCTCTGTATGCCTGACAGTGTTCGTGGCAGCAAAGCAAGTCCTTGGGTTGGGAGGCCTCCAGAGAGTCTTCCCAGTCAAGGAACAGATCGAGGATCAGCCTGTTCAATGCAATTAGGAGGCACAGAGGAGCCAGGAGGTATAGCTCAGCAGCTGCCACTGGCCCTCCCTGGGCACCCTGACCTTACAGAAGACATAACACAAGTTTGTCCAGCCAGCCAAAGGGCTTAATTCAAGTTCCAGGCTGAAACCTGGACACACAGGAAGAACAGCAGAGACTTTCTCACGTGGAATTACAAATCTCTCCAGGCAAGTCCACTTTGGGTTTCCACTTGCTGTACTTGAACTTAAGGTGTAGAGAAGGTGCTAACTTCAAATAAAATTCAGTTCCATACACTGGTCCACAAGACCTGGGGTAACCTAAAAACCCTGCCTGCCCATTCCCATTACTCCTGCTCACTTCATGCGCTCAGGACATGCTGTTTGACCCTCAGTTCATTCCCCCCTCTGAGTGTCTACACTTGCTGCTCCTCCATCCACCATGCCTGTCCCCATATCTCGACTTGGCTGGCTCTGCTCACCTTGCAACTCTTCAGTGAGGCCTTTGGAACTGTTCTTATTTAGCCTGTGTGCCCTCAAAGAGGCACATCACACCCATCACACCACCCTGCCTCATCTTCTTCACTGTACCGAGCTCTACCAGAATTTCCAGCTTGCATCTCTGCTTGGTTTTGTTGCCCGTGTCCTTATTAAGGATGTAAAACCCAGGAAAGCAGGGACTTTCTGCAGTCTTGTTCTCATCTGCCTCTCCGATGTCTATAAAAGTGCCTGGCACACAGCAGCTCTCAATAAATATTTGTTAAATAAGTGAAATAATTAATCAATCAATCCATGTCTTAGAAAATCCATGAAACTCTACCTCATGGGTAGAAAATCTGTTTAAAAGTATGTGACACTCAAGCAAAGCTTACAGAGAATGCAGCTACAGAATTTCTAGTTTCTTTTAAACCATCTGTATCCAAAACATTGGCAGCTGGATACTGCATGTATTACATCAAACGGAGGCAAGCAATAGGGAACATGCTGAACACACAGTCAGTGAGAAAAGAAACTTCCCGAAATGTATTCATTAATGAAGCAGCTTATGGGGGAAGCCCCTTGAAATGCTGTCAATGTTGGTAATATAATTCCCATAACATGAAGTTAAGGGCTGGGAAAAGAAGGGTAAAATTACCAGCAAGCATTGCACTGCAACAGAAATAAGAAGGTGTCCTGGAAGGCATAGGCCGTAAGGGACCCTGTGTCTTTGCTCTGCCCCCATCTCTGGGCTCTAATGAGGCTTTATAAAAAGCAGATCTGCCTTTTAAGAAAATTTGTCCCTAGCCTAGAAACTGAAAAATGCAGCTACATCTCACTTACTGGTACTAACGAGATGGAGAGACAATAAATGAAACTGTTAGATAATTCAGGAACATCTTCCAGCCAAACCTCTCCATGATCTAATAATAAAACTACTTCCATTTCTATAGCATTTGATCACTCACACAGTACTTTCACATCCCATCATCTTGTGTGATTCTCAAACTCTCTTGGAGGTCAGAATTTTGCAGATAGAGACACTATGGCTCAGGGAGATAAGGTACAGGCATAGAGTCCCAGAGAGGAGGCCAAAGGAGGTCTTAAACAAGATTCTCTGCCTCTGCTGAGGAGGGTGACCTCCAGTCTGCACCTGCTCACATACAAGGCTGAAATGAGAGTAACTACCGTGACCTACAAATCCCTGTGTTCAGCCTTCTGTGCCAGGGACACCATGAGGCTCACAGCCAGGTTTGCCCTGAGTCCATACAGATGGCTCCCTCCAGTTGTTCCAAGCATGCACATTTGTCCACAAAAAACAGGGCACAGAAAGGTCCCAAAGGCAGTAACCCTGTCTGCAGTATATATATATATAGGCTATAATCAGAGCCTGGTGCTTCCAGACACTCAGGACTTTCTGGCCCAATAGTCCAGAGCATCCAGACACAGACAAAGCTCACATACAGGTGAGAAAGGTCTGCTCACCTCAGACCAATTCCTGCAAGCTCCCAACACTGAGAAGCTAGACAGTGCTTTGGTTAAAGGGCAGATTCATAGTCAGACTGCCAGAAGAGAATCACAGAATGGCCACTTTCCACCTGAGTGATCCAGAGCAAGTCACTTAACTTGTGCCTTGTTTTCTTATCTGAAAATGAGGACAACAGCAGTATGGACCTCATGAGACCACTACTATGAGAATTAAGTGAGAAAACAATGCAACCATGTAGAATAGAGCCTAACACTGTTAATCAGGGGCTTCATACATATTAGCTATTCTCATAATTGCTCATTTCAAATACCATGCTCTTGGAAGGTTAAGAAAGTCTTCCAGGAAAGAAGAAGCACACATAAGTTAGAATGCAGTGTGCTTAATCTTCCAGAGAGATGAATAAAAAAGATGAAGGGAGAAATACAGAACCACACATCCACTAGATTGAGCTCATTCCAGCACCAGGACCTTTGAATTTGCTGTTTCCTTTGCTTGGAAAAATCAATCCCCAGTTCCTACCAAGGCTGGCTCAAATGTCTCCTTAGAGGAGCTGTCCATGCTTTTGATGTTATCCTGCTATGTGTCCTCACAGTACCCATCAATTGGAAATGACCTTATGTGTCCACATGCTTACTATCCAACTCATCAGAATATAAGCTGCATGCAGCAGAAGTTTGGTCTGGTTTTTTTTTTTTTTTCCTCAATTCATTCCCAGGACCTAGAACCATGACTACCATATAGTAGTAGATGTTCAATAAATTTGCTGCATTGATGACTAGATAACAAATGGAATCTTAAAGATTGAGAAATTTTTCCAAATTGAGAAAGGAGGTAGTAGAAAAGGAGGAAACTATGATAGAAAAAATGTGTGCTGACCTTAATTATTTCCCATGGTCTAGGCCTCTGGGACCCTCTAAGGTCAATGACACTCTCCCATGGCATGGGCTCCAAAGTGTGGCAAAAGTCTACTTAGGCTCTGACCCTCCACTCAGTCTTTCTAGAGCAAAGAATTCCGACAGTTCAGCCAGGTAACTCATACGCTGTGCCCCAATATACCCCACCCCAGCAGAAGCAAGGACTCTCTAGCACCAGGGGACATCCACCATGAGCAGTAGAAAGACACTCATCTTCACTCACTGCTGTGAGGAAAAGACAGTAGATGTGTGCATCTGACAGCCTTATCATAGCCTGGGTTTCCTCCAGCAGACTGTCAGGATCACAAGGAGCTTGGATCTACTAGAAGATCTCTTCCCCAGTCTTGGTGGGAAACACACTTGTATTGAAATGTTGACATCAAAACATTTCACTGGGAAAAAATGCTTGAAAATTAACCATTGTATTAACAAAGAACTTACATTTTAGTTTATTTTGCAACAATTGTGAACTCTGAATTTATAATACAAAAACTATACACAAATGGAATTTTCCATTCAGTCATTCTTTCATTCATCAAACACTTATTAGGTGTACTATACCAGACATTAAGATACTGCCCCAGACATTAAGATATACCAATAAATAAGTCATAGATCATTTCCTCAAGGTACTGAAACCAAATTATACATGAGCCTCAGAGTTGACAATAATTTAGGTTTAGGTTTAGGTTTAGGTTTCACAGTCTGGGTGTAGCCTGAGTAAGGGTGACCAATCCTACTTGCATAGGACAAAAAAAAATCAAATCATAAATCATACAGCAATAACTATAATAATGATCATTTAAGCAATTAAGATTTTTTTGAGCATATTCTCAATCAGTATCCTAAGGTACTCCTCATTTACTTAGTCTTCCCAACAAATGTGTGAAGTAGTATTACCTGTATTTTACAGGTGAGAAAAACAAGACAAGGGAAAGTGCAGTAACTTGGTCACACAGCTCATCAAAGACTGCAGAGGTTGATTATGCTTACCTTGGTACCAAGAAAAGAGTTCACCAGGCAGTACAGCAATGCTTCTCTCCTTAGCACTACTGACTTCTTGGACCTGAGAATCCATTGTGAAGCCTGCCCTGTGCATTATCAGAGGTTTACTGGCATCTCTGGACTCTGCTCACCTGAGACCAGGAGCAACTCCTTCCCCTTATCCCTCCTATTATGACTACCACAAATGTCTTCAGACATTTACAAATGTCCCCCAGGGGGGAAAGTCCCATCCAAAAGAGGACCTGCTCAAGGTACAGTGGCAGGAAACAGAACATCAGCTCTGGGGAACAACAAGGTTTGATGTGGCTAGAGTCTGGGGTACAATTCAGGAAATACAAAGGATAAGGCTAAAGGGGTGAGCAGAAACCAAGTTGTACACGAGCCTCAGAGTTGACAATAAGAATTCAGACATAATTCTGAGGACAATGGGGAACCAATGAAGCATATTAAGCTGTGAGCAGATTTCAGTTTCAGAAATATAGAGCTGGAAGCAAGCTCCATAGGGAAGGTGACTTGAAGAGGCTATGGGAGAAAAAAAAAACAATAAAGGCCTAAATTAAGAGAATAACATGAAGCTAGGGAAGAAAAGGTGGATTGGAGAGCAATCAAAAGGGTGCAATGGACAGGTCTGGGTAGGGTAGCATGAAGAATCTAGGGATAATGACAGTCTCCTGACCTGGATGACTTGGATGGATGGCAATGCCACTTATGCAGACAAGGAAAGATGAGGAAATGGGACAGGTCTAGGAAGAAAAGGAGCACTGTTTTGCACATGCTGAGTGTGAGCTGCCAAGGAGGAGGGCCTTCCAAGTGGCAAGGTCACTGAGCAGCTGGACAAGCCTGTCTTGAACCTAAGAGAGCAACCTAAGCTGGAGACATGTACTGAGAGCATGAGCACATATATGGTAGTTAAAAACTTCCCTGGTAAATTCAATTACCCAGGAGACACTAATAAAGTAAGAAGAGGTCTGAGGGAAGGATCCTGGGGAATCACCAATAAATATTGAATCTTGGAAGAACACAACCTGGACAGAAAACAGAGCGAGAGCTATCCAAGAGGCCACATCAGAAAGCTATGAGAGAACTGTGTTATAGAAGCCAGTGGAAGAGAAGAGGGTTCCAGAAATCACCAGAATTCAGGACTCACAGCTGAACATGAAGAATCAGCAAGTAGCCAGGCCATCAATTTTGGTTACATTCATAAAATTCCATGAAGAAAATATAAGATACCAGTATCAATGAACACATTTCTCCAAATTGCCGAAGAGATGCTCAAACACAACACACTAATTTAATTCATTTGTGATCTGAGGTTAAACAAAAACTACTGTAGTATCCAAAAACTTCCAAATTATGACAGCTAAAAAAAATATTAAAGTCCTGACAGCTGAACAGGATGGGCAAAGTAAAGGCTTGCAATATAAAATCCAACTTCCTTCCAAATTCCTTCTCATTACAACATTAGGATTAACGTCCAAGCTTTATACTTTTGAAAAATCGTAAACTCATCTTCTCCTAAGAACCCAAACTTGATCCTTGTTTATCTGGAAAAGTTCTGTTGATCCTTGGGGTTTTTTACTGTGAGACACACAGGTACATTTCCAGAATAAAAGGTCTTATGTGAAGCGACATTTCACATAGTTACACACTCCATATATGCTTTATATCCAATACTTCTTTGCAATCTATACATGCCTGGTTATTTGTCCATCACTCAAAATGAATCTGAGTGAGCAATTATGATGCAACTCCACAGTGCACAAGAAAGTTGGCAAAAATCAATTCCGAGGCAGGAGATAAACAAGCACACCAGAGGACGGGGAAACAGACAACAACGAAGTTTGCTCTTCCAAGATTCCTGTGGAACAACACATATTTCAGAATCCAGGGCTCAGAATCAATGGGCACACAAAATTAGCTCCCAGTACAAGACCTTGGAACTGCATAACCCAAATCCACAGTGATCTTATACAACATTCATCTTTTTCCCCAAAAGTCTTACATTCTATTCTGTTGTATTTTTAGATAGATAAATGAGAGGAAAGGGAACATAAGCTTTCAAGGCTTTATTACTGGTTTAAATATTCACCATAGCACAATCTGCCTCAGACAAACCCGAGTCGTGGGTTAAATGTGCAAACAATTACTCAATTTAATTTCATCATGCAGAAGTTGAAAAACAAGCTGTAATCACGGTGGATGTGCTCATTTTATTCCAAAGCCACCATCTTTTATGTTCCTGATTGGATTTTATTCTTGGACACAAGAGGAGTGGCTGACTTGGAATTTCTCCCTGGGCTTTCACACTAAGCATGCTAATTTGCGGGGCATTAAGAGGGTCATGCCTAAATAAAGTGACAGCTGGATTTCTCCTAAAGGGGCTTATTCCAGCTCCTTAAAGAGATAGGGTCCAGGCTGAGCCATTGCCCAAATCCCCAGCCTCAGCAATCCCACATTCTATCCTCCCTGAGTCTTGGATGCCCACAATCAGGAGCCCTGGTGACTAAGTGAGGAAGGAGCCCAGCACCACCCTGGGTTAGATTTTTCCTTTAAAGTGATGATTAAGAGCACAGGATCCAGGATTACACTAGCAGTGCTCTGCCAAGACCTTTGGCAAGTTACTTCACCTCTCTCCACCTTATTTTTCTCATCTGTAAAATGAAAATAACAAAACCTACATCACAGAGTCAAAGTGAGTAATAGATAAGAGTGTGCATGGTAAGTGCTTACCACCAGACCTGGTGTATATTAAGTTCTCATGGTCAGATTAATATTCTCTAATAAGCTAATAGAGAAAAATCTGTGTGTTGGTTATCTATGGCTATATAATTACCTCCAAAAATTAGTGGCTTAAACAATAAAACTTTATTATCTCAGTTTCTGTGGGTCAGGAACCTAAGCACAGTTTAGCTCAAAGCCTGTTTCTTGAGATTTCTCCCAAGCTGCCATCAACGGATCGTCCAGGGTCTCCTCTGAAGCATCAGCAGAGAGGAGACCTCCTCAAAGTTCACTCACATGGTGTTGGCAGGATTCAGTTCCTTTCGGGTATGTTCCTGAGGTCTTGATTCTTCCCTGGCTGGCAACTATAAGATTCCATCAATTCCTTCCCACATGGTGCAGGCTTCTCATAGGGCAGCTTACAACACTGCAGCTAGTTTCCATCAGAGAAAGCAAACAAGAGAAGGCACATGGAGCAGAATCCAAAAGATCCCCCAACCCATTATCAGCAAATTTCAAAAGAGAAATCCAATGCAGCTACCTTTGGACAAACAAGTTTGCAGGAACAGTTTGCAAGAGTGTAGAGAAAGATAGGGAAGCCCTAGAACGCTCTAAGCAGAGCTTGATGGGCAATTCTGGTGAGGATTCAGAGGACCAGAATGCTGACAGAAATGCGGAGTAAAGGCTGCGCTAATGAGGTTCCAGATGGGAGTGAGGACTGGGAATTGGATTAGAGACCATTCACATTACTTTCTGGCAGAGAATTTGTCTACATTTTGCCAGGGCCCTGAGATTTTGTGAGAGACTAAGTTTAAAGGTAATGGACTTTATCTGCTAGAGAAAATTTCAAGGCAGCACAGCATCAAGCTGTGCATGGGTATTGCTGGCTGCTTTGGGCCAAATTTATAGTGAGAATCACTGTAAGTGAAAATTAGGAGTAAAAAGCAGAGGAGAAAGATTTGAACAATTTGCAGTTTGGAAAGAAGCACATTCAAAGTTGCAGCCAAGGAGGGTGCTACAGAGATTAGTCCCATTAAAAAGAAGCCAAGGCGAGATGGAGAAGTGCACATCTGTAATCCCAGTCATTTGGGAAGTTGAGGCAGGAGAATCACAAGTTTGAGGCCAGTCTCAGCAACATAGTGAGACCCTGTCTCAAAAAGTAAAAAAGGTAGAGAATGAGGTCCCAGCTCCCATCCACAGTAGCAACAAAAAAAAAGAAAGAAAAAAATTTTTGAACAGTCAAGTACTTTGCGCTGAGACACTTAGAACAAAATGTCTTGAGGGCATCTCAGGAATTAGTAAGACCCCAATAACCATGGCAGAGTCAAAGATTTTTGTTTGATAACCTTGGAAAAGTGCAGTTAGCTTTTCCTTTCACTGTTATGACCAAAATACCTGACAATAACAACCTCGTGGAGGAAAGGTTTATTTTGGCTCACAGTTTCTGAGGATTCTGCCCGTTAGCAGCTGGCTCTCAGGCAGAAACATCCATGGCAGAAGGGGGTGGCAAAGAAAAGCTACTCAACTCCTGGCAGCTGAGAAGCAGAGAAAGAGAAAAAACACAGGGAGAAGATAAGCCCTTCCAGGGTACTCCTCCCCTGATCTATTTCCTCCAACCAGGTCCCACTTCTCAGTTGTCCATTCAGCCATTAACAAATTAATCCACTGATGAGGTCAGGCACCTCAGGATCCAATCACTCCCCAAAAGCCCCATCTCGGAGCATGACAGACTTGGGGACATTGCAGAACTAAACCCTGACAGGTGCCCTGCTTGCATAGGGCTGCCTTGGGGATTGTTTCCCTGAGATTCATTTCCTCATGTTCTGCGGCTGAGCCAAGCTGTTTCCCAAGCTGCTGCTTGAGCCCACAGCAGACCTTGGCATCATCCACAAGATGCTGGTTTTGTAAGTAGACAGAATTCAAGAGCTGTAGGGTCATGGAGGCTTCCATCGAGATTTCCACGGAAAGCCTGAGAGGCGAGGAAGTGGGGCATAGGGTCAGAGACTCTGCAAGCTTCTGCTGATAGGGTGATGCATAAAACTGAGAGTGAAGTTGAAGGTGCAGTGAAAAGCCCAGGAAATTAGAGATGACAGGGACGGAGAACACCTGCCAAGAGAAGCTGCAGGCAGCAAGCAGAGCCAGCCTCACAGAGTGACCATGTAGACTGCAGCGGACAAGCCCTTAAGGGCAGGGCTACCCAAGCCCTTTGAAGCTCACATCATGTCACTGTGTGTCCTGGATGCCAGTCAGAGAGCTGCAGGACTTAATGTTTGCCCTACTGGGTTTCATTTGCTTTGGTCTGATTGCCCTTGTTATTTTCACAATCCTCCTTTTTTAAAATGGAATAGTTACCCAGTGCCCTTGTATCTTGGAAGTATATAATTTGTTGTTCCTTTTTTAAATAGGGGATTATGGTCAAGGGTTTATCTTCAGTTTCAGAGGAGATTTTGGACTTGGACTTTTGAGCAATGCTGGAACTGTGAAGACTTTGGTGGCTCTGGAAGCTAGGCCAAATGCACTTGGCATTGTGAGATGGACATGAGTCTTTGGAAGCCAGGGGCAGAATGTTACGGTTTGAATCTTCCATGTCCCCAAAAGGCTTGGTCATCAGTCTATGGCACTACTGAAAGGTAGTGAAATGTTTAAAAGGTGGTGTCTAGTTAGAGGAAGGTAGGTTACTACGTGCATGCCCTTGGAGGGAATATCAGGACACTGGTCCCTTCCTCCACATGTCTCTTTTTCTCTCCTTCCTGGCCACCATGAGGAAAGCAGCTCTGCAGCACCATGTACTCTCTTTGAAGACATTCTGCCTCACCACACACCGAAGCAACAGGGCCAGCCAAGCAACCATGGCCAGAAATTTCTGAAACCATGAGCCAAAAAAAACCTTTCCTCTTTATAAATTCATCTTCTCAGATATTGCACCACAGCAGCAGAAAGCTGACAAATACACAGGCTCTTCAAAATGGGATGGAAAGAGGTATGTGTCCAAGCAACCCTGAACAGGAACATTGCAAACTGGCCTGTTCTCAACCAAATCATATTTGTAAAATATAATTTAGATATTTGGGCATTTTATGGTTCAAGGTAGACCCAAAACAAATTATCGAGATAAACAGAGTTAATAAAACTCACTTCAGTTTCCATCTTCCAGACTTTTAAACCTCCAGTGCCGTGGGGGTTAAGGGGTTATATTTTAATAAGTTGTCATGAGGACAGTGTTACATAATAGGACACACTGCCCCTAACCAAAATGGGATCTCATTCCAATGGTTTCCTGCTAACCAAAAGACAGCCACTTAGAATAATGAAGACTACTTTCTCATTCCATTTCATTAAATGCAATCAATTTTTCCATGAATAATAGTGCTAAATGACTCCTGGGATTAAAGAGAACAGGAATACACTGATAAATGGCAGAAGCAAGACTGAAACATTCAAAGATGGTTTTCTCTTGATTCCCAAGGTTAAAGATTAGGCCCAGAAATAGATGCAGCCCAGTTGGTGAGTTTAAACAAAGAACTTTCTTCCAAGGCATTCAAATTCTGCTCAATGCGCTCTCCGGCTTACCACCAAGATGCAGGTTCAAGTGTCAAACAGCCATAAAAGGACATATTTCAATACACAAGAAATATAATACAATTGGACAGGAAAAGAAATTAGTGACTACTTATATCCATGTTAACCTGGGCTGATAAATGGCTTGCATTGTAATCCTATCAACAAAGGACTACATTTCCTATTGATGCTGTGCGAACCTCAAGTACTCTGTCAGTAGTCAATATATCCAGAATAATGCAATTAAGGTTTGAGAGTTGGTAAGATGTGTTTATTATGCTCAAAAATTGAATGTCATCCATAAGCCAGCTCTGGGAACAGCATGCCTCCAGCCCCATTTCTCTCAGACCTAACACCAGGATGGAATTCCCAAGGTAAAATCCACAGACAGAACAAAGCAGAAGTGATCAAAGTTGCATGCTTTCCTGGGGCAAGAAGCTGTAGTGAGATAAAACCAAAGAAGAGCAGCACCCACCCACCCCACACACACAAACACACATATTCTCTCTCTCTCTCTCTCTCTCTCTCTCTCTCTCTCTCTCTCTCTCTCACACACACACACACACACACACACACACACACACACACACAGCATAAAACACCTGTCAACAGTTGTTGTATCACCCCCTTCGACACGGCTAAGGTCCATGATAATGTGGAGAAGGGAAGTCAAGAGGTATGCGCCAGGAGAAAATTACTTAATAAAGAAATTACTTAATAAAGAAGTTCATTAAGCTTTTAAAGTTGTTTTGGGAAGCGGCAGGAGGCAGAAGGACCCTAAATTTAGTGTTTGTTGGCTGGCAAAACAAATCTCTGGCTGGAAGTTGAAAGAACTGGATTCCAGACTCAACTAATTAACTTTTTGGCCTTTAAAAAACATCTTCAATCAATCAATTAACAAGTAATTATTGAGTAGTTATTATACAGCAAGCACCAAGAAAGCAGTAGGGCTGATACAAAGAGAGTTCAGATTCCAGTTCTTGCCCTCAAGCAACTTAACATTCTTCACTCAGAAGGAAAAAAAATATATGCAATAAAACCTCAGTTTTCCAGAACCTGCAGAAATGACTCTTATTCGGCCCTCAGAGAATTGGTAGTCACATTTTTAAGTACAAGAGCTTTTAACAGTTCAGTACTTATAAGATGAAAATCTTCCAGAAATATACTATCATTTCCAATTTCCAAAGTTGTTCTTTTTTAAAAAAAAGTATAAACACTGGTTCTTTGGAGTATTAATAAGAGTAATGAGAGTTATAAAAAAAAAGGGAAAGTCTCATGGTCAAATAAATTCAGAAAACAGTGGGTCAAAAAGTTGAACAGGTTCTTTAACTATAGGACTTCTCAGAGTCTTTAAAAAATGAATCTGACTGTGAGCATCTAAAGGGATACACAATGTCCTTCTCCAGGAAATCAGTGCATGGGGTGAAGGTTCTACACAATGTTCCTTGGAAGGACTGGGCTACACAGGTCCTTTACTCCGTAAGTCAAATGCTCTCAAAAGCTCAGTATCATCTCCTCGTGGGCCTCAGTCATTGCAATGGGTTGCTGAGGATGAGCTGCTGCATAGAAGATGCCTCCTCTGCCCTGGCCACCAATGCCATAATGAGCTGCTCACCGATGGCAGCTCTGGACACCACTCAACCATGCTCCGCTACTGACATCCCTACTAATGGGTGGGCTCTCAGAGCAGCTCACCCATGATAATGCAGTCTGCACCCAGAGATGGGCTGTGAAACCCTCCTGGGTCCTAGAACTCTCTTCCCCCAGGTGCTTCTCCACCCTTGAAGTCCCACCACCTTTAGAAAGACCCCAGTCTACACTGACCTTTTTCTGCTCCCTGCAGACAGTAAAGGGCCCACACCATCTTCTTGGCACTCACCCAGGCACTGCCTGCAAAACTTCCCATGGTTCCATTGATGACTACTGTCCTCTGTGACCATCTCATGGTGGATGGATGTTTGGGTATATCATCAATTAAACCATATGTTCCACAAGGGCAGAGTCTCTGTGCCTTCCTACAGCACTGAAAACATACTCTCAAATTTTTGCTGACTGTCCAAGAAAAAATTAAGGAAAAATAAAGAATAGTGTTTTAAAGAGAGGTCAGTAAAGTTGGGTAAGCCAGCCTGGTGGTGGCCCTCTTGAGATCAAAACTGAGTTGTTTGTCTTCTTTTTGGCACAGTTTTGGAGCTGAGGCTGTCCCCCACTATGATGTTGGCATCAGTAAGAAGGTCAAACCCAAAGGGGTAGATGATAAGTACAGCACCCTCAAGACCACAAAAGGCTCAACAGGTGGCTCAGGATGCTCAAGGGTCATGTGCTCTGCAGCCCATGGAGACTGGCTTGGTAACTGGGCCAGCAAGACAGAAAGGAAATCTGCCTTTTTGAAATCACTGGTTGCTATTTCAACTAACAGCAAATAACAATAATCCTGGTCTCTCTCTCTCCAGTACTGGAAGGGATGATCTGCCTGGAGGAAATTGCCTGGTGGACTGGTGACATTTCCCCATCCTCTTGGGAGGCAGTAGAGCAAGATAGTTAGGAGCCTGGGTAACTAGAGGCAGACTGACCAGGGTTGAACCATGGCTCTCTAGTGATGAACCTTCCATCTTTGGGCAACTTGATTAATGTTCTGAGCATCAGTCTCATGTGAAAATAGTTCTTTTTTCATAAGGTTGTTGTGAGAGTATGTGGGATAATTGCAGAGTGCTTAGCCCAGCATGGGGCACATAATAACTACTCACTAAACAGTGGCATTATTAATCAACATGTCCCCCTAGCCGCAGCTTGCTCTGTTCAGGTTTTAACTCTGCTCAGCTCTCCCTCCCTGGCTGAGGTCCCACATGGGGTGATCCCAGACTGATCTATTCAGATGATATATGTTCGAAAAGTGAACATTGTTTTTCACATAATTAGGTTGGCAGATTTTGCTGCCCTCCTTACCAAATTGTAAACAGTCTACTTGTATGTGTGTTTTCTTGCTTTGCCCTTCAATAGCTATAAGGATCGGGGCAGACTCCTCAGCTGTAAAAATAGAGATAATGAGGGCACTTAATTCATTCAGTTGTGACAAAGGTTTGATGGAGATACAAGAAAAGCACTCAGCACACGATAAATTCCCAATTGATAGCAGCCACATTGCTATTTGTGTGGTTATATTCACCAGAAGGAAGAGAAAGATCCACCACCACTTCCTTGGCTACTTTTGTGTAGGTAACAAACACTGTAAGAGCCTGCATAGCCTGAGAGGCTATTCTGGAATAACGTAAAAACCAAAAGCAGGATTTTTGCCACCCAAAAGAAATAATGATGCTCCTGAGGCCAGCAGGGTGCCATCAGTCAGCAGATTAGACCCATGGCAAAGTGCAACCAAGTCCGGGAGGGCAGGGTGTGACATCCAAAAAAAAAGAGTATCTCCCCTGAACAGGAGGGGCCACTGCAGACTCTCTATCTCTCAGCAGGGAAATAAGAGGCTGAGAACAAGGTGATGAGGGAACTCTGCAGCCTTGCAATCAGGAGAGAGGTAATCACATGTCATGGGACCTTAAGGGCATGGAAAATAACAGAGCAGAGTGATTTAGTCCAGGTAGATTGGGCAGGAGAGGGAAGAGAGAGCAACTAACAGGGTGAGCAGAAATGACAGTGATAACAGCATCCCTCAAGTCACAAGCTGTGGTCCCAGAGTCAAGTTCTGCCCACTAAGGGAGTCACCTGGAGGACAGGTCACCAAGAACCACCATGAATTCATGGAAGGACACACCACAAGGGAGCCTGGCTCAAGCCCTGCCATCAGACTGTGTACACACATGCAGAGTCCTTAGGAATAGGGACTTTGGGAATGGTTTGGCATGTGGCTGCAATTCCCCAGAGGCAGAATTTCTGTTAACAGGAGAGATCCCTGCTATGTCATCATCTTCTCCAGGAAGACAGGAGTTCTGCCAGGGAAGAAAAGGCCCAAACTTTAAAAGAACATAGGAGATGGTAAAGCAGGAAAATAAGTACAAATGTCACTGTACACAAAAATAGCTCATGGGCTAGGGATGTGGCTCAAGCGGTAGTGTACTCGCCTGGCATGCGTGCGGCCCAGGTTCGATCCTCAGCACCACATACAAACAAAGATGTTGTGTCCGCCGAAAACTAAAAAATAATTATTAAAATTCATTCTCTCTCTCTCTCAAAAAAAATTGCTCAATGCAAATTTACACTTCATTGAGATCTTATGTGTCACCTATTAGAAGGCAATAATCCAGTTGGCTTAGGAGGCTGAGAAATAGGTGCTCATATACACTACTGGCATGGGTGTTAACTGGGGCAATCATGGAAGGGGAACATAATTTTAAAAATCCATTAAAGTAACCAACGCATATACACTTTGACCAACCAAATCCACTTCTGAAATTTAACTGAAAGACAAAGTGAAGTGAAGTTTCCATATTATATATTGTAGCAATATTTTAACAGCAAAACATAAGAAACAACCTCAGCTTCCACTAATAGGAGAAAAGATAATTTTTTTAAAAGTTTATCTAGAAAATGGAGTACCATGAAACTTTTTTAAAAGTATAAAAAGGAATGAGGATCCAATAGAAAAAAAAATAGGCAAAATTTATAAACAGTCTATAGAACAAAAAACATGTAAGATATATGAAAAGATATTGTACTTCATTAATAATAAGAGAAATATATGTATATAAACTATACTATGAACTGGGCATGGTGGTACATACCTGTAATCCCAGGTACTTGAGGAGGTAATGCAGAAGGATCTCAAGTTCAAGGCCATCACAGCAACTTAGCAAGACCCAGTCTCAAAATTTAAGAGAGAATTTTTTTAAAGAGGCAGTTATAGCTCAGTGGTGTGGTTGAGCAGTTGCTTAGTATGACTAAGGGCCTGGGTTCAATCTACCACAGCACCAAAAAACAACAAACAAACAAATAAATAAAAATGCTGTGAAGCAATTTCTTACCTACCCTATTTGGGAAAATCCAAAAGCTTCATCAAATATTATGTCATTAAAGCTGTGGGAAACCAAGCACTATTATATGTTGCTGGTTGGAGTGCAAAATGTCTTAGCCCCATGTTGGGGGATTTGGTAGCTTTCAAAACTGCATATGCTTTTTCTCTGACCAGCAATTCCACTTCTAGTAATTTACCCCTAAGATATACCTCCACAAATACAAAACAACAGATGTACAGTTATTCATTTGCCATCATGAAAATGCCAGCCAATGTTGAAACAACCTAAATGCCCTCCAGAGAAGACTGGACAAATAAAATACTATTAAAGCACACAATAGAAACAACTCTGTAGCCACACAAACCACTTAAGTGGGGAAAAGCAATCAAGATAAAAGGGTACATGAGATATACACATACATAACACATACGTTACACACACAGAGACAGATATATATATACACACACACATACACACACACACAAACACATCTATACATCCATGTGCCACATAAGGATATTTCAATCAGTGTTGGACCACATGCATAACCATAGGCCCATGACATGATATCACCTAATGATGCCTTAGCTGTCTTGGTTTATATAACCACATTCTGTGATGTTTGCACAAGGAAGAAGCCATCTAACAGTGCATTTCTTGAATATTCTTATCATTAAGCAACACATGACTTTATATACACAACAAAACACATGTACATACTTGTGTTTGTATAAAAAGACATAGAAATTTTAAAAAATCCTGAAAGCTAATGAAAGTGGTTATCTACAGTGGGTATGTTGGAACAGAGAAGAAATTCAGAGAGCAATAGGGTTTACAATTTTTAGGTACACAATTTTATACAATTTCAGTTTTGAACATGTAAATATGTCTTCAAGAAATAAATTTTAAAATAACAAAAAATCAAAAACTGAAGTTGATTACAAATAGTAATAAACCTAATTATATACTAAGATAGTAATAAAATCACTTATAATATTTTGTTCAAGTATTTTCAACACACAACTCTGACTATAAAACCTTTGGTGGTATATAGTCTAAGAATAGAAAGAAATGCACAGAAGTCTTGAACTTCAGTAGATTTGTTGTGAGTAGGAGTATTGGCACTGTAATTCCTAGGCTCCTGTATGCATTGTAGAATAAAATAAATTAGTACATTCAATATTATTGTGAATCAGGATTCTCACTGTGGGGAAAAAATAGATTTATGGAATCTAATGGTTAGTATTAGATTTACATTGAATGTATCAATATAAGCTCATAATTTATGTGATTTCTACCTTTGTGTACTTAAAGTGCCTAAGAGTAATTGCAAGTCCCTATAGTAATAAACATATCCAGCTCTTGGCTTATAAATACCAGTTCTCATTAGGAGGAACTGAGAATCTTAGAATGAATGCCCAATTCCAGGAATGGGAGAATATAAGGGAGGGACTAGAACATCTTAATACATCAAAAAAATTAAGAATGCCAAAAAGGACACAAAAGCACACTTGAAAGGACTTCCATAATCAAACTTGGGGCAATTTGAGCATCAATAGGGAAAAAGGTAGTAATGACAATACACTGAATGATAACACAATGAATTGGAAATATGTACCTCCACAAGAAGTGGAGCTCTTCTTTTCTATTTTTTTTTTCATTTATTTTTTGAATACATGACAATAGTGGAATGCATTACATTCATTATTACCCATATACAGCACCATTTTTCATAACTCTATATATAAAGTATGTTCATGCCAAATTATGCCATTAAACATATAAATACTTTTTTGCATTACAATTCTTAATACAAATATATAAGGTATAAAAAATGCTAGGTCAAAAATGTAGGAATAATGGTAGAATCGAAAAATCATCTCTTCGTAATCTCCCAGTGGAATGACTGATACAGGCAAAACCATCCATGGATGCTAAACCCATTGGGCAAAAGGTTGTTGAAGCACAGGATATTCACATGGCCTCTAAATTCCATCTCACAGATTTAATGAATACATAAAAAGGAAATAGGGCAATTTTACAATGAGAGATATGGCAGAGGCCACCTTAGCCAAGTGATCAAACTAAGCATGCCCAATAGTAGGACAAAGTGGCATTAGGTGCCTTATGTAATATAGTGGGAAGTACATAATATCACCCATATGATCTTCTTGTCAAAAGACTTGATCTAAATCCCATTATGAAGAAGCAATCAGACAAAGAGTGGGTACCACTCGAAAACTGGTCTCAATTCTTCAAAAATGTTAACATCCTGAAAGATCCTCCCTCCCCAAAAAGGTGAAGGTACTCTTCTCTTTTCCACACAAAAGGTGACATGATAATCAAATTCAATATTCACTACCTGACTAGATCCTGGAATAAAAATAATAAGTTATATATGATGCTTTTGGAAAGTAAGAAAATGTTTAATGTATACTAGGTAGCATTGTATTAACGTTAAATTTCTTGAGTCTGATAATTATTGAAAATGTAGAGTCCTTAGGAAATAAGTCAGCTAAAGTATCTTTAAACAAAGAATGAAGATGTGTTCTATGTTATTTTACATCTCTTTACCATAATTTATGTAAAAAACCTTGATACGGAATAGTTTATATAAAATCTAAACTTCGTCTAAAAAGTTGGTGGGATAAATTATACAGTCTTATTTGCTTGGATATGTACATGTAATTTATAGAAGAATGTATAAGAAATTAATAAAAGTGGTTACCTGTGGTAGGTTATAAAGCAGAGCAGCAAATAGAAGGCAGATTAAGAGACAGAGGTGAGAGGAAGTATATATGCTGTATGATTTTTAAAATATTATGAATTATGCATAGGTATTGACTCAAAAAGAAAAGAGTGAACATTATACACCTAGAATAGAAATCTGAGGACCAAGAAAGTGGAAGGAATCATCAATGAAAAAACCCAGGGACCTTCAAGGAGAGGTCCTTAAGGTTTTCTAGAGGTATCAATGATGTCTCCGTTACAGTAAAACAAGTTCTTCTCAGGCTGAGTGCACACAGCAGATATACCCTTCAATAAAACGCATGAAATTCTTACAATGTTATGGGCCAAGTGGGTTGTGGATCAGCGGTTAGAGCACTGGTCTAGCATGTGTGATCCCTAGCTCCACAAAAAAGTCACATTTTTGCATATTCTTATTTCACAGCAATTCTTTTTCTTATCCCAAGGAATAGGATATATTATAAGGATGGATAGAGAGTAAATCCACCAAAAATACTCATCACAGCTTTGTTATAACAGGAAAAAAACTGAAATCATTTCCAATGTTTAACCAAAATTTAAATAAATTATTGGAATATCTACCAAAGGAATATGAGAAAGATGTGGTCAAAGTTTATCGCATGACCTATAAAGATGTTTATTTGTCTTTTAAAAGGAAAAAAAAAGGCCATATTTGGTACATTTTTATTTAAAAGTGTACACATGTAAGTACATAAATGCATAAAGCAATAAAACTATCTTGGGATGACAGATTACAGGTACTTTATATTTTTCCTCCTATTTTTTCCTCACCAAAAAAATGAGTTATTTTTTAGTGAGTTGTTCTTTTTTTTTTTAAGTTGTGAATTTATTTTTATAAGTGAGACCAGAAAAGTCATTTGCAGAAAGCTCTGGAGAGGTATAATCTGCATGCCTTTCTCACCAGCTTCAGAGTCGAGTCATGGAGGCTCTTGCAGACCACTCAGATTTGGGGGTAGCTGAGTCCTGCATCTGGTTCATGTAACATTCTCAGTATGATTCCCAGAAAGAAAGGGGGTGGGACCCGCCTGCGGCCAGGATACAAAGCAAATCTGTCAACCTGCCAACAACCCCAAGGAGCAGCTCAGCAGGAGTAGGTCAGCATCCGCTGGACCATGACAATACTGCCCTGCTTCCTCCCCAGGGAATGATCACATCTGAGAGGGAAACCTAGCCTCATTTCAACAGAGCGCCCCTGCTAAGCTCCACATGTCAGCTCAGACAGCTCCTGAGGCTAAGGACTGCTGTAAAGAGCTGACAGAGGCAGCTCCCACACATCAACGTATCTTTGTGACTCTGAGAAGAGGGATGCTGGCTTCACGTAAACAAGCTGTAGGTGTCCCAGGTCCTGTCAACATGCTGGCTGCCAAGCCAGTCAATAGAATGTGGTTTACTCCATTCAGCAGCACAGCGTGCTCAGGAAGTTACAAGTGGAGTCATACCCAGGTTTGAAACGTCCCTGCTTTACCTTGGTTCTTCTGCTTGGGAAGCCACTTCACCACTGAGTCTTAGATTCCATCTTCCAGTAGAGCTTCAGAGGTTAGTCGAGCTATGTATAAAATGCCTAGAGGAGGAGTTCAGTGTATGTGTGGGAATTCACTTGCACAAGAGGAAGACTGATAAACAGAGCCAAATGGTGGCAAGGCTATCCTGCAACAGCACCTGGCACATACAGTCTCAGCAAATATTAGCTGCTGCTATTGTTCCATTAAGAACTGGTGAACCAACATTCACCAGCAGGTCAGACAGGCCACACACCTGTAGCAAGATTTGATGTCCCCCAGAGGATAAGATGGTATCCACAAAAGTGGAAGAAGTTTCTGAATTAAGAAAAAATACATCCACATCTAAAATATCATCACAAACATTCAGATTTGAAATAATCACCAGTTTTATTTAAATGGAACACAAGCTAAATAACCCTATAAAATATTTGTTTTAAAAGAAATTAAACAAGCTTTCCTCCCTAGTATGTGGTAAATTTGAGCAGGAAAAGAAATTAGCATTCAAAGCAGGGTCACAAATCCAGAGGATTTTAAAACTGGCACATATTAGTAAGATTTTCTATTTATCAATGAACTACTATGCTGCCAAGCACAGGGTTAAGACCCTTATAATGGAGGTTTGTTGTTCAAGTGGGACTTATTTGCCCCCCCCCAAATCTGACCAAAGATCAAAGCTGAACTCCTAATTCTTGAGCATTCTTAAAAGCAGGGAGTTAGGCGACAAACTTCCAGATGTTAAAGAACAATTGTTAGTTAGAAAGCTTCATTAAAGGTGACAGACAGAACTGACCCCAACCAATATTCCACACTAGCCCACCCCTCCCCAGCCCCTAGTTTGCATGAAGAGAGAACTGGAGAGGGGAGGCCAAGGTCACCGAGCTTTGGGAACATGCAATGCTCCCCAGTACAGTGAATGGCTCAATTGAGTGCCATTTAAGGGGCTATTTTATAAGAACTGCTCAAAACCTGGAGCCCCTGCAAGAAGGAAAGACTTGTTTCACTATTTGGGAAATCTTTTGGACAATGAGCTTGCTAATCTGTCCGGTGACTAACTAAAAACATGGAAAAGAAAATTTAAGAGGACTGGTCCAACTGGGAGAAGGGACAGGATTTAGAGAGCAAGGAGATGAGGTTAGAAAACAAACAACAACATAAGGAGCAGCTTGTGGGGAGCCACCATGTCATGTCTCTCCATGGGGACATATCTCCAGGGTCAGAGGGCCTTATGAGTTTAAGGCAGTGGGGTAGATCTCCAGAAGATGTTGTTGGGAACTCATTAATGCCACTGGCAAGCATGTGACTTTTCCCCTTCTAGGTTCATGGCCTTTAACTGCCCCTTGGATGTGAGTTCTGGCCAGGTGACTTGCTTTGCTCTTGAAAATAGCATCTTATCCAAGAGGTACTGAACTGCTAAAGAAAGGCCCCTGGCACACTCTTCCTTCTGCCAGTGATGATAAATGCATCCCATGGAGCCTCTAGCCACCCACTGTCCAGAGATGTCACTGATCACGGCCCCTCCTGGCCCATGAGAGATGGGCACCATGAGGTAGAAACGAACCTTTGTTGCTTTAAACCAAAAATGTGGTTTTTGGAGTTGTTACCACAGCAATACACTTAACCCATTCTAACTAATAAGAGGGGCAAGAGCAAGAGGTCAACCTGGAGTCATACCACCACATCAGGGAATTGTGTAAAAGGCAGATTCCCTGCTGGGCCCTCCAGATGGCCCACCTTGACCTCAATCCTGGGAAGAAGAGGGTTAAATAACCAGCCATGCATTCATCAACACAAGCTCCTCAAGCCACAAGTCTAGTCTGCAGGGAACAGAAAGTCCCAAATCTGATATGAGATAGGAGTTTCAACAACTGAACTTAGTTTTCAAGATAAAAAATGAGGGAAAACTACAGAGTCTACCAAGATGTTATTAAGGGAAGGTGATTAAAAACAAAATTGCCTCCCATTTATTCCCCAGATTGAAATTCCTCAAACTAACTAGTTGCCCATACATGTTTGGTAAAAGAGAGATGTATATGTGTGACTGGTCTCAGAAAGCTGCAGCTGTTCACATCTGCAATCCTTAAAGCACACAGGGACACACACCACCACACATATTGCTGCAATCATTTTCAAAAGACAATCAATACTGCCCCAAGACAATCAGTTCTAATCAGCCCTACCAGCTGCAGTGTACTAATCCTATTATGCAGCCTTCCCTCTTCCTTTAGAGATATCGTTGTTCTACACTGCACAGAGAGGGTATACCCTACAGAGACAGAGATTAAGATGTCTGAAAATCATGTGTCCAGACAAGTGGATTAGAGCTCGACTATCGTTACTAAGCAGAGTGAGTACTGAATAGCCACGGTATGGCCCACGGGGCTGACAGGGCGATTTATTAACACATCAAGGTCCCCCTACTTCTCCCCTCCTCGTGCCCACCAAAGAACACTTTTGTCTTTTTCCAGCCTGGGAGTCAGGAGGGGAGAACACCTAAGTATTTCAAGGAAAGCATAAAGTATGTAGCCAGGTACAAGTTGAGAAAACTTCGTCATGAGGCACTGAGAGAAGGGGAAGGAAGAGAAGAGTGTCATGGTATTGTCTTAGAAGAGTCCTGAGCACATCAAGGGACCAAAAGAACAATGAGGAGGAAGAGAAGAGGGCTTGTGAGAACTGGGGCTGTGGATTATGATGTAGGTCTTCCCTAGCATTCTTCAAAAGATAGAAGCAGAAACTGAAATTCTTTAATTCCTTTGTTTTCCAGAACGTGCATCTGTGAATGGGACCTTAAACAAACCCTTGACTCTGGAAGGCCCTGGGGTTTACCAGGTGGCAGATTCTTCTGCAGAAAATCTTCACTGACAACCTCCTTCCCCCGCTGCCTTCTGTAACTGATTTTCTCTGGAAGGCACTTCACAATTCAGAGCAGGTGCCTCCTCCTCGATAGCTTCCTTGACCTCACCAGTGGGAACGATGACCTTCCCTGGGGCTCCCACAGAGGGAGCGTCCCTAGTGTAACTCATGTCATGTCACCTTGCATTACCATTGTCTCTTTACCTGTTTATCCAAGTAGAACATCTGCTGCTCAGAGCCAAGATTTCGTCTTGAATTTCTACACCCTCAAGCCTGGCGCCATGCCTAATACACAGGTGTTCAATAATCAAGACAGCCTAGTCTCAAACTCAGAAATTTACTTGACCCAAATAATGGGCGAAATGTGATCCTTACCTGTCCCCCTTGTCCATAGAACACAAGCCAAATTTATTACCTCTGCATCAACACCTGTTATTTCTGCAGAGAACAACTATTCTTCGGGTCAGCTTTATGTACTAAGAAAACATTTTGCATGAAGACTAATTGTGCAGTGGGGAAGTGAACAGAGGAGAAAGAATAAGACTTTAAAAACTTCTAAAAAGTTACCCCAGAAGATTAGTCTGAGGGTCAAGGTCCCAGGTGAGACAACTGTTAATAGCAGCAAAACCACTTGCATGTCTGTATGAGAACCAAGTAGAAAGTGGTCCTCCACAACTGTGGTCAGGGGAACAGGTGATGAGAGCAAAGGACTTCTCTTTCATCCATGCCTTTTAAACTATGCCAAAAAGCTAAATGGGCCTTGTGAAGTTAACTCAAAGCTAGAAAGGACAAAGGTACATTTACCTTAGCATTGAATAGGAGTTATATTGGCCTGAAGTGAATCCTCAAACTGAAAAGGGCCTTTTAGATCAAACCAAAAAGATGGCCTTCTTCCACACAGCTACCCATGCCCACCACACTGAACCTTGCACAGCGGGTGGACAAGTCAGGCAGAGATAGCAACCCAGGCTGGATGTCAGCATAGTCACTGGTGGAGCTTGGGAAGGGATGCAGAATAAAGATGGGGGAGGGGGACAATGGAACATACCCAAGGGAACTCTCCCCCGGCTCCAGGGTGGGCCATATGATTCACCCTATCATCCTAAGACTCGCATCCAGAACAGAAACTACAAAAACATCCAAACAGACCAAAGGCATTACTCTCCCCACCTCCAGCATTACAAGGACTAACTGTGGACTCACAGACTACTTGAACCAAAGTAAAAGCAGGAGAGGACATCCTCTGTGAAGCTTCATCACTTTGTCATGGGTTGTGTTTCTGTTTCTTCCCCAACAAAGAGGGCAAAAGCCTCCAATCACTTCCTCAAATATGTAATGAACATGTCAGGATCCTTAGAGATGCCAAAACATGTGCCCAGACCCCAAATAAAGGAGCTCAGAATCCACATGTACTTCTAATAGGCCAAATGGGAGACAATGTGTAAAACATAGACCCCAAAGATGAGTCACATGGCACCTGCTGTCACTGCTGCAAAACTCAGAGGAGCAGGTCACCAAAAGTGTGCTGTGCAGCATATGAAAAAGAGGTGAGTTGTGAACAAGGATCATCTTGTTGGAAATAACGGATAGACCCCAAGATGTGCAGCAAAACAAGAATCAAGGCACAGTGGATACCAGCTCATCCATCTGGAGACTGTCAGTTACTTTGGGGAAGGGAAATATTTTTATGCTAGATTTTCCCCACTCCTCAGGGTACCACAATTCAACAGGATCTCTGACTCACAGTGTAGCCAATCTACTGTGACTTACAGGTAAAGATACAACATCTCCCACAACAACTCCCAATAGCCATTTATCTTGGCAAAAATAATAAAAATTTTATGGTCTTTATTAAACAAAATTGGCTGCAATAATCTGTCAAATCTCCCCAGCACATGAAAGATATTCATTCAATTCTTTCTGCCTTTTTTTAAAAATTTATTTTAGTTGTAGAGGGAAACAAGATATCTTCATTTATTAATTTATTTTTTATGTGGTGCTGAGGATCAAAACAGTACCTCACACACGCTAGACAAGCACTCTGCTACAGCCCCATCCCCCCGTCTTCTCTTTTGATTCTGGCAAAGTCAAGAGTCTCAAGAGCAGCTCTATACCCTAGAATATAAGTTCCATGAGAAAAAGGTGTTTTGTCTGTCTGGTTTGTGTCTATGTCCCAGAGCCTTGAAAGTACCTGGAGCATTTATTTCTTAAAAGAATAAAGGAAAGAATGGCTAATCATATGCTTCCCTTTTCCAACTTCATCTATGTGAAATATACTTTGCATTAAAATATATATATATATTAAAGGAACAACCTACCACTAGGTCAGCATTTCACAGTTCTGACTCCACAGACCATTTGTTTCTGGAGGTGGGGAGGCTGTCCTTTGCATGGGAGGATGTTTAGCAACACTGTTGGCTTTTTCTCACAAGATGTCAGTAGCATCCTTCCCGCCCAGTTATGGTCCAAAACTGTCTCCATGGGACACAATCTTACCCAGCTGAGAATCCCTGTTGTTGGCCTGCAGAGGGCTCCCAAAGAGCTGACCCAGACCCAGAAAACTGTTGTTTTTCATCTTATTCATGATCCTGAAACAGCGTTAGAAGAAATCCTACCTACTCCCTGCCCACTCTGAGGTGAACGCACCAGACAGGCCTGTGGTGAGAGCTGTGGGTGAGAGGAAATATTTGGTAATGAAAAGCAGGCAGATGTCTTAGACACAAATGAAGACTGAGCCGTGGGCCCAGGCCTTGTCTGTATTCCACAGGAGAAGCCCCTGGTGCCGAAGTGAGGATGGACTTGGTTTTTAATGATCTCCTCTAACCCTTCTCCACCACAAGGGCATTAAAGCATCTATACATTGTACCAGTAGCAGGGGATCCATCAGCAGCAACTTCACTTAAAATCCAGCTTGGAGCATCTGCTCCTAATTATAAGCAAGGCTGAGATTCATTAATATCACCACAACGAGTTCAACAGGCTCTTCAGAGAACAGGCTCTGCCCAGCTCTCGCAAGACCAGGCATAAATGTGAGGAAGGGCAACTGGTTCTGCTCCCAACTGTGGACAAGCTGAGCCTCTCACACCTGTTTCCCTGGCAAAACACCGAGGGATCAGAGAAACAGCCCACCAGCAAGACTTGAGGACTATGCCTCTCACCTGGCAAAAACAAACCACTAATACCCAATCCTGGGGCAAGGATGAAGTAAAACACACATTCTATAATTCTAGGGGTGAAACTTGTACAGCGTGGTAACATATGTAGATGGTCTTTGAAATGCATATGCCAGTATACCAAACATTTCAACTTCTGGGAATATATCAAAAAGAAATAATTCAAATGAAGTTAGACTCATGTGCCCCAATCATTCGTTATATAATTATTTGGAAAAAACAGAAAAAACTAATTCCTATCATCAGACACATTGGTTTGCTATGTTGTAGGATATACATTCACTGGACTAATACATACCAATAAAATGTCATTTACAAAGACTAATATCATATTAAAATGTTTATACTGTGCTATTAAATTAAATAGAGAGAGAGAAAGAGAGGGAGAGAGAATGCATCAGATCATAAAAACAGCATAATATGTACCATGAAAATAAAAACTTTGGTATTAAAAAAGTCTACTGACAGGGGCTGGGGTGGTGGCTTCATGGTAGAGCACTTGCCTAGCATGTGTGAGGCACTGGGTTAGATTCTCAGCATCACATATACATAAAAAAAAAAGTTCTAATAATAACTAAAAAAAATTTAAAATGTTTAAAATAAAAAATTAAAAGTCTACTGAAACAAATAGATGTCCCCCAAATAAGGTAAAAGTGCAGTATATTGGAGGATACCTTCTAAATTATCCTTAAAATGTATCTATTTCTTTGAATTAGGACTGGAGTTATAGCTCAGTGGTAGAGCGCTTGTATATGATGGGTAAGGCAGTAGGTTCAATCCTCAGCACCACATAAAAAAAATAAATAAGTAAAATAAAGGTATGGGGTCCATCTACAACTAAATTTTTTTTAAAAAAAGGTGTAATATAAAGTCAAAAAAATAATGGGAAACTAATGATTAGAGCATAAATTCATCGCTTCTATCTTCCCTTCTGTATTGCTCCCTTCCCCCACTAGAGCAAAAGCCCCAAGTGCCTGACACACAGCAGATGCTCAACACATTCTGGAAATTTGGATATATGAGTTAGACTATAGGTTTGCTTTTTTTTTTTAATTTCTCAATCAGTAAAACAAAAATATTGTTACCAGTGAACTTTCATATACTAGAAGTGAAAGAGTAAACTGGACCAATCATTTTGGAAAACTATTTAACCATCTCAGTTAAAACTGAATGTTCTTCTGGTGAACCATGGGCCGGGAACACAGCTCAGCGGTAGCACATCTGGTTAGTATGACAAGGCCCCCAGCTTCAACTCCCAGTACTGAGGGATAAAATGTTCATGGTAAGCAGAGTATTGCACACCTAGAAATGTACCTGAATATGGACTCACCAGAAGGCATGCCCAAGAGGATGCTATCACATAGTAACCAAACCCAGGCAACTACCACAATGCCCCTCAATAATAGAACAAGTAAATCATTTGTGGAGCAACCATACCACTGAGAATGAAGAAACAGCAGCATGTGCACTGAGTGCCAAATTAGATGTTGATTCCAAGAAGCCATGCACAAAATGGCACATCCTTATGGTTCCATTTGTGAAAGGATAAGAGCAGGCACAACTAATCCATGGTGTTAGAAGCCAAGAGTGTTCTTCCTGCCAGGGGGACAGGCAGTGACTGCAAGAAGCACAAGATGGACTTCTCAGATACTCATAATATTCTGCCTCTTGACCTGTTTGCTGGTTGTAGGGTGGATTCAATTTGGGTACCTGGGATCTCTTATATTTCAATGAACCACACTCCCCAGCAACTCAGGGCTGCTGAGGCCAGGGGATCTTTTTCATGATTATGTCACCATTTGCTGCACACCTTGACCTAGAGCCCTGACAAGGCTAAACTCACTCCACTTCAGCATTTATGCATACATCAAGTTCTGTCTTGTCTAAACCTTCCCCCTCAAGTGTACAGACTGACACCCTTCCTCCTATTGGCAGTATCCAGGTCCCTAGACTCTGGCAAAACAGCAGAGGTTGCAGATGTATTTTAGTAAGAGTCTAGGTAAGCTGAGGTCACTAAATCACTAGTCAGAGATGAAGGCTTAAGTGACCATCAGTCAGAAATGGCCCAGGGTCACAAGAAGGACAGTGCCTTGGGAAATCAAGTTCCCAGGACAGTGTTAGTCCATTTGCAGACTTTTTCTTTGTAGAATAACTTCCATCAGGTTTCCCAACGACTGTACAACTCTCTTTCTGTGCTTTGTCTCAGAAAGTAATCATGTATATTTCTCTCCTGCTATGTCCTAAGTGAGCCTAAAACAGGAGCCTTGCCACGGAGGCAAAGAACAATAAAACCCACTGAATTAGGGTCCAGGGTAACCATGGAAGGAGACTAAAGATAAGGCTCAAAAAATCATAGCAAAGCTCTTCCTGAGGTACCAATGTCTTTAAGCCACCAACCTAGCACATAAAAATCTCACAATTTCTCAAACACCAGAGAATATAGCATTATCTTATCTTTACTGTGAAAAGCATTTTCACTTCATTCACTGAAAGAGACACAGGCCTCATTTAAGAGGGCTCGTCAAAGGTTACGGACCAGATCCCCAAGTCCAAGCAAGGCTGGCTGGCTCTGATGCGCAGTAATGCTGTGACCTAAAGAAAGAGCTGGACACCAACCAACCAAGCCCACCAAAGTCCCAAGGGAGTCACCATGTCCAGTGAGACCTGAAACTCTCCAGAAGGCCTTAACAAGGGGGCAACAGGAAGACCCTAGAAAGCCACACAACTCTCTTCAATAGCCTTAACTGCTTTCTCCCTCTTGGCAACAGTTTTATCAATTTTAGGTTATCATTAATGAACTATTAATTACAGGAGATTCAGCCAAATATAGAGTAAAGCAAAGTTTCAGAGTTTGCTCAGGGAGCAATGGAAGGGCTTCAGAAGAAGGAATGCAGCCAACCCTTGTTTTCCGAATTTTAATGAATCTGTTTTTGATACCCTCTGATCTTTCCAAAATAATCTGGGCAACCAAACAAAATGATTTCTACACCAAGGAGAGGATCAAGTGGTGCCATCGTGCAGGGCAGATCCTTCAGACATTCTGAGCTTCCAGCATTTGCATCTCTGTGCCTAAGAGCATACTTCCTAAGACAGCAAACACCCTTTGTTAACATTCACCACTCCTTGTCTATTATGTGCCCTTAACACCACTTCCAATTCAATACCCTTTTCACTGTACCCTAAAACCAAAGCAGAGTCAATTTCCTTCAGTTCTTCTATGCAGAAAACATACCAATTCTGTTAGAGAAGATGCAAAGCCAGACCACAGTCGAATGGAATTGGGCAAGCCCTCTGGAGACAGGAAGATTTGCTGAGATGATCCCCCTGAGATTTTATCTATGGAGGGTCCCATATCAGTTCCACTATGCTCTTGTGTGCAAGTATCCCTATGGCCTTGGTACAGGTCAAAGATTAACTGTTATTCCACTCTAGGGAAACCACCACAGACACACACACTGGAAGATAAGATCTTTCTTTCTGCTGATATCAATGGGCCCTACTGGCATAAAGAGAAAATAACTACACTCATAATGATCTACTGCAAATCTTCAAAATAAAATATTCATTTGTCTAATATATTACTTCTTGGAGCTATCAGTGTTGGCTCTTTGGAATAAATAGTAATTCTCCAGGAGTTTTCTAAAAATGCAATCTGATAACTACCTGCATCAGAATCATCTAGACTGATTATTTAAAATGCAGGTTCCTGGATGCCATTCCTGACCTACTGACATCTGTTCTCTAGACTAGCAGGCTGAAATCTGTATCTAAAACAAGCCCTGACAGTGACTTTCTAAGATTACAAAGGTATCAGTCTGAAAATGCTGCTGCAGAACATCCATCCCTCAAGGCACTTCCATTTTTACCTTGGGCTCCCTTAGGAATGGGTTCGAGTGATTCCATCTATAGTGTGGGACAGAAAGGGTACAGCTAAAAAAGAGAGACGGGGGGGGGGGGGGGGGGCGGTGGGGGAGAGAAGAGTCCTCTGCTGTCTGCACAAATGTTTTCTCCATGTTTTATTAGTGCCAACATCGTTTGGGACACCTGCAGTACGCTCTGCTCCCTGATCTACTGCACAGATACCAACAGACTCTGCATAAATGGCTGCTTACCCCCACGTCATTAAGTGGGGTACCATTGACAGTGCTTGCTGTAGTGTGGTGTGTCAAGATCACACAGGAAGAATCTGAAAATTACTTACAAGAGTTGTAAAACTCATCCTTCTTTCCTTCCCCAGTGCATCAAAGTTCACTTTCAAGCATCAAATGGGAGAGGGTCTCCTGAGGGATATATTTTCACAGAACCATAAGAAAAGTTAACCCAAGCAAATTAATATGGACACCAGTATCATCTTTCTAGAAAAATTCCTGATGGGCTGGGGATGTGGCTCCAATGATAGCGCACTCACCTGGCATGCGCGGGGTGCTGGGTTTGATCCTCAGCCCCACATAAAAATAAAGATGTTGTGTCCACCGAAAACTAAAAAAAAAAAAAATTTAAAAAAATTCTCTCTCAAAAATAAAGAAAAAGAAAAAGAAAAATTTTAAAAGAAAAATTTTAAAACATTAATCAGGTTATTGTTCATTTTATAATTGACTTTTTTCAGCTGCCTAGATGTTTATTCTAAGTTGTGGTAACTTGTTAAATTTTCTTGTCCTACAGAATTCTTTAAATAGCTTTTGTTTTTATCTGGGAAGACAGAAACCTTCTGCTATAGATTTGGTGATGCATGTTGTCAGAAATAAAATTTGTAAAGAACATGATTTAAAAAAAAAAACAAAAAAAAAATAAAAAAATTCTCTCTCAAAAATAAAGAAAAATTCCTGATCTGTGAATGAGACATCATTATCTCCATGTCTGATGGATAGAGAGAAAAGTTATGCCCTGAGCCACTGAACAGATTGTTACTCTTGCAGATTTCTTGTTTAAATGCAGATCCAAGGGCTGTAAAAAGCACATGCCACACAGCACTCCCCATGGGCCACCACAGTGAATGCCTGTGTGTCAGTTTCTCCCCCAAACTGTGATCCCTGAAGCTGAAAAGCTTGTTTTTCATCTTTAGCCTCAAAGTCTGGCCCCCAGTTGGTTCTCAGCAGTGGAGGTGGTAGGGGACAAGGAGCAGCCCCATGAATACTAATGTCATTTTTGAAAGATAAACATGACAAATCATCACTCTGTCCAGAAAACTCTACGGTGTCTTTATTTCTAAACAGCAGTGGGAATTGTCAGAGCTCTAAAGTCTAGGACACTTGACTCCAGCAGGAAGGAAAAACTCATAGACTGAAGACACTAGAGAAGTAGTAAGTATTCTGGGGATAGAGGACTGGGAAAGCAAAGTGCACACAACAAGAGAAAGTCGCAGAAGAGGGGAGAAAAGAACAGGCCATCCTTCCAAGTACTGGGGCCATCTGTGTGCCTCACTTTCTACAGCTGACTCACTTCCCTGTCCCCTCACAAAATGTTTGTTAAATTGAAATTGTATGGAGCATGCTTTCTAAGCACCCTAAGGAAGAGCTTGCCATTTGCAGGAATCCTGGGGCAAACACATCGATGGAAGCTCCTCAAAGGATTTCCCATTTCAGGACCTTCAGACCTGCTGGCCCCACTGCCTGGAATGCAATTGCCTCTGCTCCTTACCTAGCTGGCTCCTGCCATCCTTGGGGCTCAGCCTCTGAGCCTTTCTCATGCTATTGAGTTCCTCCTCCTCCCTAGTATGCATTCTAAAAGCAACAGCATCTCTACCTACTTAGCACTTTTCTTAGTCACACCAATGTGGCTGTTTTGTGATTGTCTATCTGTCTACCACACTAAACCAGGACGGTATGAGCCCTGTCTGTCTTCTGCACCCAGCACCTAGCAAAGAAATGGCATAGCTGGCATTTTGGAAGAATTTTCACAACAACAAACCACCCTGCCCTGCGTGAAGTATTTGTTAGTGTTTGGGTTTTCCTAAACCACAGCAAATCTGTTTCAGCTGCAGTGAAGTCTAGGCCCTCTGACTATCTGTCATGATCTGAAATGGAAGAGGTGGGTCTTTGGAAAGAAGGAACAAAGGTCCGGCCTAGCTTACTAGTATTTCCAGGTGGTTCTAAAGCCAACCTGGAGCCTGGGGACTGCCTAAATACCAACAAGAAGCATTGCTAACTGCCACAGATGCTACCCCAAGGACAATGATACTAACGGCACCAAGACCAAACTGCAAGCATCTGATAACAAAGGATGCAAGGAAGCCGTAGTAACACACAGACTGGCTGGACCATTTGCCTCAAAATGGACCCCATCCCCCTTCCTGCCTATACAGCCAGCGTGGGACCATGCGGCAAGAGGAGATGAGGTTCTCCCTCCTGAGATGGGCTAAGGGCAACTGGATCAGAGATTACAGACAATTAAAGCTTAGCTGGTGTAACAGGTCCCCCAGGGCCTTCACATAAATAGGATTTGGGCAGAGCCGAGCACAAACCCCATCCCAGAAATTTCATGATGGTAGTTGCTGGTTTCAGGAGGGACCCCAGGGTCATAGGAAATATGATGGAGAGGTCTTCTCTGCCAGGATCTACAAATGGAAAGTAACAGAATGGGAAGTAATCTCACACAGCCTTCCAAACGAGCAACCAATGGAGCAAAGACAGGCTCAAGGATCATGGAATGAATTTCCCCAACATGCTTCTAAGAGAGAAAGCAGCATCCATGGCTGTATGCCATGGCCCACACTCATGAGGCAGAATAGAAGTGAGTCTTGGAAAACAAATCAAAACATCAGGGACACTGGCCACTCAGAGATCAGGAACATCCCAAGTATGCCCAAGTCAAAGACTCAAGCTTATCCTGGACAAAACTAGATTGAGAACTGTCATTAAGAGTGGGCTTTTAACCATGATCTCACTCAGCCACAAGGAGCTCTATACAGGATCGGAGACTGCACCTAAATGGTGAGGGAGTTTTTCGGATTTTTTCCCCTGTATCAGATTCCTCCTGCCTCTCAACGACACTCAATATGTTGGTACCCACCACCACTGTCAATTACTAATAGAATGAGCACATATTCAAAGCTAGTATGTGTTAGGGTCTGTAAACAAGTCAGGATGGCGCCTGGCATTTTGCAGAGGGAGTGGTTTGTGAAGTAACACCAGCGAGCCATTAAGTGTGGAGATTCCTTATTGGTTGACTTCTGTATCTAGTTTATGTTAATTAAGATAAGCTGTGTGGAATGTATATATACCCCTCCTGTCCTACAATAAACGGCTCCCACTCCTGCTGTATCAATCTACACAAGTTGCTCATCACCCCCTGGTTATTTTGCTGCAGCCGGACTGCAGCAAGTATGAATTACTGGGGTCACCCCTTTACAATGACCCCCACAATCCATGGTGGTGTGGACAGTTCCCTTATGGATTCTAACTCATCTAAACATTCCCTGAGCAGCTTCCTGCCCTGGGCTCTATAGTAAAGGTCTGGAGATAGCAAGTTCTTTATAATAGTGTATCCTGAAAGGAATTACAAAGTTGTGAAGTCCTGGCTTAGAGATAGGGGTTGGCCAAAAAAAATTTTAAAAAATAGTTTTTCAATGTGTGTGACACCTAGAATTCCCACCTATCAGAACACTAGCACCTCATGTGCTTATTATATTCCAAAAGACTTTCCTTCCCCAGGGATTGATCCAGGAGGTGTGCTTAGGATGCAATTCAAGTCAACAAAATGCTTACCGACCACCTGCTGTGTGCAAGACCTGAGAGTTAGGATCTTACTTCAAAAAGCATCCAACTATTAAAGAAGCTAAAATATAGGCATACACAACTATGAATTGAAGAATAATAATGCATAAAAATGCTACAGAAGTTAATATTAATAAAAAATAACAGCCTCCTCTTATCGAGCATTTAATAAGCCAGACAATGCATTAAGCCAATTTACTCTTCATGCCAACCCAGTGCAGCCAGTCAACATAATGGACATCTATTGACATAATGGACATCTGTTGACATCTGCCCTCCAGGCATGCATTTCTTCTTAAGGAATTGCCCTTCTACCACTCTCAAAACATGGGACCCAGTGGAGCCCCGACCACCACTAGTGCCAACTCCCAGTTCCAGCTCTGGGCATGTAACACAGCCCTGCAAAATCATCATATTCTACCAAATTGGACAAAGGGACTGAGGAATGGGTACATAACACAGGTAAATCTAACAAGTCTCATTTATTCTAGAACTTTTATTGGCACTGCTGAGACATAAAAATTATATAATGATGTAACTTTGATAGATATAGAATTAATGAGCTACTATATGGAATTAATCAGCCTGAGACTAAAACTAACATAAGGGAAAATAAAGTCCAAAGACAGAGGGGCAGGAGAGAGAATGACAGACATACACAAACTCCAAATCCCATGATATTAACTTGAGCCCCTGGGTGTAGCCTTACAAGAAACCACAGTTTATCAGTAGAATTTTCAGTTACACACTAAGTTTTCTAATCTATTTAAGCCAGCTTGGACTAGATTTCAGTCACTTTCCAAGTTCTCAACAATAGTATATTATATTGTATTCTCCCAATAAAACAGATGAGGAGTCAGAGGCTCAGAGACAAGCAACTTAAGACTGCTTTAAATTAACTATGTAATGATATGGTGCATTTAAACCAGAAATCTGCAAGAGTATCAATCTGTTCAGTGGCTCAGGGCATAACTTTTCTCTCTATCCATCAATGACAAAATGGAGACAGGTGATTTGTCTGGCTGTGGTCACTTTCATTTGTGATGGGTTAATTTCATGCTTACCTCCACAATGAGGGTGCTGGCCTCTGCAGTCCATCTTTCTGCAGGGATCTATTAAACTTTTCATCCTGAGCACATCTTACATTTTGGTGTCATACTAGATAACATATGGTTAAAAAAAAAAAAAAAGAATACTTGTACGCTTAGGCAAATTATTTAACCTCTTATAGGAAATTTCTTTTGTTTGTAATTATCTCACCTGGGGAGATATGATCAAGCATGATCTTGAATCTGAGGAATTGCCCAAGGAATACATAGTAGAACTTACCATAGGAAAGGTAAAATAAGTCCTTCTGAATATGTCCAATGTGAGATACTAAGTTGAGTTTGAAATGCACTATATTGAGTAAATAAATAAGAAATGATGTGTTATAAAATATTTAATTACTAACATTACTTTGTCTCAAGTAAGATAAGATAGTTGAGGTAATGATTAGGTCCCATTGCTCTAGGGGAATATTATAGGTCCAATTATCCACTTGGAGCCACTTCTTGGTTTTGAAAACAGCCTCATCAGCAGAGAGGAAAGTACTTATCCTCCCAGCAATGCAGTCCAGCTGAAATCCTGTGGGGTTGGGGAGACCCAGGAGAGACAGGGCATTCAGCCTGAGAAGGTCAACTGGGGCAAAAAGCTCTACCACACCTACCAGGCAAGACCTAGCTTTTCTCTGGCAGGGGAAAACTGAAGGTAAGGACAGAAAAGACAAGAATGCTCTTAGGCCTATCCACTTTCAAATTTTCCCTTTATAACAATCTCTGTGAAATAATTATTTCTATCAGTGGTCATCTGGTACAAGGGATTTAAGATAGTGGGTTCATTAAAGTGAGTCAGGATCACAGACTCATTTAAGTCTCCTTGAACCTGTTTAATCAAAATGATTTTCTGCTACTCTCCATTACAAGCTGAGTTTCTGTGGTGACAGATTAATGACTGATCCACTAAGCCATACCACCTCTCTTGTCATCAGCCCCACCAACTGAGCCAGCCCCTGTTCTATCAATAAGCTCCACTTGCCCTTGAAACTCATTATAGCTGAGATGCTAAGATCAAATGAGCAGATCTGATGCTTGCTGCCACCCCAGTTCTGCTACAGAGACCACCGAATTCCACAGGGTATGCACCAGAAGGAAAAAAGAGCGTAGGCTGGTCCTTGCACTCTCATTAGAATTACAAACCCAGGTCACTCTGGAGTAAGATAAATGCCAGCCAAGGCAACACTTCTGAGTCTCTGGGCCTGATAAAGGCAATTATCCTGGAGTTAAATGTCAGGGCTAGTTTCATGTGTGTAAAAGAAAGAAAATGCCATGTTTAGTGTAAGCAACAATATTATTTTAATCAAATCCAAAGCTTATTAGTAGGAGCCGATAAGGGCTGACATGACTTCTGCAATAAGCTGTGTCCACCTGGCTTCCTACTGCACTTTGTCTTAGCCTGAGGTTCTCCACTGATGGCTCTCAGGCTCTAAGCATGGAAGATTTGTAATGTGATGTCAATAGAATTGCACATTCAAATCCACCCAGCCCTTGAGTGGCTGTGGAACCCAGGCTCCTCCACATCCCAGCTCTGAAATTTTAACCAAGAGACTTAAACCTCCCAGCAAATAGGGAATAATAGCATTTCTTTTATAGGATTGTTATGAATAGTAAATTAAATAACATATAGGAAGTACGTTTAACAATGCCTGGCACAATAAGTGTTCCATACATGTTAGCTATTATCTATTTCTGCAATGTTTTACCCTTTCAATTACAACCAGAACATATTTCCTTTATAAGAAAAACCGTACTTTAAAAAAAATGAAAAAGAAATGTACAGCAGCCTAAGAATGGATGAGAGGTTACATAAGAGATTTCATTTATTAATCCCATTCACCTTTGCAACCTAGTGCCTAGCATGTGGTAAGCAAGTATTTGTTGGAACGAATGAATGAAAAATGAACAGAAGGATTTTTCCTTGTGGTAAAGGTCATGAAAGTCAAAGTCATATCAGATTAGTAGTATCTTGATGTCTAAATCTCAAACCACAAAGGAGTTACGCTGTATGACATCTAGAGACAAGAATTTATTATAAGCAATACAAACAGTTGCCTTTTTCATATCCTCCTCCTTTATACTGTATTTGTGCAAAAGTTCAGGCCTCCCTATGACCAAAAACATCCCAATTGCTAGTCTTTGTAAAAGAATAATTACCAAACTAACAGAACACAAATGCATTTAGGAGCAATCATCTGAATGTTGTTATATTTCTCCTGGATCCTTAACTGTAGTCAACAAGCCATGAAGGTTTTACTTCTGAAACAGAGATAGTAGATATTTGTGTGCCTAGAGCACACAAGTGATAAGTAGAGGCTGCTTAGTTGTCTCTGGCTATATCACAGCACACACAGTAGTCAAGGGAGCATGGAATACACATCTCGCCATCATATCCATTTCAATATTGGCCCAGTAAAAACCACCAATGAATGCCATCACCTCTCCAAAAAGAGCTCTTAGCTTTCAGTTTCCCACATTCAAACTTAACTCCTAAGTATCTTTCCCCAAAGTTGAACAAATTAGCAAGCAGTGGGTAATGCAAATAGTTTTCTCACACAATGAGTTTCAAAAATTGACAAGCATCTTAACAGTAATCTTAGGACACAGCCTTTCAAAGTTATCCAAGGCTCTGGAAAAACAACAACAAAAACCATAGCAAAGAGGCGGAGGCTTTCTCAACCTAAAGCAAGGCCTGGCTCAGCGAAAAAGATCAGCCTGATTGAGCAACTGCAGCGCTAACTGGGACTATTGTCCGCTGAGTAGCTGATTTCTAGAGAAAGCAACATTTTACTTTCTGATCCCAGAGGACTCAGGCTTTGTGGTTATTCCAAGTAAATGATCCAACTGAAGACACTTGAACTTGCCCTAAAAGAGCATCTGATCTGAATTTTGCAACACTTTCAAGAGGTTAATGGCAGTAAATTGTGTCTGAGCCACTGCTGGTATAAGATGACTCCATGAAGCATATAAAAAGGTTGATGATTGATGATATTTGAGATTGTTTTAGACATTTTTTAGATGTTTTTAATGTTATTCTGGATCGAATCATCATTTTTACAAATGATATACTGCTAAAAATAGTAGTTTAAAACCTAAAACTGGTCCAGAAACAAAATGCAATGTATTTGAACATTAAAAGCGTCTCTTTTCATTGGTAAGCCTCAAATTTTTTTTACAATAGCTAAGGCAGTATTTCTTAAACATAGGGATTACCTTGTATATTTGTTTAAAATATGAATCCTAGCACTCACCCCAGAAATATGGAATCAGAACCTCCAGGAGGGAAGAGCCTGGGTGCTATAATTTAGCAAACACCCCAGGTAGGTCTCATCATCAATCAGGTTTAGGAAAAAACATTGATCCAAGGATATAAAATGTCAGCACTACCCGTAAGCAAGATTAGAAATGAAGCCCAATTTTTAAAAATATAAAAGTAAAGGAGAATTAAGAATGTCACATTTAAGATACCCTGAGAAAGAAACCTTAAAGAAGCACAAAAGCAGGTAGACTTTTCCACAACCCAAAGATCCCAACAAGCACAACACACTCCCATCCCACCCCTGCTCTGGGAATCAAGGGACCAGCAAAGGTAGCCCTTCACCTCTACACCTGGCCCAATTTGCCCAGCTCTAGCGGAGTTTAGCATCTGCCCTTTCCAACTATCTAAAACTGGTAAAACAAACCAAAAGCACCAAGCAAAATTATTTCTACCCTGGGTGAGTCAATAAACAAAAGCTTCATGGTTTGGGCATCTTTTTCAGTCATAGGCAAAGATAGTCAGTACAGGGCTCCTCGGATCTGAGCAGAAAAGGGGACCAAGGATGGTTAACAGAGCAAGTCAGAACATGTGGTGGGGTGGGAGAGGACTGCAGGGAGTATATCTGCTACAAAAGTAGGGCCCCAAATAACTGTGGAAGTTCAATGAAAGTGCTCAAAGGTCCCTTTCTAGGAGAAGCAGCCCATCATCAACTATGGGAAAAAGAAAGAATGGGGAATAGAGAGATAATCAAACCCCACTCAAGGCTATGAGTCCATCTGCTGCTCTAAAATGGGACCTGAAGAGGATGCTCTTTAGAAAGCATCTGGCATTCATTCAATTCTCTATACCTTCTCCCTGCAAGGGATACTGGAAATGGGACTATGAGGAATCCAGTGGAGATAAAAGACCTCCACTTATCTCCCACCTTGAAGAACCTATAAACATGCCTATGACAAAATGGGGGGCTATGTGGTATGGTCAAGCTATTTAAAAACACATGCATGCTGCTAAAAATATTAGTTTAACATTAATTTAGCAAAAATATTAATTGAACCTAAAACTGCTCCAGAAACAAAACAATGCATTTGAACATAAAAATCTTCTTTTTGTTGTTAAGTATTGGACATTTTACAATATTTAAGGCATATATAGGAGAGACAAAACCTTCTAATGTTAAGTACCATAAAATATCACACTTCCAAGTCCCCTTGAAGAGCATGGCCCCAGCCACCTGGGGCAGTCTTTGAAGGAGCTGGCAGAGGCTCCCACTACACAGAAGGGATGCCATCTGCTGAAAGACTGAACTGGTGCCTCTTGCTCCCACATCTTCTGGGGCACACCTGGAAAGTGGCAGCCAACCCTGGGGCAGACACAGGTAGCACAGGTGCTTCTGAGTCCAGGAGTGAGTTTCTTCCTTCCCAGGCTTCTCCTTCAGGGATTTGGGCCAATTCCATGGGCCACCTGCTCTCTTTCCCCCTTCCCTAAAGATTCAAAGGGTCAAAACCTCCATGGTCCTTCCCAATATTTTATCAGGCCCATTGTCAGGGCAGCCCTCCACCATGACCTCCTCTCATACCATCCATAACTGGTTCCGTAATAAATGATCTGGGCTCATCCCCAAGCCTAACCTCTCCAGTAAAAAATTTTCTAATACACCCCAAAAATGGTCCAAATCACTGCCGCCCCAGGAAGCTTCTCCCTTGGGCTTGGCAAAGTCAGTCATTGCCATCGGGAGAATTCAGAAGCTTAGGGAGTCTGTCTCTCCACAGTTGCTTGGGTTTGTGCTGTATATCAGTGCGATCACCTGCCCCAGTCCTACAAATACATACACCTGAACAACAGGTAACGGGCAAGAGCATCAAGCCTTCAAAGTTCCCTTTAAAGTTCCTCTCAGGCAAGACGCACCCACTGACGCCCTCCGTGGGAGGTCTGCACCTGACAACCTTCCCACCAGGCCCCAGAGCCCTCCTCTCCAAGAGACCCCTCCCCTGCCCCGCAGGATCTAGCAGCAGCCGTACTCACGTCTCGGAAGCGGTTCCAGTATTTGTCCCGGTCATACTGAGAGACGGTGCTCAGCCACTGGTCATTGTCCAGGAAATTGCCGTTATCGAGGCCCGCGCCTCGGGCGAAAGCGTCCAGGTGCCGGCTCTCGACTTGGAGGAAGCACCACGCCGCGGCGGCCGCCGCGAGCACCGCGATCGCTGGCATCTGCGGAGCAGGGGCACGACCGACCCTTGAGCCCCTAGGGCGACCGTGAGCCTCTCGCCGGGGACCCCGCGTCTGAGCGCTTCGGAAACCGGCCCCAGCAGTAGAGGTGGAGACCTCACAGCGGGGACCGGGTCGACCCTAGCACACCTGGGGCGCTTCCGCGGAGCTAGAGACCTTGGGACCTGTCTCACGCATGGGGACTCGGCTACAAATGCAGAGGCTGGGGCACAAATTAGGTGCAGCTAGCAAACTACAGAGGACCCCTCTCACCTGTTCTCTGGGTGCCCCACAGAATACTGCTCTCAGGTCAGGGGAGTGGGTACCCCTCCTCAAAAACCCGGAGCCCGGGATCCGCAAGCCGCACTCGCACAGACGGTGCCCACAGCTTTGAGGCATAGAGAGGGTGAGCAAGGTTTCCAGCAGCAGCGCAGGCTCTGGGCAAAATTGGAAGCGGGGGTGGATGCCCGCAACTGGGGTCTCGAGTCCCTAGCTAAGGGAAAGGAAAGCTTCGCCCGCCCTGCGGTTTCGGATGCAAGAGGGGCGTGCGGAGATACCCCCAGGCCCTGACCCTGCCATCCCTCCGGGTGGGCAAGGAAGGTCCCAACTGCGCCAAGTTGGGGAGCTGGGTTCGGCGGGGCACGTACCTTGGGGGGCCGGCCCGGGTCCCCGCGTCCGAGTTGCTCGAGCTCCTTGGCGCGGTCGCAGAGAAAGCTTATCTCTGGCTGGCTTCCCGACGCTCCTGCCACCAGCCGCCGCCGCCGCGCGTCCGGCCGCTTTGTGAGCCCGCAGCGCTCTGGCTTGGCTCGCTCGCCGGCTCGGGCGCGGCGTCCGCGGGCGGAGAAGCTGGAGAGCGGGAGCTGAGGCCTCTGGCGCCCCCTGGCGGCTATGTACTGCCGTGCGGCCCGCTGGGCAGTCAGGACGCCAGAGCCGGGAATGTGGGTTATTCACATCTCAATGCAGGGCAGACACCAGCTTTCAGGCCCTGGCTGGTGCAAGATAGTTGAGGGACCTGAGGATAGAAAGCCAAGAAGATTCCAGCGCTGAGGCATTCTCAGAAGAGAGGTCGTCGGATCACTCAGCTCAGAATCATCTTGATGAAGACTGGAGACAGTTTCTTTAAAATAGGATTGCTAGCTATGTGTTGAACCAATGTGTTGAATCAGCATTCCTTAGGAGGGTCTCCAAGAGTCTGCATTTTTTAACAGGCTCTCTGATGCTTTTTATGCACCACAGAGTTTGAGTGAATTTCTGCTCTGCTTGTCCAAAGTTATGCACCTACTACATCTCTGCATTCTATGCTCCCTGGGGGCCCACAGCTGTTAGTCCCCAGTGGAAGCCTTCTATCATTTCTACATTCTTGTCCCTGCATTAACCCCGTGGTATCCCTCAGTGTTGATTCTGTCCCCACCCCTTGAGAACTGGCCCCAGCACTAGCCTGTTGGGTTTTCCCAGATGGGGGTGAAAGGGAAAGAGAACTGGATGAGGCTTTGGGACAGAGACAAGCAGAAAACTACTCTGCCCCCCACCCCTGACCCCTTCCCAAATATTCATTCGTATTTGATTAAATAAGGTTGGGAGGACTTAACACCTTCTACCTGCCACCTTCTCTGTACTACAGACCCATTCTCCAGACAGACACCAAGTGTTCTTTTAGAAAAAGTCTGGCCACACTGTCACACACCCCCACAACACAAACTCAGAACACTTCATGATACTCTCCTGAGAAAGGCCAAAGTCCTGGCTGCAGCCCTAGTCCCTGAACATCTGACCCCTGTCCACCCCACTGCCTCTCACCTACCTCTCACCCCACTCCTCCTCCAGCCCTGACTTTTGGGACAGGCTGGCCTTAACCTCTGTCTGGACCAATGTCTACCCCAACTCATTAATATACCCCTCCACTTATTTGTCCTCAGTTTTTCTGAGACTTGCTAGCTTGTAGACCAAGCAAGGACCCTGGTGATACTGTTCTTGAGAATATAATATTGCTCTAGCTGCAAGCGCACTACACTGGAAGTCTCTTATTCCGTGTCTGTCCTCCCCATGAGGACAGTAATCTTGCCCACAGCTGCTCCCAGTGTCCAGGACATAAGCCCCTAGCACATAGCAGCACTGAAACAATATCTGATGAATGAGCACCCCAGCAAGCTGAACCACGCTCTCAGCCAACAACTGGGGTACAGCCAGTTGTGAGTCGTGCTGCCATAATTTGGTTGTGTGTATTTTATCATGGAAATGTTTTAGGTATTCAATGTCATGACCTGAGAATATCAGAGTCGGGAAAGAGGCTTGGAAATGATACAAAGGATGTTTCTTCTGTTCATAGAAACCCAGGCAATCAGCACTTTCTCATTGCTCTGTCCAGTTTGACAGCAAAACTTCTCCAAAGAGTCATCCTTGGATGTCATTTTTGCTTCCTCACCTCCAACTCGTTCCTCAACCCGCTCCAATCGGCCTGTCAGCTTCGCTAACTGAATAGACTTGTCATTTCAGCAGTCACCTCCAAGCCTCCCCTAGGGGGCCTTTGAGCAATTTCTGTGGGCTCCTGTAGTGCTGTCCCTCCTGGCTTTCCTCTCCCCATTGGTCATTCCTGCATCTATACCAGGGCTTTTTAGGGTGCAGAATGAGACCTTGTGCTATCACCATCTGAGTCCTTCCCTAGGTTCTCACATCTGTCCAGTCCACCCCTGAGAATACACAGGTGCAATCCCAGCCTGCAAGTATTCTCAGGACTTCCACTATACATCCAGCTTCATACTGGACATCTCTTCCAGATGACCCCTGGGTATGACAGACTTTCCCTCCAAACCTGTACTCTGCAGTAAAGGTATCCATCCACGTGTCTGCTTAAGCCAGATGCCTGTGTATCATCTTCAGTTTCTCCATTTCCTTACCCTGCACTTCCTGTGCCTCAGCAAGCTGGTTTGTTCCACTTGCAAGTGCCCTTGAATGCATCTACTTCATGCCAACTCTGTGGGTACCACCCAGTCCACTTGACCATCACTTTTCACCCAAAGGACCACAGTAACTTCCTTACTAATTTTCTTGATTTTTTTTTCTTTCCTCTACAGCCAGTTATCCTACTCATAAGTGAGAGCAATATTTTTGTAACAGAATTAGCAATCACTGGAATCATAAAAGCTTTCAATGACTTGCCATAACAACAAAACAAAAACCCAAACTCCTTCCCATGACTGACAAAGCCCTGCACTATACAATCCTTTGTCCCTGCCCTTTGTGCCCTAGGTTCTGGGCACATTCTTCCTCGTGTTTCTGCCAACACACCAAGCGTGTTTAGCATCTCTTCCTCAATGCAATCTTAATTCCAAGAGAACAAATGTATTGTCTGTTTTGCTCCTGTGTCCCCCGGCTTACCTCACAGCCCAACATTCAGTGGGCACTCAATAAATACTTAGTCAGTGATCGAATGAATGAATTAAGCAAATCCCATAACCCCTAATGCATCCTAAATTTCAAAAACTCTGTCGACAGCATCTCCTTTGGATGCCTGAAATCCCTTGTTCTACAATGTCGATCTCTTTTTTCAGGGGGGGAACCTGTCCCCAGTTTGATGGGAGGGCATCTACGCTTGGCCACCTTCCAACCTCACAACTGGAATCTTCCCCGTAACCAGCATGAGTCAGAAGGGCAGCCAGCACAGCCCGGGGAGGGATGGGGGTGCTAGAGCCCGCCTGAGCCAAGAAAGGACATAACCTTGGAGTAGGGTAGAGAGGCTGGAAGCTGGAGACCTGCCATCCGCTCCACCTGTACTCCTGGGGAGGAATGTCAGATTTATTCGGCTGCGGGAAGCAGCCGGGACCAAGATCGATACTGAGCCTTGGGGCTGTATTTCTGCTTTTCATTGGCTTATGCACAACTATAATAACTCCTTGTTTTAACATAGTTCTTATTTCCAAAGTGCCCCACATGTTTTATTTTCAGTTTAATGGATCCTCAAACATGTGCTCCCGGCGAGACTGAAGCAGACATAGCCATCACTGCTTTATGTGGAGGAAAGGGGAGCACAGAAAGGCTAAATCATGAAGGTCACAGCCACAGAGAAAGATGGTCTAGCGATGGAAAGTTCTAGGTGTAACACCCCCTCACAACACTATCCCAGCTAGAATTAGAACCACCCTCTGGGCTGCATCAGATTAAAAGGGTGACTATAATTCTTATCAACCTGGATTTATTTTTAGCTGCAAACTCATGTGTCAGTCTGCTACCTGGCATCTCCATTTCACTGTCTCTAATACCTGAAGTTGATGTGTCTAAAATGGAATGCTTGAGCTGCCTCTCCTGGCCAGGCCTGCTCCCTTCTTCCGACCCTACTTCAGGAAGACAACCACCACCCTCAAACCCTAAGGTCACTTTGACCTCAGTTCACCTTTAATGGCTCTCCCATTGATCAAGTCTTATTTTATTTACACTATTTCCAGTTCCCCTTATCCTCCCTCACTGCTGAACCCTAAGAGCCTCTCCACCCGCCCCTTCTCACCTGTATGCCAGCGAGCCCCTGACTGGGGTCTCCTTCTCTCAGATCACCATATGTCATTCTTTCTCCACACAGGAGACAGAGTGGTCCTTCTCTATGTGAATGTGACCATTTATCTTTACTTATTGTTCTTCCTGTGCTCTCAGGACAAAGATCTGGCACTTCACCTTGACACCATGTGCCTCCTGCTAAGCTCAGAGGTCTCCAGACCCCTATGTCCCCACCCAGTCCTATCCCTCCTTCTCTGATCACCACCCTTGCACCACAGAGCCCTTCCTGTGGGGCTCCTTAGGGTCTGGATGTTCTCTGTGCCCACCCTTCTCCTGGCCAGCCTCCACTCCCCCCTTAGGCCATAGCTTTACTCCAAGTCCCCAGAAAAGATTCCCTTGATCCCCACAGGTTCAAGGCCCTCACCACAGCTGCAGAGTTGCTTAATGTCAATCTCCTGCCAGACACTTGGTGGCACATAGGCAGGGACTAGGAATGGATCTATCTCACTTGGTACTGAATCCATGGTGCTTTTAAAAAAGCGTCTGGTGCATAGTAGGTGCACAATAAATACTAACTGAATCAATGAACGCTCCAAGCTCAGTGTATGTAGTTTCTTTCCTTCTTAGAAGCAAAGAAGCTCTGAGGTTTAATTCAGAGATTTTAACCCCTGAATACTCCTTTGATTGAGGGTGCAAACAATGAGGTAATGACAGTAATCTTTCCACTCCCAGGCTTTGGGGATGCTATGGGAATATATCTGGGCCCAAGAAGAGAAGAATGAAATAGATGCATTCCTTGGCATTGTGGAAAACAGCTCACCCAGCAAGGGCCTGTAACTTTTATGAACACATCGATTTCACCTATTGATTATATGTATTCAGCAGAGCCAGACTCACTCCATCTCTTCACATCCCCCAGAGACATCCCCACCCCACTACATAGAGCTTCTTTCTTTCTTCTTCCCATGCAGATCCATGGTGAATGGGCAACCTGGCTCAGGAGGAATTGATTTTAAGCAAATGAAAATAACCACCAAAAAGACCTAATGTCCAAACAACTATGCAGGGACAGAGAAGAGGATACCAAAGTCCTGACCACAGAGAATAAAAAATCATGAAAGCAACAATGCTAATAACAACATGGGCTGGTTCATATGAGCACTTACAACATGCTGAAACTGTTCCAGGGGGTAGGGGGGATTGAACCCATGAATGCTTTATCACTGAACAACATTCCCAACCTTATTTTTTTTTTTTTTTGGTATCAGGGATTAAACTCAGTAGTACTCAACCACTGAGCCCATATCCCCAGCCCTATTTTGTATTTTACTTACAAACAGGGTCTCCCTGAGTTGCTTAGTGCCTCACAGTTGCTGAGGCTGGCTTTGAACTCGCAATTCTCCTGCCTCAGCCTCCCAAGTCACTGGGATTACAGGTGTGTGCCACCATGCCTGGCTTCCCAACCCTTTTTATTTTTTTATTTTGAGGCAAGAGTCTCACTAAGTTGCTTAGGGCCTCACTAAGTTGCTGAAGCTGGCCTTGATCTTGCAATCCTCTTGCCTCAGCCTCCTAAATTGCTGGGATTACAGGTGTGTACCTCTATGCCCAGCTATGTGTTATCTGATTTAATCTTTGTGAGCATTCCTTGTGAAGTTGGCATTATAATAAGTCCAAATTGTCAGGTGAAATCTTGAGTCCCATAATTGTTTTACCGCCTGTATTAGTCCATTTTCCTTTGCTATAACAAAAGGCCTGAGTCTGGTATATACAAAGAACAGAGATATATTTAGCTCAGTTTTGGAGCTGAAAAACCAAGATCAGCCTGCCCCATCTGTTGAGTTTCTTGGTACCGTTCCCCATGGCTATGTCACAACATGGCAAAACAATGAAATGGGAACCACTGAAATACAGAAGGTAGCCTCACAACAACCCACTCTCTTGAGAACTCACTCCTCAAGCTCAACTTTAATCCCTTCCAAGTGTGATGCTCTGGTTACTTAACAGCCTCCCACTAGGCCCCATCTCTTAAAAATTACACCCCCTCTCAACATCACCACAGTGGGGACCAAGCTTCCAGTATGTGAAACTTTGAGGGACAAACCATATCCAAACCACAGCATCACTTACCCAAAATCCCTAAGAGTAAATGAAAGAGCCAGGATTTGAACCAAGGACCAAGTGATGTCAAAGTTCCCACTGTGACCTACCCCAGCACTCAACTCCACAGCTGCCATCTCCTACCATACCCATTGTTACTAGTGAAAAGTCACCATTTGGTCTGCACGGGATTTTATACATAATGTGTGTTGTCCTTGTGGAACAAAGTGTCTGTTCCATGAAATATGTGGTTTATTGAGCAAAACACTAAGTGGGAACTATTTTCAATTAAGATTGTATATGCACCAAAAGATACCGACAACTGTGACTCGCTAAACAAAGGACTTTATGTGACTCATGTTCCATAATGATGATGGAACCTCCCTCCCCCCACACACACACTAATAGTAATGACAGCTACATAATAACCTGATGAAATAGCATAAGGTTGTGTCTTGACCCTCGTCTAGTGCTCTGGGCAAACGCTAACAGGATGGCCAGAGATTGTGGTAGAAAGACTTCTAGGGACTGATGCATTTGTGAAAAGTCACTGGAGGTGGGGAGGGAAGACCTGAGTTGCTGGGGGGAAGGCAGCAACTCCTCAGAATCTTCATCTGATCATTCAGTAATCAACTTCAGTCGACAATTTTGTACCAGACTAGTTGATTCTGGGGACACACCAGGGGACTAAGACAGACATGGCCCATCTTCGTGGAGTTTATTCCAATAGGGGAAGACCTCAACCTGTTCACAACACTAGAGGAAGGCTTGTTTCACCCAGCTGGAAAGGGTTTGTCTTTGACTCCTCTGTGTTCTGGCAGGTTCCCAATAAACTCTGATCTCCTTCTGTCTGGAATGTTCTACCCTCCAAATCTCCAATGACTGAAATAATCACTGTAATTTATAAGACATTGTCAGTTGTCATATGCATCACAATTTCAGAGAAGCTAAAATAGCATGCATCTTAGAATCTGTAAAGCCGTATAATGCCTGCCTCATAGGATTATCAAGAAGATTAAACAAGTTTAAATTTGCACTGTGCCTAGAACAAAGTCTTCCACATAGTAAATGCTATGTACGTGCTTATTTGTCAAGTTAAAAGTGCAAAAGGGCCTCACCTAAAAACACGAAGGAGAGGCCACCATCATCCCTTTCTACAGCTAAGGATCCTGAGGTTTGCAGAGGTTAAATGGCTTGCTCAAGATTATAAGGCATCTGAACCCAGAAAAATACTCTTTCTGTTTCCTGAGTCCATGGTCTAAGCCTTCATGCACTCTCTCCCCCACATTACACTCTAAGGTGGACATGTGAAGCGCTTGATCTCTTGTGATTGTGTAACAAGCCCTCCTCTGAGACTTCAAGAAAATTTTCTATTCCCTTTCTCAGAAAAGTCATCCCAACTCCCTTCCTTTTTTCTCTTACTCTGTATCCATTTAAAGAAAAATGCACCCATGTGTTGGCATCTGCTTCTATGCACACTACAAAGCTTTGAAATAGGCTGGGAGGGGCATTCTCCTCTCTCAGGGTCCCGCCAGATCACTGCCTTAAGAACAATCTCATAGTATGGATACAATGCAGATTCACACCTTGGAGACTTGAAGGCTGGTAAGTGTTAAATCAACAGAGAGCTGGTCATGCCTCCAAAAGACACAATTGCTAAAAAGAGGCCTCGGCTCAGCAAGGATCCCAAGACTGAGAGCAAAGTGAGTTTCCTGTGGAAGAAGCTCTTCAAGAAACTTTCAAGCTGGGATGGAAACAAGAAAGCAAAACTGGAGCTGGAGGAGCCTCACAGGGCTTAATCCGTCTGGTAAATACAACAAATGAATCAAATTAGTGTGCTGAGGCCCAAAGAGACACAGTCTTCTTGGAACACAAAATAACACAATAGGATTTCTAAAACTACCCAGGTCAAACCAAAACCAAACTTTCTATAAATATTTCTTACCCAAATTTCTAAAATAGAATATAGAGAGGTCAGCAAGGTCTATGTGCTAAATTGAACCAGCTCAAGCACCCAGGAAGGCATGAGCTTACATTATCATCATTATCACCACCACCACCACCACCATCACCACCATCATCTTCATCATCATCAACGTAAGAACATAAGATCCACCCTCTTAACAGATTTTTAAGTATACAACACAATATTATAATCTATAGGCACAATCTTGTACAGCAGATCTCTAGAACTTACTTATCTCCTATAAATTGAAATGTTGCACCCATTGATAAGCAACTCTTCATTTTCCCCTCTTCCTAATCCCCGGAAACCCTCTTTCTCTCTCTGAGTTTGACTATATTAGATACGTCATGTATGAACTCATGCAGTGTTTGTCCTTCCGTCACTGGCTTATGTCATTTACCTGATTTCCTCCAGGTTTATCCATACTGACACACACTGTAGGATTTCCTTCTTTTTCAGACTGAATAATATTCCATTATGTATATATCACACTTTCTTTATCCATTCACCCATCAATGGACATTTAGGTTATTTCCACATCTTGGCTATTGTGACCAGGGCTTTAATGAACATGAGAGCACTAATTCCTCTTTGAGATTCTGACCGCAGTTCTTTTGAATAAATACTCAAAAGTGGTACAGCTGGATTGTATCTTAGTTCTAGTTTTAATTTTTTGAGGACCCTTCCTACTGTTTTCCACAATGGCTACACCATTTTGCATTCCCATCAACAGTGCACAAAGGTACCAATTTCTCCACATCCTTACCTCTACTTGTTGTATGTTGTTTTATTGATAATAGCCATCCTGACAGGTATGAGGTGATATCTCATTGTGGCTCTCATTTGCATTTTCCCTGATGATTAATGTTATTGAGCATCTTTTCATATACCTGTCATCCATTTGTATGTCTCCTGTGGAGAAATATCTATTCAAGTCCTTTAGCCCATTTTTTAAATCCAATTATTGAATTTTGCTATGGGTTTTTAGGAACTCTGTATATATTTGTAATAATATCATCTTAAGGCAAAATAGTCCCAGAATGCCCTGACGCCAACAGGAAGACACAAGCTTCCATCATTGTGCCATTAATGCAGGTTCACACTCTGGCAAAACTTGGTTCAAATATTGATTTCTATCTCCTACTATGGACCCTCATACAAGTTGATTAACCTTTCTGGGCCCATTTGCTTATTTATAAAATGGGAATGATGTGCACTCTTCCTAGGACTGTGGGGGGGAGATCAATTCATTTTGTCCCATTTTCCTGGAAGCAGAGCACCTCTGAAAACTTAAATATAGCATATAATACATAAAACAATTGTATAATAGCAAGAATTATTAATTAATTATAACATTAATTAACACTATAATATATAAGCTCTAGAATATTATTCCATCCCACCTTAATGCATCTGTGTCAATTTCATTGACATATTCACAGAATTAAACACCTGGGACTTAATGGGTTAAGAGGTATTTAAAACCCACAGTGTAGAGAGTCAGCACACGAGAAACATTATATATGATATGGCAGTGTCAATGCCATTCTAAGAAGATGCATTTTGACTTACCATGAAATTTCTTATTAAAGTCTCATGAAGGAGGCTCCCACAGCAGGTTGTCTCACCCCTTTATAGACTGAGAAACTGAATTTTTAACTACTTCCATACTCATCTCCACTAGATTTTTCTTAAGGTCAAAATGTTAGGAAGGATTTACCTGGCTACACACATATTCACATATAATTTACAGATGCCTACAATTATGAAAGACATCCTTAGGCAATTTGCAAGTTGAATTTGTTTCATTTCACTCAAAGCATGAAGTGAAAAGGGAATTATCCATCCAGGAAGAGTTGCAGGGGAGACAGCAGGGGTCCCCAGAAATTCTCCCAACATCTTCAGTGGGAGAACGCTAAATTCAAGAATTTAGCATCTGCCCAACAAAGGAATATTATGCAAGGCATTAAAATGATGGCTATAAAATCCATGAAACAACATGGAGTAATGTAGAGTGGAAAAAATCAAGTTACAGAACTGAATGTACAGAATGTTTTCAGCAGGAACAGAAAAAAGTGAAAGGAAGCACATGGGAATGAGTGGTAACTGTTAGGACACAATTGTGCAATTGTGGATAATGACTTTTTGTTTTTTTCAAAGTTGCTTTAACATGGAATTTTTTTTTTACCTGGGAATTGAACCCAGGGACTCTCTACCAATGAGCTATATCCTCAGATCTTTTTATTTTTTATTTTGAGATAAGCTCCCATTAAGTTGCTTAGGGCCTCACTAATTTGCTGAGGCTGACCTCAAACTTGCAATCCTCCTGTATCAGCACACCCCCACCCCAAGTCACTGGGATTACAGGCATGAACCAGTACACCTGGTTTAACATGGAATTTTAACTCACACAATGTAATATTCATTAAAATCATATATTCTGGAATATATGACCTTAACCTCAACTCCATCATGAATAGCTGTATGAGCTCCACAAGTGTTTTATCTTCTGTGTCTTCAGAATCTTTATTTGTAAACTCGTGACAATTACATCATGAACCCATCAGGATGTTAAGAAGATGAGATCAAACATGAACAATGCTTTGTACCATATCAGACACCTACCAAGTGTTCAATTAATGTTAACTGGCTATTCATAAGAAAAGGCAGAAACCTCACTCCTCATCAGTGGCAATTGGCCAATATTGGCTGCTATCTATTGATTCTTCTCAGTTCTCACTTCTGCTGAAGGTGGAGGAGAAAAAACTGCATTCAGAGCAACAGGCTTGGGCTCAATTAATGATGCATATTTCTGATTGACCCTGGGACTTGGTTTCTTCTCCTGCAAAATGAGGGAACAGGATTGTGGTACCTCTGCCTTGGCATTTTACTCTCTATAGAGGTATGTGGTGCCTTCCAATCTACTACTGGAAGTTCCATGCTCTTTGAATCAATTTGAATCTTTGAATCAAAGAAAGCTCAAATAAATTAATGAGAAAAGAAATACATCAAAGGAAAAATAAGCAAAAGCCTTGGAAAGGCAATTTTCCAAAGAAATACAAATGGCCAAACTAAAAATGAGGCAACCGCCTAGTAACTGAAATAAACATATTAAAATAATAAGTCATCTATCAAATTTGCAGGCTTTTTTAATCATTATTCTTTGGCTGGCAAATATGGAGAAAAGTTGCTCTCTTATACTGTTTCTGAGCTCTAAATGATCCTCCTGGAAACCAAGTTCATGATATTTATGCTAAGAGCCACAAGATTGGTATGGTTTGGATATGAGGTGTCCCCCAAAAGCTCACCTATGAGACAATGCAAGAAGTTTCAGAGGAGAAATGATTGGATTGTGAGAGTCTTAACCCAATCAGAGAATTAATTCCTGATGGGATTAACTGAGTGGTGACTAGAAGCAGGTGGGGTTGTGTCTGGAGGAAGTGATTCATTGGGGGTGTGACTATGGGGTATATATTTTGTATCTGGAGCTGGAATTTCTCTCTCTGCCTCCAGTTGTGAGCTGCTTCCTTCTGCCATATTCTCCCACCATGATGTTCTGCCTCACCTTGACCCTGGAGGAATGGAGCTGGCCTCCATTCTGAGACCTCTGAAACCATTAGCCCTCAAATAAACTTTTCCTCCTTACAGTTGTTCTGGTCAGACTTTAAGTCACAGCAAAAAAAAAAAAAAAAAAAAAAAACTGACTAAAACAAAAATGTTGGCGACCTTTGACTTGATATCTTCCTCTATAGGAATTTAACTAAAAAAGATAATTAAGAATGTTTATAGGACTGGGGATGTGGCTCAAGCGGTAGTGCACTCGCCTGGTGTGCGAACGGCCCGGGTTCGATCCTCAGCACCACATACAAACAAAGATGTTGTGTCCGCCGAATACTAAAGAATAAATATTAAAATTCTCTCTCTCTCTCCCTCTCTCTCACTCTCTCTTTAAAAAAAAAAAGAATGTTTATAAGTATTTATCAGTAATGGCATTCTTCTCTGCATTATTTAAAATAGCAAAAACTGGGAATCAATCTAAATGTCTAGAAAGAGAGGATTGGTTCAATAAATTATAATCATATAACAAAACACCATGTGGACACGAAAAGACATGGTATTGGGGAATATTTAACAGTCAGAAAAATATGTCATTAATTGAATTAAAATGGACCAATTTGTATCATCTTGGGCTGGTTCTCCAGCTGTGGCACCTGAAGCACGTATTCATAAGGAAGTGACTGACTGAGAGTGTGCTGTTAGGGAATCAAGGCACAAGAAAGAGCCAAACAAGGACATAGCACTGGGAGTGATGGTGAGCAGGATGCTCCTTCTTCCACCCCTCCAACCTTCCTTTGACTTGTATATTCTGTCTCCCTGGGACACACCATCATATAACACCCATGGTTTAAGATACAACTCAGTCTATAGGATGCTGCCTCATTCTTATAGGATATCATGCCTAAACTGGTCTCTCCATTACACTTCCAAAACGCTGTTCCAATCAGTCCAGCAGCTTTGGGATGTTCATATATAAAAGAATTTCAGTGGATTCCATATATCTGCTTACTATCATACCTCCTTTGCCATGACATGGACCTTGGTCCAAGGTAATGTGGTATGCCATGTCAGGAGATCAGAATGATCTGATCCCTAGTGTAGAGGTACTGCTGAGATGCTGCAGGCAGTGTCTGATTCTCAAATATGTGTTAACCCCAATTAGAACAAACTGTTTCCCATTTCAAGCTGGAAGAGGTCTGCCCTGTAAAGAGCTGAGCAAGGGTCTCTCTTTCTGCAGGTTGAGCAATGACAATTTGTCAATAACTTAGCCTCAGGGAAAAGGAAGTCCTATGGTTGGGATCATACATAGCTCTCTTCCCTGCCATCATGGTGACTCCATTCATTAAGCTATTGTGCAGGAAATATACACAGTTGTTTTAGTCAGCTATTTTGGTCCTGTGACCAAAAGAACAATATAGAGGAGGAAAAGTTTATTTTGGCTCAGAGTTTCAGAGGTTCAGTCCATTGTCAGCTGACTCCATATCTCTGGTCCCTAGCTGAGGCAGAACATCATGGCAGAAAGGCGTGGCCAAGGAAACCAGCTCTGGACGTGATACCCAGGAAGCAAAGAGAGGGCTCCACTCTCCATATTAAAATAAAAGCCTGAAAGGCATAACCTCAGTGACCTGCTTCCTTCAGCCACATCCTACCTGCCTGCAGTTACTACCTTATTAATCCAAATCAGTGGATGAATCCACTGATTAAGGTTATACTTTTCATAATCTGATAATTTCATTTCTGAAACATTCTTGCATTGTCTCACACATGAGCTTTTGGGGGGAACCTCATATCTAATCCATAACAATGAGGGTTTCTGCATGGATTAGTATACATATTTCTTGGCTTTATTTATGGAGAGGGTCTACAATAATCCCACTCCAGTGGCAAAGAACAGACTTAGTGCCAACCTTTAAACCCCTTTCTCTAATAAAAGAAATTAGGACCCTTTGCAAAGTGGTTGATTCTAGTACCAAGGCAGGGAAAAATACAAGATGAGCCTGTAACACCTTGTAGTGCCAGAAAACAAGGAAGTACTCAAAAAGGATGTTACATGTCAAAAAAAAATGGAATCTGGATAAAAAATTATGGTACACTCAGACAATGGAATCTTATTCAACACTAAAAAGAAATGAGCTGTCGGCCCATAAAAGTCATGAAGGAATCTTAAATGCATATTACTAAGTTAAAGAAGCCAATCTGAAAAGACTCATACTGTGTGACTACAACTACATGACACTCTGGAGAAGGCAAATATATGGAGGAAATAAAAATATCAGTGGTTTCTAGGGATAGGAGAGAAGAATGAATAAGCAAAGCTCAAAGCATTTTTAGGACAGCAAAACTATTCTGTCTGATACTATAATGTTGAATACATGTCATAATACATAAAATGTGAAACATCAAGAGTTAACCCCAGCCAGGCACAATGGTGCATACCTATAATCCCAACAGCTACGCAGGCTGAGGCAGGAGGATCAAGAACTCAAAGCCAGCCTCAGCAAAAGCAAGGTGCTAAGCAACTCAGTGAGACCCTGTCTCTAAATAAAATACAAAATAGGGCTGGGGATGTGACTCAGTGGTCGAGTGCCCTGAGTTCAATCCCCAGTACTAAAAAAAAGTGAACCCCAATATAAATTATTGACTTTGGAAAATAATGATGTGTCAGTACAGATTTACCCATTGCAATGCATGTATCACTCTGGTAGGGGATGTTGATAATGGGGGGATGAGACTGTACATGTTTTGGGGGCAGAAAGTATTTAGGAAATCTCTGTACCTTCCACTGAATTTTGCTGTTAGCCTAAAATTGCTCTAAAATATAAATTTCGTTGAATAAAGGAATAAAGGAATAGGGTCCAACCTAAAGGAGTTCCTAATTGTCAAAGCCAGAAAACTTTCGGAAATAAAATGATGATAGTATTGGATTTAAACCATAAAACAAAATAAAAATATATAATTCTACTTAATAAATGTAGAAGGAAGGCAGGAAATAGAAAATCATTGTTGGGTGGCTGGGGTTGTGGCTCAGTGGTAGAGCGCTTGCCTAGCATGTGCGAGGTCCTGGGTTTGATCCTCAGTACCACATAAAAATAAATAAAATAAATGTATTGTGTACAAATAAAAAATAAATATTTTTAAAAAAGAAAATCATTGTTGGGCAAAATCCATTATACTAATTGCTGCAAACAAGATCTACCAAGGAATGATAAAATAAGCACATGACAGTTTGAAGAGGCACAGGATTTGCATAGTCTCAAATTATTTCCTCCAACATAATTAGTTAACTACAAAGGGAAGGAAAGAAATTTTAGTGGGTAAACCTGGCAGAAACCACCTTAACCAAGTGATGAAGGTGAACATCACCAGTAACAAGACATATTGATATCATGAACCTTTGATCGGGTGCATGGAGGACATAACTCATTTCTTTGGTGTTTCACCAAAAATGTATAACCTCATTCCAAGCCTGAGAAAACACCAGACAAACTCAAATTTAGGGTATTCACACACACACACACAAATAATTAATCAGTATTCCTCAAAAGAGGCAAGATCATAAAAAAAAACGAGGAACTCTTAAAAATTGGAGATTAAAAATAAATAACATCTATGGGCTGGGGTTGTGGCTCATTGGTGGAACACTTGCCTTGCACATGTGAGGCACTGGGTTCATCCTCAGCACCACATAAAAATAAAAGCAAAAGTAAATAAACAAATAAATAAATGTGGGGTTATGAAACAAAAACCGGAGACCTTAGTGGAAAACCAATGAAATTCAAATAAAGTCTATAGTTTAGTTCATAGTGTTGTGTCCATGTTAGTTTCCTGGGGTTATTGGTTATATAATGTTAACATTAAGATAAACTGGGAAAGAAATGAAAGGGTGCTCTATATACTGTTTTGCAACTATTCTATGTCTAAAGTTGTTCAGAATGGAAGTTTTAAAAAAACAAAACAAAAAATAAAATAAAATACATTTTATAATTTTAAACCGAGGGAGAGAGAGAGAATAGACCCAAATCATGCAAATTTCTCTTAGTATTATCTAAGCTCAAACAAGATAAATAACCCAGGTAGAAAAATAAAAACTTATGTCCACTCCTTAAACCAAACAGAAAGTATATTTAGAGCCTCCTCGTGCTGTGTTGTTCTGTTAGCATGGATAATTGGAAATTGACTGTGTTTAGAAATGATGCCCAGTTTCTCTCTTTGGGTACCACAGAAGACAAATTCCCAGGGCAATGGCCTATGATATTGAATTCAACAGTAATTAAGTTAATGTATCCTATCTTGTGTGTAGAGATGGAATTCAGGTGGTACAAATCTTTTGTTGAACTCAAATTCAATAGTCATGTACAATTCCCCTATTTGTGGTGTATCCAAAGGTTGTAGGCAAATTATAAAAGGTGATACATTATAATTATATTCTTATGAAGGTTGGGAGTTTTCACTCGGTGCGAGCCTTCCATGGGGCACTCTTTCATTTGCACAAAGGAAAATGTTCAGGTGAGAAAACGTCAGCACATTACAAATGGAGCAGAGACCTGTGGCTTTTACCTGCCCAGTATTCTTTTTTCTTCTGCTAAATATGCCACCTCCTCCCCTCTCAGCCTATATGAATCAGAAGGGCAGGTGCCCACAGAGCTAGGCTCAGGGACCCAGCTGCCCAAAGAGCACAGTCAGCCCACAGCTGCTACAGGTTTGCATCTATGGATTCAGCAAGGCTCAAATCAAAAATATTCAAATTATTTTTTTTCTAAGAAAGTAAAACCTGATTTTTTCATGCACCAAGCACACACTAAATCCACACAAATGAAGAAATGCACCGGCACATCCTGGAGAGAGAGAGAGCCTCAGTCTCTCTCCAGCACTCACTGGAGCAGTGTTTGACTCAAGTCTGTGTACTTAGGCTTACCAGATTGTGTTTGTACTGACCACATATAGACCTTTTTTCTTGTTATTATTCTCTAAACAATACAGTATCACAATTATTTATATACCATTTACATTTAATGAGGTATTATAACTAATCTAGAAATTACTTAAAGCATCAGGAGAATGTGTACAGGTGCAAACACTATGTCATTTTATAAAAGAACTCAACAACATTTGCAAATCTTACCTCATCCCAGAGCAGACGAGTGTCTCACCTTCCCCAGGTGCTGTCACACATTTGAAACCTCTAATGCAGACTGAATTTTTTCTTAGCTCTAAAATAACAGACACACACACACACACACACACACACACACACACACACACACATATATATATATATATATATATATATATAATTTTTTTTAATGAGTAAAAGAGAGGGAGAAAGACTTTCATAGTCTGGGGTTAAACTTCAAGGTTTATTGCAACAGGAGAGGCAGCCAGATTACAAGTGGCCATGGCTGTGTTTTATGTAGTCATGGATTCTGATACCCATAGAGGTCCAGAAACCAATCTCCTGGGAATGCTGAGGAACATCTGGAATCCCTCCAACAGTAGTCATTCACTCAGGACTCGAGTCTGGCTGATGAGGTGTAATTCTAGAGCTTTTGTTGGGATTATTAAGAACAAGAAAGTCTCTGTTCAATGATGACACTAAGGTGACCAACCAGAGTTAGGGTGGCCATCTTGCCATTCTTGGAAGCGAACCTGACTGAGGCCCACAGTTGGGAAAGCAGAGCCCAGAAGGAGGGCCCTGGAGCAGCCCTGGACGTTTGTCAGCAAATCCCTTCTTTCTTTATTCTGTTTGTTTTTCTTTCCTTAAGCCAGCTTTAATTGGGTTTCTAACACTTACTAATATAGTAAACCATTACAAATAAAGAATTCTAGACCAAGAAAAAAGGCTTTTATTTGAAGTCTCTAAATGTACCCACTCTATTATGCCATTATAAATCTGATCTTTGTAACTACATCCCTTAGTATTCCCTCTCACTCAGACTCAACATCATTTCCAAATGTCACCTCTTCCCAGAGCAGACAAATGTCCCACCTGCCTCCTTCCCTAGGTGTCTGTCACATTTGAAACCTCTGTAACTCAGACTGAATTTTCTTTCAACTCTGAAATAAATAGTATTACTTTAAAGATGAGGAAAAGATGGAGGGAAAGACTTTAGTGGTCTGGATTAAACTTGGAGGTTTATTCTCACAGGAGGGGCAGCCAGAATACAAGTGGCCAAGGCTTGTTTTAGTGCCAGCCACCACCAACTCCCAGGCTCAGTTACCTTGGGCAAAGCACCTAATGGCACAGGACTTACCAAGATGTGGAGGTTATTCTGATGGGGAAGGAACTTTTTTTCTCTAATGGTGTTTAAATCACATCAAATCATCTTCCAGAAAGTTCCAGGAGAAAGCCAATCTTCCACTGTACAGCACTAGATTATCTTGCTGAGACTGAGTGCCATGTTCTGATCAGACCTTAACATTAGACTCTCCCTCCTCTGTTAACCAGCCTCCAAAGGGCAAGACTATCTACTGTGAACAACAACAACAAAAAACAATAACAAACAGGAAATAGCAAATATTCCCTATGCACTTACCACATGCCAGGCACTAAAGTAGACATGCTTCAGGCAATATCTTCAGCCCTCAGAGCAATACTTTGCTGTAGGTCACCTGAGTCTCCTTTGTTAAAAAAGGACAAGTTCAAAGAGGTTAAGTAACTTAACTGAGATCCTACTGCAAGGAAATGGCAGCATTTATATTCTTCCCCAGGTCTGAAAGGCTCCTTTCCTCTATGCCATGTTCCTCTGCAGAGAAACTTCTGTGCTTTCTTAACTTCCAATTTGACCAGAAAAGCCACAAACAGGCAGGCTGGTGTTTCAGTCGGTGTCATTGGAGGGGCCTGGAGTAATGGGGAGAGGAGACAGACACCTCCACACCTCTCGCTGGCATTCCAGATAAAACACCAATGCCAAACACTTTGTATCTAACAATGATGAATGAAAAGTTTTAATTTACAATGTATCCAAAGGGGCTCATCATAACACTACTGATAATGAAGAGAAAACCCAGAATTCTCCCCCTGGGGGGAAAAATTACCAGGATGAATATCATGCCCTAAAAATCAATATTTACTATTGTGTATATATGAAACCGTGTCAAAAAATGCAGAAAACAAAAGAATAACATCAGTTATAACAAAATAATTTTTGATCACTTACTATGTGCAGATATAGTGACCAGCACATCACATGCATTACTTCACTAAGTCCTCAACTATAACTCTGAGGTAGATGTTAATATTCATCTCCATTTTTGGGGTGAGGAAATATGAGACTCAGGTTAAGTAAAATGCCCATTCAACTGGAACCCATTTTAGAAGACAGAAAATTTGAGTCAAGTGACTTCTCTTTTAGAAGCTATTTTTACTGTATGAAAATATAGGTATGAACATATATATTCAGTAACCATGTAGAGATGCCTATATATGGTAGGCCTTTTTTTAAAGAATTCTGGGGTACAGAATTAACAAAAAGAACAAGGTAATATTTCTCATGGATGTTATCTTCTGGTAGAACAGTTGAGGGAGGAGATAGATAGATGGGGCTAGTAGAGATAAGGGTAGTGACTAAAACCAATCAGGGCAAAAGGATAGGAAGTGGGTGGGAAGGGAGCTAGTTTAATTATGGTCACCTGGAAAGGCTTTGGGGGGAAGGTAACTTTTGAGTAGAATAAGGAGAGTCCAAGCATTCAGGTGAACTGGGGCCAGGGGTGGAAGTGGGGGTGCTTCAAGATATTACATGGAAGGTGCTGAGGAAGGACTCACCTGTATGTTGCAGAACAGTAAGAACAAGGTAGAGGAAGGGAAGGTTAACAAGGTAGGTCAGAAGGGTAGGGGTGGGGGAGATCCTGAAGGACTCCACAGTCCTGGCAAGGCCCTTGGATTCCATGAAGTGGGAGAAACCTTAGTAGGATTGGAGCAGAGGAGGACATGATCTGACAGGTTTTAGAAGGATTGTTCCGGCTGCTGTGGGGAGAACAGACCCACAAGGCAGGCGAACAGCAGTGGTTAGAACTGATAGGATTCTGGATATATTTCAAAAACATAGTTGACACAATTTTCTAATGGTTTGGATGTTGGATTTGGGGGCAGAAAAAGATGAATCAAAGATGACTCCAAAGGAAGATCTACTGTAAAGGATGAAGAGGAAACATACAAAAAAATGTTTTAAGTATAGAGTATTTTTCTGTAAAATATTTGAATATATAGTGAATTCTATATCATTAAATTAAAGTGATAGAAATAATCATGGATATATTCAGTAAAATAGTGCAGTCACTATGAAAAACAATATGACAATTCCTAATAAAAAAAATTAAAAGAATAGAACTTTTGGGGTATTCACCTAGAAGCAGAATGACCCAGCAATTTTGCTTCTAGGTGAATACCCCAAAAGAATTGAAAATAGGGACTCAAGCACTTATTTGTACACCCATATTCACAGCAGCATTATTCATCATAACCAAAAGGTGGAAGCAACACAAATGTACATTGATAGATAAATGTATAAACAAAAGGTGGCATATACATAGAAGAGAATAGTCAGACTTAAATTGTGCCATGTGCTTCAGCAAGGATGAACCTTGAAGACATGGTGCTAAGTGAAAGAAGCCAGTCACAAAAGGACAAATGCTGCATGTCACTGGTATGAGGTTCCTGACGTAGTGCAATTAGTATAGACAGAAAGCAGAGTGGTTGCTGCCAATGGGTGGGAGAGAGGAGACTGGGAAGTTAGTGGGTTCAGAGTTTAAAGTCAGGAAAATGAAAACAATCCTGGAGATTGATGCTGATGATGGTCTCTCACAACAACGTGAATATACTTCCTGAGACACTTTTTGTACACTTAAAATGGTTAAAATGGTAAATTTTATGTTGTGTACATTCTAACACTAATAAACACTAAATAATACATATACATACATACATACATATTCACAATTAAAAATATTTTTACTCCTATTTCCTGAAGCATCATGAGGAATAAAGAAAAAAAAAGAATCTCAGGATTTGTCAATCAAAAGGAAAAGGGGTTTTGACAGATAAATGGAAACACTAAGTGTAGTAGATACACACAATAGAATATTATTTAGCCTCACAAAGAAAGGAAAGTCTGCCATGTACTACTACATAGATGAACTCTGAGGACATTATACTAGGGAAGCAAGTCAGTCCCTAAGAGACAATAATTGTATGGTTCCATTTACATGAAGTACATAGAGTAGTCAAATTTATACAGACAGATAGTAGGGTGGTGGTTGCCAGGAACGTGAAGGAGTGGGGGATTATCGTTTAATAGGTACAGAAATTTAGTTGTCAAGATCAAGATGTTCTGGAGATTGCAGGTGATGATTGCACAACAATATAAATGTATATAATCCCAATGAACTATATCTTAAAAATAGCTAACATGAGAAATATTATGTTATGTGGATTTGATCACAATAAAAAATTGTGTTAACTCATAGCCACATCTCCACCAACCCAAGGCAGAGCCTTGGTTCGGTGACAGCTGCAGGACTCCTCCCACACCAATTGTAAACTGCCCTAGAAGCCTTCAGTGCACTGGGGCAGGAAAGGCTGGGGAGAAGCTCTTGGCTTCTTTCTGACAGCTCAGGTATCTCAAAGAGAAACAGTGACAGAGTGCTAATATATGGTGTGTTGTTCAAGTATCTATTACAAGAACAAATGACGGGTTCTATTCCAATCTAATGAAGCAGAGATCATGAAACACACTTTTCAAGCTATAAAACATCCCTTCTCATTGCAGGATCCCCAGGGGGAGGTTGCAGAATAGATGGGAGTTAATATCTGAAGATTAAATAACACGATAGCACACTTGATATGTTTGACCTACTTTTCAAAAAGGGATGAAGGGGTTTTTTTTTCAGTTTTACTCATCACCTTGTAATAAACAGCCACTCTAACAGGATGGTGGGACGAGAAGAGAAGCATGTGGGTATCCACTGACTACAAGAACCATATGAAATGTGGGGTGAACACCCAAAGAGGAGGAACACCTCAAAGTGGGCTGACAGAACCTCAGCAGAGACTCAGCATGTCCTGGGATTCTCCCTTCAGGACACAGGAGAGGAAATGGCTTCCTGCTTTATCATTACTCAACCGGAGAAGACAACTCACAACGACAGCCTGCTACCCAAATACACACCCTCCTTCTTATGGGCCTAAAAGGAACTCAAAATATATGAAGTGGGTGAACCCTCTTAAGGGCACTCATCCATCTACAGATGGGCAAATTGGTCCCAAAGAAGGCTGACCCAAGGTCAAACAGCAAGCATATCTGAGAAAGCTAGGTCCTTTGAGTACCTGTTTGGGCAAAGGAAAAGACATCTCAATGTTGAAATCAAAAGGATTAAGGAACAAGTGGCCTCTTCAGACACAAGGTCACTGGGTTCCTGTGAATCCCAGTATTTTTGTATGTAGCTCACAATTTCTTATAGAAAATAAATTAAGACCTGTACACTTTTCTCCATGTGCTAATGCACTGTTGTGTGCATTGGCGAAACCATGTTTGCCCATCTGAGAAATTTTTCTGGTTCCAAGTTGTCAGAATCTAAATGATTGGCTTTCAGGTCTATCTTACAAATCACCACATACTCACCCCAACCCTTCCTTGCACAGTCCCTTTCAAACTCTACCAATCTCACTGGACCCTTCTCCACCACATGTCCCTGTTCCATTTTCTTGTATCACCAATTTTCTCATTTATTTATCTACTGGCTAGCTGCTGTGTTCCCAGTACTTAAAATAGCATCTCTTACATAGGCTCATCCTCTGTGGTTGTTGACTGACTTGGCTTGAAATTGAAGACCTTCCACAGGGTGATTCCCAAAGGACCCTGAGACACAGTCTTCTCTATGTAGAACAACTTGAATACAATTCTGCCAGTGGGCAAAGAGTTGGGGCAGGGGAGCCTCTTAAGACCTTATTATTTTTTAGAATTGTTTGATGTCTGCCTATGTCTATTTGCCACTGGCAGACGCTGTCATTTACAAGAAAAGACAATGAGACAGCAGCAGGTTCCATTACCCTGCAAGGCCATAATCCCATGCAAAATTGCACAATCTGGTCACGCAGTTGAATCTCAACTCTTGGATTGGAAAAAAAGAGAGAGAGCTTTTTACACTCAAGAGCTAAGACTAAAATATGTAAAGAAAAATAACAACATTGGCAGTAAGTATTGGCAGTTTCTCTGACAGCAAAATTAAATTAAAAAAAAAAATCAGGGCAGCACTTCAAACTAGAGCCAGACTTCAGGAAATTAGGGTTTGTGATCAAGTGGGCACATTACAATTTCATAAAAAATTGTCTTAGCTATTCCTCTGCTGTGGACTTTGCGAGATAATGATGCACTTAATGCTTCTGATTACGTTGCTAGGCAAATCGGGGACCATGGAATAATTGGAAAAGCAGGGACTGAAAAGTGTTCAGAAAGAAAAAAAAAAAAAAAAACAGAGCCAACCCACAAGACTTGTGTCCTAGGCTTACAGCTGGTCCAGCCCTTGAGGCCACTCCTACGTCACTCACACTTTTACTGGGAATCCTCTCAGTCAAGTTCAACCAAAAGGGACAGAAAAGCCTATGTTCGCTTCACCAAGCTCTCTTCCATTTTCAAATAGGCAATGCTTTATTGTGTGACTAGTGTCCTCATGGGTGAAATCAGCAAGGAGGCCCTTTCTCTGAGAGCAAAGCATCATGGTGCCTACCGAACCAAGATTATTCCAGGTTAAGACATTTCGTAGGAGAATTAAGGTTTTATCTCCTAGCCAGGAGAACTCATTAGTGTAAATCCAGAAATTCTTTGCTTTAAGAACACCAGCATCAAGAAGATCAGATCCCATGACTCAGAAATAGTACTAAGGCAGCCCAAAGTCAACTTTCTTTCATTTCACATGGGAGGAAACTGAGGCTCCAAGCTGTCAAATGCCATGCCAAAGTGATTCACCCAAGCCAAGTCAAGATCCCAGGTTTCTTACTCCCAGTTAGGGTGATCAACTATCCTGGATTTCCCAGACTTGTACCCATTTTATTATTACAAAGCCCTTATTTGACTTCCAGTTTCTCATCTGGCATATAAGGCATTTGGAAGTTGTCATTCTGTCCTAGAAGAAAGGTAAACTGAAAAACAACCACCCATCTTAGATCTGTCAGAGAAATAAAGCCACAGGTAAAATGACCACCCCAAAATTGGAGTCCCAGACAAGGGCGGGGGACCACAATTGTCCAGAGCAGAAGCTCATAAACAGACACTCTTCGGCAATCAGTGCAGGGATGAGAAAGCCTGAACTACAATTCACTCATTGCTAGAGGCTCAGACAAGGCTGAGAGTTATAAATTCCAGGGGCCCAATTTTAGGGAGGCACTCACACTTGTGTCAGTTTTACCACCAGGATCTTATGGAGTTCTCAAAAAGAAGATGGGATAATGATCCCCTCATGCTGCTAGCAGAAAGATGGAGGAAGTGGCCACTTTGAAATACACCAGAGCACTCTGTTCTTTTATTATTCGGTACTTGCAATTTAACCCAGGGGCACTTTACCACTACACCCCAGCCTTCTTCTTTTTTTTTTTTTTTTTTCTTTTTTTTTTTCTCTTTTCCTGACATCCCCAGGGTTATTTTTTTTTTATTTTGAGACAGGGTTTCACTAGTTGCTTAGGGCCCCACTAAGATGCTGAGGCTGGTCTTGAGTTGGCCATCCTCCTGTCGCAGCCTCTCAAGCCGCTGGGATTACAGGTGTGCATCACCACACTCAGCACATTCCATTCTTTTTAACAAGGGCTCCTACCAAAGAAATGATTTTACCAGAGCCTAGCCTACTGGGGTTTTATCAGAGTCTATTTGCCAGAGGGAGGGAAATAGCCAACTCCAAACCACTCTAGCTATCCCGCCCCATAGAAGGATTAGGGAAATACTAAGAAAAATTATGAAGTCCATGGTTCAGGGACACAAGCTTGCCAAAAGGCTGCAAGTTAATCACAGACCTATAGAGCACTTCCCTTCCCCTCACACCCTGCACCACATGAACAGATGCCTATTTAGAATAACTCTTTTTACCCCATACATCCATCAGGTATATCCAAGCAAAAAAAAAAAAAAAAAAAAAAAAGGCATACTAAAAAAGCAACTAAAAGATAGCTTAAAAGACATAACAAACATCAGAACCAGGGTCAAATATTTCAGGAATGTTGGAATTCCCAGACCAGGACTTAGGACAGCTGTGATTTATATGGTAAGGAAGGATTCTAATGGAGAAATCAAGAACAAATGGGTAATATAAAAGCAACATGGAAATTCTAAGCATCAAACAGAAATGCTAGAGATAAAAACCATGAGATAGAAGTGGAGAATGCCTTCCAAGGGCTAAGTAGTAAATTAGACAACTGAGAAAAGTATCTCTGAACATGAGGGTATGTAAATAGAAACTTCCAGAAATGAAAAGCAAAGAGAAAAGGAGATTGTGAAAAGGGGGTACACAGTATCTAAGAACTATGGGGATGAGTGTAAAAGGTATTAACATATATACAATGAGAATATCAAAACTAAAAGGAAGAGAAGCAATATTAAATTGCACACTGGAAATGTGCCAAGACAGTGGATTTTAGGTATTTTTTTATCAGAAAAAGCAATTATATGGGCTGATAAATATCAATTCACTATGCATGAAGATAACTACACAAACATCATGTTGTATACCTTAAATACGTCCAATAAAAAAAGAACAAGGTTGGAGGATTGACACAACCCAACTTCAAGACTAACTATAAAGACACTGTGGTATTAGTGAAAGAACAGACAAATAGATAAATGAAACAGAATAGAGAATCCATAAATAGATATACATAAATATAGGTAACTGATCTTAGACAAAGAAGCAAAGGTGACACAATGGAGAAAAGATTACCTTTTAAATCAATGATGCTGGAACAACTAGACACACTGAAAAAAAATGAATTTAGACTCAGACTTTATGCCCTTCACAAAAATTAACTAAAATGGATCATATATTCAAATGTAAAACATAACACTACAAAACTCTTAGAAGAAAATCTGGATTATTTGGGAATAGCAATACTTCATAGACGTGATACTCAAAGGCACGATCTATGAAAGAAACAATTGATGACGTGGATTTCATCATAATTGAAGTTGTCTGTTCCATGAAAATATTATCAACAGAATGAAAATACAAACTAGAAGAAAAATATTGCCAAAGACATATCTAATAAAAAATTTTCAGCCAAAATATACAAAGAACTCTTAAAATTCAATAATAAGAACATCAGATTGAAAAATAGAAGAGACCTGAACAGATACCTCACAAAAAAAAAGACCTACAGATGGAAAATAAATACATGAAGAGATGCATCAAATGTCATTAGGGAATTGCAAATTAAAACAACAATGATAAAACACTATACACCCATTAGAATGACCAAAATTAAGAAGACTAACACCACCAAATGCTGGTTAGGATACAAAGTTTCAGGAATTTTAATTAGTTGTTGGTGGGAATGATAGTTTGACAATTTCTTACAAAACTAAACATGTTCTTGCCATGTCATTCAGCAATCATGCCCCTAGGTATTTAAAGAGTTGAAAACTTATATCCATATAAAAACCAACACATGGATGTTTATAGCTGCCTTATTTATAATTGCCCAAATTTTAAAGCAATTGAGATGTCCTTTAGAAGGCAAATAGATAAATTAACTGTGGTACATCCAGAGAATTAAATATTACTCATCACTAAAAAGAAACTATTATTGTAGAAGCTTTAAAAAAAATCAATCACACAGAATTAGAAAGTAGACAGCGATCCCTAGAGGCTAGGAAGGGCTAGGGAGACGGGGATGGAGAGAAGGTGAATAATAGGTGTCACAATACTGTTAGAGGAGAGAAAGTAGTTCTAGCGTCCTATTGCACAGCAGGGTAATTATAGTCTACAACAATTAATCATATGTTTTCAAATAACTAGAGGAGAAGAGTTTGAAAGTTCCCAACACATAAAAATGATATCTGAGGAGATGGAAATGCTAATTACACTATTTTGATGGTTACACACTATATACATGTGTTTAACTATGATACTATATCCCATAAATAAGTGCAAATACTATGTCAATTAAATTAAAAGACAAATAAAAAGAATCAACATTTTAAAAAGAAATGAATGAAAAATCCATAAACATACACAAAGGAACCTTAAATGTCTATTAGTAAGTGAAAGAGGCCTGTGTATAAACGCTACATACTGTGTGATTCCAACAATGTGGCATCCTGGGAAAAGTCCTGCTGTGGAGACAGGAAAAGTGTTCACCAGGGAATCCAAGGGAGGGAGGAGTGAGTACATGGTACTCAGAGAAGCAAAACCACTCTGTATGATAGTACAGTTGTGGATACACATCATCACTCGTCAAAACTCACAGAATATAAAACACCAACAGCAAGCTCTGATCAAACTATGGACTTGGGGTGATAATGCTGTGTCAGTGTCAATTCATCAGTTGTAAGAAATCCCTACTCCGGCGGGGAATGTCCACAGTGGGGGAGGTTCTGAAGGTGTAGGGGCAAGGGCTCCGTGGGAACTCTTACTTTCGGCTCACTTGTGCTGTGAATCTAAAAATCGCTCTTAAAAAATTAATTTTTAAAAGGTTCTAATCCCAGGGAAATACCTCAGTTCCAGGCAAACAGGGACAGTTGATCACCCTATGTTCCCAAGTTAGTGTAAATTCTATTTATGCCTCACTCAGAAATGGGGGTAAAGAGCCTCCAAATGACTCCAGTGATCAATGGGGGAAACCAGCTTGATTTCCAGATATTATAGTTCAAGAGAAGTCTTCTAAAAAGACATATCTATCTTTAAAATCCTTATAAAACAAACATCTAAAAACAGATTTCTTAAATCCTGGGCTAAAATGAATAACACCGACGTGTCTGTCCTTGGCTATGTTCCAACCTCCCAGAAAAAAAGCATCTCCCAAAATTAGTCTATTCACCTCCACACAAAATGATTTATAGATTATTTTGTACAAATCTTACTGAACTGAGGGGAAGAAAAAGGAAGACTCACCTTCTAAAACATATGTTTTAAGACTTTTAGAAAAATCACATTTTGTCTGTTAAAAAGTAACCTCCCCTCACCTGAGAAGACCCAGATCCCTAAGGGCTGCACAGGTTAGATAAGGAGATGATGAAAGGGATTTGGAGAAAGTGAAGAAACGCCATGGGTATCCTTTGGCTGTGGAGAGACCAGTCCTGTGGAGTCAGGTGAGCACAAGAGGATCTCTGCTCTCTTCCAAGTCTGCCCCTTTATACCCTTTCCCCTGAAGTCGTGCACCCTGCCAGGCCCCTGGGAGCACTTTTCAAAATGTGATATCAAAGGGGTCCAAATGCCACTAGGCCCTTTCTTGTATGTGGAATGTTCCCTGGTTCTTTGTTTTGCTCCAGCAGGCATTCTAAATGATTGTGCCCAGAAAACCAAAATTAAGCCATGCCGGAAACACCTAACAGGAGGTTGGTGATTGTACCGATGAGAACAACATTTCTCATTCTTCAGTTTGCATTCAAATCACCTGGGATCCTGCGAACTGCAGGCTCTGGTTCAGTGGGTCAGGGTGAGGTCTGGGATCCTGTTTTTGACAAGCTCCCAGGAGATGCCAATGCTGCTGCTCCAAGGAATGATGGAGACTGCAGCATCTCATCCCAGGGACCACAAAATCCTCCATCCAGACAGGATTCCAGTTTTTCTGCACAGCTGAACCCTTATTCCTGGAGCCTAAGAAACATTGTCTCATGGCTTTAAAGACTTTCCATATGCTGACAACTTCCAGTTCACATCTCTTGTCTAGATGTCTCTGTTAGTTCCAGATTTGAGTCCCACTACCTTTGTATCTCCCTGATGTCCCAAAGACACTCCAAACTTAAGATGTCCAAGATTGAGCTGCAGAGCTATCCCCCCAAAAAAGAACAAAATTTAAACAGCTAATCAACCAGCCAATCAAACTCTGCTGTACCATCAGCCTTCCCCAACCCATGGAAGGCAGTCCCACTCTTCCAACTTCTCCTGTCAACAACGTGGAATCATTCTTCACTCCTCTCACACCTCCATCTGATCTGTCATCGAGCTCTCTGGCTGTGCACAACTTCTCTGGCGACCACTCTGGCCTAATCCCTTATCCCCTCCCACCTGGATTTCTGAAGTCCCTCCCTATCGATCTCCCTGCTTCTGCCCTTGCTCCCAGGAGTGAGCTGAATGACTCCCCAACAGTCATTTTCCCACACCCTCATCCTGTATCTTGTGATGATGACTTTATTTCAAAAGGGGACTTTACTACTGTAACTAAGTTGCAAGGATCCCTAGATGAGATCACCCAGGAGTCTGAAAAACCTAAATCCAGAGGCAAATGTCCTTAGAAGAGCCAAGCTGAAGGAAATTTGAGACAGAGAAGGGCAGACCGTGTGATGAGAAATGCAGAGATTAGAAATATACAGCCACAAACCAAGGGATTCTAGCCCAGACACCCTGTAAAAGGTTAATCTTATGAGTCTGTTTGACTGGGCCACAGTTGCCCAGATATTTGATCAAAACTTATTCTGTGTGTCTGTGTGGGTTCTTTCCTAATGAGAGTAACATCTGAACCAGTAGATGGAGTAAAGCAGATTGCTGTCCCTAACGTGAGTGAGCCTCAGCCAATCAGTTGAAGGTCTGAATAGAACAAAAAAACAGAAAACAATAAGGGGTACTGCTACATCGATGTTCATAGCAGCACAATTCACAACAGCTAGACTGTGGAACCAACCTAGATGCCCTTCAATAGATGAATGGATAAAAAAAATGTGGCATTTATACACAATGGATTATTACTCAGCACTAAAAAATGACAAAATCATGGCATTTGCAGGGAAATGGATGGCATTAGAGCAGATTATGCTAAGTGAAGCTAGCCAATCCCTAAAAAACAAATGCCAAATGTCTTCTTTGATATAAGAAGAGCAACTAAGAACAGAGCAGGGAGGAAGAGCATGAGAAGAAGATTACCATTAAACAGGGATGAGAGGTGGGAGGGAAAGGGAGAGAGAAGGGAAATTGCATGGAAATGGAAGGAGACCCTCATGGTTATACAAAATTACATATAAGAGGAAGTGAGGGGAAAGGGGAAAAAACAAGGGAGAAATGAATTATAGTAGATGGGGTAGAGAGAGAAGATGGGAGGGGAGGGGGGATAGTAGAGGATAGGAAGGGCAGCAGAATACAACAGTCACTAGTATGGCAATATGTAAAAACGTGGATGTTTAACCGATGTGATTCTGCAATCTGTATACGGGGGAAAAAAATGGGAGTTCATAACCCACTTGAATCAAATGTATGAAATAGATGTGTCAAGAGCTTTGTAATGTTTTGAACAACCAATAATAATAATAAATAAATAAATAAAAAACAGAAAACAAAACAAATCCCTGAGTAACAGGGAACTTCTCCTACCTGACAGACTGAGCTGGGACATTGATTTTTTTCTTGCTTTAGACTCAAACTGAAGCATCATCTCTTCCAACTCTCAGGCCTGCTGGCTTTCAGACTAGAACATTCACCATGGTATCTGCTGGTTGGAAGGCCTTCAGATTTGTACCAGAACAGCACATTGGCCTTCCTGGGTGTCCAGCTTGCTGACCAAAGATCCTGGGGCTTCTCAGCCACCATAATCCCATGGGCCAGTTCCTTATAATCTATTTATATACTTGCACATACACACATCACACACACACACACACACACACACACACACACAATATTGTACGTTATTGGTTCTGTCTCTGTGGAGAACTCTGACCAGTTCAGACCCAGGTGTTGGCAGCCTGGCTATCTCCACGTCAGGCTTCTTGCCTCCAGAACTGTGAGAGCCACCCTATTTGTGGTCATTTGTTGTGGCAGCCACAGGAATGAGTACAAAACAGTTCAGCCTGAACTCAACCAGCGGCCAGAGGATTCTTGTAAATCAGAAGTCAAATCCGACCCTTCCTTTGCTCATGAGAGAAGCTCCTCAGTGACTTCTCATTTCTCCAGGAGCAAAAACCAAAGTAGGAACAAAAGCCCTGCACGATCTGCTTCCTGCCCCCCGAGGTCAGCTTTCTGATGGCCCCCTGCCCACATTTGTCTTGCCCTTCCACATCAGCCACACTGGCACCTCACTGTTCCTTGAACACATGGGGGACAACTCACCTTGACTTGGTGCCCTGATCTTCTCAGAGGTCTGGTTGGCCAATTCCTTCAGCTCCTTCCAGTCTGATGAAATGTCACTTTCTCAATGAGCCCTGTCCTGACCATCCATTTTAAAGCCACAAACCACAATGCCCAAAGGCCTTACCCTGCTCTGCATTTTATTTTTCTACAGCACTTATCACCTTCTAACATATTATATAATTTCCATATTTACCATGTACGATATTTACTATTTGGCTCCACCAGAAGGCTATAAGCACCCAGGTGGCAGGAATTTTTATTCCTCTGTTCACTATTACAGCATTAATGCGTTAAATAATGCCAGGCAAAGAGTAGGCGCTCAATACACATTGAATGAATAAATGAATGAGTGAATGAATTCAACTTTGCCAAGAACACAGTAAATGGTAGACCTGAGATTCAAACTCCACACTGTCTGGCTCCAAGACCCATACTATTCCCAGTCCATGCCACTTCCTTAGAAATTTTTGTTGCAATTCTGCCCTTGAAATGACCCCTTGGGATATCCTTATAGGTGAAACTCTAAGAGGAGGTCCTTCCAGAATTCTCATTGTATACATGCCTGGAGAGGGTAGGGTGCAGGGCAGATCAACAGTAGCCATAGCAAGAACTACAAAGCAGAGGAAGATGTGAGCTCTGTGCACAAGGACATGAGCAGTGGAGGACAGGGTAGAGGTGAGACACCTGGTCATTAGAAAATAAAACAAGAAGCCCTTTCAGTAATGCCACAAGGCAGCAAATCAGACTTCCAAGATTGGAAAGAGGTTGAAAGGTACCTAAAACCAAATACCTACTCACATTTGAATTGCCTCTACAGCAATCCCTCCAGGAATGTAACTCAGATCTTACCTTCAATTAATGCCATAAATTTTGACCTTACTTTTGTAAAAATATACCTTCTTAAAGTCTGCACCCTCGGTTCCTCCAAATTGGGCCTCATTCCCAGGGCTTAGCACACTTTTTGTTTAAAAGGATCAGATAGTAAATATTTAGGCTTATTATGGACCAGATGGTCTCTTTGGCAACTATTCAGCACTGCTATCGCAGTGTAAAGCTGCCAGAAATAGTATACAATATAAAGGAATGGGTGTGGTTGGGGTTCCAAAAAAACTTTATGTATAAAAAATAGGCAGCAGGCCTTAGTTTGCTGACCCCTGTATTAGACCACAGAGAACAAGTCAAATCTCATTCATGGGTCAGTCTCATTGATACTTTAAACTAAGTACAAGAACCCTTCTTGTTGGTATGGTCTCCGGTTCATCCAAGGTCTGATCATTTTCTAATACCCTCTGTTTATCTGTGCAGTTCTCAGTGGGGTGTGGGTGGGGCCCTGACCTAAGTAGGATGCTCCAACATGACCTGTCCCTAGGGGGACTGCCACCTCCTTCACTCCAATAGTCATACCTCTAATAACATAGCAAGGGATTACTTTTTTCCATGCATCCCAGATGGGAGGGATGAATGACAGATTCAGGGATGATACACACACAGAATGGGGAGGGAGGGATTTAGCCTGTGTATGTGATTTGGGGCTGTAGCTGACTGTGAGTGCATTCTGTATGTGTGTCATTTGTATTGAAGGCCTTACTTTAGCCCCCATAGCTTTTGCCTTATTAGAGTCCCGACTTTAGCTTCATGTAGTCAAGATCTCTGTGACCCCTGAATCTGTCATTCATCCCTCCCATCTCTGTCATCCACAAATTTGTGAGAAGACTGTCTCCACCTTCATGCAAATCTTTGATAAGAAATCTCCTATCGACATGACCACTTCCTCCCTGGTCCCTAGCATGTCTATTCTCCCATGCAGTCCCCTCTGTGATTCAGAATGGCATTCATAAAGATACCCAGAGTCACAGTTCCCCTGGCTGCTTTTTCTCGCCTATGGATGCTGCATCTCAGGGGAAGAAACACCTGACAGGTCAGCACAGGACTGTGTGGAGCATGTTTATGGCATTCAGAGGAGAGAGGGAGGAAGGGAGAGGGTGTCTGTGAGACTCTAGCGTAATCAGTAGTTAAACTCTCCCATATTTGAAAACCAAAGATCCAACTGTGCCCCCCCTTTTTTTAAATAACCATGACTGCAGGAATTTCACATGAACTTTCTAACTTTCTGAGTGATAACAGGTGGAGAAAATATAGGAATTGGTGGCTTCTTTCCACCAAGTCATTGAAAATGGTAACTTTTTCCAGGGTCTAGACCGGCTGGGCTTTCAAGAGATTAAAAATTTGTATTTTTCTTCTTTTAAAAGTATTTTTAGATAATAAAGTAGTTGCTTTTCAATAGGTACAAATCATTGATTTTTTTTTTTTTTTTTAAGATTTTCAACCTCATTTCTACTGGGATCCAATTCAGAAGAAAGGCTGGACTCTCCCTTGTCAGTCAATCTCAGATCATCCTTGGCTCTGTGGTGTATCAAAATCTGACTTTCAAAATCAGAGCAGGACACTCAGGCTTGAGGTAGTTGTCTTTGGGCAAAGGCAGACTGACAGAGCCCTGTCACTAAAACCTGGGGAAGGCTCTCTGGCTCTGTTTTCCCTCAAACAGCTACATGGATTTCCTATTAAATGTACAGTTGTAAGACTTCTTTTTTTGTTAATTTTTTTTGTGGGGGTATTGAATTTTGAATTTTTTTAAATTGTTTTGTAGTTGTAGATGGACAGAATGCCTTTATTTTATTTGTTTATTTTTATGTGGTGCTGAGGATCAAACCCAGTGCCTCATGCATGCTAGGCAAGCACTCAGCCGCTGAGCTACAGCCCCAGACCTGAGTATTGACTTTTTCTATGCCTGATTAATATTTTTAATTTTTTTGGCTGTGCTATAATGATACATATATGGCCCTAACTAGTGAGAATCATCAAACCTAGACTGATAGTGGCCTTTACTTCTACTTGAATAGACAGAGACAGGCTCGGAGTGTGTATGTGCGAGTGTGTGTGTGCTTCCAGCCAGTTACCCAAATAGAATTTGGTATTCATGAGTTTTATATTTGTCTGTTTAAGGATGCTCAGACATAAATGGATCTTTAATTACACAGGTCTAAATATAACCCCATCTCCTCCCACACGAATCCCACCTTTCCTCAAATACATTCATTTGCTCCTACTAACACTGGCTTCCAGAGAAAATTCTAGAGTGAATCAGGAAGGAACTTCTGGCATACAAAGGGAAGACCCTCCCCAATAAGGAAGCCCTTGCCTCTTTTCTATGAGTCTCCCCCTTTCTAAGAAAAGTGGTGTGTAAGGAGACAGCAGCTGCCTAATTATGGCCCACCTGCCTGCTCTTTGTGAATGTTAGTGTTTTTCAGGCTGAGCAGCTTTGCCTTATAAAAGGGGGGTGTTATTAAGTGGAGACCCCCTTCCATGACCCAGCACTTCATAGAGCATGGAAACTGGGGTCTGAGATGAGCTAAGGCCAGAATATCATGGCCCCCATCACTAAGCCCGAGGAAGGTCTCTCTGGATCTGGCTTCCTGAGGATGTGGTAAAGCTTGTCTCTTCCCTTCAGTATTGATGTCCAGCAGCTACTCTGACTCTCTGTTTGAGTGGAGAAGTGATTCTGAGCTGTGGAGCCCAGGAATAGTGATACAGGAGCTGCATGTGAGCAGAATCTGGCTGAACTTGCCTGTTAGATTTGCTGTCATTGGGCTGCTTTCTGGGCACACTCCAAGGCTCCCCTCCCCTGCCTCCACTCCCTGAGTTTCCAACCACACACTTCTGTATGCTCCACCTCGGCCTTTGAACCCTCTCTTTGTAACCCCTGCTTCCTTTTCTTCCTTTTCTTCCTCTGATCAGCTCGGATTGCCCAAGGGAGTCAGGCAAGGCAAGATTCCAATTTATTTCCTTGAGCTTCAAACCTGAGACCTGTTCATCCCTAGAATGGAAAGTCCTAATAGCTGGCGTGCCATCCCAACCGCCCGGCACTGCAGCAGAGGCAATTTGCGTTTCAAAAGTAATAGAGAGTAAATTGCAGAGGAAATATTTTATGCAAATTAACCAAGCTTAACATTTTGATAAAGGGCTTTTCTTTTAAACGAACCGAGGAATCCAATACTCCAATGCAAGTTTAACACAAAAGAAAATTTCAAAAGCCTGAATTTTTAAAGTATGTGACAGCCAGAGATATTGACCCTGGTATGTGACAGCAAGAGACATTAACCACCCTAAGATGGAATATGGGAACCAAAGTGCATAAAGCTATTAGTTCTAAACAACATTTATGTGAGCTTATGGATTAAGGTGTTTCAATAATTTTAAATAATTCTCTCCCTTCTTTTGAGTGGACTTGTCGCTAAGCCAAAATATATTTGCTGTGAGATCAATCCTACATCTGTAAGTGACTTTGGAACCTGCCATCAAATAAAGGAGGGAAGGGGAGAAGAGCAAAGATTTATTGAGCATGAACTATAGGCCAGGCCCTGTGCTAGGTAGCTCACATACGTTATCTCCTCTAACCAGGCATGCTCTAGAGTCCCCTGGAGGAAACGACAAAGGGGCCAGGAAAAGCCACATGCCTATTATGCTGGGTAAAGACACTTCCATTTGGAAAGAAAATGTTTGAGAAGAATACAGTTAATATCTTTTTCACCTACTCCCAAGACACTTAAAGGAGAGGCTCCTTCAAAATTAAAAAAAAAGGTAAGATAGAGACAAAAGCTTTTAAAAGTCTGCTAGTCCTCCTGCTTCCCAGAAGCCTCAAGCCTGTGTCCCCACCATTCCCAGTGGAAAGCAGTTTAGAGGAAGGGGCAGTTTCAGTATAGGTAAAATAGCTGAGTCTCTGCTCTGTCTTTGAAGATGTGGTTCCCAAGAAGGGGGCTCCCAAACCTACACAGCCTTGAGATTTTTATAGGGGTCAAGCATCTGCCTCACACCAGACTTTGCCTGTAGACAGAATACATGCAGCACACAATAGGTGCACATTTTCTCAAAACATATAGAAAGTGCTGTGGTAATTGATACAATGCAAATTCTTTTTAAATTAACCGAATTTGTAGGAGATTTTAGTCATTACGTATTTTCCATCACCAGACTCTGAAAGTACAATCCTTATCGTGGGGGGAGGGGGGTCCACTATTTTTTTTTTACTTTAAACAGAGCTCCTTGACACAATAAAGTTAGAAAGCAATGACTCTGGAAGGAGTGAAATAATTGCTACCAAACTCATATATTCAAATGTAGAAAAATCTCACAGGTCCACAGTGCGGTCTCATTTATTCTTATTTTATAAGGAATTTTATGATGCCTGATACTCATTTTCCAGAACTAAATGTGTCAGATTAGGAAACAGGATAACACAGAGGAAAGCACTCAATTGATTTGATCTTATAACATTTATAGTTCCTGTGTATTAAACTTTTTTCCATAAAAATCATAAACTAAGAAAAAAGCATATGAAATAAACATAAGTAAAACAGTTAATAGCCTTATTATATAAAGAACACATACAAATATATAAGTAGAACAGAGAGCACCAAATCAATAAAGGACATGAACAAAACATTTATGCACAGAAGTACAAATGTCTGTGAGAACTTTTTTAAGGTTTAAACTTGCCAGAAAGGAAACCTGTATAAAATAACACAGTCAGATATCACTTTTTTACCTATTGAGTCTATCAGCTTAAAAAGTACAATATCTGAAAATGTCCAGAATTTGGTGAGAAAAATATTTGCACACACACTATTAGTTAGAATATTAACTGATATTGTCCATATTTTAAGTGTACTATTTAATAAATTTTGACACATATATACCTGTGAAACTATCACCACAATTAATACAGCAAACATATCCATTGCCCTTAAAAGTGTTCTTATAATCCTTTGTAAATCCTTATCACACTTCTTCTCATTCACCCTCTCATCACAAGGCAACCATTGATATGCCTTCTGTTACTATAGATTAGTTTGCATTTTTTTAGAGTTTTAAATAAACAGAATCATACAATATGTTCTCTTTTTTTTTGGGGGGGGGGGGGTCTGGCTTTTTTCACTCAGCAAAATGATATTGAAATTCATCCATGTTGTTGCATGTAAAAATAGTTGGTTTCTCTTTATTGCTGAGTAGTATTCCATTGTGCAGATATACTAGAATTTATCTATTTGCCAGCTGATGGGATTTGGGTTATTTCCAATTTTTGTCTGTTACAAAATAAAATAAAACTGCTATTAGCTTTTATGTGAAAGTCTTTGTGTAGACATGAACTTCTTCTTTTCTTAAGTAAATGCCTAGGAGCAAATGCCTGGGTTACATAGTAGGTGTATGTCTAGCTTCTTAGGAAAATGACAAGGTGTTTTCTAAACACGACGTACCATTTTACATTCTCACAAGCAATGAGTGAGAGACCCATCACCAACAATGTGTATGGGCAGTCTAAAAAGCTGGGCTATATGTGTCAAGAGCTTAAAAGTAGATCCAAACTCTAAGGCCTAATCTATTAGTCTTGTGTCTGATAATTCATCCTTTAGAAAAATTAGAAAAGAGGGCAAAGATAACCCAAAATGCTCATCATATCATTAATTAGTTTAGAAATTGCAAGTCAGCTGAATGTTAAATCATAACAGACAAATTAAAATTCCACATTTTATAATGCAACTATCACTTTGCAAAAAAGCTCAATAATACATTTTATACACAAACACACATTCTTTGTCTATTTTCTGTTGCTATAACAGTATCTATGACTAGATAATCCATAAAGGAAAGAAGCTTATTTAGCTCATGGTTCTGGAGGCTGGGAAGTCCAAGAACATGGAGCCAGCCTTTGCTCAGTTCCTGGTGAAGGCCTGGTGCTACACAGCAGAAGGGCTGGCAGGCACAGGCATCAGAGACAACATTTTAGGGGTGGCCTTGCTTTATAACAACCCACTCCCACAAGAACAATCACCCTTTTTATCTACCTAGTCACCTCTTCCAGGCCCCACCACCTCTCACTACCTGTTACACTTGGAATCAAATTTCAACATGAGTTTTGGAGAAGACAAACCACATTCAAACCACAGCACATGCACCTTCAATGTGATTGAATTTTTATACATACATGGAAAGAAAGAGGGAAAACTGGATGAGAGAAAAATGCTTTCTTCATATTTGTATTTTTCTGACTTTTTTATGTAAATATGGTCATTACAATCTGTTATGGTTTTGGATGTGAGGTGTCACCCAAAAGCTCTCTGTGTGAACAATGTACGAAGGTTTGGAGGAGAAATGATTGGGTTACAGCCTTCAGCTAATCAGTGAATCAGTCCTGATGGTATTAACTGAGTGGCAACTGGAAGCAGGTGGGGTGTGGCTGGAGGAAGTGGCTCACGGGGGCATGGCTGTATATTTTGTGTCTGTAGAGTGAAGTCTCTCTCTGCTTTCTAATCATTATGTGAGTTTCTTCTCTCTGCCACACTCTTCTGCCATGATGTTCTGCCTCGCCTCAAGCCCCCCAAAATGGAGCTGGCCTTCTGTGGACTAAGACCTCTGACACAGTGAGCCCTCAGATAAACTTTTCCTCCCCTACCATTGTTCTGGTTGGGTTGTTTAGTCACAGCAGCAAAAAAGCTGACTAAAACACAATCAGAAAAATTTTAACAGTTTTAAGAGTGAAAAAGTAAAAAGTAGGAGGCAAAGACATGAGAAGTGATAGCCAGATGCCTGCTCATGAAGAAGAGGGTGAAAAAAAAGCAGACACAGAGCTGGAAAAGTCTATTTCAACAAGATGCAGATTTTTTAATGGAAGGAAATATATATATATTATACTTGGAATCAAATTTCAACATGAGTGTTGGAGGAGACAAACCACATTCAAACCACAGCACATGCACCTTCAGTGTGATTGAATTTTTATGCATACCTGGAAAGAAAAAGGGAAAACTGGATGAGAAAAAATACTTTCTGCATACTTGTATTTTCAGCTTTATATTTGTATTTGACATAGTGAGCCCTCAGTGTGATTGAATTTTTATATAGAGATATAGTATAGATATAGATATAGATATATCTTCCAATAGGATTAGTTAAATCCTATTGTTCCTACTCAGAGTGTCCAATACTTTGATTATAAAGGCGAGGAATTTTACAATATAATTTTTAAATATTTCCATTGAAAATGTGGTTGAAGCAAAAAACGTTCTGTCCATGAAAGGAATAAATTCCTTGATGATATTAGGCCACTGTGCATATGGAAACTGTTGCCCCAACAGGAGATTCTTTTTTTTTTTTTTAGTTGTAGTTGGACACAATACTTTTATTTTATTTTTATGTGGTGCTGAGGATTGAACCCAGGGCCTCACATGTACTAGAGGAGCGCTCTACTGCTGAGCCACTATTCAAGCCCAACAGGAGATGAACATAAAGAGATCTAGGACAGATGTAGAAACTCCAATAGGTGTCATAGAAGGAGACATTCATGTAAACTTATATTGTCACCCAGCGAAGCACAGGGCCCGTGGCAATGGAGGGAGGGTGGAAACTGGCATCATTGAAAGGGAGAATCGAGTAGGAGCTACTACCTGAAGGAGCAGGAGACAGGTGTGAGAGTCCCAGCAGACACTGAGCACCAGGTATGGTATTGCCAAAAAGACGGGGGGCCATGGAAACCAAATACTTATCATTAGCCTAAAATTTGAGAAATCTGCCCACCAGGGACCAGGCTCCTCCTCTCTGCCTTATTTTTCCTGGAGAGGATGAAGACTGAGACTATTCCTATGAGTAGGGAGCAGCAAAAGGTGTTACTTCAAGAGAATGAAAGAAGACACCCTAGGCTGTAAGTTCAGCCACTGAGCTGTTAGGGGTTGGTGACAATATAAACAGAACCAGAGCTGACCAGGCATCTGCCCAGGAGGCCTTTTGGACTTCAAGCCTCACACAGTGGAACTCAGAAATCAATGACCCCTTCTCAACAGAGGGCTCCCATACATTTCCAGGGAACACACACCCCAGAAGAAAACTGCGAGGTGATGAAGTCCCCAGGGATGGGTCCCCATCAGTGGACTTGAGAAAACTGGAAGCTAATCAAGAATGATTTGCTGGCTTTTCTTTTTCAGGACACAGCTCTGAGGTGCGGATTCCTGCTGTAGAGAGAGCAATTCCCAGAGGGCTGATGGTTAGTGAAATCCAGGAAAAGAATAAAGCTGTTATTTGGGTTCCCAGACTCTAGAACTGAGTTACTATGAATTCAACATTCAGCTGGCCATTACGGGTCAGGCATGGTGGCACAGGACTGTGATCCCTGGAAGCTCAGGAAAAAGAATCACAAGTTCAAAGCCAGCCTCGGCAGCTTAGTGAGACCCTAAGCAACTTAACGAGGCCCTGTCTCTAAATAAAATATGATAAAAGGATTGGAGATGTGGCTCAGTGGTTAAGGGTCCCTGGATTCAATCCCTGGCACTAAAGAGAAAGAAAGAAAGAAAGAAAGAAAGAAAGAAAGAAAGAAAGAAAGAAAGAAAGAAAGAAAGAAAGAAAGGAGGGAGGGAGGGAGGGAGGGAGGGAGGGAGGGAGGGAGGGAGGGAGGGAGGGAGGGAGGGAGGGAGGGAGGGAGGGAGGGAGGAAGATGGCCATTTTATCCAAAGCCTGCTGGCCTCTCTATCCTGTAGATGGAAATAAAGACATACTGAACTTAAAAACTCAGAGCCCTTCCTCTTTCCTTCCCACATACAAAAGTCCTCAGTCCCTGGAGATCCTCTATCTCCTAATGATCTCCAAGGAGCATCCCCAGTAAGTCCAAAAGCCTACTATCATCTGTGGTCACTGTGCAAGATCTGCATGTCCTTCCTCTGACCCATCAATGTCCTCCTTGCATGCTGCATACAGTCTCATCCCTGTTGTTCCCAACAGTGTCCACCATGAACACATCAGCACATGCCAACATCCACACCCAAAGTGCTTTCTCTCTCTCTCCTGATGCCCCCAGTGCTTACAGAGCCACCCTGCCTCCTACATTCAAATGGGAGAACATCCTCTCTGATCCTATGTCAACTGTCACATGGACAAAGAACATCCTCTAGCACCTCTATGACTCCCGGGTCCTTTGTGAAAACAACAACTTCAGCTCCTATTCCTAAGCCTTCTCAACATGAAATTTAGGGACTGGGCAGGAACTGACAGGAGACTAACCCTAGCATGCTTGCCTGCTCCTCTGTTTCAGGTGCTCCTGGAAGTCAGTCCCTTTCTTTCAGCCAAAACTTAAAAATCCCCATCAATTGCAGCTCATGAAATAAAGAACTAAAGGGTCCAAAGTGGTTAAATCTCCTAAGGTCTGTATTTTCTGGTGGAGATTTCTACTTCCATGTCCCACCTCTCCTTGGACTCAACATGGGTACTCTAAAATCTTGCTGTAAACCCAGTCCCCACCCCTTTCCTCTTAATCCTGTCTGTCAACCTCACTCTAGCCACCAAGTCCTAATGAGTCTTTCCTCCTAGCCTTGCTCCCCCACCATCCTCAGTACTGCCAGCCTCATACCTAGACAAATGAGACAGCCCTTAACAAGAAAGTGTCCAGATTTCTTCTGCTGGTCCATGAGACCAGCACTATGTCAGAGCAAGGCAGCTATCTGAGCCCAATCAAGCTGCTGCTATAGCAAAATAATCTTAGGCTGGGTAATTTATTAACAATAGTAATTTATTGCTCTGTTCTGGAGACTGAAAAGTCTAAATCAAGGCAGCAGAAAATTTGGAGTCTGGTGAGGCCTTGCTCCTTGTAACTGGTTACTTCTATGCATCCTCACATGGCAGAAGAGGTAGGCAAGCTCCCTCAGGTCTCTTTTATAAAAGCACTAATACCATTCATGAGGCCTCCACCTTCATGACTTAATCACCTCCAACAAGGTCCCAAACCTTTGTACCACACCTTTGTACCACCGATCGGAGATTAGGTAATGTGGATTATGACATATGGATTTGGGAAGAACACAAACATTCAGGACATGGCAGCTGCTAAAATGCATCACTGGTCAAGTCCATTCAACACACACAGCAATGCTGCGACAGCCAGTTTCCCATGCAGCAGAGAAGGTATGGCCACGTTACCCCATGAGTATCAGCAGCAGTGGCCATTTGATGTACCCCAGCGTGTCAGATACTTTAAACAACTTATTTTATCAATTCTCACCCAGTTCTGTGAAGTAGTAGCTGTTGTTCCAATTTACAAATAAGAAGAATGAGTCTCAGGTACTTAAATTACTCCAAATATGGAGATTCTGAACCTATTGGAGGTACAAAGGCCTATGAGAACCTGACAATAGCTAAGGACACACTGAAGGCAATCCATACACTCCCAACATCAGTGTAGCCCAGACTAAGAACCCTGCCTTGGCCATATCTTCCACTCTCCCCAGAAGCAGGCATCTGGGGTTTCAATTTTATTCTCATGATCTTGGAGATTTGGTGTCCACCCCCAGATCTTTACTTTGCAGCACATTCTTTACTGCTGGAATTGGGCTAAAGCATCCTACTCAGAACTCCAAAAGAAGGGAAAGAGAAAGGGAGGAGTAGCCTTAACTCCCAACACTGCCCCTCAACCTCCCATGAAAAGCCAGTTCCCTCTTCCCTAAATATGAGGAAGTGTCTTCTCTGGGCAGTTGATGTGGCTTTAAAGAGATGAACAGGGTGAGACAGCAATTGCATGGAAAGACACCCACAAGGTCAAAAAAAACAAGGATTTCCTTTCAGAAGAACAAGGTATAATCTGATTGGTGTCGAAAATACTTATTGTGACTCCAGCTTTAAACCCATGGCACTAAGAACACAGTGACCGACCAGCCACATAATCACTAAACTGCCCTCACCAGCCCCAGGTTAATGGACTGTCATTCAGAACACAGGTTTAGCCAGAAACAAAGCACAGCAACAGGAAAACAAAGGCTTTTGCACTCCTCACTCACACATCCATCCACCCATCCCAACATTTGTTGGACACCTATTGAATGCCTGGGAAATTTAGATGTGTTCCTGTTTTTGATGAGAGCACAGCCTGGAGGGAGAGACAGATGATTAAATGGATAATTATAGTGCCACATAAATGTGGCTAAATGTGAATTATAAGGGACAGGTTAAATTAATCATGAAAAGCCATACAAAAGAGTCCTACATAGCCATTAAAAAGAACAACGGAGCACCATGTTCATTGACACGGAAAGATCTCCCCAGTATATTAAGTGAAGGTGGGAAAATAGATCGCAAAACAACAGTTACAGGATTTTACTCTCTGAAAAATTATACTTTACACACACAAAAATACTGAAAGAATGTTCACCCAGTTATCTACTAGCTAGCTCTGGGTGGTGGGTTTTCACAAAATTTCTATTTTATCCTTTATGCCTTTCTGTTTTGTTTGTGTAATTTTAAAATTTTCAAAATAAAACAGCATTCTATGGTGAAAATGAGTAAACGTTCACTGCAGAAAATTAAATGTGCTAAATTCAGTAATGGAGATGCTCACCAACACACAAAGGCACACACACTCCAACAGAACCCTGTTGGTGAACAGGATTCTCCCAAGATATCTGAAAGGTAAATGATGGCGTCTAGAATCTCTTCCACTTTTGGTTAGCTAACTATTAGGAACTAATATTACAAACTAGTTTCCAAGCTAAAGATTTTGGAAAATAAGAAAAGATGCCAAATAGTCCACAGTGTTTAGTAGTCTCTTCATGCCTCAAAACTGAGACCCTGATAACCAAAACCAATTGCATCATCAAACTCCACCTGGCCCCTCACACCTGCTACCCCTCCAAACTGTCTACAAAAGACAAAAACAGGACACAAGGTGTGAACCTGGCCCCAGAGGGTTTCCTTGCTCTCACATATCCACCAGATCTGGGTTTATTTATTCACTTAGCAAACCCTTCAAGAGCCTCCTCTCCTGTGTGCTTGGCTTTGCTTAGGAGCTCTGGCATAGAAGTGAAAGAAACAGGCACCACCTCTTTCCCCACAGAACTCAGGATCTGGAGGAGAGAAGGAACTCACAAAGTGGCTCTGGAGGCAAAACCTCTGAGTTCAAATCCTGGCTCCCCACTTTACAGGTGGGTGGACTAGTCATTAATTAATTAACCTCTCTGGACTTCAGCTTCCTGTCTGATCAAGGGCATGATAAACTGAAAAGGATGTTATGGGGATCCAACTGGATGATGCATGTAAAATGCTTGGCACGGGGCCTGGCATGAAGTGGCCCTGGAGGAAGGTTAATTAATGCTGTCATAAGCACTTATGCTCGTAATGAATGGCTGTGAAAGAATAGAGTGTACAGAACAGGGACTGGGAGCTCATAGCAGGAAAACCACTGAGCAGCCATCTCCTAGGGTCATTGCCCACCTTTCCCGGAAATACAGGCCCATAGGAAGAAGGGACAATCTGACCAGACTTGGCACCATTACTCTTTTTAATTAAAATCATGGCCATTGAGAATCCACACCAATGATCAATCTCCTGACCACCGGGGCAACACCATAAGAAATGCAGAGAAAGGATGCTAATACCTCTCGTTCTGGGAAAATATATCGTAGGGGCCCCACCATGCTGACCTTTTCCGCACAGAGTATTTTGATTAACTGGCTGCTGATTCCTCCCCTGCAGGTCTAGGAGACTATAAACAGAGGGGTGAATGGTCAGCCAATCAAATTTTTGGTTCGCTGAAAAGGTTAAGAGAGTGCAGTAAAGCATAGTGACTGAAGGAGACTGGAACCGCCTCTGCAGTCCTGGAAGTGGGAAGCAAGAAGGTGGAGCTGCCCGGTGAGCCTGGCGCAGGAGATTGACAGCTCCGCTCCTGGTCCTGAGCCAGGCTCAGCCTTTCTGTGGGCCAGTTAATTGCAGGCACCAACATCTGCCCTAAATTCTTCAAGGTAATTAGCGCCTCATGTTATCAACAGGAAGTTGGTACCCAAGGGCACTTGAGATAATTGTTTCAACACTGGCACATCACTGCCTACCGTGAAAGGTCACTGCAGCAAATATATCCCCACTATCCCTCCATCTTTCTCATTAAATGAAAAAAAAAAAAAAAAGCTGTCCTTTGTCACTTCAGTCACATCAAGACATGGGTGCAGGGTTCAGGGCATTCATGCAAAGGCTTCTTTAGCAGTAAGGGTGCTCCAGAGTATGTAATAATTACTTTCTGTAATTTCTGATGCCCCATGTGTCACAGTCCCCTCATATAAGCAGTAATTGAAAAACAACTTGGTTTGGTGGGTATGGGACCTGGTTGCTCGGAAGACAAAATATAATTGTGTTGGATGACTGTAACCAAAACTGCTCAGGATCCCTCCCCACATGCCATCCCCACCACCCACTTTCTAGGGAATCCTCTCCAGCAGAGCTAGGGAAAGGGAAATTTGTCAAGCTCCTTTGCCCAGGCCTGCACCCATGCTGCTGTCATGCAGACAATACATCTGCATGGAAAACTGCCTGCGCCCATAGGTCTAGCAGCCAGGCACAGCAGCAAGAAATTCAATATTTCCCAGGCAGCCGGGGTTTACCTATCAGACCTTCTGCCAGAGGGCAGTAAAATGGGACATTCCTGTGCAGACATTCCCACCTGCCCAGCATCTCAATGACATCAGGCAGTGACCACACCAAGTCATGGTTTAGGAAGGCTTTCCTGTCCCCCGTAATCTCCATCAGCTCTCCCACAAACCACCCCAAGATCTAAATTAAATTATACTCTTGTTCTGTCTCCCTCTCTCCCCAGAAAGAGATTCTGGAGATCCTACTACCCTTAAGGATCAAGGCCAAATCCTTCCTGTGGCCCAGCCCTGCCACTTCTCCAGCCTCCCACACATGTCCCCAGCCCTCACCACCCAGGCTCTGGCCAGGCTGGGGCTTCTGGGAAGCACCCACACCCCTGGCTAACAGCTCTGAGATTTGGCTCATGCCTTTGTATCCTTCAAAGCACCCTCAATCCTACACACACACACACACACACACACACACACACACACACACGGAGGGGCAAAGCTCCCGGGCACCATGCTTCTCTCCTGCACAGTATTTCTCCGTTATGATTTTACACCAGGTGTCTACATATTTGATCAGTGCTGGTTCCCACCCATGCCACTAGTCCTGAGGGATGGGCTAGACCAGGTCTACTTTGACTCCCCATCATCCCATTGCCACCACTTAAACCACACACAAAAATGATCTGTGGACAGAAGGAATGCATCGGCTGATGGTAAGTTAGCATTACCTCTTAAGGAAACGTTAATGAGTTAATAAATGAAGGTTTGAGAAATTCCGCATACTCCCACCTCACAATACATGTAAGCATATCAAATAAAAACTCAGCCTTGCAGAGGAGAAACTGTTCAATGCACCATTTTCCAGCTTAGCTAAGTATGAAATCCTTTTCTTATGCCTTTCCACATCCTAAAACGTGGCCTTGGAACACCAATTTGGAAACACTATACAGGAGACTGTTTCTGTGTTTAAGTAATCTATTTTTAAAAATCAGTGAATACACAATTTCTCAAGCGTAGTCTGAGCCATAAGAGCATGGGGATCCATAGGGACTTGGAGACACCAGCCTGCACCCTGAGGCCCTCCCTGCCCCGCCCTCAGTGGTCTGTACTATGATGGACTTGGGAACTCACACTGGCAGATTGTGGACAGAGCGCCAAGCCTCATAACCCCAGAACCTGTGCAGGTTCAGGATTCCTTCAAAACACATAAAGTAAGAAGAGTAATTAGCAGCTATACTTTTCCAATCAAGGTTATTGATGTTCTCCTTTTGTCTCACAGGAAACCTAGTAAGTAAGCCAGATATAATTTTTCTTACTTAAAAGGATAAAGAAAATGAAACTTATGGAGTTAGTGTGGCTTGTTCAATGTCACCCAGTTCCAGAAGAGCACAGCATGAATAGTACAGCCCCTATGCCTCTCTAGTCCAGGCTCTTTCCTCTACATGACAAGGTCACACTTTCAAACTAAAATAAGCCCTGAAGAGGTGGCTGCTGGCAAAGCAGGCCTGGCAATGTAGGACAGGAACTTGAGCTTATCAGAAGCAGAAGAGCCAGAGGCATCTAAAGCAGAGGCTGCAAGCTGGCCTACAGCTGAATCTGGTAAAAGTGTTCTATTCCACCCTAAAGTGGAGTTGTTTGTTTTGTTTTGTTTTTAGTTGTAAGTAGACCTTTATTTTATTTATTTGAATGTGGTGCTGAGAATCGAACCCAGTGCCTCACACATGCCAGGCAAGTGCACTACCGCTGAGCCACAACCCAAGCCCAGTGGGCTTGTTTTTGAGTTACCTTAGAGTATGGATGCCAGCTTCTCTTGGGTTGGTCAGCTTTCCACCACTGTGGCAAAATACCCGGGAATAACAATTTAAAGAAGAAAGGTTCATGTTCAGAAGTTTCAGAGGTTTCGGTCCATGGTCAGCTGGTTCCATTGACTTTAGACCCACAAGGAGGCAGAGCATAGTGGCAGAAGGACACAAGGGCAGAAAGCTGCTCACCTCCCAGCAACCAGGAAGCAAAGAGAGAACAAGGAAGGGGCCAGGAGCAAGATGAATCTTTCCAGCGCACATCTACAGTGACCTACTTTTTCCAACAAGGCCTCACCTCTTTCAGTTTCTATCTCCTTCCAATAGTGCATTATGAACTCAGCAATGGATTAATCCATTGATGAGATCCGAGTTCTTACGATCCAATTACTTTCCAAAAGCCCCACCTCTCAACATTGCTGCATTGGAGATCAAGCTCTTACCACATGAGCCTTTGGAGGACTTTGCAGATCCAAACTGGAACATCTTGAAACCTTGGAGGCCTGGCACCCTGGGTCTGCATCCTTGTGGCTCGCCCACTAGCAAGTAGCAACTGCCCCTTCTGACAGGCATGCCTGCTCTGGTTCACTCCCGTGACCCCCCACCCCAGCCAAAGTAACATTTATTTACCTCTGGACCTTGCTTTGTAAATGATAGGCACCTGTTCCCAAGACTGCCAGACACAGAGTTGGGATGAGCAGAGGAACAGAGGGATTACTAAAGAAAGAGCAAGAACGCACCCAGAAGGACATCTTGTGATGTCTGGGATAACAACCGCCACCAAAAATAAAAACATGTTTCTGCAACAGAGAGAAAATGAGGACATAAATTCCCTTTAACCAGCAGCCAAATGTTTTAATATTTATGCCTAGACTTTCCCAGGCAATTTTAATTCACATTTATGCTTTTCCTATAGAAAATAAAAAAGGAAGACAGGGGGTATAGAATGTGAAAAAATATTCAAAATGCCATCATCTAAATGGAATTGAATCCTTTTCAAAACACTCTGTCCAGAGAAGCCGCCGCCTCAGAGGTGTTTTGTCAGCTCCGTGCACCACTCAGAACCCACTGAAGGCTATAAAAAGCACCTGCCGTCTTCAGTGAACTCCAAATCCATTTTCTCTGGGGTTGGATTCTAATGTGCCCCTTTGCAGTAGAAGCAGAGCTGGGGGCGACAGCTGAGGAACCGCACAGGCCTGTGACAGGTGAACTTGTTATATTACACTTCAAAGTCACACGCTGTCATAAAGAGAAGCAATGCCATCTGGGGGCTGCAGCATCCCAAACCCAACTTTGTCAGGCCTGCCTGGCAGCAGGGGGCCGAGCACTGAGGCAGAAATAGCCCAGAACACTTTTTCAAGTCCTTCTGAGTTCAGGAGTTCAAGTTGGTCCTTTATTCCAGCAAATCCTCCTCACTCAGAGTGACTGCAGGTTGGAGGGCGGGTTTTATATGAGGATGGGGATTAATTTCTCCTCAAAGTGAACTCTCAACATTAGCCCACCTTCCAGGCACAGATTCACCACTGTGTCCTCCAGGAGGTCTCCACCATCTCTCCAACCCCACTTTCCCTGCTCCCCACCTTTCTCCCAATTGCAGGAGTCCTCAGTCTTTCTAATATTTACTTTGCACCTTGAATGATGATTTACCGTTTTTACCTGAGGACCCTCCGTGACTTGTAGCTAAACAGGCTGGTATCTCAGGGCAGACACAGGGTCTCCTACTTCTCTATCACACACTTAGGAGGAACTCAATGGGAACAATTAGACCCTGGACACTAGGCTCAGGGGTAGCAAAGAAACAGGAGGCACAGGGGCCTAAAGGACCATATGACTGGGTGGATGATAGTAGAGTGGCCAAAGGCCAGGGCCTTATCAGCCCTTTGGTACTGCCTGAGACCTGGTACCTGATACTCCCCTGAGGAGAGGAAGTGATGCAAAGCCTAAGAATAACTGAGCCTGAATTTCTAATAGCCTGGTAGGATGGGGACTGAGAGTCATAGAAAAGAAGACATGTTTTAACTATAGTGTATGACCCGAGACTCCCACTGGCCTCCAATCTAGCTGAAAGAAGGATGCAGGGAACTAAGAAAGAGGAGATTCTCAGCCTCATTGCAAGGAGGGAGTCACTGAGAACATGTGAGAAGGCACTGTGACACAGGCTCTAGTGGCAGAGAAGGGATGTAATTGAGTCCCAGATCTGAGACTAGTGGTCCAAATTTGACCCAAAACCACACAGTGGCTATTTAGAAATAATTTCCAAAATGATCTCAGTATGTATCTGGACCCAAATTGTCAATCCCCCAGGACAAACCCCAGGGAAGTAGCATGTCCTCTGAACAGATCAGAAAGTCTCATCCCCAGGGAAAGATGCTGAGGTACAAAGTCATGCAGTGTCACACTGCAAGTAGCTGCCTCCCATAAAACCCTAGGACATGAACCAAGGTGCCTGAATCCCCTTCACCAGCAACAAAAACAGGCACATGATTGAATGAACAACCAATGAGTGAGTCAGTCCAGCAGGGATGCCTGCGTCTTCCATTCACTCATTAAAGGAACGCTTGCTCAGCAGTCACCACAATGCCACACATCCTGCTCTTGCATGAGAGATGCACCAGTGAACCAGATAGACATGGATGGACATGGTCCCTGACCTTGTGGAAATTGTCCAGTGGGAAGAGGAGATCACCAAAAACCAAGAAGTAAATCACTCCCATGTAAGGAACAGTGCAATGCAAGAAAAGCAAAGCAAGGTGAGAGAATTTTAAAAGTGTGGGAAGAAAGGCCACCTGCAGAAAGGTGGCCTTGGAACAGAGACATTTGTGAAGATCTGGGGAGGAGTAGTCCATGAAGAGAAAAGATCAGGAATGAAAGCTCTAAGGCAGGAGGAAGTTTGCCCGAAAAAGCAAGCTGACCAGTGTGGCTGAAGTAGAGGGAGGGGGCAGTATGAGGAGCCATGCCTTGCTGGAACTCGTTATCCATGTGTATGCCTAAGGACAGGCTGTCTGTCACTCATCTTCCTACCTCATGCCTGATCCAGGAGGGACGGGAGGAAGCTGCTCCTGCCCCCAATCTCAGTTTCCAGCACCATCAACACCCCACAAACCCTGCCAATCAGAGAAAGCCCACAGAGTGCTCCCCTAGATGAGAGAAAATGGAGTGTTTTCCAGCCCAGAACTTTGTGAACATCCCCTTCGGGGCTCAACATTTACATTTGATATCAGCTCAAAGGAAATTTTCTCTAGAAGCATTAGTTACATCTGTTCTGTTATTTTTGCATCTAGGGAAGCAGGAAATCCAAATAGTGCTTCAGTTTAAAGAAAGATTCTGGAGGCTTCTCTTTCCTATGCTTGAATCATTGAATTGATGCTGAGCTCCCCAGATGGAAACATCAAGGGGGGAGAGACGAGAGGAAAAGGCGGCTGACGTCCTGAATTAGGAGCTGCGATTGGGCCTGAGGGGACCTTGGCTAGGGACCTGTCACAGAGGAGCAAGTAAAAGAAAAGCCCTGGTGTGTCCCTTACATATGCCCTTGACCCCTTCCTTAAGCTGCTACCTGTCAAACTGTCTCAGCTCTCATGGAGACCATGACCACAGGAGCGTTTCTCCTCCTAACACACGCTGCCAGCTCTGCAGTGAGGGATGGCTCTGAAATGTGCAAGTCACCTCGTTGCTCCTGGTTTAAAACCTTCAAAGGTTCCCCATGGCCCTAAGGACAGAATCTGAGCACCTTGCACAGCCCTGTCCCCACAGCCTCCCACTGTCTCCCACTCCCTGCACACAGCACAGCAGACAGCACTTCTCACACACCTATGTCTGCCTGCAGCACAAGGTTCATTTTGCAGGGACCCCAGTGCATGTACTCACATCTGTTTCCATAAACAGTGACACTCACTAGATACCATGTGCCCTGATGATTTCAGCCCCATCTTCTTCTATTTGTTTTTTAAAGGTGGTCATGACATACTAAATTGATTTCATGACTCATTAACAAATCATGACCTGCAGTCTGCAAAACGGTGTACTAAATTGACTTCTGCCATGCATCCACATCATCTTTCCCTCTCTCCCTTCTGAGGTTTCACACTTGCCACTCTTTCTGGTGGGCTCATTTTTCCTTCCCTACTCCTGCCTTGATTAATCCAGTTGTCTTCCATGTTAGCTACATATTAGAATTACAAGGGATACCTTAAAACTATATCAATGCCTGGGCCCATTATTCCATCTCTACCCCCACTCTGAGAGTCTGATTTTATTGGCCAGGGTAGAACCCTGACTCCCAGATGATGATTCCTAGGTACAGACAGGATTGAGAAAAACCCTGGACCTACTTCTACTCAGTCTTCAATATTCATCTGCAACATCACCTCTAGAAAACAAGGAACTTGCTCTCCCAGCCCCTATACACACACAAAGTGTAGGTTTGATGACCCTCCCATGAGCTTGTAACCCTCTCTGCTTCAGTCTCTGTAGTACACATTTTGTTCCATTTGTTTGTATCTTGTCTGTCTGTCCTCTGGGGGGTAAGCAGCTTGATGGTGGGGATGTATCACATCTTATCTCTGTAAACTCACTGTGCTTAGCACAAAAGGAGATCAGTAAATATTTGCTACATGAGCCTATGAGGCAGGACTGTTATCATCCCATTTTGCTAATAAGGAAACTGACATCCAGAAGCCTAAATAAATTAGCCAGTGTTGTACAGCTAGCAGTGGTGGGAATGGGATGAGATCTGCCTAGTTCAAGGGTCAGAGCTTTCTCATCAGTACAGTAAGAGTCACCATGAGTCCTCAGATCCAACCCCCAGATGCTCCCAGTCCTTACAGATGGGAGAAAACCATGACATTTGGCAGCAGGATTAATTTTTTCTGGGGCTTCCTTCTGGTCCTCAGTTCACATAGGCAACCCCCAGGGACTTTGTCCCTGATGCTCTTGTATTATCACTCTGCTCTCTCACCAGGGAAATCCCAACCCTGCTTCTATATTCCTAATGCTGGATGGTCACTTCCAGATGACACTGACCCATCATAAACTCATTCTCTTCCATGGGTCATTTCCAAACAGTCTCACCTCCCCCCCCCCCTTCTCTTAATGCTTTAAATTATCCAAGTTCAAAATATCACAGCTACAACATTGCTGACCTGATCCCCTCTTCCACACTATCCCAAGTTATTCTGCCAGGCACCTGGAATTGCTGTTCCCCACTTACCATCTATTGGCTCTACCATTCCACTGGCCAATGGCCATCCTGCTCCCAGTCATCACCACTCCCCTGGACTGCAGAAGTGGTCTCAAATAAATCTTTCTGCTCCCAGGCTTCCCCTACCTATCAACACCCAAACACACACACACACACACACACACACACACACAAATGTTTTACACATATTCCAAAGGCCAATTCTGGCCAGGTCTCTTCTTCACTAGCACATACTGGTAGGTCAAACCCAAATGCCAAAGTCTATTACTGTGAGCTGGTAATAGGTACCCTGGTAATACCCTGGTAATAGGGTACCTTTCCAGTCTCATCTCACCATGAACTTGCCACATGTGCTATACTCCCAGCCATCAGGTCTGCCAAGCATGTCATTTCTCAGAAATGTCCCCTACTCTCATCCTGCTCCATGCACCCTGGTTCGGTATCACCCAGTTGCAGGCAGAGAGCTCAGTGGAATTTAATACCATCAGGAAGATCATCCCAAGAAGCCAAATGACAAAGGCATTGACTGCCTGCTGTCCATGTTAGGACCCAATGACATCAAGTCCTAGGTTGGATTCATTTGTGAGTGAATAGCAGGGCCACGGGAGCATGAAACCCTGGTCATGTCAACCATGAAAACAAGGTGAACATAGTTAAAGTTTCTATTGGAGTTATGAGAAAGATAGGTATGGGTAAGGCAGTAAAAATTATGACAATGGGGAATATCACAGCCTGGAAATTTTGCCAGGTCATGGGACCCCCAATGTGCTACAAGAGAAGACAGTACTGGCCTGCGATGTGCACTCAAGTGAGTCACATTTTCATAAGGGGAGGAAGTTCTACAGCATGACTTTCTGCTCTCAAATAGATAAGACTCAGAGAAGTCTCCAGGAAAACAGCATTTAAAAACATCTTCCTTTGTACACGGCTTTCCTTCCTCCCCAAACCTGAGATCCTACCACACATAAGAAATCAGTACCTAGAGACCCATCCTGTGACCAAACTCTTCTACTGGACACCCAGGGGTCCCTAAATCAACCCCCCCACACACACTTCAGCCTGTCCCTGTGTCAGGCCTGACCCTGCCTTAAGCGGTTTGTGTTGGCTGGGTTTCCTACTTTGGCATTCCAAATGCCTAATTGGGAATAATTGCGACTCTTAATTACAGTTCAGTCGTTACATACCAACACCACAGCTGCCTTTAAGTTTTACTTTTCATTAAAGCAATGTTTTCAAGAGCTTTTTTTAAAGGAGGGGAAAAAGCTACTGAATAATCATTTATAATTTAAAAGTAAATAAGAACAAATTATGATCATGTTTATGAAACAAAACAGTCTATCCAATCCAGCTAGTTATCAACCTAAAAATCTCTTTGGATCACCTGGAGTTTCAGGTTCATGCACCAAGATCATTAATTCTGGCTTGAACATTCCAGGCTTAGTTTTCAGTAATAAAATTCTAGGGCCAATGCAATGGAGATTGCAGGAAAGCATGTGGTGAAGTAGTCCAAAGTAGAAGACTCCTGAAGACAACCCCTCATGTTGATCTGACAGGGCCACCTTAGAATATATTCAGATGTTCATAGTTCAAGCCTCATTTTATTTGGTAGTTATTAAGCTTTTAAAGGTATGATTATGAAAACACTTTCCCAGAAAAATACACATGCACCAAACATACACAGGATTTTTCATGCAATTTTCAGAGATTCACAAGTCCAATAAGTCCATCCATGAATTCCTTAAGATCTGTGAATTACAAGGTGTTCAGTGTTAATTATTTTATTTCTAGTAAATGTATGAAGGTATGTGCAAATTATATGTACCATGAAATTTTCGGGCGGGACTCTTTACCACTCATTGTACACACATTAACTGAGTGCCTGCTGTGTTGCCAGAAGAGAGTAAGGATGTGACAATGAAATAAACAGGATCCTTTAAGGAGCTCAGTTCAGTAGGGAGGAAGAGGAAGTGCTGGGAGACATGGTTACATGGTTATCCTGTAAAGCTTGGACTTGCCACCTCATGAAGGCTGCAATTGGGATGGGAGGACCAGGAAGGACTCCACAAAACCTGCACAATGGCATCAATATCAAAACCTGAGTCCAATGCCAAGAGTGGCAATCCCTTAAAGACCAGCTTCTAAACCTGCAATGTGACCAGTCCATCCATTAGTTACCAATGATATCCTGTCTTCTAAGGATTCTACACACTGAGTACAAGGATGGAAATTCGTGACTGAGATATTAAGTAAGGAAAAAGGTTGTGTGTGACCAAGGTCATAGCTGGTTCATTGGGATGTCTGTTCCCCTGTGACATTCTATTCCCCTAAAGCAGAGCTCAGCTTTTGGCATATACAACCTGCTATTTCTGCAAGTGAACATTCATTTGACTATTATTTACTATCATGATTGTTTTTAATCAAAGAAACTTCACCAAGACTTAAGAGTAAAAAAAAAAAAAAAAAAAAGCCTCATCACCATGCGTCTACTCACACTATACATGAGCACACATTTACATAGCTTATTGTTCTAAAAACCAGTGAGATTTTAGTAATGCTCAGAATCAGTTCACAGAAGTACTTTTGAGTTGGAGAATCCCAGGGTTTGGGGAAGAAAACAAGAGCAAAGTCTCTAAGGAGCAATCGGCACTGCCCAGGACAGATTTCCATGGTGGAGCTTTCTGGATCAGGTGCTAACGATGGATGGGAAGAGCTCAGGCTGGTGGGGTTGCCAGAATAGGTAGACACAGTGGAAGCAATGGAAGGCAGTTGGTGAGAAGCACAATGTATGACCTCTTTTTTTTTTAATTCTTATATCTTTCACCAGTCCTTCATGTTCATGTTTATGACTTTTTTATCTTAAACATTTTGTTACCTTTAAGTTGCTTTTGTATTCCAAAGCCAGACAAATTACTCAAGGTGTTAGTGGGTGGCCTTACTCTCTAAACAATAGTTCAATTTTGTTAGCTTTATTATATTTACATCTAATTCTTTATTTTTATCTTACAAATACTTTAATATTAGGTTGTGGATAAAAGAATTATGGCCTATTCTTAGAGGAAAAAAGCATGTATACATACTGTACCATTTGGAAAAAAAATATAGGATTTATTTAAAGGCAATAGCCATACATTTTTGGTCCCAATAGTGTTCAATGAACTTAAGCCAGTCATGTATGTGTTCAATTTTTTAAAAGAACAAAAACATGAACATATAAAATTTCCAATTAAGTATGACTAATTTACCACAGTTACTGTTTCGCCTTCTTAAAATCCCACTACAATAATAGTAAAGAAAAAATTTTTTTTCTTTTTTTTTTTAAGAAAATGTTTTAATTCCCCAAGGGAAAAGAGAATAAAAAAGGAGAAATTATGAATTAAAATTCCAAAAACTTTAGAAAGACAAAATGAGTTGAGAATTGATAACTTAAACAGCAGGGCAGAGGAATACACCATAATTTTCCCATACAATGCAGATAGCTATGAAAAATAATCCAATTCCTTCCTCCCCATACCTCACCCATAGCATCCCAGACAGGCTCAAGACTTCAGGTTCTAGATGCAGTGAAACTAGGGAGTCTGAGATCCAAATCTGAAAACAGGAGGATTTCTGAAAAGTTGCAATACAGAAGCACTTGCAGTGCCCCAAATTCCCCACTCAACCCCACAGTCAGCTGACTATCTCCACTCACATTATCTCCAAGAAGACGAAAGTTTCATTCTCCAAGAAAATTAGACTGGAGAGGCCCTAGAATTTTTTTTTTAAATCAGAATATTAGATATAAAAGTAAGTTAATTTAATATCTGCAATTCCCATTCCTCCACCTTATTCCCAGAATGTTAAAAATGAGCATTCTCCTCCCAGGCTGAAGACTAGGCAATTTTTATCCAGAGAAAAGATGACCAGATTTTTACATTTCTTTCTTGTCACTACTGCAGTACAGTGAAGCCTATTAATTGGTGGTGTCTCCCCCCACCCCACCCCCACCCTCTCTCTCTTACACACACACACACACACACACACACACTAAACATCCCTTTAGAACCCTATTGTTAAATATTCACAGTGAGCAGAGGATCAATTAGTATTGAAGAATTCCACCAATATGAAAGAACAAAACAGAAAAGAAGGAAAGTAGCAGGTAAACTGAGTTAATAAAGAAGAAGAAATGTCAATTTTTTTCCATAAAAAATAAGACACTGCATCCAAAAATAAGAATAGAATTCTATACTTTTTAAGAAAATAGAGTTCAAGAAAGGACATTAAATTTTAAAATAAACTCTAATAGAAAATTCAGTAGAAGATTTCAAAGACCAAAGTAGAAAATTTATCCCAAAAGTAGTTTTTGCCTACTTTCCTCTTTTCTAGACAGACAAACCAAAGAAAGGGAGTAAATTGAACATGGGGTGCAAAAGACAAATGGAGCACCAATCTTTTATAACTAGTTGAACTATCACTTGTGTAAGAGTAAGCAAGCACATTTAAGACTGGAAAGAACTCAAAACTTAAGCTGAGAATCTGAAACAGAAAAGCTACAGTATCCATGAATGACTCTGTGCTGTAGGCCTAGAGAATATTTGGTCCAAATAAGAAGCAGGAAAATAGGAGTTTTCAGAGAGGACAACTCTAGTAGGAAAACACCACCACCACAGAGCAATAGAATGTGTGTGAGTATCTTTTTAAAATTCTTGACAGAAGTGTGAAGCTTTTTAATGAAAATAAATAAGGTATGTCAAAAGAAAACTGGGAAGGAAATGTGGGAAGAAAAAAGAGAGATACAATCTAGGAAGAGCAAGAATTCTCAAAGAATGAAAATAATGGTAACACTTTACTTGGCTAATCAATGAACTACAATTACATAATCATAATAATATAACCACAGACTTTTAACTCAACCAAAACACATTGTGTAATTTTACTAGAATAAGGGGAAGCCACAATGAGGCGAGATATGGAAAGTGGGTAGGAGGTCATAAATAAGCCTTATTAAACCTACTCATCTTTAACAAGAATCCAGTAATGCCTAATATGGTTGAGTAGAGAAATAGCAGTATTAGCATATTATTTACAATTATGGAGGTAAATCTCCAAAAGAAATGTTATAGGTATTAAAAGTAATCGACTCTGTGGACAGAAATGAAAAGGGATGCTTCCTTCTACTGCTCATTATAAGCTCCTTAATGTATGAGTATATATTACTTTGATCAAAGTACATTTTATATTTTAAAATAACACACAGAAAACATTACCATATTAGTTAAGATTATGTTTAACTAACGTGAAATGTTTGAAGGATTTTGTTCTTCTTTTTTCAGTTCTGAGTACAGAGACTTTCTTATAACACATAAGTTCATTGTTCAACTGGCACCTATTCATTTTTCACCTATACTTTCAGGCCTGTGTTATGTACAAAGGCAGAGATTTTTCTGTTAACATTTTTTTACCACTCAGTGGCTAATGGCTCCCAGAGCTCTGCAGCTCTGAGTCCAGGCTTCTACTAATAGTTTCACAGTCGGCTCAGTCTGTCTGACCCACACACTAATGACCCATTCATTCTTCCCTATGATAACAATAGGCTGAGTCATGATTTTGAATAGCTGGAGCCCTGAGCAGCCCACCACACCAGACCAACACTCCTGTCTGCTCAGGCATCCACCTGGTCCTCAGAAAAAGCTGGGAAGTCACTGGTGCTAACTTGTGCCACTGGTGCCTGCTTGCTCCTCTAACTTAACACTGAGGACCATGTCCTCTCCTAATACAACCAGGAAGATAATCAAAGTGACATTTTTCAAGGTAATAATTCCATAACTGTAATGATTAATAATATGAATATCACATCTCCTCCAAAAGCCTGTAGCAGTTAGAATCTGAGAAGCCCTGTGGGGCTGGGGACCAGAATACCCATGCCATTAATCCCCTCTTTCCCAGTAGTGCCAGTGGCTGTTCTGTCCCCATGTGGATACCAGCCTATGGGAAATGATCTTGCCATGGAATTTGATCAATAGACAACCTGTTAAGAAAATTTCTCTGCTGGCCTCCAATCTGGCCAAAAAAAGTTCCTCCCTCTTCCCTCCCCACCTTGGCTCCCAACCCATCAGACCAACCTTGCACAGACAGAAGAAAATGCCATGTGTATTTTCAGGACTTAAAGATATTGGGAAAGGAAAAGCAGAACTACTGAGTCAGAAGAATCAAGATCCTCTGCTGTCCCACTCCGCTGGCCCCTGTAGAGCAGATGCAGTAATGTTCCAGAAGCATGGTGGCCATCATTGCTACTGGGTCAGGCCAGACCCAGGCTTGTCTCCACTGTGGCTAATGCCTGCCTGCTCTGCAGGACCCTGCTGCCACTCTGGAGGAAGAGTCACTATCAGCCATTCATTTCTTCAAATATACTCATTAAGAACCTACCATGTGCTAGGCATTGAAATGGGCACTAGACTTAGTGGTGACCAAAACTGGCAAGTTTCCTGCCCATTGGAGTTCAGAGTCCAGAGGAAGATTCAGACCAAGCCAATAATCTCACATGTAAATGTGGAAGGACAACTTGTAATAAGGGACAAAGGGTGAAAATGTCAGGTTTGATGAGAATATGGAGAGTTGGCTTAATGTAAATTAGGGGTCAGAGAGGGCCTCCCTGGGGCCAGCTGGGATAGAATATGAATTTGCTGGACATAGAGAAAAAGAGCATTCCAGCCAAAGAACAGTCTGTATTGTGACCCTGAGTGGGACTTTGGTAAGTGGTTGGTGCAGCTGAAATAGCCAGCAGTAGGGGCAAGACGAAGCCACAGACATCCACAGGAGCTGGGTCATGCTGGACCATGTAGGCCATGGCAAGGGAGGGAATTGGATTTTATCCTAAGCACAATGGAAAGTTACTTATGCAGGACAGCTCTTTCTATCATTTGGAGACATTTGGACTTTATAACTTTGTGGCAGAATTCCTACTTTACTCTTTTGTGAAACACTTTCTTGGTATACATTTATTCATCCAGCAAATGTATACCAAGGTAATAAGACTCATACACCTCTGAGAAAATCAGCCTCACATGGTCAATGGTAAAGTTTGTGCTGAAGAATGGCTGGGTGCTTCATTCTTCCCAGGGACACAGAAAACACAACTCCTGTCCTCAAAAGGCCAGAGGGAAAGGTAGGTCACTATGGGGCCCTCAAACAGGAAAAGGCCCTTCCAGACCACACATTTCTACATCAGTTCTTTTAACTTCAGCCTTCAAAAGTGAACAAGACAAGTTGAAAGGAACTGAACTTGGACTATGGAATGAGAATTCTGAAAAATGTCCCTAGCAATCCATTTCACATGGACACACACATTTGAATCTCAATGTAAGACATTGACTGCTAAGGCATGGCACAGATAGTTCTGTGAGAGTTAAGAGGAGGAGGGGTGGACCAGAAAAAGTTTCAGATGGAAAAGCAAGAAAATGTAGCTTTCTCAGCCCCTCCCCGCCCCCATGTAGCTCGTCTCAGCCCCATTAACTCATTCTCCATACAAAAGTTATTCACAGAGGCACTTTACAGAGAATCATGGTCGAACACTTCAAAAAACTCAATGCTGAAGATGCTTTTTGATGGGGCTGGAGGTAATATCTTTAGTCCTAAGAGTCTGCATTGGCATCAGCAGCCAGTACCAAGTCTTTAAGGTGACCCAACTCTTGTGAACAGCTTTTCAAAAAAAAAAAAAAAAAACTGGAAATGGGACCCTACTTTATCCATTGCAGCATGAATGCTGTGCCTATTACCCAAACTGCCAGGTTTTCCAGAGAGTTCACTCAACTTCCCTGGCAATAGCTTAGCTCCAGAGACCTAAACTCACCTAGACTCCTGAGAGAGCATGGTAGACATCATTCTAAGTGCTATTTGGCAAGAAATAGAAAAGTGGCCCAGTTGAGTGTCCTTGGACAGAGGGTTAAGGGAGAGACTCAGCATAAGGGCTGAGAACATCTATATGCCTCACATTGTCTTAACCTCCCAGAGTCATAAGCAGGGAAGGCCATTGGGAGGGAGTTCTTAATTACCTGCAGGTGTCCCAATTAAGCAACATTGCCTCCCCAATTAGCAGTCCTTTCCATTGGAAATCATTAGGCTTAATTCCATTTCCCAGGAAACATCTTAATCAAGCAAGCTCTGTCCCCTACTCCTGAGACAGCCACGTTCCCACTAATGTCAGTCTGGTCCTCTCTGGCTTGGATGATGATACTAAAATGGGCTATGGGTCAATTTCCCAATTAAACACATCCCTTTAATTGCACTGTTTTCTAATGCTTAGTCAGACTAAGCATCTCTGTTTCTTAAATTATTTACTAAATGTAGAGCACATTTTAAGAAAGGCCTTCCCTGATCAAAGAGATAAACTTTTGTGTGCAAACTTAATATAAAAAAAAACTTATATAAAAAAAAATAAATCTGAAGCACCACAATGTGATAGCTACGAAGCATAGGAAATCTACAGGCTCACTGTCAAAGCCAGAAGAGCCCTCAATTTCTTCTCCCTCTTTTTCCCCCTTTACTCTGCCCCAAAATGATTAAAACTGAGGAAGAGAATCTTAGGAGAGAAGAGACCTTTCCAGGTGTAGATGCCCACAGATGGCTTTTAAAGTACCCAAGGCCTTTTACTCAAAAGGCAAGGGAAAGGAAATGGAGGAAGAACAGGATCTGGATGTGTCCCACATGGACAACTGTGGATGGAATTGAAGCTGATTACACGTCACCATAAAAGCCAGCAGGTTTATAATTTTTTCTAGTTATAATATTTTTAATAAAAGTATTGCTGCTATTACTTTGAAAACACAGCAAAGGTTTATGGTTTTTTTAAAGAGATGGCACTTCTTGTTTGTGTCCAATTCTCCATCCAAGATTACAGACACCTTCTCATGCTGGCAAATGGTTCATGGCCAATCAAGGGAATCATTTCCCCTGTCTACAACCAGCCTGAAATTTGTCACAGTGAAATTTGCCAAAGTGGCTTTCCTGCCCAATGCCCCACCCCCATGGCATCCTCCCCACATTCTGGCGGTTGAATTCTTCCCTAATTGTCCTTTATTCTCAGCAGATCTACACCTCCAGGAAAGGGGATAGGAAAGGAGGAAAAGTATAAGATGCAATTGGTTCCATCACAATCTAGAGTCCCTTGGAAACCTGTCTGCTAAACCCCTATAAATACATCTTAACTTTCACTCTGCAATAGACTATGAAGTTCAAATTAAATTCTGTTTCCTTTAACTTTTTTCATATCCATGTTAATCACATTCCTATGAAACTGAAGAGAGAGAAGTGCCCCTCTCCTTGATACTAAATTTAATATGGGGATGATTAGAAGTGCATTTGTCATTGTTGCTTGGAGAGCTTCATACATTAGCCCTCCTGAAATTAGGTTAACACCTAATCATTTCCTGCTGCTCCCCAGGTCTTCAATGTGGTGCCAAGACTCTACCACAATTGCCCTCCATTGATTTTTTTCCCAAATTATTTATTTTTTTAAAGTTTGTAATCAACTTACATTAATACATTACTACTTGTTTTTTAACTTTTTAATCAACTTATCTTAACTCATTACTATGCAACTCTTAGTGACAAACATCAATTCTAAGGGGATTCTGTTCTCTATTAGACTAATATATATATACACACACACACACATAATACATATTTATAGAGATAAATTATCCTGAAGTCAGTTGTGTTCTATTGATGTTGACCATTTCTTCCTTCTCTTCACCAAAGACAAATTTATTTATATCTGATCTAGCACCTGATTGAAAAATGTGACTTCTCCACTACAGACCTAGAGACGTTACCTGGAAGCAAGCTATAATTTGCCACTGGATTAAGTTCCAAAGTTTTCTGGCTGGGGAAAATGGGACTCAGTTCCAAACCACCCCTAGGAAGTCAGATAATGTGAGTCTCATGTCTCAGAGATGTGTGAGTCTCATGTCTCAGACTGTCAGAGATCTGTGAGTCTCATGTCTCATAGATCCATATTTTCAGGATTTCTGTACTGGCTCCAGGAAGTAAGTCAGGTAAAAACTATAATGATGATAGTTCAGGTGGCCCTAACACTAATACTTCTATTGTTAATAGTTAATATTGGAGCCCTTTCTATGTCCCCAAAACAATTGAAAATGCTCTTCCTGTATTAGCTCACAATAGATATTACCCACATTTTACAGGAAAGGAAAGGAAATTTAGAAAAGTAAGCAATTGCACCCAGGATTTAAATCCAGTTTGTTCTTTTGCCAAGTTGTCTGAAACCTCAGAGTAAACAAGAGAGGAAGTTAACATTGAGCTGGGACTGGCATATACCATCTTACATGAAAACCCTCTCTCCCTATCTTGCTTCACAAATTAATTCACTACATTAGACCTGACCTTGGACTCAGATTCTGACTTCAGGAGAATCAATTTTCCTCTAAGTCTGTTTTCTAATGGAAGCAATGAAGATACAGGACTGGATGACCCCATGGAAAATTTTCAATTCTTAGGGTCTGGGATTTCGGAACAGAAATTTAAAACTAGAGAAGCCCTGGAGGTGATTTAATGTAGGTATGTCAAATGCATAGTAAGCATACCTGCTGCTGCTTCCCCATGATGTGCTGCGGGTAGACATCATGGACCATGATCTTCTTTCTTATGAACCCAGTTACAACTTCAGAATCCTTTTCAATTCTGTGCTGACACAGCAACTGAATATGAACACCCCAGAGAATTAACATACTTACTATCCCTGACATTAACCAACCTGCTTAATTTACATATGAGGAAACTGAGATGCCAAGATGTTGAGGAATTCAATAAGCCTCTCTTGAACAATTAATGTGTGTCAGGTCTTGTGTTAGGTCTGAAGGTAAAAAGATGAACAAGACCTAGTCTTGCCCTCTAACAATTTTTAGGTTAGTATCAAACATAAGCTGTTAAGCAATTACGATACTAAGTATTATTTGACCACATGGGAAGACATCTAATCTAGACGAGCAGATTCACAGAAGGCTTCCTGCAGGGAGTCGCACTTCACCTAAAACTTAAAGGGAATTAGGAGTTTGTCAGATGAAGAAAGGGTAAGAAGGCCATTCTAAATGCAGAAAAGAATCCAACAGTGCAAGAGAGCTCAGACTATTCACGGAGTTATAAGTTGCTAAGGAACATAAAATGTAATGAGTTTGGAAATGTTGAACAGGAAGGGCAGCCAGGGCCAGTCATGAAGGGCCACACACACTAGGGTCTCTACCATCCTTCACTCTGATTATGTTTAGAAGACATGCCTACAAATTCTTTGATGCTCCTGCCATTGACACATGAGGTCTGTGCGTGCTGTCCTGGAAGCTTGACAGGACTATAACAGCTTCAACCAATAAAGTATTATGGAAATGATGCTACATGACTTCCAAGTCTGTGCCATAAAACCACAAAGCTTCCACCTTGTTCCCTGGATTCTCTGCTTGACACCATGAGCCACTATGAAAAAATATCAGCTACCCTAAGATCACTGTCCCAGAGGTGCCACATGAATATGCTCCCGCTGACAGCCCCAGCTAAGCCCAGTTGTCTGGCCCTCTCCACCAAAGTGCTATACCTATAAGTTAAGCCATCTTGAGTGGAGCCCATTACCAGCTGAATGCCACCAACTGACCTCTGTTGATGCCCCCATCAAACAGAAGAATCACCCAGCCAAGTCCTACCTGAATTCTTGATTCACAAATTATGAGATATAATAAAATGGTTGTTTTAAGCCAGAAAATTTTGAGGGCTTGTTTTATGCACCAATATATAACCTGAACAGCAAAGGAACACTGAAGATATTTGGGAAGGAAAATGGCATGATTATATTTGTTTTGGAAGGAACGCCCTGGCTGCTATATGGAGGATGGACTGGAAAGCGGGAGAATGAAGCAGAACAACTCTTTGGGCTACTACAGGGGTATAGGTGAGTGATGACCGTGGCAGTGAAGGGGAGAGAGGTGCTGGGCTGATTAGTCGTACGCACAGAAGGTGGAGGCAACACGATACATGACTGATGGGTGTGTGAGGGACAGAGAGTCAAGAAAGATTCCTAGTTTTTCTGACTCAGATGGCGGGGTGGATGGTGGCATTGATGGAGAAGCTTAGAGGGGAACATGTATGGGCAGCCTGGGGAAGGAGATGATTTCATTTTAGTCGTTAGGGGACATGATGCCACATGGGGTGGTCAGTAACTAGAGGTCTCAAGAGTTCCTTCTGGGGTAGAGAGCCAGATTTGAGAACCATCCACTAAGGGAAGGGGATGGAAGCCATGAGAGGAAGGGAAGGACCAGGAACCTCACTGGGAGGGATGAGAAGAGAAAAACAGAGGGCACAACGGCAGGAGTGGCAAAACTGAGACCAGCAGGGACAGAGCACAGCCTCCAGAAGTTCAAGGGTGAACTCCACAAGTTGCTTACCCTGCCTTATCTTCTGTCCCCTCGGATCTGCAGAGCTTTAAACATGGCAAACACCATGACTGAGGAAACTGTGGGGTATAGCTCTTTTCTGTCATTCATCAGACTTGCATATGCCACCCCGTGCCAAGTTTTTAAATTTTATAAATACTCTGCTCTATCCTCCTCCCTCCATTCCCTCTAGTCTGATTGTTTTCTTTTAAAATGCTCCTCATTTCTTTCCCATTTCATTTTCTTTCATATGCAACCTGCTATTAAGGTTGTTTTCCCCACAGCTATTTTGACACCAAAGCAGCTTAATCTGTTCTCCTAATTAGCTTGTGAAACATACACAGAGCCCAACATCTCCTGCACAATAGCATTCTCTCCAGTCATCTCCCAAGGCTCCCACATAAAGAGGGAGCATTCCTTCTGCATGCTTCCTTTTTTTTTAAACTTCCTGTTCCCAAGGCTCCTCCAGCCAGATCTTTCTCTCCATAGTTAGAAGACCTTGGACCTGGACCATTGACCTGCCCAGGAAGTGGGCACCTTTAGAGTTAGTCCATGGACTGATACATTGTGGGCATAAATCCCCTAAAAGAATGCACACGTAAGAATTGAGCAGCCAGCAAGAGGTATCAACAGAATGTGAGGTAAGCTTTCTTTGAAAGTTAACAAACTCAAATGGGGTAGGAAATCTTATACATAGGGAAAACTCAAGATGTTGAATGAAGGAACCAAACTCAAGTCCAAAATAAAGCAAAAGGTTAAGATGAACCAGGGGAGTAGACAGCCTGATCTAGGATGTGTCATGGGTAGAGGGTTGTGAAAACAAAGAACTCAAAATTAAAACAGAGTTGCCTCTATTGTGGAGGCAGTAAGGCAGCCTCATAAATTCAATGGGCCTCTAATCACACACACGCACATACACACACACACACAAAAAAAAATTACTTCCCCACACGGGTTTCCTGATGTAGCTGATAAGTCTGAGCTGGCCGAACTCACCTTAGAGCTGTTCACAATTGTCTGAGTGTAGCCTCAGCACAAGAGAGACTAGGAAGAAGCTGAAACAGAGACCAAAATTTCATGCCTCTCTTTGAATTCCCCACCCCCTGCATTGAACTTCTTGACAATTAACAAAATACCAAAACTACATCTGCTTCATGGCCATCCCGAGCATCCTCCTCGTGTTAAAGAGGCTTAGAGGCAACACCTTGGCTGAAAGGCTGGATGATGACTTAGCCTTTCCTGTATCCCCAAGGTTCCCTCCAACCCCAGCCTAGACCTGAGGACCATGCCATGAGGTAGGTATTGTTTAAGATGGTACATACACTGGGATTTACACAGGCCTAAGCCATACTGGGCCTGCATGAATGGCTTCTCTAGCTTCAAATGCCACAGCTCTTTCCTTAGTGCTTCACAGTATGCTGAAAAGCCAAAGGTCCCACAGGACTGCTACGATGTCACCTAGAGTGCTCTAACACTGTCCTTAACATAATCTGGGTATGTCACTCTATGGCCTACTATGCAATAGTAGAAGCTGCACCCAGTGCTACTTCTGAACATACCCTGCTCCTTAATCCCAAGAACAGCCTCTGTGAGTTGAGTCCCAGCCCAAGCTGCCTATGAAAAGAACCACTTCTCAAAGTGTATACATTTTCCAGATAGCTGGAAAATGGTGGGGAGCGAAGCTTACAATTCACTTGCTATTTTACATGGACCTTTGATCTATTATGACTCCAAAAACTGTCATTTTGTCATGCAGTTTCAGAGATAGCTGGAAAATGGTCATCAGCAAGTATTTAGTCCAAAATCCAAACCATATATGTGGGGAAAATTCATCATTTATTTAACAAACACCCTATCTACATTATATTCCAGACCATTTTTTTCTCCCTAAGTTACTTCTACTTATTCTCCCAAATGGTAATACATTCATTCAATCAGCAAATATTTAATGAGTATCTACTATGTGCCAAGAAGCCTGGGGGGAACGACAAATGTCATGGGCAAAAATATCTTTGACTTCATGAAACTTGCAACCTAGTCAGGGAAGGCAGATTGTAAATAAATAAATGAATGGTATAGAGAAAGACCCAGACAGGTTCAGGTGAGATGGAGCATGGGGAAGAGGGCATCCTCCCATTTATATACAGAAGACAGAGAAGGTCTTGCTCACCCAGGCTTTGCACAGAGGCCTGAAGAGATGAGGGAAAAGTGTTCCAGGAAGAGGAATCCATAAATGCAAAGGCCCCAGGTGGAGATATTGTTGCAGACCAGCAAGGCAATCAGAGCATGTGCCATGGCTTTATCCAAGTGAAAGCACAGAAAGGCCAGGGATGCAGTGGGAGGCCTGATCAAGTAGGAACTGTAGCCATGGCAGCAACGAGCGCCCACTCTGGATAGACAGCAGCCGGTGAGGGCTGTGAGCAGAAGAGAGACCTAAGAAAACGCCAGCTTTTAAAGGCTCACTCTGGTTGCTGTGCTGAGAATGAGCTGCATGGATGGCAAAGGAAAGGCAAGGAATCCGTGAGAAGGTTCCTGCATTTTTCCAGGAGAGGGAAGATGGTGGACCAGGAGGTGGCATGGGGGTGGGGAGCGAAGCTCACAATTCACTTGCTACAGGAAGCCTCTTCTTCCCCGTCCCTGTGCTTGACCACCACAGCACCCTTCACCCCATCTTTCAATTGTCTTTTGACCTTCACTGATCCTGAGTGCCTGGAGGTAAGGACCATGCTTAGCACTGGTACCCCGGCTGAATAAAATGAGCAGCTTTCGTCCTTACACTACATGCCAAATATAGTAGGGGTGAACACCAGTGGTCTATGACCCCAGAGAAGGTAGCATTGGAAAATTATGCTATTCAAGAGTGACCCTGAAGGCCTTTGGTTTATCATTGTGCTGAGGCACAAATTTAAATTTCTTGCTTGAAAACTGGTATGTAAGAAAAGTATACTTCCCTAGTGACTGAGCCACACTGACTACCCAGGATACACACTGAGTTTTTCTCTTCAATTTAGCTCTTCTCTACTTTTCCCTCAGTGATATTTTTCAGAGGGGCTCACATGTTTCAGGATCAACAAAGAGCTCCCTACTGAAACTCAAGGATCTTTTACAAGACCAAGTCTCTACCTTCATCAGACTCCTATTTTAGCAGGGAAAAATGAACTTTAATAAAATAAGTAAATACAACAGAATAAAATGAAATATAAAAATGAGGTGGAAATATGGAAAAGAGACACAGAAGCTATTTAATATCTGAAAAATCATTAAAGTAATATGCTATATTATTTTAAAAGCATTGGGGGAAAAATCCAATTCTACTTCATGATTTAAGAAAACCCTCAACCATAAGGAATAGAAGTCAACATGCTCAACACAATAAAGGGAATCTGCAAAAATCCAACAGTTAACATCATATGTAATGATTTAAAAACTGTGTGCTTTCCTCCTAAGATCAGGAGAAACAGAAGATGTTCACTCTTACCACTTTTATCCAATATTGTATCAGATGTTCTGAATAGGGCAATCAGGAAAGAAAATGAAATAAGAAATGTCCAAATTGTAAAGAAAGAACTAAAACTATATTTGCAGATGACATGATCTTGAATATAGAAAATGCTAAGGAATCCACTAAAAATCTACTAATAAATGAGTTCAGCAATGCCACAGAATCAAAGATCAATGTAAAGAAATCATTCATATTTCTATACCCTTAGCTATCTGAAAATGAAATTAAGAACACAATTTCATTTATAATATCAAAAATATACTTAGAAATAACTTTAACTATAAGGACAAAACTTACCCTCCGAAAACTATAAATCATTTTTAGAGGAAACAAAGATCTAGATAAATAGAAAGACATCTCTAATTCATGGATCAGAAGGCTTAATATTGTTAAGATGGCAATACTCCATCTACAGATTCAAGGCAATCTCTGTCAAACTCCCAGCTGGTTTCTTTGTAAAACTTGACAAGCTGATCTCAAAATTCACATGGAAACAGAAGAGACCCAGAATAGCCAAAACTCTCTTGGAAAAGGAGAATAAAATTGGAGGATTCACAATTCCTGATTTTGAAACAGAATGGAGAGGGCACTGATTCCCCTGCCAAGGTTTTCTCCCCCAAAATAAGCTGTTTTTTTTGCAGGATATGTCCACAGATAACCAGATCCAGGAACTGCCTGCTTCCTCCAAAGCTTACAAAAGAACCCCCCACCAAATGTCCTGCTCTAACCTCAATATGACCTTCTAGGGTGGCAGTTGTGAGCCCTTCTTCATCATTTTTCTGAGAATGGAGCACAAATGGACCCATAGAACATGAGCAAGGTATGAGGGCAGACCTTGAGGCCAAGAGCAAATATCAGACAAGGCATAGGCAGGAATCCTGCAATAACTGCCTGTGTATCTGTGCAGAGACAGCACAGATAAACTGTCCAACACCTCCTCAGAGAATTAGAGACACTTACCCATGTACTGACACCCTTTGCTGCAGCATAAGTCCCAATAAAGTCTTGTCTGCCTCTCACAAGTTCCACCTTGAATTGATCAAAAGAGGCTTGGGCTGATGGCTCACAATTTCAGAACTTACTATAAAGCTACAGTAATTCAGACTATCTTATTAATATAAGAATACACATTTTGATCAATGGAATGTAATTGAGAATCCAAAAATAAGTCTGTATATTTGTGATGCATTAATTTTCACAAAGGATTTGTGTGGAAAGCACACTTTTTTAAACGGTGTTGGGAAAACTGGATAGGCAAGGCAAAAGAATAAGGTTTTACCCTTACCTCACACCATATATACAAACATTATCCCAAAATGTATCAATACCTAAATGTAAAAAACAGGACTGTACAAGTCTTAGAAGAAAATGTAAGAATAAATCTCTTCAATGTTGCACTAAGCAATGGTTCCTAAATGCACAAGCAATGAAAGAAAAAAAATGTATATATGGAACTTTACCAAAATTAAAAATACTTTTGCTTCTGAGGATACCATCAAAAAGGTAAAAGACAACTGATGACATTGGAGAAAATATTTGCAAACCATACTGATGAGGGACTTATATCTAAAACATATAAAAATACACTTTTAAAAAAACAGATAACCCAATTTTAAAATAGGCAAAAATCTGAGTAGACCTTTCTTCAAAGAGTATATACAAATGGCCAGTAATCATGCTTAAAAATATGTTCAGCATTGTTAGTTTTCAGGAAAAATGCAAATTGAAACCACAATGGGATACCACTTCACATGGAATTGCATGTTGAATGGTTATGATTTTTAAAAAGTCAGATAATAACATGTGTTACAAAGATTTGGAGAAATCAGACTTTGTGAGTGTAAATGTAAAATGGTGAGTTCACTTTGGAAAACTATAAGCTCCTCAAAAAGTTAAATGCAAGGTTACTAGTTGACCCAATCATTACTCCTTAGTATAAACCCAAGGAAATGAAAACATATGTCCACTCAAAAATTTACACATGAACATCTACAGTAGCATAAGTCATAATAATTAAAAGGTAGAAACAACCTATATATCAGCTGATGAATATATAAACAAATTGTGGTATATCTGTTGAATGGAATGTAGGTAGCCATAAAAAGGAACAAAGCACTGATACATTTATACATAGATGAATTTTGAAGATATTTTCCTAAGTGAAAGAACCTACAAACAAAAGACCACATTGTATTTACACGAAATGTCCAAAGCATGCAAATATATACAGAAAGAAAGTACACTTATGGCTGCTTAGGGTTGGGTAGGATGGGAATTGAGAGATGACGGAGATGGTAGTTAAAGGTCAGGGGATTTCTTTTTCAGGTAATTAAGGCTGATTATGGTAATTGTTTTGCAACTCTACAGGAAATATGAAGAAATCATAGAACTATACACTTTAAATTGGTGGACAGTGTGGTGTGTTAATTATTTCTCAATAAAAGCTGTTACAGGGAGATAGAGTGAATAACATCTAATATGTTTCACCAGAATTCCAAAAATAAGAGAGAAAAAGAAAATGAACCAGAGGCAAAATTTGGAGAAAATTTTCCAGAATATAGAAAGGACGCTCAATAAATCCCAAGGTTAGTTTCAAAATAAATGAGATGGGTTATTAGTGAAACCACAGAACAACAAAGGTAAAATGAAAAAAAAAACACAAAAGTATTTGGAGGAAAATGACAAAGAAGAATTAATTCAATAAGCAGCTTATTTATGAGCAGAACAATGAGAACTTGAACATGTGTTGAAAGAAAACCACTACCAGTCTAGATCTGGAGAAATAAAGACAAGTGAAAACAGATAATTCAACTCTAGCAGAATAAAGTGACAGGAATCTTTCTGGGGGAAATGTCTGGAATAATTTTTGCATGTAATGGAGGAGAAGGTTTAGCAATGAAACCCCAAGACCTGAATTTGTACTGACCCTGTTTACTATTGAGAAGATAAAAGTTGGGCATGTCACAGAACCTCTTGGTAACTCTGTTCTCATCATCTGTATCACAGAATGTCTGCCCACTTACATAACAGGGTGGTTGAAATCCTGAATGGAATCACATATCCTAAGGGCCTTCATTATCAGTAGAGAATGAGGCCATTAGATGTGTCCTCACACAAGACATCTTGTGAATTGAAGAAGAGACATAATAACATGTATAGCAGGCTACTACTTGTGTCTAAAGAGGGATAAACATCGTAAGCATATGTTTTTATATGCATAGAACAATTCTGGAAGGATTCACAAGAAATTGGTAACAACAATTACCTGTGGGAAAGAAATAGATGATTGGAAAACAGAAAACAAGAGAGAGACTTGAAATTTTTCATAACATTTAAAAAATAAAATCATAAAAGTGTTAGAAAAAACATAGCAATATATATTTTTATGATTTTATAACTTGTATCATTTTAAAGTCAAAGCCTTTTAAAAACACAACACACACACAAAAAGAAAGAAAAACAGGGGGAAAAAAACATGACACAAAACCAAAACACCATAAAAGAACAAATGGGCCAATTCAAATTACCAAAAGTTAAAGGATCCTGCATCACAATAAAAATATCACAGCATCTTTTATACATTTAGAATTTTATATGTAATTATATGTTTCACATGTTCAAAAATAAATAAAGTAATTAATATTTAAATGTTTTGAATTTCTGACATTATAATGTCTTTATAACACCCCTGTCCCTCTCTCTACCAACCATCCCAGGGCCAGTTCTAGGCAGCAAAGCATCTTGCTGTCACTCCCCAACAGAGATCCTCTCTTATCCATAGCTATTTGCAGGACAGTATTCTACCAAATTAGATTCTTCCTAACTTCTGGGTGATGTTTCTGATATTTGTATTATTATTACTCTTCTAGCTCTGTGACATTCTATAAATTACAGAAGCTGGTGACAGTCAATTTGCATCTCACCTGTAGGTCACTTGACCCTACTCCTATGAGAAGAACGTGCACACCGTTCCCACCCCATTACTCTGGTAAATGTCCTCATAGCTCCTTTGGGCAGACAACAGCCCCCTTGACCAAGCTCTCACTGCTCTCCACTAAGGAATACGAGACCTCACCTCAGCCCCACAACTCCAGTCAAGTCAACTCTGGATTTTTCTTCCTCTTTTTCTTTATCCCAGATCTCATCAACTGTCACAGAATCCTCACACCCTTTTCACAGCTGGCAACAATTAACTCTCTGACACAAATTTTGGCTGGGGCTGTCAGGCTGCTAGGAATAAAACATTTTCTTTTCTAGAACAACAGGGGACATACGAGTCCACTTTCAGCCCTTTAGCTTCTAAATGAGATTTTAAACTTTTTCTACAGGTTTTTTCATCCTGCCCTAAGGTGATGCTGTTGAATGCATTTTAATTAAGCAGAAGGGTGGATCTGCAGATAGTTACACCTGCATGAAGCGCTGTCCCTGGTTCTGGAGCTGCTTGAGGACCTGCTCCTTAGGTTTTTTCTTCTCACCTATCACAGCAGTGACCATTGAGCAACCTTTTCAAAGAACTCTGAATGAGGGAAAAGGTAGTGGTGGAAGAGAAGAGGAGAATGAGGGGAAAGGGGGAGGAGGAGAAAGACGGAGAAACTAACAAAGACAATTGCAAGAGTAGAGACTGCTGAAAGATTAGCCAAGTGAAAGAGAAGACTTTTATATTGTTTCATTGTTCAGACAATTGTTCTTACCAAGAAGCCAAAGCCAACCATAACTGAAATAGGAATTGCAAAATTGCTAAAGGAAAGTAAGCAATTTGTCACAAGTACCAAGTGATGCTGAGGTTTTCTGGTGTTGACAGAAGTACCTAAGCTCTTAGGGCTGGTTGAGGACAGCAGGCAGGTGGACACGTATGATTGAATCATGTTGTACCAGTGTTTTCACTGTTTTTCTTTTTATATTTTGATGCAAATTTGGTTTTCTGTATCACAATTTACACAGCCTTTTTCAGGTACTCGTGAAAGCCCCATCACAGTTCCAACAGCTAAATTATTTTTCTCTTTGAGAGGCTGAGGGGCACCCCTTCCTTGTCTTCCTCCTCCCCTGCTCATACTTCCCGAAGGCCAGTGCCGACAGCACACACCACAGCGAGGACACTCAGCCACTCAGTGGCTAAAAGTTGACAAATTGCCAGTTTCTTTCAGCAGATAACAATTCTTCATAGTTTATTTTCAAAACACTTGAACTCTATAATGTATGCTCACTCTGCTACAAGGAATTACAGAAAATTGATACACTCCTCAATACCAAGAAACAGAATTATTGTTCTTGGTCTGGTTGTTTACGTGTTGTCTGAGCTTCAGGGCACATGAGGAGAAACTGCAAAATTGAGGGCAATGTTCAAGGGGCTTGGAGCATTAGCAGTTGAGAATAGCTCAGAGGCTGGGGAGGACCAGGCTGCAAAGTAATCACAGCCACTAGCACAGAGGTGCCACAGTTAGAAATTAAGGCCAGCTGGAGTGTTCTGCATGGGAGATAATTCCATTCAGCCCACTTTGGTGGGCCTTTTCATTCTCAATATAATTTCTCAATTTTCCAGAATGTCAGAGCTAGAAAGAAGTCTAAAGAAAGTTCACATTTTCAATGTTCTCATTTATAAGCAAACAATACAAAAACAACCCCCAAAAATTCACTGAAACTCAAGAGAAATTGATTGACTTCCAAGGTCACAGAATTAGTTCAATAATCAATAACCAGTTTCTGATCCCAATCGAGTGCTTACTCAATATTCCCTGGTCACTCCAGCTCTCCCACTCCCCATCTGCATGTCTTTTAATAAGCTTATTACCTTCTCTGTGCCCTGATTTTCCCACATGTTGAAGTGGGACAACTGTAGCACCTTTTTTTGGGGGGGGGGGGGGAGTGTCTGTGAGGATCAAACGAGGTTATTCATGTAAAGTGCCTTACACAGTATCCTGGCTCTGTGAATATTCAGTTTCATAGAAATTCATTATTATTGCTAATGCTGTGATTAACATTTTCACATTACCTATGAAGAAACTAAGTATTAGAGCTGCAAAAAGACTTGGCAAGACAACCGGATTCTAAAATAATTACTTTTGAACTCTAAACCCTAACTTGTTGTGGATGGTGACATTGTTACTTTCTGGAACATGCTTTGGAGGACATACACAGATTGAAGGCAGAAAGAATGTACCTCTCATGCTCCCAGAGCCCCAGAGACTGGAATGAGAACAACATCCAGAAAGAAAAGCAAACTGTTTCCTTATCCTCAATCCTGAGACTGGGTAATGAAGCCATCAGCAGACTAAAATTCCATGTTTTGTGGTCCTGACCTGCCTATAGTTTTAACTGCTGGAAATCCTGATTTTTGTTAATCCTTTAACCTGATTAATGAAGCATAATAACTGTTTGAGAATTAATGAACATATTAATGAGAAAGAACAGGTGATTTTTAGCAAGGATGCCTGGAAGATAAAAGAATAAAAGCCGTTAAAGAAAAAATAGTAAAAGATGTGATTAACTGTACCTAAGGAAGATGCTATTACCATTGCTGTTTTCAAAAAGAACCTCATCACATGCATCAGACTAAATTGCCCCTTTTTCCTGCAAATAAACCAAAGACTTGTCTCTTCTGTAATGGAATTCAACCCTCATTGAATCAGGATCTTATGAATCAGGATCAGATTGTAACACACTCACGCAATAAGTCTCGAATTATTTCCAGCCAATTCAGAAGCAGTTCACTTTTGGTTATACAGATCATTACCAGAAGTGAAATATAGGGGGAGATGCCCAGCTTTCACACACATCAGGGGAGAGGGAAGAGAAGGGGGAAGAAAGTCTGCATGTGGGAATGAATTAGACCAGCTCAGAGCGTTTACATACTTTGAGACTCACTTAAAGGGCCAAACCAAACCCTAACTCGTACTCCCACTCACAGTTCATCCTTGAAACCTTATTCCTCTAGCAGAAAAATTCACTTTAGGCACGGAAGACATGGTACAGACAGGAGGGAGGGAGGGATGAAATGCTTGCCAGGCATTTCACACTTTGCAATGCCCTTTTCTGCACGATTCCATTTTAAATTTGTTACCAAAGCTTACCTGTGAGGTAAGTGGGCAGACATGCCTGGAAATTGTGTCCCCAAGAAGTCCTGAGATTTGACCAAGGTGTTGTTTTTATTTTGTTTTTGTTTTCCAACAGTATCAGAACAAGAATTCAAGTTCAAGTTTTGTAGTTCCTGGGCTAACGCTATTCATTATGCACACACACAATTAAATTGGAAATCCTCTAAGAAACCCCCCTTATTACCTTAATATAATAAGAGAAAACCTAGCAGCACATGGGGGAGTGGTAGGCACAGAGGAAAGGCATTAAATTACTGAACACCTACTACAAGCCAAACCCTCTGCTGAGCCCCTCACATACTCTGTGTCCTCACCCCAGCTCTGCAAAGGGGATGTTAATGTCCCTATTTAACAGGCAAGGAAACTGGGTCACAGCAAAGGGAAATTGCTTGTTTGCACTTCATCTATGAAACTACAGGATCGAACGTCATGATCTCCAAGGTCCCTTTCATCTCTAAGAATTTGTGATTTCAAGAAAAACAAAGACACTGCCTCCACCACACGGTGAAGGTGAACATATGTTCACATCTCCCGCCATCCCCAACAGCTCTCTCCTACGTGTGCAGGGGCCAGCCGCCATTGTCTAAAGGTCTCATAAGTCAGAAGAGAAGAGGTGCCCCCTGAGAAGTGAGAAACCCAGAGGAAGACTTTTTTCTTTTTTTTGTCCCCCTCTAGATAATATATTCCACAGTTCTCCGAACACAGCCCAGAACTACCAGCCCCTGGATTCCCATGGAAATGTGGCTCCCAGCCAAGCAGCCCCATATGCTGAGTGGGAGCCCAACCAGAACAAACTTCCTGAGAGCCCCACAGGGCCACCAGATTTCCGTGCACCTCCCCACAGCCCACCTACCTCAGTCTTCCACTCCTCTCAGTGGGAACCCACAGTACCCAAGACCGAGGCACACCACAGAGGGGATTTGTGGAAGTGTCTGGCCCACCAATGTTCATTTCCTTTTCCTGACACCAATCCTAGCAGCAGCAGTTGTTCCATCTGTGCATGTCACCGCGTGCCAAGCACTGTCCTAAGTGCTTTTTAGGTTTGGCCTCCTTCAGCCCTCGCCACCACTCTGCTTTGGGCACCATTATAACCCCTTTATACAGATGAGAAAACCGAGGACTAGAATTTGAATCAGTGGCCTGATGTCGCACTGCTAATCAGCAATGGACTTGGGAACAAATCTGGGACTTAGTGACCTGACAGCTTGCGCTTCTAACAGCGTCCCCCAGGGTCTGGCACCATGCCTGGTGCTCACCAAGTGCATGTTGAGAAGTAAGTATGTCCATATGGTACAAGGACAGGGAGCCCTTCACGGGAAGAGTGGCAGATCACACTGCGCTCTGGGAGGACACTCACACGTGCCTGCCACCACATTGCAAGAAAAGGAGGGAGGCCCTGCATAGCCCTCTGGGAAAGGTGCCTTGCCAAAGGCTGGAAGTGAGTGGAGATATGGGGAGGGTAGCGCCTGGTGTTGAATCTATGTGAGCTGCTTTTCTTCTGTCAATTTACTATTCAGTGAAAATTCACAAGTTTGAAAAAATACAAGGAAATCATCTCCAAAGAAGCTCTTTGAGAAGAAAAGGGTGGGATAAAACCAGTGTTGGGGAAAGAGAGAAATTTTCACTCGTATACTCTGCAAACAACTTTGAGCACCTACTATATACCCGTGTCTCTATGCAAGACCATTCTAGACCCCTCAGGCTGCTAGGGAGAGATACTGAATGGAACAAGGTAAAAAAATACACATGTAATTAACAACAACAGGATGTCATGAAAGAAATGTAAATCTTTTTTTTTTTTAAATCTTTTTTTGAAAATATTTATTTTTGAGTTGTAGGTGGATACAATATCTTCATTTCATTTTCATGTGGTGCTGAGGATCGAACCCAGTGCCTCCCATGTGCTAGGCGAGTGCTCTACCACTGAGCCACAACCCCAGCCCCAAGAAATGTAAATCTGGAGGGTGTTTAATATAGTAATTTGAATTAGTTTGATGGGATCATGACAGGCCTGAAGACCCAGAAGCAGAAACATAGAAGATGAGTAGGACGTCATCAAGCCAAGGAGGGTGGAGGTGGGAAAAGCATTGCAAGGTGAGGGAACAACCTGTGCCAAGTCCTAGCAGCTGAGGCACTGAAGAGGGGCTGGTGTGGCCGCAGGAGACTGTGGTGAGGTGAGGAGGAGGGTCGAGCACTTCGAGCTCTGTTCAGAGCGTTGTACTGCATTTCCAGCAACATGAGAAATAACTAGGCTGGCAAGAGACAAGAGCAGTTTCCCTGCAAAGGTCAACCCTCGCTGTGGTGCAGAGTATGGATGGGGGCTGGAGGGAAGCAGGAAGCAGAGAGATTAACTGTGAGGCTAACGGCTTCATCCAGGGGAGCAGAAGGAAGCCCTGAGAAGGTGGTAGATTGAAATGGTTAGTGAGAGATGTGCTGGGTCTGATGACATTTCAGTGAGGATTAGTGTGAGGGGGGTATTGAGCAAGACTGAGAAGAGCCAAGCCTGGCAGCACTCCAGGGGCAATAGCCCAACCATGAATGCTACAGTGGGGTGAGAGTCTCAGCCTCTCCAACCACCACCCCTGGTACCTGGGAGAAAGCCAAGGGCAGCTCTGGGTACTCAATCCCCATCTTTCTCCCTCATGGGGGTCCTTCCCCACTGACAGCTAAAAGGCTGTCCCTAATCAGGGTTTCTTGGAGCCAGGGAAGAATGTGGCACTCCTGAGGGGAAAACAGGAAAAATAAAGATGTCTGTCACCAGTGTGCCGCACAAAAGGGAGGAACAAGATAACAAGAGGCAGGAAAATCCAACCCAAACCTGCCCAAATCCCAAATCAGTGTTTTTTTATTTAGTTTTTATTTTTTGGTACCAGAGATTGAACGCAGGGGCAGTTAACTATTGAGCCACATCCCAAGCCCTTTTTTTAAATATATTTCATTTAGAGATGGGGTCTCCCTGAGTTGCTTAGGACCTTGCTAAATTGCTGAGGCTGGCTTTGAACTTGTAATCCTCCTGCTCAGCCTCCCAAGCTACTGGGATTACAGGTGCGTGCTACCGTGCCCAGCTCCAAATTAATGTTTTGTAAAGAAACAGATAACTAGTCATTTATAAATGCCATCCTTTATCTCATCTCAAACTAGAGAAGATCAATAGTCCTTATCAAATGTTTGAATTCGAGAAAGGAGAAGAGGCCACAATTCTACCTACAGGAGGCACCATACCCAGGGAGCCAACGGCTAGGCTAAGCTGTTCCCACTTTTGGACCAGCCCTTTGGGGCAGCCCCAAGCCCTCCACAAGCCCCCATTCTCTCACCCCCACCCCACAGGGTGACAAGTTCCATCATTACTCTACTAATGATAATAATAGCTACAATTTATTGAATACCTATTGGAAGCCAGACCAAGAGTTCAGAAAAGTAGTATCATCCCAGATGAGGAATCTGAGACTCAGAAGAGTTAAGCAACTCTTGATGTCTTAGCCTGGGCTCCAGCCCTGGGTCCATCTGACTTCTGAACTACACCCCAATCTTGTTGTAAACCTCCTGGTGGGGCCCTCATGAGCTACTCTCCCCTAGTTAGCTGGGAGCCAGCACTGGGAAGACTGGATGGCAGTTCCCTCTTCTGCAATGGCAGTGAGAATGGAGGAATTCTTTCCTCTACCATACAGTAGGCCTGTCATTGCTTGCTGGGCTGACACAAGGAGAGAGACCACCTTAGAGCTGAAAGCCAAGGGCTGGGTGCAGGGTTGCCTGAGGCCATTGGAATGCATCTCTCAAAAGGAAAGGCTTAGGGGTCCCAAATCCAGGACTGAGGCTGATGGTTCCCCTTCCCCTCTCCACCTGTCACCAGGCTGACACTGTTACACCACCTCCACGTGCCTCCAAGCTTGTGGTAGAGATGTCAAGCCTGGCATGGACCCCTGCCTTCAGACTCTTCCAAGGCAGAGAGATGCAATGAAGAGCAGTGGTTAAGAGTGAAGCTCTGAAGTCGAGCCACCAGGACCACAATCTCAGGAATCTTGGGAAAATCCCTTCCCTTTTCTGAGTCTCAGTTTTCTCACCTGAAAAATAGGAAGGACAATGATAATATTCACTGCATGGGGCTGTTGAGAGGAGAGGCTAAGATAATGCAGGCACATTGTGGCACACAGCTGGTTCTTAGCTGGCTTCACACCTTCTATTCTGAAAGAGGCCTCATCCATCTGGTGAGAATGGAGTTGATCAGGTCATTCTGTCCTAAAAGTCTTTCTGGATGTGGGTGTGTCCTTGTCCACATGCAGGAGAGTGGGGTTATGCACCACCCCTCCACCTGACCAGCATGGAACCTCATCAGAGCCCTTGGAGATCACACTGTCTCTCCACAGATGTGGCCATGGAGTCCCAGAGGAGGAAGGTTACTTGCCCAAGGTTACACAGCCAGGGAGCATCTAGTGGGAACCAGAAATCAGGCCCAGATCCAGTGCACGTCCCATCACTTCACACCCTTTCTTGGTTTCTTCCTGCATAGAGCATACTAAAAAGCATTTTACTGTTCATTTATGGAGACCATATTCTGGGCCAGAAATTATTCTAGTCTCTATCCTCATAGATCTCAAGGTCTGCTGGGGACAGATAAGCCTGCCATCATAAACAGATGACTGCAATTCCCAGCGCAGGTGCTTCCCAAGGCCCTGCACGAAGTCCTTTCAGGATACAAAGAGGGTAGCAACAAACCCTTCTAGGGAGGGGAGGGTCAAAAGCATAGGCTTCTAAGGAGAGGAAACACCTGGGCCAGGAAAGAAAATGTGGTTGGGGAGGGCATTCCAGAACCAGGAATTTGAGGGCTGCTTCAAAGGCCTACAATTGAAGCAGTCACTTTTGCCTGTGTTCCCATCTTCGTGGGTCTGTGTAGTGGCCCAGCCCACTCTCCTAAGGTGCCACCTGACTAGTACCCAGCAGTGACCCCAGCTCGTTCCTCAGACCACCTAATGCTCACCCAACCGGGAGCCATGATATGCCAGCAAGTGGCCACCCTCCAGGGCACAGTGGCCTGGGGGTGCTTGTCTACTAGCACTGGCTAGAGAAGCCAGAGAGGCTCAAGTATCAGTGGTCTCATGTTCACATGAAATCCTCCCTTTCTGTCTTCCTCCAGGGCTGCTTTTGGGCCAAGAGCTGGGACTATGGTGCCACTTGTCGTGGCAATAACAGGCTGAGCGACATGACTTGACCCTGGGAAGCCATCTCCTCCAGCTCCAGGGTTCTCCCAGGCTTCACTGAGCCAGCTGATTCTGCTACTTTACTATTATCAACAACTTCTATAATTTTTCAATGCCCCCTAGATTCTAGGCATGCATGAGTAAGCAAGAGAGAGAGAGAGAGAGAGAGAGAGAGAGAGAGAGAGAGAGAGAGAGAGAGGAAAGGAAATGAATATTCTGCCCAAGACCTGCATCTCATGGTAACACACATATTACCCCAAGAAAGATGAGAGTAGAATCTGTCCCCTTCATAGGAACACTCAGCTCCTCCTTTGCTGATAACACTTTCCTCTGGAGCAATGGAACAACCCAGTACTCCCACTCCAGAAAGCACACATATTTCAGGATTATTTCAGGAACTGAATGACTCTGTGCTAACAATCTACATTCTCTCCCTCCAAATGTGGGCCTGTAGTAATGATTAAAACGATAGACAGGCCACCTATTTCCCAGCAATTTGGAAAGACTGCAGCAATATACCCCAAAGTACCCCCGGAGATAACAGTGTAAGATTAAATAATTTGAAGATAATTTCTTCCATGAAAAGAATAATGTTGCCATCAAAATGCAAACCCTTGTAATAAAACCAAATTATGCTGGGACCCTGGGAGCGCTCTGCCTCTCTCCTGCCATTTCCAGATAGCACTTCTGCAAAAACAGTGCTGGAATTGGCAGCACAGAGCTTGCGCGGGAGGTGGAGCCGGAGACGCAGACGCCCATGCTGCAGGTCCTGAGGTTGGTTTGCTCCACTGGATAGCACAGAGCCCAGGTCTAATATTAAGTGCCAAGCAAGCAGGCATGCAAGGAGTTTGCTCCAGGGCCCAGGCCTAATATCACATGCTAATACTGAGTGCCAAAGTCTAATAGCAACAGAAAGAGCCAGGCCAATACCGAGGAAGTCAGACCAACCTCTGGGGCCTGGAAGAAATCCAGTGTCACAAACAGTAGCAGCAATACTTCTTTCTCTTCCATATTTGGGATCAGTGAGTTGGAATGAAGCTTTCTCATTTGGTTTGGGGTCTTTAGCAAACTGTTCCCAAAGCTAGAGGAAAGGCAACTAACTGAGCAGAGGAAGGCTTTAAGTAAGTGCATAAAGAAAATTATATTTGTCTTAGCATAACAAACGAAAAGGGCTGGAGATTTTTTCCTCCTATTTAAGAGTACATTTGAGAGAGTCTGACATAAAAACACAGGTACATAGAATAGTCGCTTTTCCCCCCACTGCTGCTGAAGCTAGAGCCCAGATGCTAGCACGTGCTAGGCAAGTGCTCCACCACTGAGCTACACCCCAAGGCCCCACATAGTTGTCACTTTGAAAGCAGCAAAAGGGGACCCCTTTCTTCAAAGTAGTTGAAACCAGTGTATAGCTATTGACATCCAAGGGCCAGCCCCTTGGTTTGTGATGGGGCAGCCTCTTACCGGGCAGTGAGCAGCACCAGCAATTTACCTCTTTCATGATGTTTAACGATTTATCTGAGCCACAAAGGGGGAGGAGCTAATCTTCCCAACTAGCCAAACAGAGGACAGAGAGATACCAGAGCATGGCCTGAAGCTCTGGTAGGACTCAGTCCCAAAGGGGTCCTCTCCTCACATACCCCCACCTCCAGTGGTGGCAGTTTTCATGTGCACCTATCGTTGTCCCCCCTCTGAAGGTGACTTCCCGAGGCAGTTCTTACCCATGTGGGTAAACCCAGAGCCCAGCACAGTTTGGCACACAATGGACACTTGAGGTGGGGGTTGTTTGTCCAGGTCTCAGGCAGAAAGTCTGTGAGGTCAGTGCAACTTGACTTTGCATCTCCCAGCTCACCGGCTCCACTCTTCCCCTGCCCTGCTGAGCTCCCCACCTCTCAAGTTCTGCTTTCCAGAAGGATCTGCCGCCAGCACTTACTTAGCTCTCAGGCAATTTTCTATGCCCCAGAACTCCTGTGTTTTCACAGGAGTCCCTGAGACATAGACGCTCTCCCTATCAGCCTTTGCAGACTAAGAGGAGAGGGATGGAGAGAGCCTAAAAGTGAAAAATGTTTGGCTTAGTGTCAGTAAAAGACAGAAAGAAGGGGGGAGGGAGAGAGGCAGAAGAACAGCCCAGAAATTCCCAAACCAAGAGCAGCCCACTATCTGAAGGAGAGACTAGAGAGAATATTAACTAAAGCTTTGGCAACAGATAGACCTGGATTCATATTCTAGTATAGCCATTTACTAGCTATGCCATGGTGGACAAGTTACTTCAACACTCTCATCCTTCTTCATCAGTAGAATGAGGATGTTAATACTAGTTCCTTAGGTCTGTTGTGGGGAGTAAATGTGCTAATATAAATAAGCCATTCAGGAGAGTGTCTGATACACATGAGAGTTCAAGAGCTCGTAGCTATTAAACTTGGCATATCTAAATCAAAGAGGGGCCTCTGGTGTGCAAGCTAGGTAATTTCTTAAGCCCTGAGATGGAACTGACTTATAAAATATTTGAAAATCTCTTCACACAAAGGAAAAAGCTTCTAGTATCTAAGATCTGGGAATAGGGGAGAAAACAGCTTTTTGAGGGAAAAACACTTGGGGAGGACACAGACAGCTTGGTGCTAAATCTTCCTACATAGCACCGTTCATGGTCCTTTTTTTTCAAACAGGAAAAAATTGCAACTTTCACACTACTGCGGGAAGACATGACTTGTTTTGTTGTTTAATGTAGCCAATTTCAAGTGCTTTTGACAGTTGTAGTATATTCTTATACTGTGATTCTCTTCCCCAGCCCCTCACCCCCGACATCTGAAACATCATCACCAATGTATTGTATTATATCTGCACCAAAGAATACAAGGAAGAGTACTTAAAACTGAAAAGGCAAATCAGTGGCCTCTCTGGTGCCAACTTTGATTGATGGCAAGGACTGCCTGATGCCTTGTCCTTTAGGAGTCAGTAAACCAGAGTATCAAAATTGATTAGTGACGTCTGCCTTAGAGTTAGGATAGGACATGAGAGGCTCTCTTGGTATGTATTTGATATTATTAGATACTACCCAACTCTTCAGATACTTAGAAGATCAAGAAGACCAACAATAATGATCAGATGATCAGATTCTGCTCAGTAATTAAGAAAGCATCGAGGGTGGCCTGGAGAGAGATACTACTGTCAGGAAGAGAATTGCCCCATGCTGCATGCTGCTCAGGAGGAAATGGAAAAGCAGAGCTTGGACAACTGGGACTGACAAGAGGCATCTGTGATCAAAATAGTTATTTTGATAACAGTAGTCTTTAAGAAAAAAAAAACCTTTAAAAAATTCTTTTAAGAGTCTTTTAAAATTTTCTTTTTCCATCAGCAAATGCAGCAACAGGTTGTGCCAGAGAGAACCAAGAACCATTAGCTGGCAAGTCTCCCAAGTCTCTGCCTTCTTGTGAAAAACTGAAGACCAGATGGGAATGAAGGAAAGTGAAGACAGGCTCCTGTCAGTCTCCTCCAAGCCTGATAAGGACTTTGGCTTCATTTCCAAATATTTGGAGATTCTTTCCCTCTCTTTAGATATCCTATTATTGTTGATTTCCAATTTAGTTCCATGTGGCCAGAAAATCTGCTCTGCATGACTTCAATACTTTAAAATGGGTTGGGACATGTTTCATGGCCTGAATATTGTGGTACAACAAAACTGGCCATTGATTCTTCACCCCCCAAAAGATAGAGTCTACTCCTTCAACTCTTGAGTCTGGGCTGGCCATGCAGCTTGCTTTGCTCAATTGTACATCAGCAGATGTAACATAAATATAGGCTGAGGCTTGACCTCTTGCTGTGGCCAAAGCCCTGAGACTACCATGTGAACAGGCCTGAGCTAGCCCAATAGAAAAAGAAGACACCCCCATCCAGCAACCTGCTAAACACCAGATATTTGAATAATGTTTGAGTGATTCTTGATCTCCAGCCACTTGCTGACCTACCAGCTGATGACATTCATGAGCAAGCCCAGCAGAGATGAACCATGTCAGACCAGAGGAACTATCCAGCCGATCCACAGAATGATGAGAAATAATAAATGGTGATTGTGTTAAGCCACTAAGTTTTAGAGTGCTTGTCATGCATCAATAAGTAGCAGATGGTGTGTGTGAGTACATGTGTATGTTGTATAACACATGAACATACACATATACACATACACTCCCATTACCCTTTTCCTTCTTCTTCTTTTTTTTTTTTTTTTTTGCATCTTATATTGTTATGGGCCAAACTATGTTCCTTGACCAGACAAACTCCATTTTTACCCTGAGACTCTATTTCATGTAAGAAATGCTTCTCCCATGAGAAAACCCCAACTCTGCCACCTCCTGCCAAGCACACCCTGTTTGGTTTCTGTTATTCCTATACAATGTATTATTAAGGAATGCATTTGTAAGATGTTCTCCTTTAAGTTCCCATTTCTCTTGGGCAGTGTGCTGTACCCTAAACTGGGTCATTCTGATGCACTTCCTACATTGTTATGGGTTTGACTTACTGGTAGCTTGTGGTTGGGGCTATGAAAGAGATACCCTACCTTTTGCAATGGTTGACAATTTCAGAGGCAACTTGGTTGCTGCTCCTTGGCCTGCCAGTGAATAGAATTCCATTCCCTGCTTCAAGACTGACCCAGTGATTTATTTCAAACATGCCACAACACTATAGGCTCTGGTATACACTGTGGTTGTTAGCTTTATATTTAGTCTTAAAGCTATATAATATCAAGCCAAATGGCCACTGAACTTAGAAAAGAATAATATCATCTAGAGAGGCAGTAACTGAGAAAGTTGGAGCTTCCCCTCTGAAGACGAGGGTTAAGCACACAGTGAGCTTCGATGGGGACAGTTGCATTAGGTTGGCAAGGAAGCAAATTGTTGCCACAGTTGTTTAGTGGCATAGAGGTATGGATAGATGGACGCTGAAGAGCCAAATGGGAGGAATATGGCAGATCGTGAGGACCAAAATAGCTCAGCGTGCATTCCAACCCCCTTCTATCACACAGAGGCTGGAAAGCTAAAAACTACATTTCCCAGCTTCATTAGCAGCTAGGGTTTCAGATGTAGTTTAGGCTCAGCTAATCAGATGCTTGAGGCACAGGGGTTGGGCGTGGAGGATGTGGGGAGAGGTAGAGTGTCCATGATCCTGGTGTGGGCATCACAGGTGGCATGCATCCCACAGAAGTTGTGTGGCTCTGGCTGATTCTAAAGCCTCCCGGGCTGGACAGGGGCAGAGGCAGCACTCCTGCGGCAGCAGAGCTCAGCATCCCAGTTTTGAGACCATCGCACACTAGAGTCTGTTTATTCATTTCTCCCAACAACTTCACAAGTCACTAAATGACCTGACCCCCACCCCCCGCCTCTGGCCTGATAACTGAGCCCTGATTTAGACAAGGACCAAATCTCCTCCATTGCCACGAGGACCCTCACATACGTCGATGTTATCCTAAGGATGAAAAAGAGGGGAACTGGACAAATATGAAAGGCTGAGCATTTCTACCTAAGAAGGCTGAGAACTGCTGAAGAAGATTATTTCAACTTTTGAATAAGACTAAATTTATCTAAAATTGAAGAGTTTTTCCTCCCACTAGCTAGCAAGTGGGAGGCTTGTGAGGAAAATCAGAGCACTATTGGAGAAACAGAGGCTGCCTCTCTCTGCTCTTATGATTATATTTGTATTTATCTGCCATAAGTGTAGTGTTGAATTTAATGTTTCCAACAACTCGGTGAGTTGAGAACAATTATTACCCCATTTCAGAGCTGAGGTAGCAGATACGAAGCGACTGTACCCAAGACTATACACACAGCATCAGTAAGGTGACAAGTGCATCTCCAGAGCCCTCTTAACCACTTTGCTATCCTGATCTTTGGATTCCCACTGTCTGCTCTCTTGGCCACCACGTAGGTCCCCAGTGTCCTTTGTTTCCTCCCCTTTTCAAATTTGCTTGGGCATTCACACTGAGCTAGGAGTGACTGTTGAGGCTGTTAATGTTGGCAAGCAGGGTATTTGCATTTTCCTATTGCCAACATCCTCCTTAGCTGAGCTATAAGGATGAAACCTCAGGTTATAGTGACATACACTAGAGTCACATAAGTGGGTCCTTCCCGGGGTCTTGAAAATCATACTACAGTTATCTAATCTGAAAAGTGTCTTTTCAGGTGTTTACTCTGTCTCCCCATCCCCCACCCATGCACCTCCTCCCACCCTCTCCCATGTGGAGAAAAATCTACCCAAGGCAACCCAGATGCACCTAGCAACAACCAGGAGGTATCCAAGAGGCACCCATAAGGGGCCTTGGAAATAGCAAGATGGCACATATGTCAAGGATAATGTCCTTGATTCTCTATCAGCTGCAACGAAGCAGCTTCGTGGGGAAAACAGCAGTCAAATTGTATCTCCATCAGCCCTGACTTCAATTTATTGAAATCCATAACTCTCCCCATGTCATCAAGGGAATGTGCTTAGGTGTGGGAACATCTGACAGGACACTGAAATATTGATGAAGTCTATAATTTTTTTTGATAAATAAGATGCCTTCCGATACTAGATTTTCAGTACAAACAAGTTGTCAAAGAATACGCAAAATTTTTGCATCCAAAAACAAGATTAAAAATGAAGAAATTCTGTTTATCCCCTTAGTTTGCCTCCTGTGACCACATATTAGTGGTGGTGTGGCACATATTAGTTAGCAGTTGGGACGAGAACTCTTTATTTCAGTTTAGTAAATATTTTTGAGCACTTTATGCTCTGTTCTGGGTGCTGAGACATGTCCTCAGTTTTAAATAAATTTATCTTTCTGCGGACACAATCTGTAAATGCATCAACACAAAACAGCATGGAATCCTGAAGGGACACACCTTCAGCCTCAGTCGGACATGAGCTCACATTTCTGTTCAAGTTCCCGTTAGCCATTGAGACCTGGTGCTAGTTGTTCAGCCTCTTGGAGCTTCAGTTCACTTATCTGAATTGTGGGTAGTAATGCCCGTCACTTAGGGTGGTCATGAAGTTTATGTGCTAAAGTGGCCATCTATGACACACACACCTCCCAGACTGCTTGAAGTGTGGTCTGCTAGTGACCTACAGCTGAGACCCTCTGCGGACATTGCCCACTACCAAAGGAGGCTGCCTAACCCAACATGATATGACCTGTGAGGTGGGGGTGGTATGCACAGTCAACAAGTTTCTTCAACTGAAGTCATAATATACATAATCTATGTTCCATAAAAGTTTGCCCATTTAAAGTACAATTCAGTGACTCTAGTGCATTTGCAAAGTTGTACAAGCATCACCACTAATTCCAAAACATTTTCATCACTCCCAAAAGATACACTTAGATGCCCCATGTCCACTGACATCCCTCTTTCCCACGGCCCTCAGAAACCTTTAATCTACATTCTGTCTCTATGGATTTGACTTTCTGGATTCTGTGTGTATGTGTATATATGTGCATGTGTGTGCGCAAGCCAGGGACTGGAACACTAGACAAGTGCTCTGCCACTGAGATACAAACATCCCCAGCCTGATTCTGAACTGTTCATATAAATAGAATCATAGATGACTTTTGGGGTCTGGCGTCTTTAACTTAGCATAATGTTTTCAAGGTTCACCAATTGTCTTAGTCTCTTTCGTGTTGCTATAACAGAATATCACAGACTGGGTAATTTTAAGGAAATTTGTTTCTTATAGTCTGGAGGCTGAATGCCCAATATCAAGGTGCTAGCCTCTAGTGAGGGCTTCATGCTGTATTATGCCATGAGAAAACAGAAGGGCAGGACAACACAAGAGGGCAAGAGATGGAACTTGCAGCCTCGGGTCCTTTCCTCATTAGCATTAATCCATTCATGAGGGTGGAGCTAACGTGACCTAAACACCTCCCATTAGACTCCACCTAATGGATTGCATTGGGAGTTGTTTCTAATACATGCTTTTGAGGGGACATAGTCAAATCATAGCATCTATATTGCAGAATGTACAATACTTAATTCCTTTGTATGCAGAATAATATTCCAACATATGGCTACGCAAAAATTTGTTTATCCATTCATCAACTGATGGACACATAGAATTGAGTCCCACCCCCACACTTTTGTGCTATTATGAATAATGTTGCTATGGAGATTCAGTTCTGAGTTTTCATGTGGTCATGTTTTTCATTTTCTGGGGTATGTACTTAGGAGTAGATTGCCAAATCACACAGTAACTCTGCATTTAACTTTTTATTTATTTTTTGGTACCAGAGATTGAACCAGGGGTGCTTTACCACACCCCCAGCCCTTTCATATTTTATTTAGAGATAGAGTCTCATTGAGTTGCTTAGGGCTTCGCTAAGTTGCTGAAATGGGCTTTGAACTTTTGATCCTCCTGCCTCTGCCTCCTGAGCTGCTGGGATTATAGGTATGCACCACCTTCCTGGCTTGAATTTAAATTTCTGAGGAGTTGACAGCCTATTTTCCAAAGAGGGTACACCATATTATGTTCCCACTAGCAGTGGATGAGGATTCCAAATTATCCACATCCTTACCAAAACTTGTTATTGTCTTGTTGATTACAGCCAACCTAATGAGTGCAAAGTGTAATCTCACTGTGGTCTTCATTTGCATTTCCCTGGTGGTCAATGACATTGAACATCTTTTCATGTGCTTATTGGCCATTTGGGTATCTTCTTTGGGAAATTGTGTATTCAAAGCTTTTGCCCATTTTTAAGATTGGAATATTTATCTTTTTGCAGTGCGTTGTAGGAATTCCTTAAATATTCTGGATACTAGACTCTTATCAGATACGTGATTTGCGAATAGTCTCTCCCATTCTGTAAGCTGGTCTGCTTCTCCCTCTGTCCTGTCCTTTCTCCCTCAATTTTTCCTGGGTATCACTGCCAAAAGGGCTACCCTGAATAACTTTCTGCATGAAAATCTCAGCATTTCAGAGGGGAAACTCGGCCCTAGACACTTTTGATGTTTCCCCACTGGCTTCAAGACAGTCACCGTGGTTTCAAGTCCTTCGAGTCCTTGTGTGGCATGGCTCCTTTCCAGACTCTCCTCTATGCACCTTCTCTTTATCCTCCATGATTCAGCCACGCTCAACTACTTGTGCTTTCTCAAAAAGGTCATCTCCCTAGCCTCTGGGCCTCTGCTGTAGCAATTGCTTCCTCCTCCCTCCACAACACGTCCCTCCCTCCCTTTACCTGGCTAAACACATATCATCTATCCAACGCAAGGACTCAGCTGACTGTCATTCCCATCAGAACACTGTCCCCAACCCTTTTATGTGATTCCACAGGTCTCCTGACTCCCCACCCTTATGCTTATCATACTGCATTGAAATTCCTTGTTTACAACTTTATCTCCACAATTTCCTCATGAGGACAGGCATTTTGTCATTTATACTATATCTGTAGAGCAGGGCCATAGCCTGACATACAGAAAGAGCTTGATAAATATACAGCAAATGCATGACACATATAAAGTACAGAATCCATGCAGAGAAGGCAGCCACTGTACCGCTTCAAGAAGGAAATGGCTGCTATTCAGGGCTTCAGAGCAGACAGGGATGCCTAGGCCAGCAGCGGGAGAGCTCTGCTGATGCTCTTGCAGTGTTTTAGAGCTCACTTTGGCCCAGCAAAGCCCTACTCATCTTCTCCCCACCACCCAAACCTGTGTCAGGCCTCCTGGAGTCAACCTGGAGCTGGCCCTGCTACATTCACAGGCTACTGGTGCCTAGCAGAACTGGGCAGATCCCAGGCAGAAAATGTCTTCTAGAAGCTGCTAGAAATCAAGCCGCCCTTCCTAGGACATGCATAAAGCCTTGTCTGGCTGCCTGGAGATGGTTTTATGGGCTTCCTTATCAGGGCTCTGCAGCAGTCGCCAGCACCAGGACAGACAGTTCCTTAGTTAATCATTCAAATAGGAGGCCGAGTTACATTAAAATGATGGATCTGTGGCTGCAAAACACATTGAATGCCCTCTGGAGCCTCAGCCCTTCCCCTGTGTTCCTCACCTCAAACCCAGGCCACTGCTCCAAAGTGGAGGTGAGGCCAGAACTGGGGAAGGGCCTTCAAGGGGGCTTTTAGTAGCCAGAGGGCATGGGTCCCTCACTTTGGCCATTCAATGCTGGTGATAACCTGCCTGTCCTGGGATGGCCTGCATTTATGACCAGGGTTACATGGCCAGGAATCGGTGGCCAAGGATTCAAATCCACACTGCTCCTCTCAGAGCCCATGCTCCTGACAATTATGACAAAGACATTTTGAGACTAGATCTTCCAGTTCTCAGTCCACTCTTCTTGCTGCCTCTGAACCTCTTTATGAGATGCAGGGCAAGGTCCCTGCCCCTTCATCTGGTGCAAATATTCCTTTCTCATAGCTCCATGCCAAGGCTGGAGTCAGAGCAATACAGTAAGGACAGACAGAACAGTGCCCTGGCAGCTAGGCTGTGCACATCATTTTTGTGGCCTCCTTCAATTTAGCTCAGCTGGCGACACCCCTTGATGTGCTACCATCCAATGTGAAGATGTCCTGGAGGACAGGAGGACAAGGGAGTTGGGAAAATTGCCTCCAAGATGCCAAAACCACATCTCTCCCACCTCCGCCTTCCAGTTTGCAGCGCAGAAAGATTTATGGTGCTGCCCAGATGGGTCATTCTTGAGATAAAGGTCATAGATCTTGTAGCTGACAGGCCTCCTCAATCAGTGCTTCAGGAAAACTTCCACTGCTGATAAATGAGCTGTCTCAAAAGCCTCAGCCATGGGCTCCTAAAGGTCTCCATTTCTTGGGATTTCTCATTTATCCTGCAAGAGGGACTTCCACCCTTGATGCCACATAAGGAAGATGGGCTGGAGTGGGACTCTGAGATGCTTCCCTTGCCCCTCCTGACAGGAGCCCCGGCTCTGTGTCCCCTCAGCAGAGGCTGGGCCTGTGGGGAGCATCATTAGCACTCACAGACAAGGAGCCCTGCATACAGGCAGGTCCAGCTAAAATATCCTACAGGAAGATGCTAGAGGGTGGGCCACAAAGATGGGGACTTTTGGATCCAATAAGGCAAAGTACAAGCTGACCAGTGGAGAGGAAGCCCCATGACATTTGGAGACAAAGGCTAACAGGAGTTTTGACTATGGCCAACACTGCCACTTGTCCCCTCAGTATCTGACCTCCCTTCCTTTTTTCCAAGCTGAACTCAGCTTGTTTGGGGAAGCAACACACCCAGTTAACAGTATCCCTCTACCCCAACTCATTTGTTGCTGGGGCACTACAAGAGCTATCAGCACTACTCTACTAGGGATTTCTGGAAAGATTTTGCTTTCTTGTCACAGGCATTACACCCTCTACCTTCCACTCCATTATTTTCATGCTAGCTTTGCTAATATAGAAATAGCTACAGAGCATCTATCTTGCAACATGCTAGGGACGGAAGGACAGAAGGACCTGGAACACCACAGCCTCGTGGAACTACTGCGCCAACCCTGAAATCCTACCTCCATACTTGTGGTTATGCAAACAAAATAACCCTCTCTTTTGTTAAGGCACAGGGGTCATTATTCTGTCATATGGTACTAAACATAATCCTGGGTTATAGAGTTCAAGCTCTTATGACTGGGAATTTATCAAATTGCATTAGCCTGTTTTCCCCATCTACAGGAGGGAGATGACAAGAATAATAATTGTGACTTTGCACAGGCACCATGAGGAATGTTTGGCAGGCATTACCCACTGAATTGAGAAAGCCACCCCTGTATACAATAGGCAGAGACACAGTGTGCACTAGAATGCCCACTTGGGGGCTGGGGTGGTGGCTCAGGGGTAGAAGGCTCGCCTAGCACGTGCAAGGGGTGGATCCTCAGCACCACGTAAAAATAAACAAGTTAAAGGTATTGTGTCCAACTACAACTAAAAAATATGGAATGCCCCCTGGAGCTGCTTTGTGGGACTCCTGTGAGGCTCAAGTGAGACAAGGCTCCAAATGCCTCAGCAACGAGACCTGTTCTGTAGGTACTTACCAAAGCCCACGCTGCCTGGAGCAGAGGCAGAGGCAGAGGCAGGGGGAAGCAGCCCTACCCCAGCACAGGAAGAAAAGTTATGGATTCATGCCCCCCACTCCCACTCAGAGGGAAGAAGGAAACAAACAGATTTCAGCTCAGTTGTGCAAAATAGAAAAGCCAAGTCGCTTCCAGGAGAAACCAGGCCTTCCATATGGCTTCGCATGGGCCTCCTGCAGAAATGAAGGCCTAAGTGCCCGCCCACGGGCAAGACCCTGGGACCCAGAGCTGGTCCTCTTCCTCGTGCATACCTCCCCTCCACACGCCCCAGCACCCCAGGCCTGCCTGCCATCAGCACCTCTCCAGTCACCACAGGACACTCAGCCTTATTCCAAGGGCTGCCCCTGCCCAGGGCCTGTCTTGGAATGGGAAGTGGCTGCCTTCTATTCAAGCTTCATCTTCTTCATCTTCTGTTCAAGTCTTCATCTTCTCCAATGCCCACAAACCAGTGCATTGCCCATGTTTTACAGGTCAGGGCACTGAGTCTGAGAGGCCAAGAAACAGCTCTAATCCACAGGATACCCTTGCAGGAATTCAGGCCTGAATTCCTGTCTCCAGGGTCTAAAGCTTCTGATGTGAACCACCATACTGATCTGTGAAGTTCAGGGGAAGAGAAACAGGGGGAAGACAGGAGGGGGGTGAAAAGGGAAGCACTAGGGGTTAAAGTAGAGACAATTATATTCCGTGCATGTGTGATTATGTCAAAATGGCCCCAATATTCTATAGAACTATAATGCAGTAATAACATAAAAAAATGATTGTTGCTTTTGTCTCTGTGGGCCTCTGCATCTGTATTTCTGAATGGGTGTTCTTTGTTCTCTGTCTCTTGACGTTTGTGTGTGTGTGAACGGAAGGTGGGAGGCTCAGCCCAGTGCTGTGGTTTAATGGGGAGGGTACCTTGTGTCCCCCCGCCCCCTCCTGTCTCACACCATTTACCCCAAGCCTGGGTCTGTCTGTTCTGTTGCTCCCTGTGACTCCCTCTCTTGGGGGCATCCCACTGGCACACCACACCGTGGCTGCCTGGCCCTCTAACCTCCGTGTCCTCAGAGCCATCTGCTTTGTTGGCAGTTGGTTCTCAAGTGCCTGGCACAACACACAGTGTGGGCTCTGAATCTATTTTTGTTGAAGGAATAAGTATTTGTTGGACATACTAAAAAGGGAGGATGATACCCCCAGCACTAGGGAAGATGGTGGGGTCTCTCCTAAAGGCAGCTGGGAAGTAGGAATGGGAGGGTAGGAAAAAGTCTAAAGCCAAATTCTCCATCCCTTAGCATGTTTACAATTAGAGGATTTGTCAGAACATCATGTGCTTATTGGCAGGACCCAGTGGTCTGGGAAATTAAAAACTCAGGTATTACAGTGGTTGAAACTGCCATGGAAGATGCAGGTTCAAACCTAAGCTCCCTCTATCCCTTGGCCTCTCTGAGCCTCATCTCTTGCTTGTCAATGGGAACAAGGACAGGACCTAACAAGTGGAGTAAATCCTCATTTTATAGATGAGGAATCAAAGAGGGTAAAAGATGTCCTGCAGGTCACACAGCTATGAACAAGGTTTCCTTCCACTCTGGATCAGTGGAAGACTCTGACCCCTAAGAGGGAAAGTCAAGATCTCCAGCGAGCAGCCTTTGAGGGCCAGACATTAGCAACCCCCTACTCCAAAATGCACTCAGAATTTAAGAATGACACATCTCAGCAACAGCCTCAATAGGAAGGGGCCTGCACCTTTTCTCATGGATCTGTTAATGGGACCCTGTGGCACTGAATTAGAGCAAAATGGTGTCACGTCATCTGCTTCCATGAGGTATGTGATAAACTGGAATTGAAGTGCTCGGCACAGGGCCTGGCACACGGTAAATGCACAGTAAATACTAATGATAATGCTAATACATAGCTGCTATGATTACTGAAACAGCTGCAGCCCAAGCCCTCTTACGGTGATTCTCAGATGGATGGGTCAAGGAGCTAGCTGGTTCTTTCTGGGTCTGCTCCACTGCTCACAACACCCCCACAGATAAATGGACTCTCCTCTCTGGCCCTCCTCTACCCTGTGGGTACACAAAGTCCCCTGCCCATTACCCACAGGACTGGGCTGAGCCTCCCACCTTCTGTTCACCTTGGAGGGGTGAAAGAGCAGAGGCTAGGGTCAGGTCAGCCAAGGGAAGGGAGAGGAGGTGGGGCAGAGGAAGCCACCATGCCTGAGCCGCACTCACATGGCTGTCCTCCCTCCTCCTGTTTTCTGCATGCCGGCCAAGTGCTGGGAACCAGGGGTGCAGACTAAGTCAAGTGGGCTGTGCCCTTTGGTATATGAAATTCACTCCCCAAATATGAGGAATCTGGCTGAGAGGCTCCCACTCACACCTAGAGTCTCTCCTGCATGCAGATGAGCCTGAGCCCTCTGTGCAGTCCATCTGTCACCTGAAATACAGAGCCTCCAACAATCTGAAGGGGCCTGGGACTGCTGTCACAACCGAGACAACCATCCACATCTACTTCACAAGAGGCTCATCCCCCACAAAGTAGTACCCAGTGTAGCTGGCACCTTCCCCTCCAGGCCCAACTACCAATGATTGCCAGTCATGGCCATTGCCCAAACCACCTGGCAGCTCCCAGAGGAACTGTCCTGTCTAGGCCTCATTAAAGAAGGTCTTGTGGGTCTGTGCCAGGACCGGGCAACAGAGACCAAGAAAACCCAGACCCTGCCCAGCAGATCTTAAACTGATAAATCTTTAAATCTGAAGACATGCAGGAATAAGTCTTTTTCATGTTTGAGATGTGGTGGAAGGCTTGGCTATAGAAAGGAAATACCAAGAAAGGTTCGCATAGTTTAGTTTATTAAAGTGAAACACACAATATGGGGGAACCAGAACATAGTTCCCTGTTAAAATAATACATTTGAGGAAATGTTTCTCCAGCTATCACTGTAACTGATCAAGCATGTGACATTGTTCTTTTACAAGATATATAGTTCCTAACACTCATGCAGAGAAGACCGGATCGAGGACCTTACCTGTGCAATATGTTGTGTAGGGTGCCAGTGATCCAGTTGATTGCCTGTGACAAGCAGAGACAAAGAGCCCACACAGACATACATATTCAGTGTCTTGAGTTTTCTTTCAAAGAAAGTATTTCACACATCATGTACAAATTAAACACAAAGTCCAATAAGAGTCCTTTATTGCCACTGAAAAGGGGGGAAATGATTTACAATCTCATAACCAAAAGCAAGAACAGAGCCCTAGGGCAATTTGTTTCTGCAAATGCCATAGTCCCACGCGTTCCTGCCAGTTGATGGTGCATCCCAGTCACTGAGTCCCAAGACAAAGGTTGAACAAGGTCATGGGGTTGTGATTATCCACCCTGGAAGAAGCCTCTTTTGTTCCCAGATGCCGGAAGTGCTGCCGCTCTCCTGCTTGGTCAGTAGATACACAACACAGCTGAATACGAGGGGCTCAGGACTCTAAATAGTGCAAACACTTAAAAAATATACATTCCAACCTCCTTGCTTCTACTGGCAAACAGAGCCTCAAAAACTCCACCTAACTGGAATATGAGTGTGCTCAGCCTCCCAACTTGATCCAACGAGGTGCAAATGGGGAGCATGGAGGTGATTTAAATGGCACCTGTCCCAACAACAATACAAATAAATGTTTAAAAAAAAACCATGAGGCTATGTTAGATAAATACACAAAACAGAGCCTGGAGTGGAGACACAGCTCGGGAGATAAGTCCCAAGTGTAGCGTGAGCATCTGCAGAGCGCGTGCTGAACACGTTCTTCTCAGGGACCATGGTGGACCCCTCCAGGTGAGACAGGGACAGATGCTTCCAAAAAAGACCTGGCAGCAAATACCTTAGGTCCTGGAAGTTTCAGAAGAATAAGAGAACAGAACAGAATGAGGAATGGTCTGCTGGACCCAGAAAACTCAAAGAGTGTGGGCTGCCGGGCAGGCCACACTCTGCAGTTGTTCCATGCCCGTGGGCCAGGCTCAGTACCAGACAGTAAGAGCTACAAGAGGTGGGCCAACCCAGCCTCACCCCTCAGGAAGCAGACTCCAAAACAACAGCTAGACAGACAGACAGACAGACAAGCAGTATAGTTGGGTAAGTGCTAAGTTAAGCTTAACATTAGGCCCTAGCAATTTAAGAAACACCAGTGACTGCAGTTTCTTTTCCCCCCACCCCTTGGTGCCGGGGATTGAACTCAGGGGCTCATGCATGCTAGGCAAGCACTCTACTGAGCAACATCCCAGCCCAGTTGCATTTAAATTTAACAGTTTCCCTTGAATATGGTATAAAAATGGAGGCCCATCTACCTGGAGCTCCTGAAAATCTGTTTGAGGAGGAGGAGAAACAAAGGGAAGACAGCAACAGGTACAGATTGTGTGTGAGACTGAATGAAGTACAGAACATAACATTTCATCATGGTGGACAATAAAAAGCAAGTCAGATATTTGAAAAATGATCTTATAAAAATATCTACATTAAAATTTTAGCCTGAAAGCTATAGCTTCAATTTTATAAAAAGACAATCTTTGAAAGGATCTGGCTCAGAAATATACAAACATTACACAACAGATACCAAAGTAAGACAGCTCAGAAAGCATCTGAGGGGATATTGCAACTGGCTTGTCATGAAATAGAATTAAGTATTCTTATTGCATAGCAGAAAATGAGGTCACTTCATTTGCATAATACTGCAACTTTTGAGATGAAGAGATGCCATTGGGTACTTAAGAGAAATAACTTTGGAATTCACAAGCTGATTTCTACACTGTCCAAATCAGTATCCAAGTGGCGTCTAAGCTGCTTCTAACCTTGGGCCTCAATTCCATTTCCCCACCGCAATCAGATTCCAGATATGCCACTGGCAAAGCCGCTTTTGCAAGCAGTAGTGGCCACCCCAATGGGGGTGGGAAGGGGGAGATGTCACGTACCATGTGACCTGCACTGACTTAAAGTCAGTCTGATGTATCCACTGTGGGGAAAGAATAATACCTGGGGATAAAGAGACAGCAGTTTCAGGATGGCATCTGTGGGCAGCCACAGAAGAGTGGCTTTTTGGTAGTGACATGCCAGTGTCCTAGTCCCCATGAGAAAGGATGCATGAGGATGAAATAAACACGCCTCAGCAGCACTGCCAGCAGGGACAGCGCCTCCTAGGCAGGGAGATGCCAGGTGGGGCCAACAGCGAAAAACCCAAAGGCAGAAAACACAGCTGACTAGCTTTCAGGGGAGGGATCTTTCTGGGAAGATGACACACAAAAACTAGCCTTCCCCATGTAAGCACAAATGTCTAGCTTCTTGGTGGTGGGAGAGGGGATGGGAATTCGCCTCTCTTCTGATTGGAGGGCTTGTGTGAACAGCATACCTCAACCTCATTCTTACTACACGTACCGTCCCCCAAACAAGTTCTAGAACTTCTTTGGAGAGAGAGGAAGGACATTTGGAATAAAAAGCTTATTCTATCAACTTCCAACCCAGGGATAGGCAGAGCTCTGAAAATCACAGCCATCCCTGCTGTGAGACAAATCCCTGCTGGGTAAGACCAGAGCACCTAACTCAAGCATGCCTTGATTCCTCGGGAAACATCTTCTAGTTCCACCCAAGCTGTACTAAAATATCCTCTTACCAAGGCTATAAAATCTCCTGGGTACCTTGATGCTCTCCAAACATCTCACTGAAATAACACTTGCTAAATACTGGGAAGAGAAATTTCAACTACAGGAGTGTTGTACAGGAGTGCACAATAAATATACTACCTGGACATCAGGAAAGGTTAACCCAGCTCCTAAAGTGTGAGACTATTCAAGACACAAAACGTCAATGTCACAATTCCAACATGAATAGTTTTCTAGCTTGGAAACTGCATGGCTTCAAGGTTTTGTTTTGTTTTTTAGTACAAATGACCCCCTGCACCCTCAAATATGCCACTCCAGATGCTTGAAATTCTATCATTGATAATTCTGACCAATGACTTAGCAAAGCTCTCATCAAACTCCTCTTTTAAAATGCAAGTGTCCTGGGAAGAGATCTCAAATCTAGGGTCCACTGCCATCTCCCCCCTCACAAGGGAAGCAAAGAGGGAAGGTGTCCTGAAGGCTGAGGCACAAACCCTGAATTGGAAGGAGAGCACAAGAAAAGGGAGACAAGCACGAGACAGACCTGACCCTTGTCACAAAGTCCAAGGGCTGACACCAGTGGGTATACTCCTTGAAGTCCTTCATGGCCATCCGAGTCATATGACCCCAGCCAACACAGGGACAGAACTATCTCTGGGTTTGATGGAAGGGTGACCTGTTACTTATCCTCCAAATCAGAACACTTGTCAGTATAATTTGGTGCTGTGAATAATGAGACCCAGATGATAAGTATACATGGGGGCTGTCCTGTCCTGGGAAACCCAGAAGTCAGACCCCTTTCTGAGACCACTGTGGGCAGGGATTGAATCCTTACCACTTTGGTTTTTTATTTTTGTTTTTTTCTTGTATATTTTTTTCTCCAGTGTGATACCTGGGCTTCTCTGAAGAATTTGTTTTCCCTATGGAAGAGACACAAAATCTTCCAAACCCAGAATCCATGACATCAAAGATCAGAGGCCCAGATATGAAGACTAGGCCATTCTCACCTTCCCAGAGGAGAGCCTGAGGAAGAATGTCTGGCGAGGAGCACAGATTCTGTTTGCTCCCTGGCCTGGTACCCAGAGGACATGGCAGCTTCAAGAAAGGCCCAGAGCTACAGTAGTCAAGTCACCTGTACAGGTACGGTCAGAGGACTGCCCTGCCCTGGCCGATTACTCCTAGACATGCCCAGCCTATCCAAGTGGATCCCCAGAAGACAGCAGCTATGGCAGTCTTGGGGTTTCCATGGGACAAATCCAGAAGAGAGGTTTCTGTGATTTTGAGTTTTAGCATGGTGAAGGGATCAGTAGTAAAGAAATCCAGTGGGACGATCACACATCACACATCCCCACACCCCAGCCGAGAGAAACACCATGTTTTACACACACACACACACACACACACACACACACACACACGGTTCTCTGTTGTCCCTGTAGAAACAAGAAAAAAAGCCCAAAGGTGCTGCTGAGGCTGTCAGGAACTCCGCTGCTCAGGGTGGAGGCCAAAGCACCTTGGGGGAGAGGGAGGTGGGTCACCCGAGTCCACGCTGCGAGAGGCTGCACCGGTGGGAGAGGGTGCTGCTCACACCACCTCGGACCCTCCCAGTGAGTTGAATCCAGTCGTTACGGTCCCGCGGCTCCCAGTCACAGGCAGCACCTGCTCCTTCCTCCGTCTCTTAGCAGTGGGAGTTTGGGTCACAAGGACTTGTGGATCACAGCAACACCTAACATGAAAGGGGAAGAAAGTGATCACCTTAGCTTCTCCAAAGTTATTCAGAGTCCCAGGGAAGTCAGCCTAAGTCACAGCTGAGGGAAATGGGTACACTTTTTATCCAAATATGAAAGGGTTTGTGAACCTGGGCTCCCAGCACTCAGCTATTTCCCACTCTAACACCCAAGTCCTGGCAAGACATTTAAACCCACGGGCACAGTCCCTCAAACACTGCAGGTGGGTGGACTCATCCTACACCATCACAAAGATCATCCAGATCTGAGACATCTCAGCTAATCTGCAGGCAGCACCCTCATTGAGAATGCAGAGGCCCTGCACAGCTCTGTGTCTGTGTCACCACAGAGAAATGATTTGTGTCTGATTTTAGAAGACACTGAAATGAATTAGGAAGAACAGAAGACTGACTTAATGGAAGCAAAAAAAATATTGAATGTAACCCTAGCTCTGCCACCTATCATCCTGCACTGTGGCCTTAAGCCAAGTCCAGTCACCTCCTTACACCCAGTTCCCACACTATTTAATGTCATCTTACCAAGAGGCTCTTCCAGTGCTAAATTCTTTAAATTCTTTCAGCACCTAACTTGGTAAAAGGTGAAAGAGTACAACTTGGTGAATCCATGTGTGACCTACAATCTCACCGTAGTAGACTGACGCTACATGAAAGACACTGTAGACCAAGTCCTCTGCCACAGACACCAGCTAGTTACATGCTTAGATTCCCAGACTACTCTGCAGCTGGAAGTGCCAGGTGGTCCAGTTGAGGCCAATGACATTGTAAATGCAAGTCAGCCAGTGTTGCAGCCTGGATTTGTCCTCATCCTTCCTGGGATGCTTATGCAAGGTCAAGCTATGAGAAAGCTGGCAAAAGAAAATGGAGGGAGATACCTGGTTCTTCAGTGACAGACTGGGTCACCAGTGAAACTGTGGATTTCTTCCTACCTGAGACAAATACACTTCCTTTCTTATACAAGCAACAGTCTGTCAGTTTTTCTGGCACCTGCTGCTAAACAAAATGCTAACTTAAACAGTGTCTACAGGTAAGATGGTTATGGGAGGCTTGTTTTAACATTTTCTCACAACTGTAAATGTTCTGGTTGAAGAGAACATTGCTAAAAGAAAGCCCAGGATACCCCATAAGAGAGATTCTGCCAAAACATCCTTTCCTGGATAATGGTACAACAAAGATGCGTGGAAGCAGAGAATCCTGAGTCTGGAAAAAGGCATGCCATATGACCTTGACAACATCTCACCTCCACCCTGGACAACTCTTTCATAAGCTAGTTTTTGTTTTTTGATTTGATTTTTTTTTTTTTTTTGTACCAAGGATTGAACCTAGGGACACTTAAACACTGAGCACATCCTCAGCCCTTTTTATATTTTATTTAGAGACAGGGTCTTGCTGAGTTGCTTTACAGCCTCACTAAGCTGCTGAGGCTGGCTTTGAACTTATAATCCTCCTACCTCAGCCTCCCAAGCTGCTGGGATTACAGGCAGGCCCACCACACCCAGCAGGTAACATTTTTTTAAAGCAGGCTCCTGTATTGCTTTTTTTATATAAGCATTCTCTTTTGATTATAAAAGTAATATATTCTCATTATGGAAAATGTAGAACACAAAGAAAAAAATCTTTCAGCCTTTCACACAAAAACAACTGCCACTATCTTTTTGGATTATTTCCTAGCTTCTAATTTGCATAGTGATTATTTCTTAGCTTCACATTTGTTTACTGAGAGGTGTTCGGTGCCAGGCAGGCGCTGTGCAAAGCACTGTACACATATTATCCCATTTCATTCTCACAACAGCCCTCAGAGGCTCAGTGTAGTTTTGTTCCCATTTTACAAGTGATACAACAGAGGCTAAGTCAGACTGAATACCTGGTCCAGAGACCCAGGGCTAGCGGCAGAGCCAGGATTCAAGTTCAGATCTGACTCCATTATCCATTCCCAGACACAGTACCTGTTCAAGCCCACCACTGCCCCAAGGCAGAGCTACAGGACTGAACAGGGTACACACTGCCCAGCCCCCTTTAACTGAACTCCTGTCACAAATATTTTCTCATGACATTAAAAATACACTTCTGAAAAAAATAGCCCAAAGATTAAGTATTTTCCTTATGAAAGACATTAAGTAGTTCTTGGTTTTTCGCTAAATAATTAACACTCCAATAAATAACTCTCTGAATCTTTACTTTTCTGAGAATGTCCCCAGACTTTAAGACTCAATGGGGCAATGGGATTGAACACAAAATTACATGATTGTTTGTCTGCTTCCCACCTACATCTGGTGTAGGTAGAGAGTGAAAACAGGCACATGAAATATTCAGTACATGTAGGAAATTCTCACCAGCCATAGTGAAGCCCTCCCCTCTCATTAAGGCACATGTGGAGCCAAGGGGAGATCCCACCAGTGTTTCAAAGTCTTATCCTAGAAAACAGCCTGCTCATCTCTCTACAATTTAAGAAAGTGATGGTGCTGATTTTCATAATTAGCCATTGGAACAGAATCGCTCTAGGAACAAAATGCTTCTAAAATCTTTCCTATTTAGCTAAAACAAAACAACAACAAAAAAACATAATTTTTTCTCATAAGGTGAGAAAAAACCCTACAAGAGGAAAAAAGTGAAAGAAGTTCATTGCAATAGGAGCCTTGTGCTAAAAGAATGTGATAAAACCCTTTGGAGCCTGCCTGATACCAATGGAGTCCAGATGAGGAATAAATGAGAAAATGTTTATAAATATTCAGGATGAATATCTGGTACATTGTGTGTGCTCAATAAGTAAGTGTCTGGCCTAACTATTCCAGTTTCTGGAGACCAGATTCAGGAGCTGGACTACATCGTGGCTATACATTTGCTTGCCTCCCCAAAGAACCTGGACTTTTACAATATCAACCCTGATGTCTCCCCAGCCCCTGTACCTTAGCAAACCCCACACACACTCCACAAAAAATAGGTAGACTCCACTTCAGCCTACCATTATTCCTACTGACCTCTTACCCCAATCCTGAGCCAGGGTAGAAGTCAAACCCAAGACTGAATTCTGACTTTGCCATATGTTAGTTTTGTGGCCTTTGCCAAGTTAAACTCTCAAAGCTCGGTTTTATTATCTGTAAAATGGAAGGACACAGTCCCATTCAGCCTTAGGGTGGATGGAAAAGAAGAGGGTAAATGTGTACACTGTACCTCACACACCCTCCATGGCACAGAGAGGGGCTCCCAGCAAAGGGCAGTTCTTTGTGTCATTGTGACCCACTGTTAAGGATTGATGGAGCCCATCTCCTCCAGGTGGAGGTCCCGAACCTGCCAATTCTCAATTTATTACCCTGTCAGGTAATAAAGATGTACAGGGCATTCCACTCATAACTTGTGTGTACTTCATCTTGTATTTCCCCTGTTCTGTACAGATAGGGCTTATCTTTCCAACTCAACTTCCAGAGAGCAAGAACTGTACTTGTGCCACCTGGGAGCCTGGTACAAAATAAGCCAGGAATGGCAATGAAACTTGAAAGTGTTTTGTGGCAGCGCAGATCATTTGGAAGAAGCTCCCTGAAACACTACAATAAGAATGCTAAAGCTACATTCAGGTTCACAAGGGACAGGCTAATTATCAGCATCTTTCCTGGGCACAGAGTGAAGGAGTAGTAACAATGTGACAATTACCTGCCACCCCAGGAGGAGGCACTCAGTCCCAAGTTAAGCAAGCTCACATCTTCTCCTCCCCTCCCCAGCCCAGGGTGGGTGGAGCTGGAACACAGACCTGCATAGCTCCGGCCAGTACTCATGTTGGTTGGTAGCAGTGTCCACTTGTCCGTGACAGGATTGTAGTACTCCACTGAAGCCAGGTTGCAGGATCCATCGTCTCCTCCAACCACATACAGGAGCCCATTCACTGCACAGACCCCTGGGAGTCAAACAGAAGTCACCAGAGACATTAGGGCACCAAAGACCTGGATCTGCAGCAGATGCATGCTGGCTGCCCTGGAGGCTCATTCCCTCACACATGGTGGGACCACGGAGATCCAGCTCTGCAGGTCTGGGTTTGCTCAGAGGCGGCACATGCTGCCAACAGCCACTCCTAGGCTCTGAGGATCCCCTATCCTAACAGTTATTTCTCTCACTACCACACAGTCCCTCAGATGTTTCCTCCATCCCTTCTGATAGAGCATTGTGAGTTCTCTCAATGAATACTGAGCACCCAGCACATAGATCTCCCAGCCCCGCAAGCTGGAGAACAAAACAGTTGAGTGATTTTGTACACACGCTACTAATTCTCTGCTTGTAAGCCTTCCCCTGTGTGGTGCTAATAGCAGTGTCTGTAACCCCTTCACAAGACAGGGTTCTAAACTCACACACCATTCCCAGGGTTCAGGCTCCCCTCCTATCCTTAATGGGATTACTTAATGGGATTAGATTACTCCTAATCTCAGAGTAAGCCAGTTGCGGGGCAAGGTCTCAAGAAATGGGGACTAAAGATTAAGAACGTATAACTAAGATGATGCCCTAAAAAGTAGTGTTGGTATCAGCGTTGGTGAGGATACTCTCAAATATTAGTGAGAGAATAAAATGGACCGCCTTCCTGAATGCACAGGTGCTCCCTCTGACTCAAAATTCCACTTTTCACCTTTTATTATAAGAATAATTTTAAATATGTGCATTGATTTAACTACAAGAACCATTTACAATAACCAAACTACTACTTAGACTCTAAGACAAGAAAATAATGTAAACAAATTCAGTGTATCATAGGATGTTGATGAAAGATGGTGAAGGGAGCTTTTAAAAGCAGTTATAAAACAGTGTTATAGTGTGACTCCATATTTGTTATTAACAGAAATATCTATATGTGAATATTTGCATATACTCCTGTTTACATTTAAACTTTTTCTCAGAGTTCAGATCCTGCCTTAGGGTCTGTAATTCCCTGCTCATGTGGCTTAAGGTCAAATGCCAAGTTAAATCACAGCAGACTCAGGCAATGAGTAAATCAGTAAACTTCCCCTCCGTTTATACTTCCAACAAGTCAGCCACAAATGGGTTTAGCAAACAGGTAATATGAGAATGAAGGTAATAATTCTGCCTGAAAAAAACCTGTTTGTCTTTCCAGCCTGGGAGGGTGGGCTCAGCTGATGCTTTCCCAAAGCACAGAGGCATGACCAAAAGGACAAAACTCCAAAAGGAAATAGCTTGACAGGACTCTCAGGCTCCGGGAGATACACATCTAAACCCCCTAGGGAAGGAACAGGGGAAGGGAAAGAAAGGACAAGAGACACAGGAAATACGAAGAAGGGAATAAAGGAAGAGGTTCTCCTGGAGAACAGTCAAGGGTCCAGCTCTCCATGTAAGGAAGGAGACTGGATTCAGGTAAAAGTGAGAGTCGCCTAGCCAGGCAAAAGCAATGAAGGGACGGGGCCAAGTGCTTGTCTGGCCCATGTCCACACAGTGCTGCACTTAAGCCATTGGGCAGGGGCACTGGTGACAGTCAGAGGTTTTTTTATGGGTCTGTGTCAAACTGCATGCAGTAAAATAATCACCTTTCATGGGGGGACGAGGGGGATGACGACCCTTGTGCATCTAAATGCAGAGACCTGTGGCAAGTATTTTGTGTCCTGAGCTCTCCCCGCCCCTCACCTAGAGCCTGCCCAGCAGATGGATACTCCCTCCTTATTCAGTGTTCAAGCTCAGCTTGAGATGCTGAGAATCTCTCCCCTCTTCCTCTCATGGAGAGCTGTTACGTGCAGAGCGAAGAAGCCCGGGACTCCCACGTCCCATTACCTGCATTGCGTCGGCACATGTTCATATCCGCCACCTGCTTCCAGGTGTTTGTTCCAGGATCGTAAACTTCAACACTCTTCCTCACCAAGGGCCCATCATGACCGCCTGTGGCATACAGCTGTCCGCTGAGCACCCCAACCCCTGAAAGGCAGAGCGGTGTCCCGGCCTTAGGCTGGCTACAGGAACCAGACACCATGAGGCCTGATGTCCAGCCCCAGATGGTCACCACCAGCAGGTGACTTGGGGAGTGCTGTTTTATCTCCCTGGACTTCAGTGTTCTCATCTGTAAAACAGATACAATGATACCCTTCCCGCCTCCTCAAGAGATTGCCAAAGTGGAAATGTTGAAATATATGGCAAATATGACCCCATTCCTGTTTTAAAAACATAAATATATGCATATTCATATGTGGTAGGTAAAAAGCAAAAAAAAAAAAAAAAGACTGAAATTCACCCAAACATTCAAAGTAGTTATTTCTGGGGAGTAAAATCACATTTCTTTCTTTTTTGCCTACCTATAATGCCTTGCCTTCCAAAACTGTTGCATTACTCAGCATTGTAATAATCGAGTCAAAGGGTTAAAAATTGAAACTAGCCATGCAGTAAGTGTGCTAAGATCATTACCAAAGAGACCTCCCTCAAAGTCTTGAGCGGAAGCTGTTTTTCTGCCCACTTCTCTCCTGGATGCCAGAGGGCATTAGACCAGGCACTGAGCTGGCCAGCCTGAGGCATCATTTACAAGCTTCAGTGCAGCCTTTTAAAATCCTTTAATACAAGTCAAGGAGACAAAAATCAATAAAGGAGGGTGGTGGCACCTAGAAAGAGCAACTGGCCTGGTGACTGGGACACCTGGGTTCTAGACCTGCCTCTAATTCCTCCATTGGGTGATCCTTCCCTTTCTGGGCCTCAGTTTTCCCATTTATGAAAGAAGGGGGATGGAATGAGTCAGAAATGCCTGTGGACTACTCCCCTCGGTGGACAGGCTGCATCTCCAACAGCTGGGGGATTTCTGAGAAGGTAGGTTCTAGGGCTTCGCTCCCAGACACACTGGTCAAGAGCCTGGAAAAGTTCCACGGGTAATTAGGATGTGCAGCCAGGTTTCAAATTCAAGAACTAAATTTGTAAAACACAAACTTCATATGGACAGAGAACTGTCTTATCCTTGCCTCGTTCCCTGTGCCAGGTAGTTTAAGTCCTCAGCGGACATTTGAATGACAAAGTGTGTAAAATTCCCTTCAGCAATTAGGTTAGCAAACTAGTGGTTCCTAGCAATTGCCCTAAACTAACAGCAGATGGAGCTGTTGTTCCGGCGATGGCTAGCTAATGGATGCAGGCCTAGTAAGTCAACTGGGTTCCTAAGCTCTACCTTCCCTTCCTCCAAGGTGGGCAAGAACTGCTACCCCTGGAACCCTGAGATGGCCTCCTTTCCCCTAAATATCCTCTGGTGTTGCCCACACCCTGCTGAGGAAGGAAGCAGCCTTCCAGGCACTCTGGGCGGCCTGATCCATGAACTCAGATGCAGAGGTTTCCTGTATCTAGAGCCCAGCCTGGGTACCTCCAAGGGTCTCAGGCACCTGGAAGATAGGGCCTTTGGTCTCTGGGCCCTCAGCCACCAAAAAACACCCCTAAGACAAGTATGTGGGTTCCCAAGTAGGGGGTGAGACTTGCCAGGGGTGAAGCAGCCAGGGCGACAATAATCTGAGGAAAGAGTTCATTCCCTAAGTCAAGGTCACTGTGTCTCCTAGGGACAAAGGTATTGGGATGACATAATCCTGGGTCTTTTACCTAGGTTTAAAAGGCAGTATCAGGGCTTAGTAACATCCACTCAACAGTAACCTTCTAAGCAGCTTACAGACAAAGGTTACTTCATCCACATGGATGAGCGTGAACTTTCAGAGGCAGGTGAGAAGTCCTAGTTTCAGCAGATTTGCCTCAGCACACTTTCCCCTGGGGAGCTTCCTCAGAACAGCCCAGCAGGTCAGTGTGCATAACCCGCTCTTCTGAGCTGTTCATACATGCGTGAGCCTTGTGCACCTGCTCTCATGCCTGGAGAACAGGAGAGGACTTCTAGGAAGTATAACGTATGGACACTAAAAAACCTAAGTTACTACAGGAGTTTTACGGAAGGGAAGAATCATGGGATCTGTGAGTTGAACTGGTCCTTAAGGAACATCTGCTCCAACCCACTCATTTCATATCTGAGAAACTGAAGATCAGAAATGGAGGAGGTCTTATCCAAGGTCACAGAGCAAGTTAGAACAGACCCAGCACTGAAGCCCAAGTTTCCTAACTGCCAGGCATCTGCTCCACACTCAGGAAGGGCTGACCTATCAGGATCAGCAGAGGCAAGCTCCTGAAAATAGCACTCCAAACAGGAACATACCAGAGCCAGAGCGGGTGGGGAAAGAGGGGAGAGAGAGGCGGAGGAGGGGTAACAGATGGTTACTTTGAGTTGTGGCTGGGAATCAGTAGCCACACACCAGAGGAACTGCATCCATGGACTCTGCCTACCCCCAGTCCTTTTCCTGGGGCCTCTAGGAACATGGAGAGACCAAGCAGGGAAAGAGGGACTACTGCCACAGCTCCTGAAACAGCCCAAAGGATCACAGAAGCACTAGTAGAAAACCACTTGGAAGTCATTCTCTTCCCATGTTGGAAGGGGGTAGATGTGAGGCAAAGAGGGGATGAGGGAGGGACACAGGATTATTTCCGGATGTGAAGACTTCCAACCTCAAGACAGGGATTTCAGACAGGCAGGCTGGGCTGTGTCCACTAAAGTCTGGGCGCTTGTCCTACTACCTCACAGGAATGAGCCTCTCGTGATTAATCTAGGGGTTAAAAGACAACTCTGGAGAGAGAATTCCAACTTTGGCAATTACTAGTTTTATGACCTTGGACAAATTATTCAACCCTTAGTAGACTTACTTCCAAAATCTGGTAAGTGGAATCAATATTATCAATATTGTAATATAACCAATATTGTATCTGCCGTTCAGGGTTACGCTGATTAAATATAATACTGAGGCACAGAAAGGGCCTATTAGGACAGTGCCTGGTCCCTAGTAAGCCTTCACTTTGAGGAGATATAGACCCTCCATACAAACAGGGTGATGATAAAGAACATTATTTCTTCCACTCTCTAGCAAAAGGATCTCTGGGAAAGGTGCACTTACAAGCACTGTAGCTGCAAAGGTGCTAATGGGATTATATACAGTAGAAGGAAAAAAAGAAGAAAAGTAAACTAAAATGTAAGGTTATGTCACTGGGCTCCAGACCTGGCTGTGCGCCAAGCAGCCAGTCTGCACCCTGAGACTCCCCTACCTGCACCACTGCGGCGGGTGCTCATGTCAGCCACATATGTCCACTCGTTGGTCGCTGGGTTGTACTGCTCCACGGTGCTCAGACACTGGCGGGAGGCCCCATCATAACCCCCAACGGCATAAAGCTTCCCTGGAACAGACAAAGAGGATGAGGATGGTGCCAGGGACGCTAGCAGGGCACCGAAGCTTGGCTGACGCCCACCTTTAACCCATAGGGCACTCTTACTTTAGACTGCTGGGCCCCCTTCCTCCAGAGGAATGCAGGCTTATGTCCCCAATAGGGGAAACCATCTTCACATTTCTGCCTTCTACTTGCTCCTAAGTCCTGAGCTCTCTAGAAGCAATTCTGAACCTCGTTCTAAATAAGAACTCCAAAGACCCAGTTGAAGCTATGACTTGGCACCACCAGGCTCAACACATTCTTGCTGGTGAATTAGGTTAATGCTTCTCTAGAACAGAGCACCTGTACTGGATAGATGGAGAGCTGGAGGGCTCTCGGCTATTACCAGGCAGGCTAACCATCTGGCTAACGGCTTCCAATAACAGATGGGATAAATGTGGAAAAATCTTCTTCAGTGAGAGCCCAGACTCGAGCACATAGCCACTGTTTCTGTTCTTTCCGTATTTCCACAGGCAGAGCTTGTGTGTGGAGTGCTCTATGTAGATTCTGGGCTGAGGTGGCTGGACTTTTGTGCAGACAAAGCTGGGAGCTCCAAGCCATGCATGAGGGCCCTGAAGCACCATCATCTATTTTTAAAATAAAAATACCACAAAGCCATTACCCAATAGCATCATTTCTTCCTGGGGCTGGGGACTAGGAGCAAGATGGGACAAAGGAGCAGAAAATTGGTATTCTAGCTGCTTGACAACAGAGATTTGAACCTTTTGGATTTAATATTTAGTCTTAGAATGCGATGGGACAGCCCTTTCTGTAGGGGAGAGGAAGTGACCCTACTTCACCTGATCTTGGGGGGCGGGGAGCATGAGTTACAGAACAAGGATGTTGAAAACCAGCTATAGGCTGAGTAAAACTACCAAATGCAAATCTTTTTGACAGGATTATTTAATCAATACATTTTGGGGGTCATTATATGCTTATATAAGAGTACAACAAAAATGAGAAAACCTGAAATAAATACTTGAAGTTAAATTTTTAGGCTCAAAACTATACCCTACCACCAGGGTTACTGATGTATGTAAGAAATGTAAAATTTTTCTTCTATTGTCACTGGGCCTGGTTTTGTTTTCTTCCCCAGAGTCCTCTCCACTAACACTTCTGAAAAAAATAGACCTCTCCTGCGCCGTTCAGCCCTCACCAAAGTCAAAGCAAAAAAATCAAAACCAAAAACAAAACAAACAACAACAACAAAAAAAACCAAAACAGGCCACCCACATGGTGTGGCTGATTCAATGTGACCTTTCCTTAACACAACCCCACTCTGCTAGGGAGCTTCTGCCTACACTCTGATCCTAATACTCTCTTTTCCTGAGCAGAGATTCTTCCAAGAAGCCAGGAGAAACTATCCTAATTTCCTCTATGTTTTCTCAGGGTCCTTCAGACTCCACAGCGTGCAGGAGAGGATGCGAGGGAGGGGAGCAAACCAGACAATGCACAGAGCTGCGTTCCTGCCTCCACACCTAGACCCACTGCTGCCCCAGGTGACTCACAGCCCACGGAGCTTCACATTCAGGAGGGGAAAGAAAAGTGAGTTCCAATCTGTCCTCCACCTCCACAGGGCAGGCTCCAAGACAGCGCTTCTTCCACACACAGAACATGCTCACAACAGCCTTTGTCAAGGGGAGTATTCTAAATTACTACCATTAAGGCACCTCCTCTAACCCCCACCAGCCATTCCAAACCTGCATCAGCTGAAAAAAAATACCCACTCAAGGTTTCTCCTTGACTATTAACAGGGATTTGCTATTTTTAAGTCCTGGTCTATTGTTTCATATTCCTGGCTGAGGAACAAGGGGGGAATGGGAAGGTGGCTAGACAAAGCACTTAGATTTGGCAGAAAAATCAATTTCTGTTCCACCAAGAGGATGAGACTGCAAGAAACAATTTATCTTGGTAGGAGGAAAAAAAAAAATCCTTGTAGTCACTTAAGATAACTTGTTTTGTGTGTTAAAATAGCTTTAAATGAAAATTTAAACTATGCAAACCAGTACAGAAAAAGAATATTTCTATTATTGTCTAATTGCATATTCCACTCTGCCCAAAGCATGTGTACATGGGTGTGTTCTTGCTGTGTGCGAGAGAGAGAGAGAGAGAGAGAGAGAGAGAGAGAGAGAAAGAGAGAGAGAGAGAGAGAACACACATCTGCATACACGTCCAAGTGAACAAATCTTCCAGTTGTCCCCATGCATCAGGACAGGCTAATGGGCCAATGACATCCCATAAACTCTAGCCTTTTTGGTTCAAAAAATACTTTATGCCTTGGCACGTTGAATTCACACATATTTGTAAAACTCCTACCCATTAGCACTTGTTAATGGTCTGAAGGAGCAGAGACAGCACAGCACAGTGGAAGAGCATTGGGCTGGAGCTGGGAGACAGGCTGAGGACTGGCTGTGCAGTTCCCTACCACCGCGATGTGCAGCTCATCCCTGAAACTCTTTGGGACTCAGTTTCTCCATCTGGAGAGAGTGGAGAAACTCTAAGTTCTGCCAATCTTCTTCAGAAGAGTTTTGGGAATAAAATGAGAGACGGATAATTTACAAACAACTGCACACTTTCTGGCCAGGCCCCCAGCCTTACCCCGCACACTTCCAACTGCCCTGCGGAGAGAGTTGTCAGACCTGAGAAGAGGCTCTGCTTAATGTGCCATGTTTGCACATGTGAGAAAAATGTTCAATAGGGGGTGGGGTTGTGGCTCAGTGGTAGAGTACTTGTCTAACAAGTATGAGGTGCTGGGTTCAATCCTCAGCACCACATTTTAATAAATGAAGTCCCATGAACAACTAACAAAATATTTTTTAAAAATTAATCCAAGAAAATTAATCCACCACAGTGGGGACTCTGGGTTCCTACTCTCAGCAGAGCTGTTGACAAGTGGACAGAGACAGGATGGCATTTTCTCTGGGCTCTTCCTGTTTTCTCCAACCCAATCAAACACCTCTCAGCCCTGGGCTAAAGCTTCACCTCCCTCATCTCAACCACCCTCTTCTGTTAAATCAGGAACAATGGCTTCTAATTCAGCAGTGATCTGAAAAAACGGAGCCATGTTAGAGCATCGAGCATGAGGCCAGACCCAGCACAAGGTCTGGGGGCCAGGGTAGGGCTGGCCACCCACTGCTGCCTCCTTACCCTCCACAACGCCCACACCCACACTGCTGCGCCGCGTGTTCATCGGGGCCACAAAGAACCACTCGTTGGTCTTGTAGCTGTAGGCTTCCACCGACGCCAGGCCTGGGAGACAAGAGACTCGTGAGATTCTGCCGCACCAGGCCTCCGCTGACAGTGGGGAGTCCAAACCTGGGGGCTGCAGACCTGCATGCATGGCCTGGTGCCACCTCTGCCTCTCTATGTGGCCCTTGACAACTCCCTGAAACACATCTGCAGTGGCCACCTGAGGGGACACTAAGACTTGACTCAGAGGACGGGTTATGAGTGGACGGGGGTGTGCCTGAGCTGTTCTGCCAAGGTAAATAAGTCACTGAACTCACAGAAAGGAATGCTTTGATTCCAAGCAGAGACGTGAGGCTGCCTCATCGAGCCCCTGTTCCAACTCCCTTTTCCCTGGTCTTCCTCTGCCTCTGGAGCTAGAAAGTTAAAAACTTGCCTTTGAAGATTCCCTTGCAGCTAGGGGTGACCAAGTCAATGATATCTAAGTAGAAATCTCATTGGGATTTCTGAAATAACCTTTACTTTTCTGAGATAGGTGCCACTCTTTTTTGCTTTTGTTACCTGGAACACAAATGTATTGGCTGGAAATAGAACAACCACATTGTGATTAGAAGGAAAAGGCCCAGAGAATCTTAGGAACTTGGCCCCAATTTCCTTGAGCAATTAGATCAAGTCAGGAACTCCTTTTCTTGTTTTTCAAAAATAAAACAAAAATTCTTTATTTTAAAGCCATAGTATAGTTGGACTTTCTACTTAGAACCAAAAAAGCAGGTCCTAAATGAAGCAATGTACCGCTATCCCTTCTGCTCAATAAACATAGCCTCCAGAAAAGCTAAAGACCATGGAATTTGTGAAGCAACATGAAGAATGAGAAACATCACCAAATCGTGAAGACATAAATGAAACTTCAGAGAAGTAAAAAATATTGTGTTTTTACTTTTTCTTCCCTTGTGGCTGAAGAACACCATTTTATTTTAGTGAGTTGGTGTCTACAGAGACATCTACCCAGCAGTATGAGTACAGATGAGATCTTCTCTCCAAGTCCATGTCTTCTAATGGTTCAGACTGAAATTTTTGAAGCAAGGTAAAATCCAGGAGCAAGGAGTCCACCTGTGGTGGCCCAGTCTAGGGAGGCTCAGTGGGGCAGTAGAAAGGGCAATGGACAAGCCTGGCTGCCAGTGTGGCTTGAGCCGGGCTTCGTCCCACTGCTGAGCCTTTGTTCCCTTATCTGTTCAGTAGAAGGTGCAGACTAGGGACACTTGAGTGTAGGCTCCTTCCCAGAGCCCTAGAGATCATACATGGAGAGTTTCATAGTCTGTATGAATATGTTCCTATTCTTTGGGGGCCTGGCTATGGCTCCAAAAGCTGGGTAAGGAAGGATGGTGCCGTAGTTTGGTTCCTATTGCCCCCAAAGGCCCATTGTTGAAGGCTTGGTCCCTGGATCAGTGATATAGGGTACCTTCAGCAGAAGGGGCCTTGAAGGAGGTCTTCGGGTCACTAGGAGTGTGCCCTTGATGGCAGTGTGGGTCCCACTTCCTGTTCCCTTTTGCTGCCTGGTGATGAGGCGGGCAGGTTTGCTTGGCCATGTGCTCCCTCCATGAGGTGCTGCCTCACCACAGGCCTAAAGCAAAGGGTGACCTGAGCAGGGACTTGACCTTCAAAACCATAAGCCAAAATAAATCTTCTCCTTATAACTATCCCAGAGGAAAGCTGAGTAACACAGATGTGTGTGTTGCTGGGGCAGTGCTGCAGAAGGACAGATGTCAGCCCAGCAACTGGCTGGACAAAATGAGGCTGCATGGAGGGTGTACCCAGGTGGGGATGGGGAGGGAATAGGTCCTGGACCTACCAGTACTGCCATCGAAGCCTCCCACCGCGTACAGCAAGTCATTGAGCACGGCCGCACCCAGTGTGCTCCGGCGCTCCTGCATGCTGGCAATGGACGTCCACTGGTCCTTCACACCGTCATACACGTCCACAGTCCGCACCCGCAGGGAGCCATTAAACCCACCCACAGCATACACGTGGCCGGCCATGAACACCACACCTGAGGCACAGGAAACCAAGGCACGAAGGTTAGGTCAGGTGGCTGGCTGAGCATGTTGATGCATGATTACGTGGGAGCAGGCAGGCAACACATAACTCACCACAGAAGACGATCTCCGACTACAGACACCTGGGGGTCACTATGGCGCTCACTGGATTTCTTTTCCCATTTGTTTTTCTAATTTTACTTGATTCAAGCAAATGCCTGAATTTGCTTACTCTCCCAACCACGAAAGAACTGACCACAGAAGGGATAGCCCGAAACCAAGCAGGTAGGGAAGGCAAGGGAGCCTGAAACACACAGGTGTCTGAAGAACTAAGGAGCACTGCATGACTTCCAACACAGGGCACTAATCAGCCAGGAAAACGCAGCTGCTGGACTGGGGGACTCACCGGCTCTGCATCTCCTGGATGGAAGCTCTGCAATCTGATCCCACCGGTCCTCCTCAAAATCATAGCACTCCACGCTGCGGATTGCCTTGGGTGCTTGGCCACCAACCACAATCATGACCTCCAGAAAGACAAGGGGACATTAGCTGGATCTTCCTAACACCAGATTAATGGGTGATCTATCCCTGGTTCTTCTACATGCTTAGTGCCCAGGGGCTATGCGTTATCTGAGCTCCCAGTTTACAGAGGTACATATGTGAAGATGCTGCCACTAGTCACCAACATATATGAATATTAAAGAAAAAGCTAACAAGCCTCTTCCTACAGAAACACAACCATAAGTTCTACAGTTCCAAAATACCCTAGTTGGGGTAATGGTGGGGGTACATTAAGCTTAAGCATCCTCCACAATCTCAGTACCCTGGAGGACTGGGATGGGAAGTTCAATTTTACAGTGAAACAAACTTGAATATATTTTAGAAGAGTGCAGAATTTGGATGCATTAAGAAAAAAATATTACTTAAAAGTATTTCTAAATGTCTAGCCTGCAGGGCACACTCATTGCAGTATAGAAAAAAATATTTGTACAATAGTATATGTGTGATGGTTATCACAAAACTTATTTAACTGATGATGCTTTGAAAAATGGCACTAACAGTGGCTATTTCCACAGGTACAGCAGTCACTATCACTGTCGGGCAGTGTTAAGTGTGTCGTCATTTACTTGTCACCATGACCCTGTGATACAGACATTATCATCCACATTGACAGATGAGGGGAGTAAGCTCAGAGAACAAGGCCCAAGGTCACACATGTAGGGGTGGCAGAAGAGAGGCTAAAACTGCAGGCAACCTGACACAGGCCTGAGGCTGGCCCTACCCCTCCTGTTCTGAAGAGTAGGTCCGTAGTCCATGAAAACACAGGTCATTGCATCTGTTTGTCAAAATGTAGGTCACATTTCATTAGTGGGTTATGAAATAAATTCAGTGGGTTACAACTAGTGTACTTTTGTAAACAGGACAGAAAATACCATAGCAAGGATGCTATTTCATGAAATAGCCAGGACACCTGTGTGTCCTCCAGATGGCATTTCCTACTGCAGGACTTGGTCAAAAAAAGGAAAGCCATCGCTAAACTGTGGAACCAACCTAGATGCCCTTCAACTGATGAATGGATAAAGAAAATTTGGTATGTATACACAATGGAATACTATTAAGCATTAAAAGAAAATAAAATCATGGCATTTGAAGGTAAATGGATGGAGTTGGAGAATATAATGCTAAGTGAAGCTAGCCAATCTAAAAAAAAAACAAATGCCGAATGTTTTCTCAGATATAAGGATGCTGATTTATAATGGGGTTGGGGGGTAGCATGGGTGGATTAGATGAACTCTAGATAGAGCAAGGGGAAGGAGGGGGAGGGAGGGGGAATGGGGGTAGGAAAGAGGGTGGAATGAGATGGATATCATTACCATAAGTACATGTATGAAGACATGAATGGTGTGACTACTTTGTGGACAACCAGAGTTATGAAAAATTGTGCTCCATATGTGTAATATGAATTGTAATATATTCTGCTGTCATATATAACAAATCAGAATAAAAGAAATAAAGGAAAGCCATCACTCTGACTGCATTCATTAACAGAACTGCAGTGCATACCTAACTGTGGCACATCCCCATTATTGAGACTCTTGTCACATGCCACCACTAAATAAGAATTAAAATACCAGAGCTAACTGTAGTTTACACATTTTAATAACTGGGCACATTCACACTGTTACTGTATGACACAGTACACTCAATTGCACCCCAATACACTTTCCTGAGCAGAGAGAAAAGGGTAGAAGCCACAGGCAGCCAACACAAGCCACGGGATTGTTTCCTGCAACCTGTCTTATTCACCCAATGGTTCCAAAAATTCAGTGTGCATCAGGTTCACCTGAAGGGCTGTGAAAACACAAACTGTGGTCCCCCACTCAGAATTTCTGATTTAGCAGGTCTAGAGTAGGGTTGAGAATATGAATTTGTAACAAACTCCCAGGTGATGCTGCTGCTCTGTTCTAGCTTTCATACTTGGAGAACCACTTTTTTAACTCATGGCCTGTAGGAATTTCATAATGATGCTAATGGTATGCCATCAACAATTTTTGCCATTACTAATAATCATAGTGCTTTTTACTTCCCCACAATGTACTCTGGGGGAGAGGACAGAGCATCAAAACCTGCGTGAGCACACAGGAGCACAACTCTCAGATGGACATTATCTACCATAAGGGGAAGCAAAACCAGATCAGACAACCATTGCCCAAGATCAACCATTTATGCCCCAAGATGCCAGATTAGGCTCATGCACTGCTCACATGGTGACTGCTGATCACTAGAGTTAGCCCACCAAATTTGAGTCATTCAAAGCTCAGAAATCAGTTCTAACTTCTAAAGCATTCCACAGGAACTCAGGACATAGGTCAGGCTTAAACTACTACTGCTTCCAGGCAGGCTTTCCTGCATGCCTCAACTCAGAAGGTCCCACTGCTCTGTGTCAAGAGCAGCCTTTTTCAGAGAAAAGCTGGATTCTTCCCATCTGTGATTCTTTGCTTACATAGGCAGCCATAAGCAGGTCCAGGGTATACTAATGAACACAGCCTCTCAGCAAACTTCAGATTATGCCCAACGTACTCCTCCAGAGCAGAAAGACTAGTCCTATGTTCATAAGCATACCTAGAACTTGCATTGTCCTAAACTAAACTGAAGGCAAGATGTTGCAAGGATTTTCTTCAAAATCGAATTTCTGGAGTTGAGAGGGAATAAACCCAGATTTTAGTTTTCTCTCTGCAGGATGCCACCCCTCACTCTTGCATACAACATTCCGTCTACTTTAGATATTCTTCCTCTTTTTGATCCTTTTGCTTTAACACCTGCTTATCTTCCAGGTCTTAGTTTACATGTCTCTTCTTCAGAGAGGGCTTCTTTGACTCTGTGTCTGAGCTGCATGTCCCTCTACAGAGTGCTTAGCTACCCTGTGTGCTCTGCTTTGTGCTGTGACCATTTAGTGATTTGTCTGTCTTCCCACCTAGACAGTAAACCCTACCAGGACAGAAAATCTGTCTGCATCAATCACCAAAATAATCCAAATAATGTCCTTATATTGCCAGGTAAAACTGAGGGCTCAGATGTTTCTTTGAAATTAAAAAATTAATGAATAAAAAGTAAATAGCAAGGAGTCGAATGAAAAAAAAATAATCAAATGAAAAAAATATAAAACTGGAATGTCACTTTCTTTGGTTAAGATGTGTTGGAACACTAGATTACAATTCTGGCAATATTGAGGAAAACAAATGATATAAAAAAAGGAAAAGTAAGAGATTTTCCCACCTTTGACTCAACCATCAGAACAAAGCATTACTTGTTCCTTGCACAAAGTATCAAGCTTCTTCTTTAAATTAAAAAAAAAAAAAGGTAAAGCTTTCAAGAAACCTCACCATGTCCTAGAAACTGTCTCCTGCCAAGTGAGGGGGCACATTCATACTGGAGAAAATCCACCACTTGTGGAAGAACTTTCATTGTAACACAGAAACAATATTACAGAAATGGAAAGTTTCTCATGTTAAAATAAAACCTGAGTACAAGGACAAAAATAATACAGGATACATTTTCAAAATAAACTTGCCTCTGAGCTCACAAAAACACTAATGAGAAATGACTTTTAACATTCAAACCTTATATGATAGTCTGAAAAGAGGAACTGTAAAGGTTTTGGTAGGGTAGGATGGTCACTTCTGAGGGGGATGGTGGATCAAAGCAGCAAGGAGAAGCAAGCATACATTCTGCTTCTTTGCAGGTATAAGAAATCCAATTTTTATGGCAGTTATTGCAAGAAGCCATTTGTACAAGGAGCACAGTATCCCCCATTGTGGTGATCATGCAGAGTATAAAGAATAAATTTCCTATCTTGACTACTATAGAGAAGTTGTTTCCATAGATACCTGATCTTAACAACCAATTAGGCAAATATGAGTATTCCCAAAGTCTACATGTGTTACATCTCTGAAATTACAAACTTCTTGCTGCTTAAGACCACAGGCTGTTAGGGCAAGGACAGACTTAAACCATTTTCTCTGGGGAGCCCTCACCCAGGCCCAGGTAGTTCAACAGGGATATCCCTTTCTTTCCCTAACACTGATAAACCCCAGCTTACTAAAGACTTATGAGGTCTTCAACAAAGACAATGGAATCACATCAGCTTCTTTTATTGATCACTATTTTTTAAAAAGTGACAGGGTCTCACTATGTTGTCTAGGTTGGCCCCAAACTCTTGGGCTCTAGTTGTCCTCTGCCTCAGCCTTCCCAGGACTACAGTCTCCATCCATCACACCTAGCAATGATTACTATTTTTTAACATTTTGTATAAGCATAATTGGTAATATAGGAATCCTAATAAGCCCAAGAACTGATTCTGGTCTAACAATGATGCTGGACTGAACATCATTTAATCACTCCTGAGGACTGCAATGTCCTCGGGAGTCTTGCTAGTTGCCTCAGGATCCTGATCCCAGGTCTCCACTGTGTTAAAGGCTGCAGACATTCTGGTGCCTGGAAAGCTCTGGTTTGTAGAACATGAGTGGTTATTCGACATCTCTCAAAGAAAACACCCTCTCACTTCGGAAGGTAAAAGGGACATTTATTTTAGTGAGACCATGGAAAGACAACCTGATCTCTTAGAAAAGAAATTCCAGAATAACAAGTTTTTCATACATATATAATGTTCTTTTGCATAGATCATTCTAGTTCTACCAGTATGACTGGGATTGAAGGCATGTTGGTCTCTCCTCACTGAAATGATAACCACTCTGTCTAAGAACCATTAGATCGGAGAGACTAGTCAGGAAAAGGGACAGTTGGTGAACAGAACAGAGCTTTCAAGACCCTAACCCTGGCCTAGGGCTACAGAAGTCATTGGCATCTCCACTCAGGTGAAAGGAGCAACCTGGGCTCTGCACAGTTTCTTCACAGGGCAAGAGCAGAGTATGTCCAAACTCTATTCCATGACCAGCGAGCTGGGCAGAAGGCAGGCCCAGCCAGTCGGTCCCTCGGGCCAGGGCAGGAAGTGAGTCTCTCTTACCCTGGTGCGTGGGGCCGCAGGGCTAACACCAAAAATTCATCCGAAGGAGGGCGTCCAGGTTGAGCCAGCAGACTTGTCCCAGCAGGTTCCTGAGCAACAGCTGCTCCCGGTAAGTATCAACAGGCAAGGTGCAGAGACAATGGGGGTTTGAGAACCAGGCAACATGAGAGCAAAGCCCAGGGAGAGGATGGAAAGGATGAAAAAATGGGCATTGGGTTGAGACACCTCTGGACTCACATGTCACTAATCGGCTGCGTGACCACAGGCAAGACATTTAACCTTGCTAAGCCTTATTTTCAACACCCACAGCATCATGATAACAGGATATTTCTCATAGGGTGTAAATAGTAACTACTAAATTTTAGATCATATTATTAGATCAACACCAGCATCATTATTATGGTTTAAAACAGTTGCTTAAAAAACAAACTCTTGGGCTGGGGATGTGGCTCAAGCGGTAACGTGCTCGCCTGGCATGCGTGCGGCCTGGGTTCGATCCCAGCACCACATACAAACAAAGATGTTGTGTCTGCCGAAAACTGAAAAATAAATATTAAAATTCTCTCTCTCTTTAAAAAAAAAAAACCAAAAAACAAAAAAACAAACTCTTAACAAGTTATAGAAAAGAAACTTACCGATGGAATTATAAGTACTACTAAAAATTCCAGGGGTGATACAGGCACATTTTCAAGACCTGCCACCCCCCAGTATTTTTGCTAGGGTATGGACCAACATGGAAGAGAGGCAGTGCCCATTGAGGAACCTGGTCCAGAAGAGAGGTCATCCTACCCACCTGCCAGCAGCCTCTACTCCCAACATCATCTGAAAGCAGGCCAGCCCACTCAGAAGCAAGCTGCCTCCTTCCAGCTTGAATGACTTTTTGGTGTCATTTTTAAAGAGTTGAGCATGGATGCCAACTGAACAAGAATGACAGTGAAAAGTGCCAGGTTCAGTACACTTGTAAAGGATTCATTTACATCTTCCTGGAACCTCATTTCTCTGCTGCCATCTGTGGAGCAGGGCGACGTAGGAGGGCTCCAAGTGGCTGAGAGACAGCCTCTGGTTGTCCCTGGCAACACAGCCTCAGGGAAAGTGCAGGGTGGTGAATGTGTGGGAGCCAAGATGATGCTATTATCTGTTCCGGCTTGAATGTGTCAGTATGATCTGTGCATCAACAGCTCAGGAAAAACACCCTTATAACCTTCTACAGGGATCTCAAGGCACAACCCCATTCCTTTTAGGGAAGATACTCGGCGGTAAATTGATTCACTGGCAAGAATTGCAAAGGATGGTGCAAATCTCTCTCCACCAGTTCGTTTCTTGAAGTTGCTCTTTCAGAAAGCCTATCTGGACTGAATTCATAAAAGCCCAAAAGTCCTTGGAATTCCTGAGGCTGCTCCTCCAACTAGCGTAATTACCTCCTGACTCCTCCTCTTCCTCCACTTATTTGGTCTTTGACAAAGTTCTATCTTTAAGGAGTCTCTAAAGGGTAGGAATCAGTTTACTTTCCATACATGACCCATCTAAAAGCCTACTGTGGAGTTGAGAAGCAATAGCATAGAACAGTTCAGAGCTTAGGTCTAGGGCCAGTCGTTCAAGGCTTAAATTTGAGCTCAGCCATTGACTACTTGTGCTTTAAAGATTGGTCACAAATCTTTTGATCCTCCTACACTCACATATGGGCATTATTCCTTTCCCCCTGAGTGCAGGCTAGCCTTAATGATTTGCATCTAGTAAATAAAATATGCAAAAGTAATAGGCATTGATTTTGAGGTGAGGTTATAAAAAGGCTGAAGTTTCTGCCTCTCATTTTCTTGCTCTAGAGTCACATGCTCTGCAGAAGCCAGCTACCACGTCATGAGGATTCTCAAGTGGCTTATGGAGAGGTCCATGTCCAGAATCTGAGGTCTGCCAGCAGCCATGTGAGCAAGCTTAGAATCGGTCGTTCCCAAATAAGCCTGTCGATGACTGCAACCCTGACCAATACCTTGACTTTATGAGAGACCCAGAGAATGAAGGGCCCAGCTAAGCCACTCTGGGATGCCTGCCCACAGAAACTATGAGATAAACAATGTTTTTATGATAAGCCACCAAGGTTAGGGAAAATTGTAATGCAGAAATAGATAACTAATGAGCAGGTGATATAACCTAAGATCCAATTTCCTTATGTGCAAAATTGGGATAATTACAATTATGAAAATCCTGTGAGATAATAAATGAAAATCACTTAGCCCAGTGTTTGGCACATCATGAGAGCTTAGTAACTGAGATGTGCTGTTACCATCACTGTAGGGATTAGTACTGTGCAATGCTAAAAAGCCTAGGCTTCAAGGTTACCAAATTTGGATTCAAGTCCTTGCACTGCCACCTAAGAGCTATAAAAGTCTAGGCAAATCACTTAGTCTTACTGGGTCTCAATTTTCTCCAACATCAGCACTTCCACACTCATTGTGAAGACAAAATCATGCATATTTAGAGCTTAAACTACAAACAAACTGCTCAGTCATTGACATTTAAACAATACTACTTCATCATCATTGATGCTTTTGGTGATATGAACAATGACCCAGGAAGAAACAAAATGCAAAGTACACATAACCCTAAGTGGCCATCAGAAGGTATGAGCCAGTTCTCTCCTGTGGTCCTCTGAACCAGGTTCTGGGTGTGTGCTCCCAGGGACAATTTGTGTTTGACCCTGAAGATTCAGCTCAGGCTTTAGCTCCTACTAAAAGTTTTCCTCTACCTGTCTCTATGCTCCTAGAGTACCCTGACAGTCCCCCATGGTGGCACTGAAATTTTACCCTATAGTTATCCTTCACATCTGTCTATGCTCCTCCCCAGTCAGAGAATTCCTTAGATGAGAGACCACCTCACAAGAGCCCTTGAGGCACTAGCACCTACCTCACTGCCTAGCAATTAGTGATTTCTCTACAGAAGTGTGTTAGATGAGTGAATTAATAAGTTAATATGTGAGAGCCTATAGATTGTTGCTGAGTTTTAGAGGGAAGTTGTTTGTTCAATCCAGGTTCCTCACAATTCTTCTAATCTCTCATGAATGAAGGCAATATTGAATGCCTTTGGGGTTGAACCAAATTTCTAGGCCCAACCTACATTAGTGATCAAAAGAGGCTATAAAGACATAAATACTTACTACATCCATGCAAAAGCTCATGTATAAATGCCAAAAGCATTGGGGGAAATAGTGAGGGATGATATAAATGGTAAGGTCTAAAGCTCCATAAAATTTCTTCTTTAAAAGTATATCTTTCATTCATGAAAATGTTTACTATTGCCCACCCTGTGCCAGGATCTGGGCTGGGTGCCAAGGACACAGATGAGTAATGCCTGCTGTCATGGAACCAACAGTTTAGTGGAAGAACTGACGCTATAGAAGACAAGTCCAAAAAATCTGCCCAGAGAGTCAGCCTGGGGTACTCAGCAATCTCCTGAAGATACTTGCCTTATGTTCAGACTCCAGTGAAGTCATCACCACCTAAACCCTTCCTTCTCCATTAAATAACCTTTCTACCAATTGCATTTCTACATATTAGAAATAAACTATTAAAAATTTGAATTTAAAGACGCTGAAAATAGCATAAAAATTTAATTTCTGTTCTTTCAAGTATAACCATTATGAAAAAGAAAATGGAGGTTACTAAAAAATTAAGGATAAATCTGACAAAAGCCATGTAAGACCCATACATGGACAACTATAAGTCATCAGAGAGGAAGGCAGGTGTGGTGGCACATGCCTGTAATCCCAGCAGCTCTGGAGGCTGAGACAGGAGGATCACAAGTTTAAAGCCAGCCTTAGCTACTTAGTGGGTTCCTAAGGAACTCAGCAAGACACTGTCTCTAAATAAAATATAAAAAGGGCTTGGGGGAACTGGGGCTGTGGCTCAGTGGGAGAGTGCTCTCCTAGCATATGTAAGGCCCTGAGTTCGATCCTCAGCACCACATGTAAATAAATAAAATAAAGGTATTGTGTCCACCTACAACTAAAAAACAAATTTAAAAAGGGGGGTGGGAGGCTGGGGGATGTGGCTCCGTGGTTAAGTGCCACTGGGTTTAATCCCTACCAAAAAAAAAAAAAAAATCAGTGAGAGGAATCAAAGGAAATCTGAATGAAAGGAAATACATGGTGTGTTCATGAATCAAAAGATTTAGTATTGATGGAAATTCCCTTTAATTGACCTAGAGATTAAATATAACTCTAATCAAATCTGCATACCTTATTTGTAGAAATAATTAAGCTGATTCTTAAATTAAAAGGACTTTAGAATAAAAAAAAACTTTGAAGAACAAAACTGGAAAACTCATACTATCTTGACTTACTATAAAGTTAGTAACCAAGGCAACATGGTATTGGTATAAAGACAGACAAATTGAAAAATGGAACAGAACAGAATCCAGAAATAGACTAACACATATATTATTATTATGTGTTAATTAATAATTTACAACAAAAGTGAAGTACTTTGATGGAAGAAGAATCTTTCCCATAAATGGTATGAAACAACTGTATATTAACATGCAAAATAAATCAAACTTGATTCTTAACTCTCATACCATATTTTTAAAAAACCAACTACTCAAAATGGACTATAGACGTAAATGTAAAATCTAAAACTTTGAAACTTCAAGAAGAAAATACAGGAGAAAATCTTTGTGATGTTAGGCGAGACAAAGATTTTTTTAAAAGATAGAATACAAAACAAACTATAACAACAAAACTGAAAAAAAAAATAATTTCTGTACTTTGGTATAGCCATTATGAAAAAGAAAATGGAGATTACTCAAAAAATTAAAAGTAGGACTATTATACAATCCAGCAACCCCATTACTGAGGATATATCTGAAATCAGTATGCGCAAATATACTCTGCACTCCTGTATTCACTGCAAATTATTCACAATAGCTAAAAGATAGAGTCATCCTTTGTCCATCAATGGACAAGGAGATAAGAAAAATGTGGTGTATATGCACAGTGGAATATCACTCCAGCTTTAAAAAGAAGTACACCTTATTATTTACAGCATAGTTGGCTCTGAAGGACATAAGTGAAAGAAGCCAGGCCAGAACAACATATATTGCATGATCTCTCATAGGTGCATAATCTTGAAAAAGCAAACTTCCAGAGGCAGAGTAGAATGGTGGTTCCTAAGAGATGAGGGGAAGGAGCAGGGTTGGAGAGGTATTGATCAAAGGATACAAAATTTTGTTTAGACAGGAGGAATAAGCTCAAGAGCTCTGTTGTACAATATGGTAACTATAGTTAGTTGTATTGTTATATTGTTGCAAATCAATAAAAGAGTAAATTTTAAATGTTCTCACTCTAAAAAATGATAAGTATGTGAGGTAATGCATAGGTTAGCTAGCTTAATTTAGCTATTCAACAATGTACACATATTTCAAATCATCCTGTTGTACATGACAAATACATATAATCTTTCCCTATTAATTCAAATTATCAAAAAGAATTTAAATCTGCTCTTCCAAAGATACTGTTAAGAAAATGAAAAGATAAGGCAGATTGGGAGAAAATACTACAAAGTTAAGAAGTAACCTGTAAACTAAGAAGAAAATACTTGAAGTACATACATACAGAGGCCTCATCTCTTTAATGTAGAAAGGGCCCTTTAAAACTATTAATAAAAAACACAATGCAACAGAAAAATGTGCAAGGACACAAAAAGAGATTCCCCCCAACAGAAATACAAAGGACAATAGTCATATGAAACTGAGATTAATCTCACAATTAAAGCAATGCAAACTAAAACAAAATGTCATCTTATAAAGAATATTTGGCACAGAAATGTTCATAATACAAAAAATGGAAAATACTGCAAAGTCCACCAAGAGAGGACAATTAAATACATAGGTACAGAAAACACAAATACTATGTACCCATTACAATTTAAATGCTGGTTTCACCCATGTTGATATCACATTAAAAGTAATCTATGGCATATAGTTGAGTGGGGGAAAACATTTCAATCTGTATAACAAGAGCGTTAATCTGAAAGTATACATTTTCATCTATTTGTGAGTAAGTGTACAGAGATAAATGTTGGAAAGAAAACTCACCAAAATAGTAGCAGTGATTGTCCATGGGAGAGAGTTCAGGTGACTTTAATTTTATTTTTACATTGTAGCATCCTTTAAATAAACTACAAGGAGCACATACTTCTATTGTTAAAGAAAGCTAAATTACTTTTATTTAAAAAAAATAAGATGTTTCAATGCAAAATTTCAACAACAAAATTAAAAAGGGCATCAAGTTGCAGCCAGACAAATGGCCAGACAGGCCAAGGCCCTCTCCTTGAGGCTGCACCTTCCTCTGACCAGCACTGGACACATGGGAAGACAACTAAGTGTACACTATCAGATACACAGGCAAAGCTAGGTACAGAAGGACAGAGTTCACAGAGGGTTTGGAGGGTGAGGATGACTCAGTGAAAACATAGGTTCTACCACATTAACAGTGGTGATGTCAGGACAAATCACCTCAATTTCCTTCTTTGTAGACCTGGGTAATAACTTGTCTCTACCTCTTGGGGTGTGAAGTTTAAATGAGATACACATGTGAGCTGGGCATGGTGATGTACACTGTAATGCCAGCAACTTGGGGCGAGGGGGGATGACAAGGGGGGGTGGGGGGTAGGGGGGTGAGGCAGGAGGATTGCAGCCTAGGCAACTTAGCAATACCCTGACTCAAAGTAAAATAAAAATTTTAGAAGGGGCTGGGGATGTAGCTCAGTGGTAGAGTGTTTCCTCAGTGTGTGCAAGGGCCTGGTTTCAATCCCCAGTATCATGAAAATAAAAAGCTATGTATGTGACACCCTCACTTAGGGCTTAGCCCATAACGTGCACTTAAGATCAGCTGTTTATATTATTATCTGGGACATTTGTGATAGTTGTTCACATTGCCACTACTCTATTCCCCATGATCCAGGGTCATGGAACAGAGTGTAAAGAAGGAACTTCAAACCTCAGAGAATCCCAACATCAAGTTTTGGACAACAAAACCTATTGTTCTCTATCCCTACTGAACTTTCTTAGAAGCAGCAGGCAAAGAGGATGGCAGCCAGCTAGAGAGGGGAGGTTGACAACAAAGAAAGGGCCTAAATAATTTCCTGTGCTACCCACTGTGTCATTCTCTCCTCCCAACTTCCCTCCCATGTTGCCTGGGACCTTCCCCCAGACAACACTATGTCAGGATCCCAGAAAGACTGATCAATTGCTATATCCCTTTCTCTGCAAATAAGGGACCTGAGGGCCAGAGGCAAGAACCCTACCGAGAACCAAGCAGTCAGCAAGCCTCTCAACCAGAGGGTCCCCTCCTGTGCTCATCCTTCCCTCTGCTGGCTGCTTCTTCACAAGTTCTCATTTCCCCTACTTCCTCCCCCTACTTCATTACCTGTTGGGATTCTTCAAGGCCCCTTCTCTTCTCTGGCAGCCCTAATGGTCCTTTATGTCCCTCCCTGTGGTGAGAGAGGAACCGAACTGGGACTTTTTTTTTTTTTTTACACTATAAGAATGTTTATGGCTGTCACTAAGCGAAGACCAACAGAGCCATCCCTCTTTTAATAGGAAGGAAGCACAAACCGTGGCATGAAATGAGAAGGTGGGGCAGGATGGAAGAGTTATGAGTTATTCTCACCCCCAATGACACTGGAGTTTTCCTTGAAACTCCTAGGAAAGGAATACCCCAGAAGAGAGGAGTACTAGCCAAAGGAACCAGCAGATTCTGTGTCCTAGGTCTTAAATGCAACCAAGATGTAGGTAGGGTAGGCAGGAGTGAGGAAGGATGTGGAGTGTGAATGGAAAAGCATTTTTCTAGGATGTGGTCCTGACTCTGGGCAGTGGCCAGGCTGGGGCTTACCTTAGGCAGGCTTACTGGAGTCCTGGGCTTGGTTCTAGGGTTCTTAATCAAGAGTCTCTGATCCAGGGGGAGCAGATGGTATTTCATGGCCTCGATGAGGAAGTCCTTACAGGTGTTGTTATTCTTTATCAAAGCCTCTTCTTCAACTGTCTGGAGGTAACAACCTACAGGTAACACTGGAACAGAGCCTGGCCCCATTTCTTAAGCCCTGTCTCTGGGGTGGGTCATTCCTGCATTCTCTCATTCATTTCTGTATCATCTCATCTCACACCCAAAGAGAAAGATCCCCAGAGTTATAACTTAGTGCTCACCTCCTGGATTTTAAGAGCACAGGATTAAGTGATCAAGCTCTGGCCTAAGACAGGGATGCAAATCCCAGCTGCACCATTCATCTCTGATCCTCAGTTTTCTCGTCTGTAAAACAGGTGTATTAAAAGCACCTAGAACCCCATTAGTTTTGTTTGCTTGTACGCTGAGGTTTAGATGAATTTATGCAAAATAAAAAATAAGGAGTTGCCTGAAAATCTCTTCCCGCATTCCTCTTGGTTTGAATGCTTTATAATGTGTAGGGCAAATGGTCAGAGATCTGAGAGAAGAGGGAGGGAGGGAGGGAAAGAAGAAAGAAGACAGGATCCAAGGGACAAACTTTGAAGGCACTGGTAAAATAAGATGGTCAAGATGGTCTTATAGCAAAAGTTTCAGGGAGAAAACTGGCCAGTGAGGCTCTAACTGAGTACTGACACTAGAGCAGAAAGAATGTCCTATACAAAATCCCATCTACTGACCTCATCTGATACCCCATCTACGCTGGGATCTCACTTCTCTACCTGGTATTCAGACCTCAGGACCTAAGCAGGACTTCAGCAAATGCAAGCCTACATGCTCCATAAGTAGGCAAGTGTGCATTCTGGTACTCTGGCTCTTAAATAGCATCTCTTCAGCCCAGTTCATATCACTATGTGACATATCTGGAATGAACAGCAGGGTCTTCTGAGGCCACTTGATGGTGGGAAACATCAATTCCATTCAACAGCTAACACTGATTGGATGTCTCCTGGTTGGGCAGCCCTGTGCTGGCCCCCAGGAAGAAAATGATGAATAAGACAAGGTTTCTGACCTGAGGATTGGACCTGATTCAAGTCCAATCACAGAATGAGAAAGGGCTCCCACTTCAATCATCTCAACCCTCCAAACAATCAGCACAAGGCCTGGCTGAGCCTCTCCTGGGACCCCATCTATTGCTAAGAATGAAAATAGGGCCAGGGTCATCATCCACTGGGCAACGCTGGAGCTGGCAGGAAAAAGAAGAATTGGCAAGTCAAAGCCTCTGCCACCTCTGGGCATCTTCTTCCCCAAGAAAACTCCCTACAGCCTTGAAAGATATTTTTTTTTTTAACCTTCCCATTAGGGGCCTAAACCAGGATGGTACAAATCATAAATGTGGGGGGTTAAAAAATAAAAGGGGTGGGAGAAAATCTCTAGAAAAGCTAGGGAGAAAGGAAAATTGCTCAAGCAGCTACTTTTCCCAAAGAATTCATTCAGCTTGAACTAAAAGCTCCCCCCTAGAGAGTTCATAGGTACAGAGTTTCAATGTGGGATGATGAAAGTTTTGGAAATGGATATGGTGATGGTTGTGCAGCACTGTGAATATAATAAATGCCCTGTATCATATACTCAAAAACAGTCAAAATCACAAAGTTTGACAGGCATGGTAGAACACGCCTATAATCCCAGTGGCTCAGGAAGCTGAGGTAGGGAGATCAAGAATTCAAAGCCAGCCTCAGCAAGGCCCTAAGCAACTCAGAAAGACCCTGTCTCTAAATAAAATATTAAAAAGGGCTAGGGAGGTGTCTCAGTGGTTAAGCACCTCTGGGTTCAATCCCTGGTACCAAAAAAAAAAAAAATCACAAAGTTTATGTTAAATATGTGTATGTGTTTATTATCAAAACACAGCATGTTATAAATTTAGAATATCTAAAAATGCTTAGTAAAAGCCTAATTAACTTTAGCTATTGTGAGGCACAGATGCCAGGCAGTGTTGGTTGCAAGAGTTTTCCCTCTCTCCCTTCCTCTTGCATTATATGGTCAACCATTCCCAGCAGGTCTGAAGTTTCAAGGGCAAATGAATGCTGAGGAAACATCCTTTCCCAAAAGTGTTCACCCTGTGAGGCCTAATAAAAGTCCTTTTAGAAAAGGAGTCCCATACAACAGTTCTCACACCCAGTGCCTCTGACCTCCTCCTTTTCCAGGTCCAGACTGTATTTTGCCATAATAATCCAGGAACTATCTCCTAATATCTTTGTTAGTCGTGGACACTTAATGGAGGTCTCTAAGTCCCCTTTACCTTTCACTGGAACCCAGGTCCCTGGCTGCCCACCCTGCCTTCAGTCAGTTTCCCACAGGACAGTGGGAAAACCTACTGTGACAATGAGAGGCAAATCAGTCCCTCTGCTTCCCTTTCCTACAGCAGGGATACCATGCCACCAGGTGGCACTAGTATCCTCCAAGGTAGCATGCAGGGTCCTTATAAAGGTTTCAAGGGTGTCCCTCAGTGCTGCAAAGAAGGCTGAGGTGTACAGATTCAGAGGACATTGTACTGACCCCTTAGGCCTATGGCCAGCAGCGTCAGGAGCAGAGGACTTTACAAGTGCTCACAAGAACAGCATGGTACTCATAGTCCCAAGGACAGTGGTAATATTAACTAGTATTCACTGATCACTGTGTGACAGGCTTTATGTGGACCATCTCATTTTGCTCCAAACAATCCTACCAGGGCAAGTGCTATTTTGACCAGATGAGAAAACTGAGGTTTCAAGGGGTTAAGTATGGCACAGGATAACAGGAGCTGGCTGTCAGACTGCTAAGCCTCCTCATTTATTCTTGCATCATACCTTTCCTTCCTTCCAGAGACCCTCCAGGACAGCTGAGGGGTGGCCTACTTCCTCAATGTTTAGTTTGGTTCACATATTTTAAGCTTTGACTCCCTGCTTGTAAGAGTATCTAATGCCACTTACTACTGTTCAAAATGAGCCATGTAATGGGGAAATGGAATAAAGAGCAACAAAGGTGGCAGCTGGCAGAACCGTGTGCCTCAGGGTCTGGCTGCTGTGGATTTGAATCCTGACTCTCCCCAGGTGGTTGGTGACCCCTGAGGGCAACCCAATCCACAGCCTCAAGGGCCAAAGTGGTAAATAGAGTGTTGTAATATTTGCCTCACAGGCTGATTACAAGGTTTAAGTAAGGAAATAGGTGGCACTAGAGGGACATCCTATAATTTTAAAATTTTCTTTCCTTTCTTGGAAGAAGTAGAGGTAGTCTGTGTTCTAGGCACCTGTGAAAAGCTGATTTTCACAGTCCTGAGTTGGGCTCCAACTTGTTTAGAGCAGAAGGGTAACAAAGAAATATTATGAAAATGACTCTTCTGGCTTTGGGCATCTATAGGGAAAGCAGCTAATTTTATAGAACACTTGTTAAGCCAGGCTTCAGGCTTACATACCGACAACTTGTTTCTGGAAGGAGATACTGAGGCTTGAATAAAAACTCAAAACGAGTAAGTAGTGGAGCATGGACTGAAACCTACACAGCTTATCCTCAAACCTATGCTTTTAAGCTCTACTTCAAACTTAACCCAGTTGGTTGGTGCCTGCAACACACACAGAAGATCTATTGATCTCAACTATGCCATGCAACCAGAGTGGCCTCTGCTGTCCCTTGAGGCTTCGGTGGACAGGCCAGCACGCACCTGCACTAGATAATCCCTGGGCAAGAGAGGGAGTCGGACGTGTTCCATCAGTTTTGCCATATGCTCTAAACGGGTCTCTTTCTCATAATTGATCCAGGAAATCACAGCTTCAAACACCTATAAAGAAAAGAAGGAACACTTTCAAATAACTTGCTCAATCTATAAAAAGAAAAAAGTTATAATTCATCTGCAAAAGTGTTTAACATAAGATTCAACGTTTAAAATAAAACAAAAGCTTTTTTATTATATGTTCTCAAGAGTGAATACGCACATATATGCCTACAATAAACCTGCTCTCCCCAATGTAGAATCATCGTGGTTCATTCTAAAATAAAAATCAGTTCCAATAGTTATTTAAGGGTAGAAATATAGAACAATAACTGTGAACCAAATGTTTAAAGGTGGCTGCAGAGGACCAGATGTCCTGGGGGCAATGCCACACTCCTCCAGCATTGCTCTCCTCTCTAATCTCCCCTGCACATTCAGTGCAGAATGAAAATTGTAAGAAGGCCTTCTGCCTGCAGCTGGCTCTGATGATGACTGTGACACTGAATACAGAGAAGGGCAGACATTTCTCCTTGGATTTAACTTCTCTCTTGAGGAGAGATTTCATTTCTATGTAAATCAAAACTGGAGGGCTTGGAACCAAAAAGAGGATAGGTGGTTTGGATGTTTATTTTGCTCAAAGCTAAGTCTAAATTCAAACTCTGCACCACCATGCACAGACAGGGAAAAAAAAAAAAACAGTGTTGGTGAGGCTGTGGGGAAACCAGTAATGTCAGTGGAAATTTACTAGATAAATATGGCTTTTTAAGAGAAGAGGGAAGAATTTGGCAATATCAATCAAAAGTGTAAATGTGCATATTGTGACCTGGAAAGGCCACTTCTAGAGCCCTAGACTACAAAAACACTCATAGAAGAGCACAAGAACAACAAGTGTCCAAGATGTTTGCTGCAGCACTTTCATAAAAGGACAAAAAAGGAACAACCTAAAGTTCACTAACAAAGAAGTTATTAAAATATCATCTCTATTATTGGTTTCAGCTTCCAAAAAGAATAAAATAAGATGCCTTCTTGTACATGAAAACAAGAAAGTGCTCTCAGAAACGGTGGTATACACACTGGAATATTTCTCAGCATTAGAAGAGAATAAAATTATGGCATTTGCAGGTAAATGGATGGAGTTGGAGAATATCTTGCTAAGCCAATCCTCAAAAAACAAAGGCCAAATGTTCTCTCTGATAATGGTAGACAGTGGGCGGGCGGGGCACATGTTGGGAGAATGGAGGAACTCTGGGAAGAGAGGAGGGGGTATGGGAGAAGGAAAGATGGTGGAATGAGATGAACATTACCCTAAGTACATGAATGACCGCACATATGATGCGACTCTACATTGTGTACAATCAAAGAAATGAAAAGTTGTGCTCTCTTTGTGTACAATGAATCAAAAAATGCATCTGTCTTGTATAACTAATTAGAACAAATTAAAAAGGGGAAAAAAGTGCTCTCAGATTAAAGAGGACATGCCAAAAGGTCACAGAAATAAATGGATGGGACCTTCACTGCCAACACTTGGAACAACTCAAACATCAAAGAGAATAATGAAAAAATGAGATCAGGGCTGCTCTGGTGGGGTGAGATTTCAGGAAATGACTAGGGAAGAGGCCAAAGATTTTTGGAGGTAATGGATATGTATCTTTATAGGGTAGACACTATATGTCATACACATTTGTCAAAACTAATCAGATTGTACCTTAATATCTGTACATTTCACTGTGTGCAAACCATACCTCAACAGAATCTTAATTTTTAAAATATAGTAATGGATTACAATACAATAAATTTTATAAAGAAACCATTAATTCCTAGGATAATGTGAAAAGTATCGAAGGGCTCTTCTTTAGAAAAGTGGTAAATGAGAAGGAATGACAAAATTAGAAAAACAGTATTTTGCAAAAACCACCAATGTGATAACTGATTCAGCAAGGATCACCAATGAAAGCTAGAATCAAAAGTTTTTGTGAAACAAGAAATTCACAAATTATCATCCCAAAGATTTATTTACACAGCAGGGGAAAGATACCCTCAAACAGGAGAACAGACGAATATCACCTTAAACAAGGGATCAAACTTACCACCAATAATAGGACAAACTTACATTCCTGATTGTGATTTAATGCAGAGGACACAGCACCCCCAATGTGTATTTTTATGATAATGTTTAACCTGAATGTTATAGTACAGAGACAATCAGACAAATCAGTTTGGAGCCTCTACAAGATGGTTGGGCTGAATTCTTCAAAATGTAATATAATGAAAAACGAAAAAGAATCAGGGGGATGGTTATAGATTAATGAGATTTTGAGACATGATAACTAACTACCATACACAAACCTTTGGATTATGGATTAAAAAGAAATAGGGGGACCATTAGGAAAATCTGAATACTGATTATTTGGTAGACAACACTTATGTTATCAATGTTAAATTTCTTTGGCATAAAAATGATTTTATGGTTAGAAAATAACGTCTGGGAGGTGCATACTAAAATATTTAGGAGTGAAGTATCATGTATCTACAATTTATTGCTAAACGGTTCATCAAAATGAGACATCAAGTCTGTAGAGAGAAAAATAAAGCAAAATATTAACTAGTGAATCTCAGTAAAAAGTATGTAGATGTTCATTCTTTAAACTTTACAATATGTTCGATGTTTTCAAAATAAAAAGTGAAGAAAAAAAGATAAATTCTAAGGGAAAATGATAGATGGGGCAATAAAATTTACAACCTGACATAAAGTTGAAATAAAAGCTTATCTACTAAGAGAAAAAAATTCCAATTTCTCTTAACTTATTTTTTCTTTATGTTTGCTACGTTAATAATGCTTTGTACCTAAAATTCTTAGTTCTATTTCCTAGATACATCTTAAGTCTGAACAGGCATAACTTTATTTATTTATTTATTTTTTTTTTTTTTTGAGAGAGAGAGAGAATTTTTTAATATTTATTTTTTAGTTTTCGGCGGACACAACATCTTTGTTTGTATGTGGTGCTGAGGATCGAACCCAGGCTGCACGCATGCCAGGCGAGCGCGCTACCACTTGAGCCACATCCCCAGCCCAGGCATAACTTTATTATTATTTTTTTTTGTTCCAAACTGTTTAATTGCAGGTGCTTCAACATAGAGAAAGTGCCTTCATTTCAACTTCATATTTATGAGTAGTTTACAGAAAGCTTTGGAGCCAAAGGAAACAAATTTGGTAAACACAGTAAGTAATAGATTCAACAAATACAGCTAAGGATAAAGGACTAATTTACATTTAATGAGACAGAGATTGTTTATTAAATAAGAAATGGTTGTGCTTATGAAGATGGCCTTAAAGGTTTTTCAGAAAGAATACATTAAGCTTTGAATATAGCTTTTTCATATTCAAAGGATGTGACTGGAGGGATGGGGGAGGGGGAGAGCCTGAGAATGAATCAGAATGTAAGAAGCTGATAACTTCTTCTGGAATTTAGGGCACTGGACAAAAATGTAATGGAAAATAAATTCCACAAAAGGTTCTCTTCCATGGGTGTTATACCGCAAGCTGACCCCACAGTATTGATTTTTTAAAAAATAGTATATGATTACTAGAGAATTGATGGCATGTTGGAACATATATTCTGGCCTTGACCTTGTATAATGGATTTTTTTTTAATTTTTTATTGTTGGTTGTTCAAAACATTACATAGTTCTTGATATATCATATTTCACACTTTGATTCAAGTGGGTTATGAACTCCCATTTTTACCCCATATACAAATTGCAGAATCACATCAGTTACACATCCACTGATTTACATATCAGGCATAACTTTAATTGGGCAAGGAATCATAAAGTTGTCAGAAAGGTAAAGAAGGGAACAGAGACAAATGGTAAGGAGAGGTTGATCAGTTGATACGAAGTTAGATTGGAGTAAGAAACTCTGGTGTAGCAAGCACTGTACAGTAGGGTGACTATCGATAATGGACTATACATTTCAAAAAGCTAGAGAACAGGGCTGGGGATGTGACTCAAGTGGTATCGCACTCACCTGTCATGTGTGAGGCACTGGGTTCAATCCTCAGCACCACATAAAAATAAATAAGTGAAATAAAGGTATTGTGTTCAACTATAACTAAAAAAAATAGATTTTTTTTTTTAAAAAGCTAGAGAACATGATTTTGAATCATAAAGAATCATAAAATTTTGAATCATAACGAAAAGATACTTTGAGGAGACACGGAAGTTTACCCTGACTTAAACATTATACAATGTATACATGTTTCAAAACATCACATGGTGTGCCATAAATAATTTTTTTGTTGTTTTTATGGAACACAGCAAAAGGAAAGGAGCAATGTGTGTACATATGTGTGTGTGTGTGTCTGTCTATGTAGTTGGCTCACATTTCTGAATAAAATAACCTATATCCTGATATAAGCCTATAAACACCATGGAAATCCTCCTTGCCTAGAACATTTCAAAAATACAAACTTTCCTACAATTATGGTCCTTACCCTCATAGCATTGTTTTGTCAATGTGTTTTCCCCACCAGCCCTTTATTAAAAGATCCATGAGAACAGGAACCTTGTCCTATTTGCTGGCACATAATATATATTCAAATACTATTTTAATGAATGAATGGACACATAAGTTCTTAATAAGTCAGTAGGGAGTAGGGTGGGACCTGCCCAGGCTACAGCAGAGAGCATGACTGGGAACGCGGGGCTGGAACCTTGGCGAGGAGGGCAGAGCTGGAGGCTGATGGAGAAGCTGGCCTTGCTGAAGGAGGAGATGGGCGGCCACATTAATATTCTGCCTTGCATGTGGTTATCCACACTTCTTCCTACTCCCCTCCACCAGACCAAGAGCTTTTGCAGGAGGAGAAGGGTATTTGCTCTGTCTCTGGGCCTCCTTCCCACACACTGCCAAGTAAAGCTCCAAGTGGCTGGCTGACAAAGCTTTGCTGAACAATGAAGTACAAGTCCTTGAGTAGTAGGGGTGATTTATTGATCACATTCTTCCCCCATCGACCAGCCTAATCATTGCTATAAAAGCTAAAAAGCAAGCTGAGTCTACCAAAGTCGATATTTAACCTTATCTCCATTTTTGGCTTGACTAGTCTAACAGGTTCCGCTTAGTTGCACTGTTTACCTACTCAGCCATGAAAAGCCACAGCGGTCAGCAATAGCAGTGACCTTCTAGCAGCTAGAGAAGGCCACATATGTATATATATATATATATTTTTTTTTTTTCACTTAGATTTCATGTTTGAAAAAGAAACAAGCAAATAAACATTTAAATAGCTTGCCTTCAAAGTATCCAATGTCATTCCCAATAGCCCTTCCCATAAAGGACTCTTTGTAGACATTATCTTCCTGAATTCTCATGATAATCCAATGATTAGTTTCTCTTATCCTTTATAAAGTGATCTGCCCAAGTCCCAGAGCTAGAAAAGAGGCAGAACAAACCTAGCTCTAATGCTCATACTCTTAGCTGCCTCTCAAATGCCTACTAGCAGGGGTTGACATATTACAGCCCAGGAGCCAAATCCTGCACCTGCTTTGGTAAATAAAATTATACTGGAACATGGCCATACTCATGTGTTTACAGACCATCTGGGCTGCTTTCTTGCTACAACAGCAGAGCCGAGAATCTATTAACCCACAAAACTAAAATATTCACTATCTGGACCTTTGTTGGAAAAATTTGTTAACTCCTGCTCTAAAATCTAAGCAGGGCAGGATGATGTTCTCTCAAATGATAATACCTTTCGTGGATCCCATGAGAAAATAATCATCTACCCACAAGACAGGCTTGGGGTTTCACTTTCAAACAAAGAAATAATATCATTTCCTCACTCACAATTTCTTGGGTGCTACAAGGTTGTTATGTGCAGAAGAGTTAGAGAAAAAGACTTTACAGTTCATAAGTCACCATACTTCTGATATAAGCACAAGACTTGGCCAGAGGACACCAGATTAACTGGATCCTTCCACCCCACCTTCTGGTTAGACAAGCAGCCAAGGCAGGTTGGACCTGATATGTGGATGCTAATTCACAATGGGGGTGGGGGGGTGGGCATGTGCCAGGGGAAAACAAGAGTTATTTTAGGTAGATGGGAATGAAGGGAAGGGAAGGGATATGAGGATAGGAAGGATAGTAGAAATGAAGCAGACATTATTACCTTATGTACATATATGACTGCATAACCGATATGATTCTACAACACATTCAATCAGAAAAAATGAGAAATTATACCCCATTTATATATAAAATATCAAAGTGCACAATACTATTGTCATGTATAACTAATTAAAATTAATTTTAAAAAGAAAAAAGAAAAAATGAGGGATTCTAGCTTTCAAAATGTTTTTTTAAAAATCAAGAAGGGGAACTCAAGTTAAAAAGGCAGGGTGATTGATGATTTGGCAAGGTGAGGGGTCAAGTTAAGGGTGACTGTTATCAAAATGGGGGAGAAGCTAACTTTGACAAATGAGATGGGGGGACTAGGTCCTGCAGGACCTTATTTGTTAGTCAGGATTGAAGGAGGACTAATCTTATCAATAACACATACAATGCTAGACATTTTTACATGCATGATATCATTTAATCCACAAAAATAATTCTATGAAGGTGTTACTGTTCACATTTTACAGATGAGGAAATAGCTTCAGAGAGACAGCTAGTTGTTCAAGGTCACACCAGCAGGAAGTAGTGGATCTGGGCTGTGAATTCAGTTCTAACCCCAAAAACCAAGGTTCAAATGTTATGCAATAGTGCCTCTAAGAGGCAGAATTAGTTGAACACCCTGGGCAGACTACTGTATTTGGGAACCAAGTTCTTAATTCTATAATACCAATGAAACCCTCCACACCCTCCTGGGACATCAACTCTGAGGATGCTGCTCCTTTCCCAGGGATTAAGGCAATAACACTGGCCCAATCTGCTGCCATGTTTTTAAATCAAGAAGATGGCACTTGTAGACACAAGAATGATTTTGAGAGCCTCCTGGTTTTGTTTCTTAAAGGAAAACTTAACAAGAGCTACAGTAGCCATATTCCCACCTCACAGTCACGTACAACACAGGGACAACGGTGGGCAGTTGGAGCTCATTGTGCATGTCTCTTCCCAACTGAGGGTTTATTGACATTACCCTGGTGGTTTGAAATCAGCCTTGGTGAATATATTTACACTGTGGCAATCAGCAAGTGAATCATCAAATGAATCAGGGCTTTTAGATTTTACTCTGTTCTTTATTTGTTTGTTTACTTGTTTTTTGGAAAGCCAATTGTTAAACCACTAGCTGGGAGATGTCCTGGTCTGAAGGCTCCCCCGTCCCCTTGAAACCTACCCAATTGCATGTATCTATCTGACAACACCATTATCTCAAGGTTTTGTATAACACCTAAGAGCTCTTTCTTGTAGTTGCTTCATCTCATATTCACAAGCGCCATGCAGAAGAGCTAGGTTGTTCACTTACAAAAGGACAAAATGAGGCAGAAAGTGACCAACTACTTGCCCAAATATTCCCCAGCTAACTGTGAGAGGGCACCTATAAACACCTTGCAATATTGTGGTTTAATGGGACACAGTTGACATGAACCTAAAGAAGAAGGTTCCCTCTTTACAGACCCCTACTCCATAATCAGCCTCATCTCCCACAATCCCCTCTTTAAATATCCTCAATTCTCATTACACAGGGTACTCCCTCTCCCAAACACAATAAGCATTCCTGACTTCTATGTCTTTATTCCTACTATCCTCCAAGATAAATGGCTTTCCAAAATCCTAATTTCACATTCCAAGTTTGAGCTCAGATATTTCCTTTTCCATGATGCCTTTCATACCCAACAACTGGGAGTAAAGTAGTCCAAGGTGTTTTCTTTGATCTTTGATTATAAGCAATAACTTCTTTCAGTCACATAGTATAGATACATATTTCCAGTATGTTGCCCACCCAAAGAGGAGCTACAGAAGAGTAATGACTAGGTATCATTCATCCCTGTATCCTCCTATCAGGGTGCTGCACTGAAGAAGGGCAGGGTCTTAAAAGGCAGACACAGCTTCAAATCACAGAGCTATCTGATGCTAATAAATTATGTCCCTCGCTGAACTTTAGTTTCTTTCCTCCTCTGCAAAACAGAGACAATAACCTCTGCCTTGCAAGTCACTGTGGAGATTAAAAGAGATATGCTGAACAGTATGCTGGACAAAAGAAATCAAATACAAAAGTATTTGTATTCCATTATTACAATTATATAAAGTTCCAGAACTGGTAAAACTCACCTAGGGTAGAAGAAGTAATTACCCTTCCTGGGCCTGGTGTACTGAGAGAAAAGGAGCCCTGGATCTGCTTCTTGATGTGGGTGCTAGTTATGTAGACATTTTACTTTGTAAAGTGCTGAGCTTCATACATTTTACTTCTCTATGAACTTACCACAATACAAACTTCATCTTTAAAAAAAATGTGCAAAATGTGCCTGGAGAACAGTGGGTCACAGTGGTAAATTTTTGCTCATAGTTCTGTGGTATTCTGCACATAGTTGATTATGGAGTTGCTCTCTCCAAAGAAAAGTCAAAAGAGGAACACAGAGGCAGGATCCCAGGCCAAATCACCACCTGCAGGCTAAGAAGCTGGCAACTGACCTTAGAAGATGGCAGGGCTGCCCACAGCTCAGCCTAGACAGTGAAAGGTACCTACTTGGTCACCAGATAACACATCCCACAGCAATCACTAAAGCCCAGCCGACTGGCCAAGGCTTTCTAGCCTGCATCCCACAGCCAGCAGCCTGCATCCCTCAGCCAAAGCTAGAAATTCAGACAGAAGGGCATACAGCACTAATGATCCTGGAAGACAAAGACACAGTCCCTACCAGAACATAAAATGCTACAATCTGGCTCCTGACATGCAGTACAGCACTAATCTGTAGTTCTCATTAAAACACACAGTCTAATTTTTTAAAGAGCCTCAACTAATTTCTTTCTGACCTATACCTAAAATGCAGGCCATTTCCCACCAGTACTCACTCAGAGCTCTCTCTGAAAAGCTTTGATGGTGTTTCCTAAGAAACATGGGATTCCTAAGATATAAAAACATTCACTAACTAAGAAAGTAAAGATTCAGAGAAATCCAATAACTGGCGAGGTCCTGCAGCAATTCAATGGCAGAACACACTAGGACTCAGGAGTCATATCCATTTCTTTTTTCCTTAGAGTATGTTAGGCTGGAAGGTTGCTCACCCTTTCCCTAAGACATTAAGGATGCCCAAGGCCAAAACCTCTCAAAGGAGAATGTGCTCAGCAGGCTGTCTGCTCACAAGCTTAGCTCTGACCCTACTGCACCACCCAAGCAAAGAATTCAGATGCCAGGGAGGGGTTTGCTTTAACTTGGTGGGGGTGAGGTGGGGTGGGGATGGGAGGGTCCTATCCAAAGAAATAGTAAGATTCCATAAGACCTACCAGATCCATCTGTCCTCTCTCAAGAAACAGGGATTTTTAAACAGAAAACACAAGAAGGAAAAACGAGAGAAATGACAAAGGCCAAAGACTTCCCCTGCCCTCTAGTTCACCTATCTGTCCTATTCTCTGGAAAATATTAAAATGATTCCTGAATCCTCAGCTAGCTCAGGCCAGAGTCCAGCCTGTCTGCTTCAACACTCCCTCAGACAACATCTGCTGAGCACCTCCATGGCGCCTCCCAGGGCATGTGTCAGCATTGTGCATGACACAAAGATAACCATGGGATCCTCAGCTTCAAAGAGAATGAGTTCAGTGAAGGATGAGAGTCCAGGAAAAAGTGAGCAATGTTGGAAGAAGCATAATCTCTGAGCTGTGGGAGAGGCCCAGACGGGACTGGAGATGCTAGGGAAGCTGGGGAGCATGAGGTCACTACCACTCCCAGCCCCTGCTAGGCACTGAACCCCAGGTTACACCAATAGCCCCAACCAACATGGGCACTGGAAAAAACTTCCCCCCTGACAAAAGCCCAGGTCAACATTTATTACTAGCAGTAGTAACAGTAATAATAGTTTAGCAGTGGTAACAATAATAATAACAGCAATAATAGTATCTTATAGTAGCAAACACTTCCTGTGTTCTAGGCATTTCTCAAATGTTATCTCATTTCATTCTTAGAACATCTCTACAGATAGAAACTACACAGTAACTACCTTTTACAGATGAAAAAGTTGAGCTTTAAAGAGATTCTTTTATTTACTCATTCAACAAATATTTTCTGTGTCAACCAGAAACCTCATACTACTGTAACAGTGAAAATTAGACAGAAAAAGTCTTGTACCATGTGGTGCATACATTCTGGTGGGTGCTTATTCAAGTAAGGAAGATGGGATTCAAATCCAGCCACTTTGACTATAGAACCTATCCAGTAGGCCACTGCTACTTTCACTTATCATTAACAATAAAACACCATACATCTCCTAGTTTAAGATGCACAGCTTTTTCCCACTTTCATGTCTGTAATTTATAATATATGTTGAAAGACATATGTGGGCTGTAGGCAGGGAAGTAAGTCATGATATAGCTCATATTACTATTCAAGTAAGGATTTAGATGAACACGGGTTATTTGATTATGAACTCAGTTGATTTTCTTACAAAAATTAACACTATCTAGAGTTGAATTTTCACTTAAATTAACATCCTAACATTACTTCAAACACATACCCAAATCCCACTATGAAACAATATTGAAAGGAAAAGCTATCGAACGTACAAGAGATCACTTATCACATGCAATATGATTAAAGGGAGTAGAAATCCAAAATCTGGAACGGACACAGAATCTTCAAAGCCTAAAGGATGAGTATTCAGATGACAAACATCTAATTGTCAGAAGTCTTTAGCTATTTAGCTTCCAGCAATACATGATCTGTCAAGGGAAAATAAAACTATGGATTTAGCCAATGAGAAATACAGACAAAAACCTACTACTCTTTGATAAGAGTAAAATTATACTGCCAGTGTAAAGGTACTAAAGGGATCAAGAGCACAAATAATACGCTTTATGAAAAGTATCACATAATCCTAAATTTATACATAATTTCTTACAACCAAACATTTCAGCAGAATTTCATTAATGTGAAAAACACCCATTTTTACTGCTAACTCTGCTTATACAGAAAAAACAACTCATATATAAGCATGTTAATTAATGAGAGCCACTAGAAACAATTTTTAAGAGTGTACATTTAAAGTCATATTTCCAAAACGATTCAGTTAACTCAAAGGCATATTTTAACATTATCAGTGACAAAACTGATACCATTATTATTATCAATGGTGTCTTAAAATGGAGAATTATGGCAATTATGACAACTTCCATTTATTCAGTACCTGCCAAACACTATCTGGTATTTTACATCCATCATCTCTAATCCTCATAACAATTCAATAAAGGAGGTACTACTAGACTGCCTGTTTTATATTTCAGGAAACCGAGGCTCAAAGAAACCAGTGACTTCTCAAGGTCATGCAGCCAATAAGCAGAGATCGGAACCAGGTCTGCCTCGGTCCAAAACTCCAATGGTCTACAGGTCACCAGATTGCCTCTCCCTAACAATCCACCTGATCCCAACCGCAATCCTGCCACAGCAAGCACAGATTTAAAAAAAAAAAAAAAAAAAATGGGTTTAAGCTTTTAAAAAATTTTTTACAACTTTGTTTTTTGTTTTGTTTTTTTTTTTGTTTTGTTTTGTTTTGTTTTCATTTTTTATGTGGTGCTGAGGATTGAACAAGTGCCTTGCACATGCTTGGCAAGGGCTCTATCACTGAGCCACAACTCTAGCCCTATAGACCCTTTCTTGAAGAAAACTTACTTATGATCTCAGAGCAGGATAGGCCAGCATGAATTCAAGGTAGCAGGGTGACAGCCAACCCAAACACTTCTGAACACTCTTTTGTTTATATGACTTCTTCTGTTTCTCAGTTTACAGTTGAGAATATGCTCAAACAGGCCCCAAATTCACCAACTGCCTCATCATTCACACAGCCAGTTAACTGACTGGTTCATTCCTTCCAAATGTGCCAATTTGGAAGCAAAACCCAGAGATGACAGTAAATACACTTGAAAAGAAGCAAAGGCGTCCACTCAGTTTCTGAGGTTAAAGCAGGAAAGGAACTATGTAAGACCTGGCCAGAGCACTGTTTTCCCTGGAGGCACTGTTTCATATCAGAGATATTAGAAGCAGAGGCCTCCTCCCCATGGGAGTGTGGAGCTTGCTGTGCTAGTCACTTTCTGGGGATCCACTGGAGGGAGGAATCAGGGCCCACAGTTGTGCTAGTCACTTTTGGGGATCCACTGGAGGACTCGGGGACCAATAAACAACTGCTCTTCTTCTCAAACAAACCTTCCCAGCATGAAAGGTAGGGACTTGCGAATATGTCCCCATTCTCTAGACCCATGCCATTGGGCAGTTTGGTGTGATGGAAAATCTTTTTCAAGTGTTTTCCTTGAATATTATCTCAGGAAAGGACCTCAAGTTGGGATACTAACAGTGGACTAAGATGATTCAAGAAATATTTACTGAGGATGAAGAAATAAGATTAGGGACCTAATAGTTGGGTATAGGAAGTAAGATTAGCTTAGAACTAACTACAGTGAACAGAAGGACAAGGTGAGTGTTATCCTGTTATACTAGAGGAAGAAATTGATTCCAGGTACAAGGTCAAGAATAAACTCATCTGATGCTGACCGAGCACCAACTAGGTACAGTACCAGGCATTTTGTGTACAATATTATCCCATTTAATCACCTCAAAGGCTCTGAAGAATCTATTCTAATACCATTATCCTCACTTTACCAGTAAGGGAACAGAGGAAAGGCAAAGTTCCTCACTCAAGGTCACATAGCTAATTTGTAAACACTGAAGTTGTTGACCAACACGGAAGCTTCTGCTATTTTCACTGTAGCAAACTATGTCCCCTGGAGCAAAGAAGTTCTTCCTGGTAGAAGAGGAATCAGAACTAGTTTTCCTCTTTTTAACAAGGGTATGACAGCAAGACCTGCTTCTCAAGGATATGGTTAAGGCTGAATGGACTGAAGATCATAAAGACTTCACACAGAGTTTGACAAACCACGGTGCACAGTAAATAGAAGCAGCTTTGTCATCACCACCATAACCTCTGCCATTTCTTCTTTTTTTCTTAAGGGTTTTTTTTTAATAATTTTTTTTAGTTGTAGTTGGACACAATACCTTTATTTGATTTATATATTTTTATGTGGTGCTGAGGATAAAACCCAGGGCCTCACATGTGCTAGGCGAGCGCTCTACTGCTGAGCCACAACCCCAGCCCCTGCCATTTCTTCTTTAAAGGGTACAGAATATAATGATCATTAGTCAAAAACCACCACCACCCCTGTTTTAGGAGGATGAAAAAAATAGTAAGTTTTTTTTCCTGCCTCTGAATAAAAGATCTTACTGAACCACGAGTTCATCCCATGACCACCTCAAAAGTGAGGTTCCTGTTTCACCCAAAGCCCACTCCATACCTTCTCTTCTGAAGAAACGGTCAGCTTGTCACTGGATATCAAGCTGCACACCTGGTCCAGACTTAGGCTAAGAAATTCTTCCCCCAGCATCACCTCTGGAAAGTGCTGCTCTGTTCCAAAAAAAAGAAAAAGAAAAAAAGAAAAAAAAAGTACTAGTAGTAGCAGTAAAGAAAACAAAGTTACAGCACATTCCAGCTCTTCCAAGAGCCAAGGCCATGCCAAACTGTGGACTCAGGCTGGAGGATCTGGGGCCAGGGTGGAGGAAGAGGGAGAGACAAAGAGGAATCTGGCCAAAGGGAAACCGGCTTTTTAATTCAGCAGCACAGGCATCCATCGCCCTGTGTGATCCTGTGTTCTGAATATCAACACAGAAAAATATGGGGCAGAGAAATCTGAGGTTATATATTTTTCATGCTCCATGAGATTAATAATGGCATTGCAGAGCCCCACTGGGACCTGCCTACATAATTTCCCCTCAAGGCAAAAACACCGTTGCCCCTTGCAGCTCAGTCAAACCCAAGTGGGTCAGAACAGCTGGTTGACTAGAAGTCTCTGAGAATTCTTGTAAGTGGTCAACATTAGGAGATCAGAAGATGGGATCATAATTTTTTGCCCAAAGTCACACCTATTATGTTAGGTTTCTGGTTCACCAGCAGTACCAAACTAACACCCAGCTATAAGATGTAAAGCTTTAAGATGGAAGAGAATTTGAGGACAATTAGAACAAGGCAATACCCACAGGTGTGAGGTCCACACAAGGAGAACTCCAGGGGCAGTTCCTACCCTGACATTTGCCTGGGCCATCATCCTGCTAGTACTGAGCATTATATTCAGTGAAATGCCACCTGCTTCAGAAAGAAGGAATCTATGTTCAAATTTTGGCTTTGTCATTTATGAGTTGTGTCCTTGGGACAAAAGCATCACTTCCCTAGGCTTCACAACTGCCTTCTGTAAAATGAAAGTAACACTCCCTGTCTTGCTTCACTCCCTTGCCCCGATGAGAACAGATTTGTGTCTTACAAGCTCTTCCAAAGTGAATTCACCCAAAAATAGATAATTTCTAGTTTGGCAAGCTCTGGGGATCACAGGATCTTTGTCATTTGTTCTAGACCTCGCTCCTTTCTCAGTTGTCTCGTAACCCTGCACCATGGAGGAACACATGCGCTCCTCACCCTCCAAGCCTCCCACTTCTTTCTTTGCAACTCCACCCAACCTGGTAACCTCTTGGATTCTCTTCTGGGCTTCATCACCCAATTCTCACTAGAGAGCATCCCTGCTTGGTCTAGCTGGCTTCTTCTTTTTTTTTTTTTTTTAATATTTTTTCAGTTGTTTATAGACCTTTATTTTATTTATTATTTATAGGTGGTATTGAGAATCGAACCCAGTGCCTCACACATGCTAGGTAAATGCTCTGCCACTGAGCTATAACCCCAGCCCTGGTCTGGCTACCCTCTTAAATGAGATTCAGGGTCCCTCCATCCCAGGGAGGCTCCTGAAATATCAAGCCAGCTGCACTTACATAATGAAAAATAAAATCAGATCATGGGTAAGCCCCTTTCACACTCATCAACTTCTCAAAAATCAAAGAAATTAAGATGTAATTATTTCTTGCAAAAATCACTGTTAACTTTCTATATGAAAATAACTTCAGACTCTTGTGTGAATTCCCTTCATCCCAGATTCTTTTTTTTAATGTTGACAATTTGTATATTTATTATTTGTACATCTCTTTAAAAAATTATTCTAATTTGTTATGACAGCAGAACGCATTTCAATTCATATTACACATATATAGCACAACTTTTCTGGACACAACATACAGTCACACTATTCATGTCTTCATATATGTACTTAGAGTAATGATGTCATCCATCCCAGAAATTTTAAATGTTACTAGTTTATTCTCAAAGATGGAGTTATAAACAATCTCTTTCATCTTTCACTAACAACAACAACAACAACAACAACAAAAGGCTCTCCACTTGCTCCTTGCCAGCCTAAGGATCTCTGTCAACACTATTAAAACCTGTCCATCCTGAAACTTGGGACTATGTTTGTACATAACAAGAAAAACCTAAAAGTCAGATTCTTTCTTTTCGTGGTGTTGGGGATAGAACCCAGGGCCTCATGTATGCTAGACAAGTGCTGTACCATTGAACCACACTCTCACCCTGCTTTTTATTTTATTTTATTTTGAGACAGATCTCACTAGTTGCTACGACAGACCTCCAACTTGCAATCCTCCTTCCTCAGCCTCCAAAGTTACTGGGACTACAGGTATGCCACTACACCCAACCTAAAGGTCAGATTCTTCATAAAGGGAAACAACTGCCAGCATCAGCAGGGTAGGAAGCTGGTCTTTGCTTCTGTAAGTCAGCAGGAAAGCCTATAGCTTTCAGGTTCAGAGGAGAGTCCTGCACACTGCAGTAACCTATCTGGTCCAGAGCCACATCTGGCCTTCCCATGTTTGTGTTTGGTTGAGTAAAGAACTATCATTTGAAGAGGAAAAATAATGAAGAAAACAGGAAGAGATAAGAAAGTAAGTTCTATGCTGTGGGAAAAAAAAAAAAAAGGTTTTTTCCTTACAAGCTCATAAAGCCCAAAGTAGATGGGCTTGGATTTTGAAAAGAAAGACAATGGATATGCAGAAATGCATATTCTAGGTGGTATGAGGAAAAAACCAGAAAGCCTCAGAGCTAAATGAAGGCAGAAAGTAATCATCTTCCACATCTTTCCATCTCTAGCTTTGTGGGCCTGACAGATTTAATCTAGGTCCCTTCTTTCCAGAGTGGACTGCTTCTTTGTTCATACAGAACCATCCCCTGAAATCCTCCCGAGATGCAGTATCTGGTAGGGAGCATGCAATAAGGGGATCAATGTCAGTAGCCTCTCATCCGAGGTTGGTGCCCATGAACCCAGGAATTTGCAGAGCATGAGCAGGAAGCGACCAAGAAAGGGATCAAAGAAGTAATCTCACTGCTCTTAGAGCCTGTGAGATCTGCTAGGAAGAGGGCATGTACAAGGCAAATGCATCTGGAGGGCCTCCATGCAAGGCCACTTTTATTGGCCATGAGCAGAGTTTCTGGAACCAAAGTGAGCAGATAGCTGTTCCTAAAACTGAAGATGTTTATGCCCAAGATGAAACAAATTCTACTTGGACAAGGGATGAAGCTATGTATACAAAGCAAAGAACAACACGTGACTCCTGGAGGGAAACTGACCAAAACCAGAGTAACCCAGGGAAAAGTAACTGGTGCCCATGGAAATGACCACTGGCATCACTTGTGCCAAAATTGGAAGAAACCTTCCTGTAAAGGTCACAGAATATATGTAATGCTATACCACTCAAAGATTAAAACTAATTAAAATTAAATAAGTAAAGGTGGATTGAAAAGGAAAGATGGAAATAAGGAGAGGGAGGAAAACACCATCTTCTTTTCTCTTTTAAGTCTAAAGAGTCAAGGTGGAGCCCCTAAATTTTTGGCCAGAGTCCCCTTTCTGTTAGCAACACTTAAGAAACAACAGAGCCAGGCACACACCTATAATCCCAGCTACTTGGGAAGCTGAGGCAGGAGGATTGCAAGTTCAGGGCCAGCCTGGGCCACTGAGTAAGACACTGTCTCACTAAATAAATAGACAGACAGACAGACAGATAGATAGATAAATAGGGCTGGGAATATAGCTCAGTGGCAGAAGACTTGCCTAGCATATATGAGTCCTTGGGTCTGATCTTGAGTGGAGGGGGGTGGGACGCGGAGGAGAGATGGGAAAGAGGGGAGAGAGGAAAGAGAGACACACACACACACACACACACACACACACACACACACACACAGGATTGCCCTTGATTTTCTGGGAAGAGGATTCTGGTAGAAGATTATTACTCAGCTCTCTTAACAGCTGCTTCCCAGGAAGTATTTACTCTGCTTCCGGAAGATACTTCCCTGAAAGTCGCCATCTACTTTTAACAATTACTTGGGTTTTTGTTCATTTTGCTTTGCCTTGATTGTACTAATGGAGAACATGATGAAGAGCTTTGGCTAAGAGAAAAGCTGGCTAAGTGATCTCCTATGGTCACTTCTTTCCACACCTTGTCTTCTTCATTCATAAAATGGAAGAACACATGACCTATGTCTTGAGATTGTTCACTTGAAGGTCAAAGATGAGACTTATTAGTCTACTTTGGAATCTTTAAGAAGCTCTTAAGATTGGAATTGCATTTGATCTATATAGTGCTTTTGGAAGTATGGTCATTTTGACAATATTAATTCTGCCTAAGAGCAAGGTAGATCTTTCCATCTTCTAAGGTCTTCTTTAATTTCTTTCTTTAGCAATCTGTAGTTTTCATTGTAGAGGTCTTTCACCTCTTTCATTAAGTTGATTCCCAAGTATTTTATTTTATTTTTTGAGGCTATTGTAAATAAGGTAGTTTTCCTTATTTCCCTTTCAGAGGATTTGTCACTGATATACAGAAATGCCTTTGATTCATGGGTGTTGATTTTATATCCTGCTACTTTACTGAATTCATTTACTAGTTCTAGAAGTTTTCTGGTGGAATTTTTTGGGCCTTCTAGGTATAGAATCATATTGTCAGCAAATAGTGCTAATTTGAGTTCTTCTTTTCCTACACGTATCCCTTTAATTTCTTTTGTTTAATTTCTCTGGCCAGTATTTCAAGAATTATGTTAAACAGAAGAGGTGAAAGAGGGCATCCCTGTCTTGTTCCAATTTTTAGAGGGAATGCTTTCAGGTTTTCTCCATATAGAATTATGTTGGCCTGGGGCTTAGCATAGGTAGCCTTTATGATGTTGAGATATGTTCCTGTTATCCCTAGTTTTTCTAGTGTTTTGAACATGAAAGAGTGCTGTATTTTGTCAAGTGCTTTTTCTGCATCTATTGAGATGATCACATTTCTTATCTATTGAGATGATGAATTATATTTATTTATTTCCATATGTTGAGCCATCCCTGGGATAAACCCCACTTAATCGTGGTACACTATCTTTTTGATATATTTTTGTACTTGATTTGCCAGAATTTTATTGAGAATTTTTGCATCTATGTTCATTAGAGATATGGTCTGAAGTTTTCTTTCTTTGATGTGTCTTTGCCTGATTTTGGAATCAGGTGATACTGGCCTCATAGAAAAAGAAGGAGCATTTCCCAACTCATTCTATCTCATGAAATAATTTGAAGAATATTGGTATTAGTTCTTCTTTAAAGGTGTTGTAGAACTCAGTTGTGTATCCATCTGGTCCTGAGCTTTTCTCAGTTGGTAGGCTTCTGATGGTGTCTTCTATTTTATCACTTGAAATTTATCTGTTTAAATTGTGTGTATCATTTGGGCAAATCATTTGCCTATTCAATTTGGGCAAATCATATGACTCTAGAATTTTGTCGATGTCTTTGATACTTTCTATTTTACAGGAGTACAAGTTTTCAAAATAATTTCTAGTTATCTTCTGTATTTCTGCAGTGTCTGTTTTGATATTTACTTTTTTATCACATTAGTAATTTGAGTTTTCTCTGTACTTCTCTTCGTTAGCATGGCTGAATAGACACTTATCAGAAGAAGATATACAATCAATCAACAAATATATTAAAAAATGCTCAATATCTCTAGCAATTAGAGAAATGCAAATCAAAACTAAGATTTCATCCCACTCCAGTCAGGATGGCAGATATTAAGAATACAAACAACAATAAGTGTTGGTGAGGATGTGGGGAAAAGGGCACACTTTTACTTTGCTGGTGGGACTGAAAAATGGTGCAGCCAATCTGGAAAGCAGTATGGAGATTCCTTGGGAAGCTGGGAATGGAACCACCATTTAACCCAGCTATCCCCGCTCCTAGGTGTATACCCAAAGAACTTAAAAACAGCATACTTCAGGGACACAGCCTCATCAATGTTTATAGCAGCACAATTCACAATAGCTAATTTGTGGATCCAACCTAGATGCCCTTTAGTAGATGAATGGATACAGAAAATGTGGCATATATATACACGATGGAATATTATTCAACATTAAATTGGTACAGAATAGAGGACACAGAAACCAATCCACAAAATTACAACTTTCTTATATTTGATAAAGGGGCCAAAAACATGCAATGGAGGAAGGATAGCATCTTCAACAAATGGTGCTGGGAAAATTGGAAATCCATATGCAACAAAATGAAACTGAATCCCTTTCTCTCGCCATGCACAAAAGTTAACTCAAAATGGATCAAGGAGCTAGATATCAAATCAGAGACACTGCGTCTGATAGAAGAAAAAGTTGGCTATGATCTACATACTGTGGGGTCGGGCTCCAAATTCCTTAATAGGACGCCCATAGCCCAAGAGTTAATAACAAGAATAAACAAATGGGACTTACTTAAACTAAAAAGTTTTTTCTCAGCAAGAGAAACAATAAGAGAGGTAAATAGAGAGCCTACATCCTGGTAACAAATTTTTACCCCTCACACTTCAGATAGAGCCCTAATATCCAGAATATACAAAGAACTCAAAAAATTAAACAATAAGATAACAAATAACCCAATCAACAAATGGGCCAAGGACCTGAACAGACACTTCTCAGAGGAGGACATACAATCAATCAACAAGTTCATGAAAAAATGCTCACCATCTCTAGCAGTCAGAGAAATGCAAATCAAAACCACCCTAAGATACCATCTCACTCCAGTAAGAATGGCAGCCATTATGAAGTCAAACAACAATAAGTGTTGGTGAGGATGTGGGGAAAAGGGTACACTTGTACACTGCTGGTGGGACTGCAAATTGGTGAGGCCAATTTGGAAAGCAGTATGGAGATTCCTGGGAAAGCTGGGAATGGATCCACCATTTGACCCAGCTATCGCCCTTCTCGGACTATTCCCTGAGGATCTTAAAAGAGCTCACTATAGGGATAATGCCACATCAATGATCATAGCGGCACAATTCACAATAGCTAGACTGTGGAACCAACCTAGATGCCCTTCAATAGATGAATGGATTAAAAAAATGTGGCATCTATACACAATGGAGTATTATGCAGCACTAAAAAATGACAAAATCATAGAATTTGCAGGGAAATGGATGGCATTAGAGCAGATTATGCTAAGCGAAGCTAGCCAATCCGTAAAAAAACAAATGCCAAATGTCTTCTTTGATATAAAGAGAGCAACTAAGAACAGAACAGGGAGGAAGAGCATGAGGAAAAGATTAACATTAAACAAAGACGAGTGGGGGGAGAGAAAGGGAGAGAGAAGGGAAAGCATATGGAAATGGTAGGAGACCCTCAACGTTACACAAAATTACATATAAGAGGTTGTGAGGGGAAGGGGGGGGGAACAAGGGAGAGAACTGAACAACAGCAGATGAGGTAGAGAGCGAAGATGGGAGGGGAGGGGAGGGTGGATAGTAGGGGATAGGAAAAGTAGCAGAATACAACAGTCACTAGTATGTAAAAATGTGAGTGTGTAACCGATGTGATTCTGCAATTTGTATTTGGGGTAAAAATGGGAGTTCATAACCCAATTGAGTCAAATGTATGAAAGATGATATATCATGAGCTTTGTAATGTTTTGAACAACCAATAAAAATAAATAAATAAATAAATAGAAAAAGATAAGAAAATCATGGCATTTGCAGGTAAATGGATAGAGTTGGAGAATATAATGCTAAGTGAAGTAAACCAATCCCCAAAAAACAAATGCTGAATGTCTTGTCTGATATGAGGATGCTGATTCATAACGGGGATGAATCAGTGGCGGGGCGGGAGCATTGGAGGAACAGATAAACTTTAGATAGGGCAAAGGCAGGGGAGAGGAAATGGGCATGGGATAGAAAAGATGGTGGAATGAGACAGAGAACTCATTATTACCCTAAGTATATATTTAAAAACACAAATGGTGTGACTCTACTTTGTTTTCAACCAGAGACATGAAAAATTGTGCTCTATTTGTGTAATATGAATTGAATTACATTCTGCTATCATTTATAACTAATTAGAATAAATAAAATTAAAACATTTTTTAAAAAAGAAACTCTTTAGAAACAAAGGATGACTATTACCAACCCATGTTTCTGTTTCAAAGTCCAGTTCTAGGGGCAGCATCACTCTAACAGAAAAGTTTTTCCATAGCATCAAGACATCCTCTAGGACTACAAGACTGTGGACCTGCAATGTCTTACCAATCAAGTTTAATTCCATTGAGTTCAACAAACTTTCTTTGTAATGCAAGTTATTCAAGTTCCTCTGGCAGCAGTTTTCTCACCTACTAAGTGGCACTAATTATAGTATATATCTCATAAAAGTATTATAGGCTAATAAGCAAATATATAAAATTCATATTTATTGAAACCATTGTAAGTACTAGATAACTGTTAATGCCTGATGTAGCAAATGCAGCATTGCTTCAAAAAAGAAGAAAAACAAGCTGATGCCCACAAGGGGCCTCCTGGCTCATAAGAAGATAAGGCAAGGCATCAATATTCCCAACCCAAGTCCACAAGGTCATAACAGGGAGAAGCACTTCAAGTAGAAACAAAAGCAGAGAAGCAGGAAAATTCAGAGCACATGTAAAGAACAGCGCAGTGGAGTCTAGTGAGCACCTACACTATACTACGTCAGTCTCCTGACAAAGGTTTACTGAGCACTCACTGAGTCAGGACCTGTGCCCTGGCACCAGGATATACAATGGAGAGACAGGCAAGGCTAGATCACAGGGAAGAGTCAAATGCCCACGAGGCAAGGCATTCTTTAACCACAGGCTAGCTCCTTACAGGGGAGCGCTCCAGTAATAAACTAACTTTTCTTGTCTTTTTGCTTCTTCCTTAACCAAAACTAGAAACAGTAGAAAAAGTGTTAATTAACTAAGGTTCTAGTTAAGAGCCTTAATTAGCTAGACTTTAACTAAAAAGTTTAAGTTCTAAATCCTAGTTCATGAAACATTATGTGTGTGCTCCTTTCCATTAGGATGAGAAATTATAGAGAAGAGGAAGAGCCAACATGTAACTTCCAGTCTTTTCCCCCACCATGCAACACACACACACACATACACACACACACACACACACTTTCAGTGTTAAAAGGATGAGAAAACTGGTGGCATCCCAGAAAAAAGATTTCTTTGGAGGCCTAGGTAGAGGAGGTTGAGGCATCTCCTAATAGTAGCTACCACATACTACTGAAGTGCATATCAACATCCCCATTTTACAGATGGAGAAACAGAAGCTTACCTAATAGTAAGAGGTAGAGCCAGGTCTTGAAACCAAGGCTATCTGATCATAACAAATATTCTGATGAGTACCTTAATCCCTAAGATCATAAAAACCAGTCCTGAGCAAGACATTGGGGTAAAGCTCAATATGAAAACCATAAAATCCTAAGAATTCTTCTCAGGGGTGCTAGAGAGAGAGAAAGTTGTTCTAAGCATTTTGGAGTCGGTCCTATGTTCCAAAGCCAGACCTAACGTATCACTTAGATCTTTCTCACGGGGCATGGTGGCACACACCTGTAATCCCAGTAACTCAGAAGGCTGAGGCAGGAGGATCACAGGTTGGAGGCCAGCCTCAGCAACTGAGGCCCTGAGCAACTCAGCAAAACCCTGTCTCTAAATAAAATATAACAAAGACTGGAGATGTGGCTCAGTGGTTAAGCACCCCTGGTTCAATCCCTGGTATAAAAAATATATATATATATATATATATATATATTTATATATATATGTGTGTGTGTGTGTGTGTGTGTGTATGTCTGTGTGTGCACATACATATATATGTCTTTCTCCAACAGGCTACATAAAGTGGTATTCAGTATTCCCAAATACCCCAAAACAGGAAATAATAATTTGTCATATCACCAATTGCTCTGCCTTACCATATGAAGTCTGTTTGGGACTGCAGCCCCAAAAGGCATGTCTGCCTTGTTGGAAGCTGAATCTTCAGTGTTCAATACAATGTCTGAAATAATTACTAGCTCTGAAATAATTACTGCACTTAACTTCACATTCTTCAGGACTGTCTAAGACTCAGGATACCTCCCAAGCTAGCCTCAAGCTTGTTCCTTTCTCTTTATGGGAAGAAGTAAACCAAATCCTTTGATCTGGATCATCTAAGCTATCAGCCCAGAACAAATGGAACTGATAATCCACTTGTGATTTCTTTGACCTACAGAGATGAAATGAACCCTATAATCCCCAGGGCCAGTGGCCCCAGGGAACATGTGTGAGTGCCTCTGAGTTGAACCACTGGTCACAACTACAGGAGAACTCAGCTGAATACAGGTGAACACATAAACAGAATTAAAACATTTGGCAAGATAAAAAAAAAATGAAATAGAACTGCTGTAAGTCTCTCTCTTCTAGTCCTCATTATCCTATTTTTGGAGAGCGGAGGCAAGCTTTCTTGAATCAATATTTGATTTTCCAGGCCCACAGCTTCTCTGCTTCAGGGAGAAGATTCTGCTGCCACAGGGAAGTAAAGGAGACCTACTTTGACCTCTTTCCAGAAGGGCCACAACCACCAGCCCTCAGACTAAATATAATTATATCCACCCTCCCCAGGGATGAAAGGAAATGAGTTTTCTTTCCATATTGACTCTTTTCCATTTTGAATCCAGAACTATATGTACTGTCCCACCTTTCCTCTCTCTCTTTCCCCTCATGCACACATACAGAGCCAAGCGCTATACTGAAATTGCCCAGTTATCAGTGCCATGGATGCAACACTGAAGTTCCCTGTTACCTAGAAAATAGAAGAAACAAAGGAAGTGTCCTGAAATTATCAAAAACAGAAGAGCTAGCAGCAAAAGCTATCTGTGTCTGCACTGCTGCTGCATTTTCCAGCTTCAAGATAGAAGGGAAAATCAAAAGGAGGCAGGAAGGAGGCAACCACTAGCAGCAGACAGATTGCACTGGCCAGTGCAGGAGGGGAGGTAAGGAGAGGCTCAGAGCACAGGCCTCTGAAGTCAGACAGCCTCACCATGAACCTTGGCACTGCCACTCACGAGCTGTGTCATCTTGGGCAAGTTACTAAACCTCTCTGAGTTTCTGTGTCTTCACCTGTAGACTAAGCAAATAACAGGCTCCCTTATAGTTAGGTGACTAAAATGAGTCAATGCCCATGAAGTGTGTGTACCCCAGCAAGTGTTCAAAAATGGTAAAACCTCCCACCACCACCACCACCACCACCACCACTTCTTGATGCCAAGTTGGGGGCAGCAGTTTTATAAGAAGATCCTCAGTGAGTCAGAGGTCAATGACTTTAAAATGCTTTGCCAAACTTTCCTACAGCCCTTAATTTAATTACTTCATTCCAAGGTCTCAAATGACTCAATCAATTTGGTGGGGGAGGAGCCCATTTCTCTCCATGAGCACGTGAAATCCAATGGCTTTTCCATCCTGTGGCTGGAGGGTTTCAGCTCAACTTTGGCAGACTGATGTAAACAACATGTTCAAAGAATTTTAATTGCCATCTCATTAATGAAGTCCCATTAACATCCCTCCCCACCAGCTCTGCTGATAGCCCAGTGCATGGCCAAATAACAATAACCTGGGCCCTGGCCTCTGAGGTTAAAAATTAAGCAGTCCTTGGAAACAACAATAATGATATATAAGAAATAGGCTGCATAAGATACTAGGGTCCCTTTCCCAGCTACCAGCTACACAGGAGGACTAGGAGAGTGTCACTTGGGAGCAGGAATCTGAAAAGGCAGCCTCTAAATGTGGACCCCACTCTTTTCCACCACAGAACAAATATCATAGTAAAAACCTAGGGGTATTTCTCTAAGAGGGAAACCAGATTTACAAGAAGCAGAAGGGACTTCAGGAGTCAGGGACCCAAACAGCCTCCTAGAGAAAGGAAGGTGCTCCAGCCCCCTCCCAAAGTCCTGCTCTCACCAGGGAGGCTGAAGACTTCTCAGAAAGCCAGAACTGGCCTTAAAAATAAGGTTCCTTTGTTTTACTGAGAGAGAAATTTGGCAGTACCTATAAATTCATTCATTTATGTGGTGCCAGGGATGGAACCCAGGGTGCTGTGCATGCCAGCTAAGTGTTCTACCCTGAATACATCCCCAACTCCATCAGAATGTTTAAAAATGCACATTCTCTTTGGTCCAACAATTAATATTATCAAAGCGGCATCCCTAAAGGAGTACTAGCAAATATATTCCAAATTATCATAAGAATTCTCACTGAAGCATTTTCTATAAGAAAAAATTGAAAACATTAGTGTCCATCGACAGAGGACTAGTTAAATAAATTATACTTCATCCACATGATACAGCAGATAAAAAATTATAATAAGATTCAGCCATTCACAAGGATCTGGAAACAATTCCAAGACTTTGTTTTTAGTCAAACAAAAACACAATGAGTACAGAATGATTCTATTTATGTCAATTAAAAAAAATCATAATATACAAATTTTATATGGCTACCTAATATATTCCCTTTGTCCTCTTCAAAGAGAGGGCCTAGAAGATGGACTTTGCTCTTTTATGTATGTACTGTTTGCACAAGTGTAAGTTGCTTTTACTGACTACATTCTCTAAAGTTTTAAAACAGTGGTAAAGAAATATATCTGCCAACATGGGTAACGGCTAAGGATTTTTTTTAAGCTGGAAAACACACATATACAATGAGAAAGATCCAGAAGGCCTCAGAAAGATATACATCAAGGTGTTGGCAGTGGCTCTCTTTGGGTAGATGGTGGTGCTTTTCATGTTCTTTTTTGCCTATCCACTTTTTTCTGTACTGATCAGGGATGGGTTTTGTATTTAAGTAGAATAGCAGCAATAATAAAAGAAAAAGAAATCTTTCACTGGAAAAGGAACAGGCAGACAAGTGAAGGCACAGCCCAGCTGGCCAGAGCCTGGGGAGGATGAGGAAGCAGTAAGGACATATTTGCCTGGGGCATCTGGAGAAAAAGAAACCAAAGGCAGAAATCCTTGGAAATGATCCTCCATCCCCAAATTGTGTGTGGCTTGCAGCACTAGTGGAGGTAGCTCAAGGACTCCTGCTTTCTAGCCTAGACTCGGCTTTGAGACTCTCAGTGCAAACGAGGAGGCTGGCAGGAGGACTGTAGAGCCCAGCCCAGGGTGTCTGCTCGGCCTCTCCTCCTTGCCCCTATCTCCAAACCATCCTAGAAACAGGACAGAATGGACTACACCCATCATAGAGGAGAAAAGGAGCCCAGGGTCAATTAGCTCCAAAGCATTAGATAGTCGCCTTACATTCTGTTGGCTTGAAACACCTAACAAAAGTCAGGGCCCAGGAGACCAGTGATCACTGGGCAGAACAACACTGTCTCTTGTGGGTGCCTACCTTTATGAAGGGACAAAGCAGCCGGTCCCTCTCAAGAAGCAGCAATGGTAAAGAGCACCAGGCCCCATTTAAACACCAGTGTGCAAGACCAAGAAAACAAAGCAGAGCCACATCACTGCAAGGGGTAGGCACACATAACACATTCTACTTTCTTCTTAGACACTACAGGCTTCCTGCCCTTCACTTCTAATTTCTTCTCAACATTGTCTTAACTTCTGCACCATCCCATTACATAACCTCCTTCATGTGCACAGCTGAGGGCTGCAAAGAAAGCCATCCGGGAGATGGTCATGGGCCTGTACACAGGGAGGAAGCCCTCAGCCTGAGGATGATAATGACTGAGCCAAGGAAAGTGAGACGGCTCCCTCCTGCAGTGAGGCAACAGGCAACATGTGTGGGGAGGAAACAGCCCAACCAGGAAGACAAGGAGACGCCCACATGATGCTTCCCTACTCCAAAATGACTAGACACCCTGTGTCTAGCAGACAGCTGGGTGTCTGTCTACGCTGTCTGTCCTTGGAATCTGGTGACTACATGGCACAGGTTTCCAGGCACACACTTCTAATGGAAAATGCCATCTCCAGCCACCTGCACTCCTCACTCATTGGTCTCTTACAAGGTCTCTTACGTCCAAATGGGGCCTGGAAACTGTAGACAGTGGTAGTACAAATGTCAGCTCTGGAGTAACTGTCTGGGTTTGAATTCCACTTCTGTCCCTGCTAGCTATATGGCTTCATGTTATTTTACCTCTCTGTGGTTTCCTCAGCTATTCTGTGAATTAAACAAAGTAATGCCCATAAAATGCTTCACACAGGATGTGACCCAAAGCGAGAGCTCATCAAATGCTAGCTAAAGAGAATCCATCGGGGTATCTGCACATGCACATGCACCCTCAATGCTGCCCGAACCCAAACACTGTGACAGCATCAGCACCAGGAAACACAATGATGGTGGACATGGTCCTAACTGCATCCTCCCCTCTCTCCCACAGATGCATTTGCACCACCAGATAGAAAAAAGGGCAAAGGGAGAACATAGATGTTGAAAGAGGGGAAAAGCCAAGCCACATGAGCCTGGGAGCCTTTGTTAAAGGTTAGAGTTCATCAAATTCTCTAAACCTCAGACAATCCTATCAGCCAACTACAGAAGGATGGAACATGTGCTGCATGTGCACAGATCCATGCACACACTGGGCAGAAGGAAAGGGCTGGTGAGGGAGACAAAGGAGGAGCCACAGAATTCCTGGCACCTAAGCACTCCTTCTTTGCCACCACACAAGCAAACAGCTGTGGCCAAGCTCTCAACTCCTGCTGGAGAAAAGCCAGAGCATATCCATCAAGAAAGTGGCCTCTGCAGAGGTTGAGCTGGGGAACCATCACTCTGAAGAGAAAGGGGGACCTAAGAAAAGGCAGAAGTCTGGTGGGGAAATGCAAGGGAAAGGACAGCACAAGAGGGACAGCAGAGGAACAGGAGAGTCAAGGTTCAGACTGGCAAGAGGCAACAGGATTCAGAAGTGAGGCTACTAGGGAATGTCCTTACAAATGTCATAACCACCAAGCCCATCTTAACAACCAGTCCTATCTGTGCCCTCACAGACTCAGGGCAAAATGAGAATCTGTGCAGTCTCCTGGAGTCAGGGGTTTGGTGAGAAAACAAGAGGATGCCGAGAGACACAGCACACACTAATTACCTCATGAACCACAGGGAGCTACAGGTGGGCATCCAGCTGGTCCTCAGCTCCCTGCCACACACTGCTGGACAGGAGGCATAGAACAGAGTTTGTCTGGGGAGTGGGTAAAATGAACCTTTTTATTGCAAGGACAGGAGGCAGCCAAAAGTGAATCTATCAAAAAAATGTGGGGACCTGTTTCCCAGGTCCCTTATGATCTTTCCTTTAGCTTAAAAAAAAAAAAAAATGGTAATGAAGATTTCTGTCCTGCTAAACATGGTGGGCTGAATTTTCAGTTTATCTCTATTCCCTCCAGGGTCCCATTAAAATAACGGAATGACAAGCTCTAGCAGGGAGAATGTCTCCCAGAAAACTAAAATGGAATCAACACATTATCAGATTGAGGATTATTCAGTTGTATCTGACAAAAACTAGATAGAGGTTGTAGCACTGACATGCACAAGAAAAACACAATTACTAGCTTCCTGTCTAATTTGAAGGAAAATAAAGAATTTTCTGATTAAAAATTAATACATGACTTGGTTCATTTGTGGGAATGACTGTCAAATAATGAAGAGCAGGTGAGTGTGTGGACAAGGATAAGGTTTAGAAAGCCCAGTGGGATTTTTGTGCAGAAGTCAACACATAATTTCTAAAGTCAACAAACCAAAAATTAATGGTAGGAACAAACTGCTTAGATCAATGGAGGTAGATAGCAGATGAAGCAGGTTTTAGCTGAGTCAGAACCTGCATTTTAGTTGTTAGGACTGAAAGTGAGTAGCCTAGAAAGCAAGACAGTGTGGAAAGGAAGAGCAGGGGATGTGTTTATCAATAGAAGGCTAGCAACAAACAGTATCTGACTTTTAACTTCATGTTTACAGAACATGCAGTAAAATTAAAATCATGACCAAAATTAAAATCGTCTTCAATAACAACAAAAGATCTCTTTCAACACTTAGCTCAATTTATTGTGCCCCAAAGACTTCTCAGATCTCCTTCCTCTACTATACCACCCATCTAGCAATTAATCATATTCCACTTGGCAATGAGCTAAATGCACCTATTGCTAATTACCTTCCCACCTGTGCTTTGTCTCCTAACTAAATCAGAGCTGCTTCATAGCAGAGACCACTTCTCATAATCTTTGAGGAGTCCACGGCAGGCCAGGAGATTAAATCCACAAGCCCACAGAGGAGGTGCAGTGTTCCAGTTCCCGGTTACCTGCATAGGCATTGGCCTGCTGCAGAAGGTCGGTGCAGGTGTGCACATCTGCAAATGCACGGATGCCCAGGCAATTGGTGGGATGCAACTGAGACTGCAGGAAGTCACAGCAGTTCTGCCGAACATCCATGAGCTGCAGCAAGCTGGCTGCTGGGAGCAGCACCTACAAGAGAAGGTGATATTCTAAGACATGATATCCCACTGGCAGGAACTATTCCAATCATGTTCCCAAGCTCAAGATCTATTCATGGCTCGACACTGCCTATTAGGTCCAAACTTCCCAGCATTATTTCCCACTGCTCTCTTCATTTCATCAACCCAAAGCACCAGGGGATTCTCTATCCCCAAGACACACTGCAGTGGGATCTTATTTGGATCAGATTCTGACTCAGTAGGTCTAGAGTGGGACCTAAGAGCTCATATTTCTAACAGAAACCCAGGTAATGCTGTAGCTACTGGTTCATGAATCATGCTTAAAGTAATAAAGCCACATGTGACACACACACGGTATGGCACTTGTTCTCAGATAAATCTTGGAATTAAGACTGAGTCAACAAATCATCCTGACTTTCCTGGTACCTTGCCAGTTTTAGCACAAGTCACACATCCCAGGAGATTCCTCAGTTGTAGTCAAACTGTAACACTGGAGTTTAATACTCATGTGTAGATGTCACTTCCAAAGATTCCAACTTATAGGCATTGGGTATGGCCTGGGCATTGAGATGTTGCTAAAGCTCTCCAGGAGCTTCTAACGGACAGCCAAGTGTGAGAACCATTGCCCTACACATTCAGAAAGGACTTGAGCTGCTCGCTAGCTCTCTCACTACTTAGCTGCTGAGCCTCTGTGTGCTGTGCACTGGTCTAGGCTCTAAAGTTCCATGGTAAACAAAACAAACCAGATCCTACTGTCATGGAGCTTATATCTACTGGAATAAGAGGCTCACCCCCAAATCCCTCAGGACTCAGGCATATTTATCCTCCTATCCAGCAGATAGAATGTGAAGTCTATCTCTGGATACATTCTTAGAGAGCGAGTTTTCTTTCAAAAGGTCACAAGACACATGAATATTTACACCGCATCCTGCAAGACAGAAGCAGTTCTTGCTCGGGTGTATGTGCATGTGTTTTTCCGAGCAGTCAGGGAAGACTGGCTGGAACAGGCTCAGACTGCCAGCCTCAGTCAAGCTTCCCTAGGATTTCCCTACAGCTGCTGAAGTCTGCCCTCTGGATCAAAATAAGGATGAAGGCCAAAGTCCTACTCCATCTAGCTCTGCTCCCCTGGCCTACCCCCCATCAGAGGAACATATATGATTTCTAAAAAGAAATTTAGAAAAAAAAATTATGGAGCAGAATAATTTGATGGCTGCTTAGTTTATGGACCCCTCCTCCTACCCCCAGCATCCACTCACACTAAAACAATCCCCTCGTCCTAGGCCCTTGCTCTCAGAGTGACTGAGAGCAGCCAGACTCCAGCTGTTCCCATCCACAAGGCTTGCCCAGAAACACACAGTCTGCAGATCATTTGCTCTTTACTCTGGGCACCATGAAAGTCTTTAAATGATTTAGATTCTGGACCCTGACTTTCTCCCAAAACAGCTCTGTGCCCTCAGCTCTGACTCTCATTACCTATAAGTGCACACGTAATGCCCCCACTCTTAGGACTTGTCCCTTCATGAGGGTAATCAATTGTCCTGGTTTTCCCAGGACTGACTGCAGGGTTTCCCAAGACTCTCAGTGCTAAAACTGGGAGAATCAGTCCCCCTTTATCATCCCTGCCCATGTGAGTAATCACCAAGGCCCCCACTACCAGTGTCTACTGTCAACAAGGAGGGCTCTGCCTCCTAACAGCTAAAAGTCCCCCTCACCACAGCTGAGTTTGAGAAAACCCGCTCCTTCTCCCCTCCTCCACTTGCCTATGTCCCCAGTGGAAAGCAATAAATTAGCTCCATGTCCTTGGTATTTTGTGGCCCACTGATTAATTCCTGGGGAAGAAAAAAAGATAAAAATCACCCTAGCCGGAGAGTTTCAGACATAAGTGAACACAGCCAGGATCCAAATCTAACCACTTCCCCCACCTCTATCCCCAGTAGGCAGTCACCAGCCCCCCAAGCAGCCATAAACTAGGAAACTCAATTAACCTGTGAGCTTGCTCAGCCTGGGTTGAGCTTGATCCCAAGACCAGATTAGTCTCTGCCTGCTGGTTAAATGGAGATCTATTAACCATTCTTGCCGAATACACACCAGGAATGGAAAGCCCTGTTCCAAGTTCCCAGATGACCTCCATGGCACACCCTGACCAAGCACCAGTGACAAAGCCTGCAGTTAAGACTGTAGGTCAACAAGTCATCATCCTGACTTTCATGGGGCCTTGCCAGTTTTAACACAAGTCACACGTCTCAGGAGATGGCTCAGTTGTAGTCAAACTGCAACACTTGCCTGCCCTAGGCTGGGGTAACCAGGAAGTCCAAGGATACCTGAGAGTCCAGTCTACCCCCAGAGTCATGCACTCCCTGACAAGTCCCAGCAAGATCAAGCCAGCAACACACTCCCTCCCCTTTCTCTTCTTCTTCACCAGGAACACAGTAGCTTGAGGTGCTCAAATTCTCAGGTTGTCATGAGACAACCAGCCTGAGAAATATAATAATAAATATTTCCTGAACACACTCCTTAGGTTACACTTTCAGGTTTGTTTTGTTTTGTTTTGTTTTTTTTAAGAGAGAGAGAGAGGAGAATTTTTAAATATTTATTTTTTAGTTTTCAGTGGACACAACATCTTTATTTTATTTTTATGTGGTGCTGAGGATTGAACCCAGTGCCCCACACATGCCAGGCGAGCACGCTACTGCTTGAGCCACATCCCCAGCCCCTACACTTTCAGTTTTTAAAACATCCCTGGATACAGCTACCCACATAGCTTTCATCTTCCTTTCTGGTCACAAAACCCACTTACTGGGCAAAAATTATGAGGCTTCCCACCTCTCCACAACACCCATCATGTTGGGTCCGCTCCCTCCAAAAGCATTCCTGAACAGGCTTCCTAAAATGAACAGGGCTTGTGGCTTCTCTGATTGCTCAAATCCCTCTCTTTGATCTTTCACTGCGATCAGCGGTGAGTCAAAGGCCCTTTTCTTTCTTCACTTCATACAAGAGGGCATGAAGAAAAGTCAAGAAAGTCAGAATGCTGAGGGGGATGATTCGGAGGCCAGGAGGTTCACCACTGCATCTCGAGGGTACAGTGGGGCCCAATTAGACAGAGCTCTGGGGTCTGGGCACAAACGCAAGGCAAATCGCCACCTAGCAAAATATCCATGAGTTGACTCTCGAGTTCCCTGCTTTGACATCAGGTGGCTTCCAGAGGATTTCCTCTTCTCTTGTCAAACACTTCTTCCTCGAGTGACAGCAGGAACAAGGTCATGAACATGAGACCAGCTCAGGCACTCAGCTTGGAGTGAGACTGCCCTGGTGGCATCACTAGTCAGTACTTCCTCTTCCTAGGGAGAGGAAGCTGGAACCACCCATAAAGATGGAGGAGTACCCCAAGTCAAAATGTTCCTTGCTCGCCTATTGCTGCCTCTGCATTATGTCTGGGAGGACGGGCACTCGAGTCGCCCTCAGCAAAGAGCCTTTGGGTTCCCCTTCAGCCTGCAAATGGTCAACCCTCCATTTTTCACGTGCAGGCCCAGTTTTGTTTTTTCTCTCCCTCGGATAACATGAAAACACAGCAGAGGATATCCCGTCACAGAGTTTGTTTCCTTTAGCAAAAACAAAAGGAAATGCCCTGCCTCCGAAAGCACCTACTGCTGTAACTACAGGGAGGCAGGGGCCAGGCACAGGGGGAGGTGACAGGGCCACCAGGGTCTCTAGGCCGGCCATGGAGTGGGCTGGCACAGAAACAGTGCTAAATTGAAACCTGTTGAGAGAAAGAAGAGAGAATGGAAGAGAGTAGGGGTGCACGGATGAACAGGACAGTGGACAGAACAGCACTGACATTACAAGGGTCACTTGGAATTTTGCCTTCTCCACTTACCAACCATGTAACTGAGGACAAATTACTTAACCTCTCTGTCTCTTCAACAGGAGAGTAAAGATAATAACGGTACTGCTTTAAATGCTTGTGAGGATCAAATGAGGCAATTCATTTAAACAGTGAACATAGTGCTTGGTACAAAGACAGTGCTCAGTTATCAGCTTTTATTATGATTAATCATTATGAGCAGAAGCCAAGGTTCATTCATTTAGCAAAGATGTGAGCTCACCACAGCTGCAGAACATAGTAGGAGAGAGCCAGGTTCAGCTCCCCACTGCACCACTTATTCCCTCTGTGACTGTAGCAGGTCACTTCCCTCTCTGTGCATCAGCTCCTTCAACTGTATAAGATGGGTCATATTAGTTGTGACTTTCATCTACCTGGCTTATAATGAATATTAATAAGCATCAGTTAGGATTGTTGTGACCTCTGCCCCAGAAAGACAACTCAAAATCTCTCCAAGAAATTTGTAGCTTGGAAGAGACAAAGTGTGGCTCCCATGGTCATTAAACCAAGACCCAAATCTGACACAGTAAGAGCCCCTGGGACTCCATGCTCATCTCCTCAGTGCACAAATCCTCAACAAATTATGTCTCTGTAGACAATGGGTAAGCAGCTGCCTCAGCAGAAATGTAAGAGCATGATGAGGAATCTACATTTCGATCCGGACTCTCTCCTCAACCTTTCTTGTTTTGTTTTTCCTCAAGGTCATCCCTGACCTTACCTCAGTTTAGAGTGAGGAAGAAAAGGAAAAGGAATAGTTTTACTATACATTGCACTGATTCCAAATGACAGTTCCCCTATAGTCCCACGTGGTGCCTCTCCACGGAGCCTTGCACATGCTGCCTCCCGCCCCACTCCACACTTATAGATGAAGACAGCAGGCCCTGGGGGTCACAGGCCAGTGGGTCACAGGTAGGTCTAGCCACTCAGGCTTCTTTCAAGATTCGGCCCAAATATTTGGTATTTCCTCAGTTAGATGTGACCTGACGGCCCTCATCAGGGCAGCAAAGACTGTCTCCTGCTTCCTGGGCAGCCCACCCTGACCCCCACCCCACCATGCTGGAGGACACCCACTGTTCAGCCATCTGTTTCCACCTGCAGCCCAGCTGCTCCTTGGGAAGCAGCCTGTCATGGCACCCTCTTTGCCCACCCTGTCTGCTAGCACAGGGCAGGAGCTCAGAAGACATGTTTCGAATGACTGACCAAATAAAGGAGTAAGATGAGACTCTACAACCGGCCACAAGGAAGGAGAGGGACGGACACAGCCCCTTCCCCGGTGCCTTCTACAGCATGCTTCCCCTCCACCTAACTATTTAGCAGCTTCTTTAAAGGGCCTTTGCCTCAGAGCAGCAGCTGGCAGCTGCCCTTGGCCTCTGTCCTTGCCAAGCATTCCAGGCACACCCAGAGCAGGAGGTATCCCAAACTATCCTCTGCTTGGGACAATTCCCAGCCACTTCCAGGCCAGATCAGGTTAATCCGTAACTCCCATGCCTTATCATGGTGCCTACACCCTCTCTGGCTCTTCCCTTTCAGTCCTCATCAGCCCTCAGGAAGAGGAGAAATCAGGCAAATCCTTCTACACTTACGTGACTCCATGAGCACCTCCACATTTTAGATAACAATAGCCAACATTTATTGTTTACCATGTGTCAGGCACTGTTCTAAGTGCTTTACCTACATCAATACATTTAATCCTTACACTATAATTATGCCCATATTAGAGATAAAAACACTGAGGCACCGAGAGGTTAAGCAACTTGCTAGGGCCACACAGATAGAAAATGGCAAAGCTAGGATTTGAACACAGGCAGTCTATAACTCACTGACTATTGTGATTCCTGCTCTGCAGATGAGAAAACTGAATCCGTGAGACAGAGTGTCAGTGGGGGTAATGGAGAAGCTCTGGTAGGAGATAGGCAACATGAATGCCTTCTCTGGCCAGAGGTCACAGAGCCAGGCCCTCACTTTATAGATGAGGAAACAGACATCCTGCAGGGGGAAAGCACCTGCTACTCCAGTCCCACCTCGCCCCTATTTCCACCAGTTGTCTGAGCTCATATCTTCACTTTCCCTCCCCACAAAGTACTTTACAGAGCAGTGATGAAGCCATTTTCTCCCAAGACCTCTGGCTGGGCTGGCTGCTTCTCTATCTTAAAATACTCATTTAAGCCAATTTAGAGAGAGACAGACACCGGGTTAGATCAAAAAACATCACCTTATTACTTTACTACCAATTATTACCTCGTTACTTTTTACTTATTTATACCTTAGTTATTATTACTTATTACCTTACGACTATTATTACCTTATTGCTATTATTGCCTTATTACCTAAGCAGGCAATAACAATATAGAACAGAACGTCTTCTAATTATCCAAATTTGTAAATACTTTATACTCTACAGGGAAAAAGTTATTAAATAATGACGAATAGAGAAGAAAACAGGTTCTAATCATATAGCTCTATGACCTCCCCTCTAATCATCTGATACTAAAATTATTTTGCACTTACTGTTACTGGCCAAAACTCATTCAGCTGTCTGGACTCTCACTGAACCCAGCATATAACCACTGCACTGCCCATTCTACTCTGGACAGGAAAGACAAATAACAAAACAGAGTGGCTGTGCATTCCAGCACACATAAAATACACTTCCACTAAAAAAGGGAGGGGGAGGATTAAGCCAAAGGGATATAGAAATTGTTATCACCCAGAAGATGATCTCAGGGGCCAGAGACAAGGCAGGCTCTGCAAGACTCAATGCATTGCACTTCAGATGCTCTGCTGACCTTCACCCTGACCCCGGTGAGCATGCTTCATCACACGGACCTAACACCCAACTCATGCTATAGCCCCAGCTTAAAGCTTATGTCCTGAAACCAACTTTCCAAGATCCCCTCCTCCATCCAAATGCAGCTCCCTGATTCTCTCTCACTGGGACATGTTCTTTTCCTTCAAAGGACTTATCACAATTTGTGCACAGACATTATTGGTGTGCTTCGTTGCTGAATGCCTTCTTCACCCTTGAACTGCAAACTCCCTAAGGGCAGGCAATAGGATCAGCCCTGTTCACTGCTGTTACAAGAGCTAAACAAAATGCATGGCAGATAATGGGAACTCAAACATTTGGATTGAACTGAGAGAATAAACAATTTTCAATTCAGCCTCTCAAATACATAGATCTTGGAATACGGGGTGATATTCTGGAAAAGGGAAATAGGTATTTTTTATTTTTGTCACTACAGAGGTTTCAGCTTCAAGTAAATATGAAGTTTTATGCCAAAAAAAAAAAAAAAACAGAAAAATCTTTCCTATGAGATGGAAGATGACCTGGAGATAAGAGAGGTCACCCAAACTTCTGATTCTTCCTTCATGAGATACTGAATCAACATGAATTAAAAATTCTTCACTCCCAAAGGCTGGGATTGTGGCTCAATGTGGCTTGTAGAGCGCTTGCCTAGCACATGTGAGGCACTGGGTTCAATCCTCAGCACCACATATAAATAAATAAACAAAGGTATTGTGTCCAACTACCAAAAAAAAAAAAAAAACCACTTTAAAAATTCTTCACTCCCAGAGCCCAGAGTTATCCTGGCTTAGTGGTTAAGAACATGGCTGCCCATGCCAGCCAGGCAGGAGTTTAGGGGCCAGCTGGCCCACCTACTGGCCATATGACCCAGGAAGGCACCTAGTCTCTCTGCGGTATTGGTTTCTTCTTCAGTGACCCCTGAGTTGTGAGGGTTAAATGGAACAATGCTAGAAAAAGGCAGGTCCCAAGCATGCAATTCACTGATAGGCTCACCTGCACATTCTCTTCGGTCACCTCAATTTCTGCAGTATAGATGTAATCAATCAGCTTCCTAAGCGTATGCCCATCCACATCCTTGATTTCAATCTTCTTGGCTTTACTCTCAGACATGTCACCTGCAGTTCACAACAAGAACAAAAAGGACACAAATCTAGCACCTATGGTATCGTTAACTTCTAAGAGGCCTCCTGCCTTGTCATGGAAATAGGAAAACAGGGCCTGAGCTCTTCGAAGCAGAAGGAACTGAGGCAGAGATTGTAAGCCACTGATGGGAAGGCCACATAGCCTTGAGTCTCTGACCACCCACAAACCCCTTCTTAAGCATCCCCTACTTTTAGTGTGAAGGCAAATCAATGTGCAGTAGCTCATTCAACCAATGTTTACTATAAACTTGTGCACATAGGGCCATGAACAAAACCTGCACCTGTGCTCCAAGAGCACAGGTTCTAGTAAGAGATACATAAAAAGATTTATAAAAGAATAAGAACTTGGGGCTGAGGTGGTGGCTCAGTGGTAGAGTGCTTGCTTAGCACATGTGAGGCCCTGGGTTCAATCCTCAGCACCACATAAAAATAAATAAATAAATAAAGGTATTGTGTTCTACAACTAAATTAAAAAAAAAAAAAAAAGAATAAGAACTCAGCAAAGGTAAGTACAAAGTACCAAAATGACAAGAAAAAAATAACACTTGTTGAGTGCTAATGAAACCCTACTTTAAATTGTTGCCTCCTTCAATCCACAGAACCACCTATTGGGCTTATTAATATTATCCCCATTTTACACGAAAAGAAAATGAGACACAGGAGGGAAGGTAGTTCATCTTGCCCTTGGTCACACATGTAGGAAGGGACCAGGATGGGGTGAACACCAGGGAGTCTAATTTAAGAGCCCACATTTATAACCACTATGCTATCCTAAATCCCAGGAATATGGAGAGAGTGCAACAAACCCCACCTGGGAACTCCAGAGAGGCAGTAGGGGATCACAATTGAGCTGGGCATTAGAGGATGAGGAGGAGTTCCACAGGCAGCCATGGTGAGGAAGGATGAGTAGGATATGGGACCCATATGTGTACAGGGAAGAAAATACCAGAAGGATACATCTGGGGAATGGTGAGAAGCTGCTGTGGCTGCACACGGGTCATGGTGCGAAGAAGGAAGCTCAAGAGGTGGTTGAGGGCAGGACTTGCAGAGCCCTACAAGTTGTGCAAATGAACTTGGACTTCATCCAGAGGCCAGCACCACTGAGAGGTTTTAAACAGGGGAATGACATCAACAGATGGCTATTTCTGAATGAAATTTTGGAAGCAGGGAGGAAGCTGGATCGACCCAGGGAGAACAGATGGGAGGCCCTGATAATAAAACAAGAAATAAAGGATACAGGGCTATGAATGAGGGTTGTAGCAGCAGCAGCACATTCCTGCCTGCACTATAAAGACAGCACTTAGGTTTCCCTAGTGCCAGTTTCCTCCAGCAAGTGCTGATTTCAGAAGGAAACAGACAGCACATGAAATAAAGGACAACCTGACTGCAAAAAACAAGTCATTCAGAAGTCCTAACGTGAGTGGTAAAACAGCCTGGGCAGTTGTTTTCAACCAATGTTTACTGTGGAATTCAAGGAACTGAAGCCAAGAAAATAAAGTACAGTACAGCATGTGGGTTGCAGACACCCACCTCCAAGCTGCTCGGACTGCACACGGTTCCTCTGACACAGTTCTAGATATGAGTGACTCTGGAACAGGGAGGCAAGTGGACAGCAGGAGTGATTTCCAAATCCTGCCCACTGGCTTCACTGCCAGACCAGGAGGACCAGAGACCCTCTTTCTACTTTGTTCTCTCTTCTCTAACTGCTATGGAAACCAGTGAAAAAGGTCCCAGCACAATGAGCCCTGGTGCAGGATGAAGAGGAAATAGGAAAAGATGGTAGATTCCTCCTACACCCATAAGCTAGGTTCGCAATCTCTCAAATTTATGCTGAGACACACAAACAAAAACAAGCATAGACAAAGAAATCAGTGGTTAAATTCTCTCTCTCTCTCTCTCTCTCTCTCTCTCAACAGCTAATAAGAAGTTCATTAAAGGGCTGGGGTTGTGGCTCAGTGGTAGAGCACTCACCTAGCATGTGTGAGGCCCTGGGTTTAATCCTCAGCACCACATAAAAATAAATAGATAAATAAAGGTATTGTGTCCATCTACAACTTAAAAAAAAAAGTAGTTCATTAAAGAGGGTCCAATTGGTAAATATACTGCAAAAGATAATCAAAAAGAGCTAATTCTTGGTTTAAGATCTTAGACTTAAAAAATGATACTGAAAAAAAGCAGCAGGCTGACTATAAGAACCAAGAGGCTGGGAAGCCCTCCTATAAGAGTGCTACTGGAACCTGGGCTGATTGTTTTCTGGGGTGGAATTTGTGCTTGGGGGTCAGGTTAGGGGTTTATAACTTTGAGGTAAACAAAGGGAAACTCCTGAAATTGTATAAAATATTTGTATACATACACAAAGGTATTTTTTTTTTCTGAAAGGAAGATGGATCATTTTAAATTTTTTTTTGTTTTTTTTAGTTGTACATGGTCTCAATGCCTTTATTTGTTTTTATGTGGTGCTAGGATCAAACCCAGTGCCTCACACTTGCGAGGCAAGTATTCTATCTCTGAGTTACAACTCCAGCCCAAGACAGATCATTTTTACCAGACTCTTAACAGGTTTTCATACTCCACAAAAGATTAGCACTCTGTTTTCTGAACAGTGGGACTTACATGGACTTTTTCTTGCTTCTTTGCATAACTCTGAAATTTTTCATTTTCTACATTAAGCATCTAAAATTTTAATAAGCTGCCCAAAAAAATGACACCATAAAAGAAAAACTAGGGATTTGAATGATAGTTATCTTCTAAGAAAGCTCTCTTAGAGACTGGTATAGGTCACACAGACTTATAGAATCCAATCTTATTGTTTCTTGTGAATCAGCAAAAACAATTACACCAAATTAAGATTTCAGTTTAAACAGGCCCTAAAAATGGGAATAGTTATAGTCACTACTGTGTACCATCCCCTCTACTAAGGGTTCATGCACATTATTTCATTGAATTCTCCCAACAAACCCTGAAGGTGGATGATAATTGCTGCCACTTGACAAATTATAGAACTGGCACTTTAAGATGTATTTGCACGTAGATAGTAGGGAGCAGGGCTGGGATTGGAAGTTGGGCCTAACTCTGTATCCTGAGTCATTTCTAATAACCCCTCTATAATTTAAATATGACCCTAACCATGACCTTAATAAACATATTCCCAAATTCAAAGCATCGTTCCAAATTCTGGAGACAAGGTAGCACTTAATATATTTCAATCAAGAACCTAAAGGGCCAGGACCTTGCTAGGCTTATTAGTAAAGATATCCTCAACATGTAATAAAGTGTTTGGCATAAAATAAGCACTCAGAAAATTATTGTTGGAGTCAGAGGAAAAAAAAGTAAGAAGGGAGGTTTTCTCTTGACATCTCAAGTCCATGGGCTTCAATACCTCCTGAGGGGTAGAAACCATCAAGGGCTTGATCATTTTTGCTTCTTCACCCACATCTAACAGTTTGACAAAATATTTCCAGAAAAGAGAACATGCATTCCATAAGTTTTTTTCCAACTCTAACGTTAATACAAGAGCCCTGCTCTGCTAGTTCTTCACAAGGGGCCCTAGCAGCTATCTCAGGATCTGAACTTTCAAAGATGTACATCAGCTGCATATCCTTTTAGCACTTGCCATCTTCCACTTATTGTATGTAAATATACATGTTCTCTAAATCATTTTCTCCAAACAGAACAAGATCCACTCAGGGTAAGACTGGTTCATTCATTCAGCAAGCATATATCAAATGTGCCTCCGTGAGCTAAGCACTATGCTAGGCCCAGAGGACACAAAGATGACCAAGTCCTCACCCTGCCATCATGAACCTGTCTAGCAGAGAAGAGACAAGTACTCAACAACAACAAAGAGTGTCAAATGCAAGAATAGGAGATTCTGCTTGAAAAGTTCTTCAGTAAGGGATTCCTGCATCCTAAAGCTGTGTGCAAAGTGATAAGCACACGGGAGCACATGCCTGCTTTTCTAGGGAGAATCCATTGTTCTCATTGGATTGATTCACAGTGGTTAAGAACAACTGCTCTGGAGGAGTGACAATTATTCAGGAGAGAAATGAGAATGAGGGAAAAGCACTCCTAAGAGAATAGTATATGGAAAGGTCTGGAAGTAAGAAAGAACAAGGCCTGCTGGGAGCCATAAGAAGTTCAGTTTAGCTGGAGCACAGCTTGCAAAAGGAGGGAGAGTGAAACAAAGCTGGAGACAGAAGCAGGGTCTGGACCAACTGAGGGTCCTGCAGCCCATGCTAAGGAGTTCAGACTTCATCTCAAAGGTAACTGGAAGCCCCTGACAGGTTTTAGGAGGTGAGGGATACATCAGATTGCTATTTGAGGGAGACTACTATAACTACATGTGGAAAATGAGTTGGGATGGACAAACAGAAATGGAAGCAGGTTAAACAACTGGAAGACTGCAGCAGAATATCAAGATGCTATGGCCTGGTCTAAGGGACAGTGTCTTAAATTTCTTTAAATTCTTGGACCCTACCTTAGGGTCCTCTAAGAACCAAAGAGATCCCAGGAGAGCAAATAATTCCACACCTATCAAGATGAATGCTACAGTCATGTATAACTAAAAAGAACCAATTAAAAAAATTCCACACCTCTATCAGGTACAAGTGTTCAAGTCTTAATCTTAGATCCTAGCAAGCATACCATGTGTACAACTGAGATCTTTATAGGTGAAAAATTGCCAAAGAGGAGCAAGAAGGAAGAGGCTCAACTTGAGGAGTAAAAGGAAAAAATATTTTACCATCACAGAAAATTCAAGAAATCTAGAGGAAAAAAAAAAATCACTGACTCATCATCTAGGTCACTGGTATAAACTCAATGCTATTATTAAATAAATGAAGCCCTGAGAATGGGAAAACAATGGTAGATTGGCTGGCAGGTCTCTCTAAAGAACCAAAGCTAAGCCACCAGCCCCCCTACAAAACTGGATGTCCTCAAAGAGAAGAAAAAGGTGCACTCAAGAGTTCTTACATTATAGAATTCTTTCTCATTCCCAATTTGGCTCCTCTATGCTGCAATTTCTAATCTTGTACGGTAGGTAGAAAGAAAACAGGCGAACCTTATCTTTCGCACAATGATCCTTCATGTATGTTAAAATGATATTGAACTGTCTTCTCCTTAATCCTCATCCATCTATGTCCTAATCTCTGAGTTTGGATAGAGCTGAGCATTAAGGCCTATGCAAGTGTTAACCTCACATATGAGAAAGAAATGCTCTGCCCTCTCCTTGCATCCAAGCCAATTCTCCTGCAAATCAGAGGTCTGGACCATTTGACTGCACAAGTCTGACCTCTGTTTCCTGTGAAATAAGGACATTCCCTGCCCTGCCTTATTTTCTGGGCTAAATGAGACAAAGAGAGAAAGTTGGGACAGCAGGATCCTGCAGAGCCACAGTGGTAGGTATCACCTCATCACCCACCTTCCTTGGAATCTCAGACCTCCTCCACCTGCCCAGGTCTCTCTTCCCAGCTAGTGGCAGAAGGAAACACCTATGTAGCCACATAAACATTTCATATCAATCCTAAACACCATCAGGATGGTGAGTTTCATAGCTACCCCTTAAAATGCATAAGTGCTTTGGAAATGATGAATTGCTCTACAAATAAGAGTAAACTGCATTAAGTACCTATTCTGTGCTGGGTGCCTTAAACCCATTACCTATATTTGCTCTCTGGCTATTATTACTCCAGTCTCACAGATAAGAAAACTGAGGACCAAAGAGGGTGAGTGAGTCTTCGGTTCAGTGCTGAGAATAGAATTGGAAGCCAGGTCATTGTGGCTCCAAAGCCCTCTCCAAGATACCATGCTATCTCCCAAAGCAAGGTGGCATCAGCACTTTAGTGTTAAATCCTTAGCAAAAAGTCCTCTATATCACTTCCTATTAACATTCATAAAACATTCCTTAGCAATAGTGACCTCCCATGATGATGTGTATTTTAAGGCTGAGCTCTAAGCTCACACAAGTCTACCCTAAGCCATCTCAGTCAAACCAGGTGCAACTTAATGGGGAGATGCTGAAGATAAATGGCAGTCTCCATTCCTAGGCAATAAAAAGGCCTCTGTGGAACCACAATCCAAATCACTGCTTAAAAAGCCATTTCTACATCAAGACAATGATATGGTAGATACCTTATTATTATCTAATAATAAGTTACATTATTAGACATAACTATTGTATTGTATTTCTCAGTCCCCATTCTGAGTCTTCTAAGCCAGAAAAGGATGTCTGACTTTGATGTGATATTTCAAGGATAGGAAGAAGAAACCCTACATCATTGTCATTTGTTCAAAGGTGACTGACTCAAGAAGATAGTCACATGGAAGGTGAGGCCATTAGTTATTATTGGAGTACCACATTACTCTGGTACCTCTAGCATTTAATGAAATATTCTGTCCAATCTCTGACTCAATAGAGGCAAAGCTCTCAGAAACCAGAGTCTATCTTCTACTTCTACTACCTCCAGGCCCTAAGAAAGGACTCGGTTCCCTAGTTCTCCTTCCCTCTATGCCCTGTTGTCTATCTTAGATTTTGCTGAATTCCCTATGATATGAGGTTCTTTAAAGGCACTGACAAACCACACAATCACCCAGGACACAGGCACAGGCCATGATCTGGGGCCTGGGAGGGTCTGGCAGGCAGAAAGGGTAAAACAAATGTTCTATGGAATAAGTGCATGCCTAGGGATAACAGAGCCAGGCCCTTGTTGTTCTACTTTGTGAATGACTGGTGTCCACTCGAATTCTAACCCCCTTGCCTCTAAAACCCCAGCACACTCCTGACCTCTTCTCCCTATTTCTACTCATATGTTCAAACGAATGAGTTGAACATCAGGCTAAATCTAATATAAACTGGATCATGACTCATTGAAATCAATACTGTATATGGTACAAAAGAATCAGAAGAGTGTGGGACATAATACTCCCAGGTCTTCATGTGGGATTAACCCCAAACATCTTTGAGCCTTAATAATGGATGTAAGACCCTGAAACCCGATATTCTTTAGACCTTAGTTCCTTTAACACCAAAAAATGGGGATGACATGTCAGAGACTCGTATGGAGTGCAAATACTATAGTGCATAGAGAGCCCAGAGTAAAAGGCATGATAAAATTGACTAGTCCAGTAGCCAGGTGCAGTGGTGCATGCCTGTAATCCCAGCAGCTCAGGAGGCTGAGGCAGGAGGATTGTGAGTTCAAGGCCAGCCTCAACAACTTAACAAGGCCCTAAGCAACTCAGGGGTCTCTAAATAGAATATAAAAAAGGGCTGAAGAGGGCTGGGATTGCAGCCCAGTGGTAGAGCACTTGCCTAGCATGTTTGAGGCACTGAGTTCGATTCTCAGCACTACATATAAATAAATAAACTAAATAAAGGTCCATAATCAAAAAAAAAAAAAAAGGTGGGGGAGACTGAAGATATGACTCAGTCAATATGATATGAATCAGTTCAATCTCTGGTAAGAAAAAAAATATTGACTAGCCCATTCTATAGGAAAATTGCATCCCCTGGAATGGAGATACTAGATGGGGAGAGTGGAAAAGCTGTAAGTATTCCATACTTACAGGACAAAGGTAGGCAGCAAACACACTACCCATGTTATCCTGAAAGGAACGGAGGGCAGGTAAGGTGACTGCCCATCTCAGATCTTCTTACACACTGGCTGGATTTGAACACTCTCTGGAGAGGCACTCAGTTTCACCATTTGTATTCCATGTGGACAGGACATGGTCAAGGAGTGTGGAGCTGGTATTTGGAACCACCACAGGAAATTTGGACAACATGAACTCAAAGGACAAAAAATATACACATAAAAACACCTAAGCCTGACTAAAAGATCAAAATCATACAACTTAGTTAGAATAAAACCATGTGTATTTTATTTGGGCCCTAAACATGCTGATGGAAATAGATTTAACAAGAGTCAGCTGGGCCTTTTCACAATGAACTTTATGCATTCCAAAGCCAAATCTGATAATTAGAACAGAACTTTGCAATGTTTTTCATATCTATTTAATACCAAATTTTAAGCAAAGCCAAGGGGCCTCAAGAATATACAAATCTCATTTAGTGCTGATGGGAGTACAGGCTGGAACAGCTGAAGGGCAGGTGACACATCTTACAGCTCTTCAAATATGCATGGCCTTTAACCAAGTATTTCCTGTTCTAGGGATCTATTATAAGGAAATAATCAAAATGAAGATTAAGATGCAAGGATGCCCATTAGAGCATTATTTACAATAGGAAAATATTAAGACTATAATTTCCAACAAATGAAGAGATGGATTTTCTATTAGGATACACATGATGGAATCTTACAAAGTCATTGAAATTAGGATAGGAAGACATTCATAATATAATGCCAATTTCAATTAAACATTTTTATTAATCACATATTGCATGGAAGACTACAGTAGGCAATAAAGTTGCATCAGTTAAGAAAGTACAATTCTTAGCCTCATAGAGCTTATAATTGATCAGGGAAATCAGATATTGAGATTAGTAATAATACTAGAGAGTAGTAGTATAAGGTACATCGGAAGTAAGTAACAAAGGGATTTAACCTAGTCTGAGGGGTCATGGAAGGCCCTCCTGAGGAAGGGATGCTTGTGGGGTAATGAAAGACAAATAGGAGCTACATGGGCAAAGAGGCAAGAAAAATACCTTGGAAAATGAATAGCAATTTTAAAAATTATACCTATCAAAAAAGACATTTCAGCTGTACATGTAAAATGAACTTACTTATATTGAAAAATGATTTTGCATATGCATTTTATAAATATAAAATATGAAAGGATATAAACCATAATCTAACCTAGGAGATGTAATACATGTAATTTTTTATTTATTTATTTTTACTTTTGCTTGCTAACATTTTCTGATCTTTTCCTGTAATCTACATATGTGGATAGTGTTTTCAAGGATGGGCAAATGGATGGATGGGTGGAAGGATGAATGAGTGGATGGAACAATGGATGGTAACCAGACCCGAGGGAAGGATTGAGCTGGGCATTACATGAGACTAGCTTTCTTCTCTTGCAGTCTCCCTTCAATTACTAGAATCCAAGACCTGCTCCAGAAGCATGTGTTCTCCCAATTTCTAAAATCACTTTGTCTTTTCTAAGGCATTTCATCTACCCTAGAAACAAGTTCATCAGTCAAAAGCAAAGCCAACACTACAATTCACTGCAATTCCAAACAGGTTTCTCTCAATACTGGACTTTCAAACCACACACACAAAAAAAGAGCTATATTGGCATAGCTATTCATTAATGTTTCACCTAAATAACTGTTGGCGACAAGACAAATTATTTTAGAAAGAGATGGATGAAGGAAAGGGGTAAAAAGGAAATAAAAACCTTGAAACTGAGATTGTGATCATTCCAAAGAGAGTGTTACACCAGGAAACAGACCAGAGAAATAGAATGCAGAGTGATGGTCACTACATTCAGAGCAGGAAAATGGTTCTTGGAAAACATGAGATAGGCACACCTGACCAAGTCAGAGGGTCCTTTGAGCTCTGATGGCCTCCTTCTATCAGCAGTGATTTATACAGCACTGCATGTATCTGATTCAGGGGAGGTGCTATGAGAAACTACAGATGGGAAGCCTGTGGATTTCAAGAAATTCAGCCCAGAGTTTTAAGTGTAAAATGTGATCCTTTCCTACATGTGCCCAGGAAGCGGATCCCTGGGGAGTTGGCAAAGGTGCTGAAACTATGCTAGATTTTGATCATTCTTATGTCTCAATACCAATCCCCACCATCATTTCTTCAAATCTCTTCCATACCTCTATAAAGACTAGAGGAGACCCCAGGTGCTTGCCTGGAAGGAAAGGCTAGGGAAGAACAAGATGTGGGTCCAATGATAGAGCACTAGGCCAGATGTCAAGAATCCAAGTCCCATTCATTCACTGTATGACCTTGGGCAAGTCCCTTCCCCTCACTCAGCCTCAGTGTCCCTCATGCAAAATGGGAGACCAGAAGGCCTGGCAATGAACCTAGGACTGCACTGTTAACAAGATCCCTAATTTTGGTGCATGCTAAAGCTTGAGAACTAATGGACTACACGATTCCACCTCTCTTCCTCGTAGTGGTCAAGGGTCTACATGTCCAGCTGGCTTGGTTGAGACTTTGATTCCAGAAGTTCTCTATGGTACAAAGCTGAGAAAGGGAAACTCCTCACAGTAAGCTTCACAACCTTCTCATTCCTCCCTCCCCTTGTGCCACCACTATCAATGTCCTCCCAGGGGGGCAGCAGCCCCACACCATAGATTATTGTGTGCCCCTCACCATACCTGTGAACATCGCACAGAAGTAGGGACTGCAGGCTGCCAGGACCACACGGTGGGCTTCTATTTCCACATCTTCTGCCACAATCATCACGTCACACAACAGCTGCTTACTGCAAGACACCAGTGAAGGGACAGGATGGATCACAGCACGAACACCTACCCACATCATACCAGGATATTGTTTTCTCCCACCCAGACTTCACACTGGTTTGCCACATGAAGTAGCCATAGAAATTTGCCCTATCTTGAGTTAAGCAAAGGGATGGGCTCCTTCATTCAAGTATTTGATAAATCTTCCACAAAGAGATATCCAACTACTCTGTGGCTGTAAGTCAGGCTGCTTCATTGATCTTCACTCTCTGTTCCCAATACCATCAGCTCTGACTGAGAATTAGGGGGACAAAGGCTCAGAAAGCAGTGGCAATACCTCAGGCTGCTAGTGAATGACTGAATGCTGAGGTACACGAGCACACCACCAAGTGTGCCACCAGCAAGACTGAGTGCTAACAACTCCCCGAGGGTTCACCCACATGCAAAACTGTAAGAGGCAAGCCAGATTCCAGCATGTCTCTTCACATCCAGATTTAACACTATAACCAAGAGCCCTCTACCTGCACACACATAACTGAAGACCCTTTGCAAACTCCAATCACTACAACTGTCAAGGTAAAGCTTTACCCTGCATTTTTCTGGATAAGTGAATGAATAAATGGGAATCAACTCATATTCATAGACAGATGGATATTTAAAGATTGACAGGGAGCCATAAGACCCTGTCAAACCAAGAATTTTTCCTTTATCAGCCTTCCAAGTTGTTATCGTGTCTATAATTAATATAATGGATAACATTTATTGAGTTGTATGTGCCAGGAACTGTTCTAAGCATTTTTAACACATATTAGTTCATTTATTCCTCTCTACAACATGATGACATGGGGCTAATTGTTATTTTCCACATAAAAAATGAGGACACTGAGGCCCAGAGAAATTAAGTAACTTTCCCAAGGTCCCACAGAAAGGGAGTATAGAAAGTGGAGACAGCATTTTCATGCACATATCTCAGCCCTAGAACTCATTCTATGGTACCTAATCCTACTAGTGCCTCCTTTAGATGAAAGCACTACAGATAGGAGGGAAGACCAGGACAACAAACACATCTCAACCATGATTCACTGGTAGTGGTTGTTTAGCACACATATACTGGTACAAAAAATCTAAAGTCATGTCTGGGTTTTATGTGAGGATGCTGAAACCAGTTAATGAGTCTGCCATGCTTGGCAGATGGAAGAGAAACTACATATTTGCCATCTCAGGTCTAGTACATTAAGCCACTGTCAACTATTAAGACAGGTTCACTTAGAGAACTGTGATCATAAAGCCTGAGACAGCTGGAGCTGCAATGCCCTGAGAGGTCATGTGGTCTATGAAGCCCAGAGAAGTGAAGAGATGCCTGAGAAGGCCGATTCTCGACTCCAGAAATAGTGCTTTTCCCACTCAACCATGATGCCTCACAAGTGGCTGACACTCAGAATGGGAAAAGACAGAAAACAATGGGCTTCCAACACAACAGGTGGTCAGGAAATGTTCACCACATGGCGTAAAGTACCAGTGGTAGGCTTCTAAGAAGGTAAGACCTGCAGGAACCAAGAGGTAAAACCTAGGAGTTGGGACCTCACCCCACAGTGGGCAGCAGACCTCACACACCAACCTTATCAAAATACATCAGCACAAACAGGAACACAACTGATGCTGCCCCTATGAGAACATGAACAAATAAGCTTGCCACAGCTTTCGCACCTGTCTTAGTAGCCCTTAGGACACATATCACAGAAATAAAACGGAGTGGCAGAAAGTCACCTGAGAACAGGCTGTTTTTTTAAGTCTGGTCAAAACTATTGTAAAAACTATATACCCAACATGAATAGACAAACCTTGGATACTTTCACTTCTATTAAGGATTTTAGGAGACTTTAGTTACTGCTATTTATAGTTGCTATAGTTACTTCTATTTATGAATAATAATAATTTTTTAGATACCAATATTTTAAAGAGAAACAAAAAAGAGTCAAATTTTCAGTGCTAGAAGCAAACAAGCAAATGTCAGAATGAAATTTACTGCGTATATCCAAAAAGGCTGATAATTTGTGAACAAATGAGAAAGAGATAAGAAGGAATGGGGAATAGAGATGATCCAGTTAAATAAATGAAAGAGAGCAGTTCCAACAGGTGGAAAACAAAACTCAAGGCCAAATAAATCTACCTGTGTAAATGGTCAAGAGAAATTTGCCGAAAAGTCAAGGTAAGCTTTCCCTGAAGGTAGGGAAAAGGCAGTACCAAAGCACTACAAGGCTCACAAGCAGTTCTGTTTCACTTATCAAAAATCCTATGGATTCCTTTCATTTTTTTCTGAGCTATGATACTACTCCAAAGAACAATCTTAAGGAGAGAAAAGTGGACTATATGCTTTACCATTTGTAGAAAAGTATAGTGTAGCTGTTAGGAAGGTGCTCAGGTATTAGAATCGAACTAACTGAAATTCAAGCCTCTGTCCCACTGCTCTCTAGCATAGGAGAGTTACACCATCTCCAGAGTATCACAGAATTGAGATATATCATAAAAGACATAATGCACAGTACTAACAGTCAATACTTGGCAAATATTAGTTTATTCTTTTTCTTCTTTATTCCCACAAGGTATTTTCTTTAAGAATAGAAGTTTTGGACGTGATAAATGTGAGTTGTCTATTGGGCATCTAAGTAGGGTTATCAAGTAAGCAGATCTGGAGTCCAAAGATGGGAGATGGGTAAGAGGATGAAGGCCAAGCACAGTGAAGTGATGCATGCCTACAGTCCAGGCTACTAAGGAGTCTGAGTCATGAGGATCACAAGTATGAGGACAGCCTGGGCAATAGAGTAAGACCCTGATTCTATTTTTGAAAAAGTATGCATGTGCACATGTGTTTGGGTGTGTGTGTGTGTGTGTGTGTGTGTGTATGGGGGGACAGCCAGCAAAAAAGACAATGTAGAACGAGCATAAAGATAACTATACATATCAAAAGAACAGAATTGAGAGTCCAGAAATTGATTTTGATTCTTTTACAAGGGCACCAAGAACTTTAACTGGGAAATGGGCTGGGATAATTGGTTATCAATAGGTAAAAGAATCAAGTTGGATCCCTACCGCCTACCATATGTAAGAATTAATTTATAATGATCAAAGACCTAAGTGTAAGAGCTACAACTATAAAGCTCTTAGGAAAAAAACACAGGAGTAAAGCCCATGATTTCAGGAAAGGCAATGTTTTCTTAAATGACACCAAAAACAAACAACAAAGAAAAAAATGACAAACATCTAAATTTAAAACATTTGTACTTTTCAAAGGACACCATAAGGAATACAAGAAGCCAATTCACAAAATGAGAACAACTTTTTACAAATCATCTATCTGATACTGGGGTTTTATCTAGAACACAAAAATCCAAACTCTGGGAACTCAATAAAAAACAAAAATAATCCAATTTTTTTTAGGAAATTGAGCAATGGAGCTGAATAGACTTTTCTCAAAATAAGATATAGAAATTGTTCATATGCACATTAACTCATTTTCAACATCATGAGTCACCAAAGAAACGCAAATCAAAACAATAATAAGATATCATCTCACACCCACTAGGATGGCTATAATAAAAAAAAACAGATAATAATGAGTGTTAAGAGAGGATTTGGAGAAATTAAAATCTTCATTCACTGCTTATGAAATGGAAATGGTACAGCTGTTTTGGAAAGTAGTCTGGCATTTCCTGCAAAGGTTAAACATAACCATATGACCCCGTAAATCCCTCTCCTAAATATATACTCCAGAGAAATGAAAACATATATCCACACAGAAACATGTACGTGAATGTTTGAAGAAGAATTATTCAATATTGCCAAAAGTGCTGTGTCTATATAATGAAATATTATTCAGCAATAAAAAGGAATAAGAGCTGAGATATGCTACAACATGGATGAACCCTAAAAATCATTATGCTCAGTGAAAGGAAGGTAAACATAAAAGACTACATGTGGCATGATTCTAAAATAGGTCAATCTATAGAGACAGAAAGTAGACTAGTAGTTGCCTGGAGCTAAAGTGGGAAAGGGATGAAGACAGGGGAAGAAGTGGGAGTGGGTAACTACTAAAGTACACTGGGTTTCTTGAGTGGGGGGGGCAACAAAAATATTCTAAAATTGACTATGGTTGTATAACACTGAAAATTCAAAGTGATTAAACTGTATACCTTAAATAGGTGAACTGTATGGCATGTTAATTCTATCTTTATAAAGCTGTCACTAAAAGAAAAACAGAAAGCAATGTGTTTAGATGGTTCGTTGCTGGCAATAAAGGCATAATGTCAGGGCATCCAAATTAAAAAAAAAAAAAAAATGAGGACTGAGAACTGTTTCCAATGTTGAAATGAGAGGTTAAAATTGTGAAGGGGATAGTATGAAGCTAGTGGTAGAGCAAATGCTTAATATGTGCCAAGACCCGGGTTCAATCCCCTGCCAGAGTGAGGGAGTGGGGAGGCCTGTTGAGTCGAAATAGGAAACACTGTGGGTTCTAAATACTCATTGGTTGCTTTGTCCTTCCTGCTTCCTTCTTTTCAGGACCAGTCCGGGTATGCCATTCGAAAGGACCACATCCCCACTACTGGCTGGATGGTAAGTCAGGGGCCAAAGAGTCACTAGGACTCTGCTGCCCAGAGGCACTGTGGTTTGACTAGAGCAGAGCAATTTAGTGCTAAAGGGAGAGAAAGCTGGGTGGTTACCATGCCAACAGCCCTTTCTCTACCATGGCAGTAAAAAATAATAGGAAACTCATGAATTGTGTGATTCATAAATTGCAAAAAAAAAGTGTGCTTGAGCTAATATAGCATAAAATTAAGAGAGGGGAATGTGAAAACAACACAAAAAAATAACCCCAGATCCCTGGAATATCATATAACATTTCATTAGCTTAATCCTTCATGGCAAAATGCTTTAACCCAGGCCTTCTTCTAAACAAAGTATGCCTACCCTCTCTCCATTTCCCATTAAAGTCACCCAGATCAATCAAGTATCCATCCAGGTCCCCTTTCTGCCTATTTCACTACAGTTTTTAGAAGATTATCATTTAAATATCTCGGAATTTGATACAGCCTTTTGAACACCATGAGAACAAAAGCTCCATAGAGGGAAAGACTTCGGTTCTCTTACCTACTGTCATATTCCAGCCACCTAGTAGAGTGTTTACCTCCTCCTCCTCATCATCATCAGATAGCTGACACACAATATTCACTGTGTGCCAGGGCCTCACAGCAACATCTAAGGAACAGTTAGTATTACACTATAGACCATGGAAATTGGCAATTCTACTTCCAAGAATTAATTCCATAGAAATAACCGTGAATGTGCACAAATATTTAGCAATAGTAATAAATGTGCTATCACTGTTCTAAGTACTTTATTTATAAATCCTCTTAACAACCCAGCAAGACTGGTACTATTATTAGCCTTCTTTTACGGGTAACAAAAGTAAGACCAGGGAGATTAATTAACTTGCCCAGGGTTGCACAGTTAGTCAGCACTAGAGCCAAGATTTAAAACCAAAGTCTATGTGACCACTACATTATACTGCTACAAAGATAACCACTGAAGATATTTTTTATATATGGAATGGGGAAAACCTAGACATCCCACAACTGGGAACTGTTTTTTTTTTTTTTTTTTTTTTTTTTTAATAAAGCAAAAAAAAGAATATCATTCATTCAATGTTATAAAACAGTGACTATTTGACACAGTGCTACATGAATAAAAAAAAATCAGGTTTAGACATATTTTAAAGAGAAAATAGGGGGCTGAGATTGTGGCTCAGTGGTTCAGTGCTCACCTGGCATGCCCTGGGTTCAAACCTCAGCACCACATAAATGTAAAATAAAGATACTGTGTCCACCTAAAACTAAAAAAATAAATATAAAAAAAGAGAAAATATTCTCCAAAGTGTTAACAATGGTTACCACTAATATTAAAACCGTAAGTGACTTTTTGTTCATCTGTATTTTCTAAATGTTCTGAAACAAATACATTCCTTTTATAAAAATTAATTAATTAATTAATTTTAAAAAGTGAAAGTGAAATTCATGCCTAAATTTGAATTAAAAATTTCCTAGGCAAATACATACAGACTGTGGTCCATTTGATCAATCAAAAAGAAGAAAAATAGATTATTTACTTAAATTTCAGCAGAGGACTATGTTTTATGTTTACATCAGCATTTTCCAAACAAATTTCACAATATACTCAGTCTTTACCTAACAACACTCAATTATGTGTGGGAAATGTTCAAACAAGTATATTGCACATGCTAAATACATTATGCACCTCAGAGAGGTGTAGTAAATAGCTTTTTTCAAACTCATTTGGGTATGGGTCTCTTTTATCCCACAGAGCATCCTGAGGAAACAAACACTACTCAGAACAAACTATGGCAAATGTTGAATAATACAAAAGAGAAGCAGCGCAGAACTGTGGGAGATTAAATCCAAGTCAAGCCCTACTCTTGGGAAAGATACAAATGCTAGTAACTTGTAACAAAAGCAGAGAGGACATAGGATGACTTTTTTTTTTTAAGCTGCTGAAGAAAATGAAATGATGCTAGTAATGGGAAGTGGGGATAGGAAGAATCCTCTATGCACATCTATTCCCTCTGCTCTCCCTTTCAATGGTCACCAGAGTTGGCTGCACCAGGCAAAATAAGGCCTGATGAGAGAACTAGACTCTTAAGTAGATTCTTAAATCAGACAAAGGATACAAGTCATACCCAAAAAAACTAAGTTGGGATTCAAATAGTGTCTAGAGAACAACACACAAAGTCTTTAGTGACAAGAGACCAAGTCCATAGACATGAACATCAGCTCTGCCCTATGGCTAAGACAGCTAGGGGCAAAGCTTCCAAGAAATCTGGCAGGAGGCCTAATAAAAATTGAGCAGTAGAGCATAAGACAAATTTAATTAAACTTGTTTTTTAATGCCAAAGACTAGGCTGTGCAAAAAGAAGAAATGAAGAAACAAACATAGAATCAAACTTTTAAAAGTAGCTCATGCCCCACTCAACACTTCTTTGGCTATATGCCATTTCTCAGGCTAGAAGGTTTCTCCCTACCCCCAATATCCTTCATGTCTTTAATGCTGACTCAATCTTCCACATTCAGTTCAAGCATCATCTCTCTTTAAGAAGTATTCTCCAAAGTTAGTCGACATACTTATTTCTTCTGCATTATTTAAGAAACAAATTATTGCATATCTATCACCTGTCAGACACCTATTGTATTCCTCCTTCATAAGACCAGTCACACTATAGAAAGATGATTTTTATTAACCTATTTACATTTCTGATTTTGTTTCCACCCACCCATCCCAAGGCCTAGGCAGTACCTTTGGGCATCTTTGGTTAAAAAAAAAGAAAGAAAAAAAAAATCAAAGCTATTATGACGTACCAAGTGCTAGAGATCAAAATTACTCAGAAGTTGTCCCTGCCCGCTGGGAGCTCAAGAGCTACAAAGAAAAAAGGTGGTAAACAATTTCACTTTATAATACAATAAAGAATCCAGTAAATAAAGGTGGGCAAAGGAAGCTGCCGAGCTCTTTGGTAAGGAAGATTGCATGTGCAGAATTCATAAAGAAAAATATGTTCAGTGCCCTAAACCTGTATTGCAACAAGCTTGTCACACAAACACACATTGGCCTTCCCAACAGCCTGCAGACCCTCACCATTTAGTTCTATGAGGATGAGTACATTTGTGTGTCATTTCTTTCTTTACAGAGTCAAACTGCATTTAGGGAACTAGGTATTCTTCCATTCATGTAGCTGTCCTGCCAAGCTAAGCTCAACCCGAGGCATGAAAGAGAGGCGAAAAGAAAATATATAACATCTACAATCTTTAGTTTGCAATTGTGTGTAGGTGTCGCAGTTCTATTATTGGTTTTTAAGCAGCTGGTTCAGTTGGAAATCAAGTTTAGGAACAGACCTACTTTAACTACAAAGGAATTTTCCCCTGTGATTAATCACTAAAATGATAGGTGTTAAATAAATATAAAGGAAAGAAATTTTCTGGCAAAGTTGTTCTGTCTCAGAATTTGAAAAGGGGAAGGAAGCCAAGTGACTGAGAGTGGGTGGGGAAGAGTCATAATTCACTAGGTGGTGGCGTTCTGACTTCTGTTCTTGGTCCCTGATAAAGCTTCCCTGCAAGTTCCTTCTGAAAGGGCACAGGCAAGATAGGAAAAGTACCTCCGAAGCTCATTCATAACCTTGAAGGCCTTTCCCATGTGGGCTGGGTTGACAGTGACTGTCCTCTGGTTCTTCTCATCATCCCCAGCCTGTATCTGTGGCTGGGAGTTTGGCTTGACACTGTAAACAGGAAGGAAGAGGGAGGGGAAAGAGAACACATTAGTAAACCCATTCATGGGACTGCCATAAATCTGTGCATTTGCCCACCCACCAGGGACATCTCTGTCAGGATATTCTCCTCATCACAGACCAACAGAAAAGGAAATACACTGCCCAGCATTTCTGCAGGATCTTGCATTACAAAGTGCATTCCAATGAAAAAAGCCAGGTTCTAGCTCTGCTTCTTCCACAAATTCGGAGTGACTTGGTGAAAGATCCTCATGCTGTCCCCAACCTCCCTTCCCAAACTGGAGGGAGACTAAGCACTCTATCACTCACTACACTGGAATATTTGTTAATTAATACTTTAATTAACAAATTAATATTAATTGAATATTTTACTGCAGACAGAATGAGGATGTAGCTCAATGGTAGAACGCTTGCCTAGCTTGCAGGAGGTTCCAGGTTCAACTCCCAGTATTGCAAAAAAGAAAAAAAAAGGGTACAAGTATTAAAATATTTAATATTTTATTAAATATTAAAATATTTAATGGAGGCAACTATGTGTCAAGTTCCATATTTAAGTTTAAGGAAAGCAAACAAATAAAGCACAGTATCTGCTGTCCCAAAGCCATTCAAACAGCCAAGTCCAATGGAGCAGAAAGCCAAGTAAACATTCAAACATCACATTTTAAGTATCATGATCCAATTGAGAAACTATCCCGGTGATGCCAGATTGAGAGAAAATTTCTAAAAGAAAATATTTGGAGGAAGAGCAGAAATTAGCCAGGTAAAAAGGAAGTCAGACAGGAAATAGTATGCATAAAGACCTAAAGGAGAAAAGGAGCAAAGTGTGTTCAAAGTATAGGCAGTTCAGTAAAACTGGAGAGCACAGGAAGAGTATCAAGAAGACTGGGGAGTTTGGATCTCTTTCCAAAACGATGAGAAGACATCAAAGTGTTTCAGAGAAGTGGGAAACATGAACAGATGAACGAACTTGTGCTTTAGAAATATCACATTGGCTATGGTATGGAGAATAGTGGCACAATAGTTTAAGTTTCTAAGAAACCATAATCCTATAGACAGACAAGGGACTATAATTGATGTGAAAAGAAAGGACATCTGGGTAGGCTAACTGAGCAAGTGAGCAGGTAGGGACCAGCAAGACTCACCCATAATCTCAACACCCTCTCTACTAAAAGCAAGAGACAAAACACTCAAATCCCTATGGGAAACCAGATAATTATCCAACTATCTTGAATTATCTGTTAACTTCATGGGGTGGGATGGCAGGGTAGAGGTTGGAAGAACCACCAAAAGAATGGGCAAGGAAAGGATATTCTCTCCAAACAGGTGAAATTATTTGGCTCCAAGGCCCCAGACTTACCTTGGAGCTATGTTTCAACCAAGCTAAGCTTTATTTTGCTAGTACGAAAACAGAACCTCCTCGGCTTGTATAGATTTGGGGACCCACAGTTTATGCCAACTCTAGGACACTGTAGCCTCCTTTGACTTGCCCTAGTGGACCTCTGTCCATCCTTACTCCCTGTCCTTGCCAAATGGCTAGACAAAGGAGCTGTTATAATTAAGAGAATGTTCCAGAAGCCTACACAGATCTCACACTGAGATTCAACTATAAGCAGCATATCAAACCACAGCTTGTCTGACCATAACAGACTCCTCCTCTGGCTTCCATCCCTACCTCAGTTCAGCATGTAAATATAAGCCATAGATATCTGAACTAGGAACTGTTTGGATTCTGGGTACAAGGAAATTAGCTGAGCAGAGGAAGATAAATATTGAGAGATATACAAGAAAGATTACTACCTGCTTATGCAGGTAAGGAAAATCTCAAGCCAGAAAATGTGATCAGAGAGGAAGCACCCAGCAAAGATGAAAAACTTCATATAAAAAAAAAATCCTACACACCTAATTTATTTTAGAGTTAGTGTCCTTCCTTATTCCAAAGCCAGAAAGATAATTTGTTTTCCACTAAAAGTTGAACATTTGCCCTTGATATTTAAGCCCTAATTTCATGTGATATTCTATTGTGATATTCATTGTGTCCACACAATGTCAAATAGAAAAGGTGATAGTATTCTTGCAATATTCATGATTTTAAAGATGCCTGTTGTGTTTTCCCAATATAAATGTTTGTTACATGATTTTCATAGATGCTCCTTATCATATTAAGAAAATCCCCTTCTACTTTTAGTAAGGATTTTTTTAAAATAACAACAATATACTGGATTTTACCCAATGGTTTTATTTATCTAATAAGATGATGATGTGAGTTTTTTTCCTTTAATCTTTCAATGTGGTAGATAACAAATACTTGCTAATACTAAACCGTACTTGCATTCCTGGCATAAATATTCACTACAAATATTGTCTCCAAACTATAGAGAGACTTAAAAGCAAAGATGAATAAACAAAATTTGGTATGGATCAAGGAACCATTGAAAGGTTTTGACAGGAAATGAACAAGATTAGAATTCAGAAAATATTAACTCCACTTTACAAATGTGGAAGAGGTGTAGCAAGTAGGGCCACTTTGGAAGTACTGAGAATAATCTCCACTGTGGTTAATGTACAGGAAAGCTCATTATTCCTTTTGTTGCTCTTTGTACTTTCCAGCCTTCCAGAATGGTCCAATAACAGTATAAATCCCCATTAATACAATGTTGTATTTACCAACATTGCTAAACATTGATTGCCTATTGTCAGAGGATTAAAGTCCAACAAAATTCAATTCACACTATGGCCTCCCTGAAAAAGCAGTGTCTTGCTGATGACCATAGGGTTGCCCAGGCAAAGGACATCAGTTTCCCCAATCCATCCAAACTCCTTTCCACCCTTGATGCAAACGGACATCAGAAGGAACCCAAGGCCTTTTTCTTCTCCTGCTCTGCAACTCTGTGAAGACACAGGAAGGCTGAAGAGTTCTGGATCCCTGGTTTCTAGAAGGTATAAGTTTCTTGGCAACTCATTGACCTTCAAGAGGAACACAATGTTAAAGAGAGTGTCTGAGGGATCTGAGAAGTTAAGAATCTCACACAAGATAATACAAACATCCTCAAACTATTTCCTCCACAGCTTACACCCCCCCACACACACACCAGCAATAGAGTAGATGCATGTACATAAATGCGCGCGCGCGCGCGCGAACGCACGCACACGCACACGCACACACACACACGCCTCAGCCTAGGACATGCCCAGAAACAGAGTTGCTAGATTCTACATTTCCTCCCCAACCTTTTCTCCCTCAACTCATAGCAGATCTTGACTTAGTTGCAATAGATTGTCCATCATCTATCAAGGCCCAATCCCCAGCATTCTCAGTTCTTGATCCCAAATAAGCGGGTAGATCCACTCTCGTCACTGCAAAACACAGACCACACTGAGTTATATTACCAACCTCTTGTCCAAGTCCAAGACCTTGGACTTTATTTTTCACTCTACTCACATTCATGAAATTCTCTGGGAAGACTCAGCCACAAGATCCTTTATGACAAAAAAGTATTTATCAGTAAACATCCTTACTACAAACACATAGTGGTTGAATTCTCCAAAGCAAACACTAACTCCAGCCCCATTAAAATCACACCAGCCTCCAAGAATCTCCATCTAGATCAACTGAGGTGATTCAGTCTTTAGCATCTCATGATCTGACAAGAGGTATGCTACCTACAAAATTCCCTCCATATCAATTTATCTATGCTCCTCTCAAGACTTGAAGCTCTGGTTGCTGAACAAAAGAGACTTCACCTACACCCCAATGTCCAAAGTTCCAGAAACATTCTAGTTGAACATAGTTAGCATTCAAATTTGTCGTCAGTCATAGATGTAGTGAGAAAGTATGGACCAGGAAAACTCCTCACTCCTTCCTATAGAAATATGAAGAAATGATCATCTAAGCCATTTTCTAGACAAGCTACAGCAGAATCAGAACATACCAAACTAGTCAACTTTGTAAAACCACTAAGTATCTGGCTGAATAATTTAATCAATTCCACACAATGACCTGTTCCTCAAAAACATACTCGTTTGAACTAACGCTGGTGCCATGGTGAACTCACTTAAGTGAATTATTCCCCTAGCCCAACTGGTAAAAAGGCCAACAACCTATCAACAGCCCACAGAAATAGAGTGTGGAAAGGAGGTTCAGATAATCTCCCAATCTCTCAAATACCTACTGACCCCATTTAGGAAATCATACATGTGAAATGGTCGAGACTCATAGCCATAAGGATAGACAAAGCTGGCCCTGGACCTTTCTTCCTGGGCTTTCTGCTTCTTTTCTTTCCAGGCTTAGACAACTATAGTGGCTTCCCACCTGCTCTTCCCCATTCCAGATGCCCTCTCTTCAAGTGCTTCCTGCACACCATTGCCAAATGGATCTTCTAAAAGGCCACTGGGATCATGTCTTTCAGATCCTCACTGTCCACAGATCTCTTCACAGTGGGCATGAGGATTATGTGCTGGAGGTTCCATCAGAACTATTTGTTTTATATATCAGTGTCTATGTAAGATATCCTTCAAAAGGACTCTACAAATAAAAAGCTGAAAATTCATCAGCCTGCAGGATAAAGTCATAATTCCTGCATAGTATGCAAGGCCCCCTAAAACAGAACTGCACATCAGCTTTGCCTTACTTACTCAAATATTTACTAAGAATCTATTATGTATCAAGCAGACAAACAATCCATTGCAAAAATATTTCCTGGATCTCCCTGTGTCATAACCTAAACACCTGTTCTCCAAGGAACAGTTAAGTCTTGCCTCCTCTAGGATGCCTTATGAACAACTTCAGTCTGAAGTGATCTCTTCCTTCCCTAAATTCTTAATAGTATTTCTAGTCTATAACTCAACTAGCATACAGAATACTGCCCTGTGTTTGACTCCTTTTTCATGGTACAAATCTCACCACTTATTTCCCTCACAATAGATTCAACATACCTGGAGGGCGAGGACCATGTGTGTGAGGATTCTTTGTACAACTCAGCCTGCCTGGCATAGGGCCACACCAACAGTGGACCCTCATTACGTTTTTGTCATCAATGAGTTCTGACCTGAAAACCCTTCACTTGAATAGATAGTGTGACCCAACCACTGCCAACAATTAAGTACAGTTGGCCTTCAGAACTAAACTATAAATATACATAAAATAGTGATTATAAAAGTTAAAAATAAAAGTACATAAGCTCTAAAATATACATATGTGAGGTCTAAATATCAGTGCCCTTCTCATAGCAAACCCACCTTCCCTACCCTCTAAATTTCATATCCACATACCCAATGTCTTACTTAACTTCACTTAGAGGTTAGATAAGTAACTCATACATATCCAAAATTGATGGTCTTTGCCATTTCCTTCAACACATCCAAAATCAATGTTCCCCACCCTCTCTCAAGCCAATTCTTTCTTCTCTATTCTTGATCTCAGAGGCACAACCAACTACCGATTCACCATCCAAGACAGAAACCAGGCTGTTATCCTTGGTAGTTCTTTCTTATACATGTCCCTCACAAACAGCCACCAATTCTATCAGTGTTATGTCTTTTCTGTACCCCATTCCCTTTTCACAGTCAGTAACACCACAACCACAGTACAGGCTAGTATAATCTCTTGCCTGGATCAATTCAATAACCTCCTCTCAAAACCCAGAAGGATCTTTCCAGAATGCCGATATGATTGAGGCATTCTTATGTGAAGTATCTTGCTGATCTCTCATTACCTTCAGAATGAATCTGGCAAGATACTAACTCACTAAAAAACAACAACTACTAAGTAAATAGCAGAAAGATCAATGGAGTGGAGGGAAGAGAACAGGGGTTGGGAGGAAGAGAAATGCAAGTACTGGGGATTGAATTAGAACAAATTCGATTCCATATTTCTATAATTATGTCAAAATAAATTATAGTGTCATGTATGACTAAAAAGAACCAATCAAAAAATTTTTAAATAAATGAATCTGAGAAAATAATCCTATCACTGCCCCAAGGCAGTCTCCTTACTGCAGTACTAAAATGCTTAAAATTACCTAAATACGCTAGGTTCTCCTGCCTGAAGTTTTGTCTGCCTAGAGAATGTTCTATCCCCACCTTTCCTTCCCTGGATCTAGTTAGTTAGTTCCTACCAGTCCCTCAAACCTCCTCCTGGAAGCCTTCCCTATCATCCTCCTCCACCCACGAGATTCGTTTCCCTTCTTCTGTGTTCCCACAGTACTCTGTGCTTCCCTCTATTGTACTGAAAACACCTCTTACTTGCCTCTCTCCCCCTCACAGTGTGTGCTGGTAAATGTTTAACAGTTGGTTAGGGGAAAGTGATCTCTGATTTATAACATTTGTCAATTTCCATGGTATAAATACTCCCACTATGGCAGATTCCAAATGATGTCACTGAATATGGGATTTGGAAAGAGATGTGTGTTGCTGCCAAATGAATATATAATATTGCTTATATAAGATATGATAGACATTCTCTCAAAGGTATAACATTGAAATAAATAGGAAGTAATGAGTTGTGAGTATTTATTATATTTGTTTCTAATATAATTTGTTACATAATTTGATTTTTAATAATGGCTATATTTAATAGCAGTTACAAAATTCCTGAAAATTCCATAACCCTTTGCCAAGTTTAACTCTGAGACTCTGGGTTCCATGAGAACTAGGATGGTGTCTTAGTTCCCTGTATTCTTAGCATTGAGCACACGATAGGTACTCAATAATGACTATGGAGTAAATTAATAGATGGATAAGTAAATGAGGTATAACTACTGACTACTGCATCTTTCCTCATTTCTCCTCATTAGATAATTATGACTTTTTCTCCCTCAACTTCCCTCACCATAGTGGGGAGCAGATTATATAATCCAGTTCCCTGCAATTGTGATACAAAACCAGGAGGAAGTGAGGAGATAGGAAGCCAGCACTGACTAAAGAGGAGAACAGAAAAGAATGTTGGCTTACTATATCAGTTGTTAGGCTCTTTTTTTTTCCGCCCCCTGAGGAAAATCCAGGCAATGAGTGAAAATGACACTAAAAATCAAGCCAGATAGACAGGGGACTGAAGATTCTCCAAGCAGGCTGACTATGCAGGTGACTAGGGGATCTAACAAATGAGGAGCTCCAGAGCATCTAGAGTGAGAGAATATGGGGAGGGGAGGAAAGAAGAATCTGAGAAATTCTGAAAAAGGCTATGGATTATTTTCCTATGAAAGTCTTTAAGAGATGAAAACAAAGTTTGGAAATCATGGGCTGACAGTGGCCCAGAACGTTATATTCAAGCTAGAGATGAGACAGAGTAAAGAGGGCAGAATGGTGCTGAACAAAATTAAGACTATGCTAGATACATTAGAATTCCTCAATAGGTGCTGGGGTTGTGGTGGGGCTCAGTGGTAGAGTGCTTGCCTAGCATGTGTGAGGCTCTGGGTTCGATCCGCAGCACCACACAAAAATAAATAAAGTATTATGTCCATCTTTGATTTAAAAAAAAAAAAAAAACCCTCAGCAAAGAATGGGTGCTTTAGAAAGGAATAATCAAAAACTAACAATCATGGGTTGGGGATGGGGCTCAGTGGTAGCACACTTGACTGACATATGTGAGGCACTGGGTTCAATTCTCAGCACCACATATAAATAAATAAAATAAAGGGTCTATCAAGAAATAAATATATATATATATATATATATATATATATATATATATATATATATATATATATTTTTTTTTTTTTTTTTTTTTTTTTTTTTTTTTTTTAAAAAACCTAACAATCAGAGCTGGGGATGTGGCTCAGTGGTAGAATGCTCGCCTAGCATGTAGGAGGCACTGGGTTTGATTCTCAGCACCACATAAAAATAAACGAATAAAATATAGGTCTATCAACATTTAAAAAATATTTTTTAAAAAATTAAGAATCAGAAAACCTTAGGTCCAGCCCATCTCACACTACCTAGGAAGAAAAGTGATTTAATCATGGGATATCAGCTTTTTATTCAGCCTCAGATGAGATCCTATTTGTGGAGCTTAAAGCCTATAAATACTCAAATGCCATAACTCAGGTCCATAACTCAGTTTTTAGCCAATTGGGCCTCCCCAACCGTTCTCCTTTAGAGAGAAAGTGGTAGCAGGCCCTCAGGAATATGTCACCAGTAATAGTTTTCACTAAAAATTAGTAAATGGACATGCTGACTGTCATACTTCAGGTTCTCATGATGTCATCAGCATGACTCTGCTTCTTCAGGTTTGGACAGCAATGGGACACTATCAAAACAAAATATATGAGGGCTGGGGATGTGGCTCAAGCAGTAACACGCTCGCCTGGCATGCGCAGGGCGCTGGGTTCAATCCTCAGCACCACATAAAAATAAAATAAAAAAGATGTTGTGTCCACCAAAAACTGAAAAATAAATATTTAAAAATTATCTCTCTCTCTTCTCTCTCTCTCTTTAAAAAAAAAGATATATGAAAAACTCAAAAAACTTAACACCAAAAAAACAAACAACCCAATCAATAAATGGGCAAAGAAACTGAACAGACACTTTACACAAAAAGAAATACTACTGGTCAACAAATATATGAAAAGAATGTTCAATATCACTTGCAATTAGAGAAATGTAAATTAAAACTACACTAAGATTTCATCTCACTCTAGTCAGAATGGTAATTATCAAGTTACAAGTAATGATAAATGTTGGAGAGGATGTGAGGAAAAAGGCACACTCATCCATTGCTGGTGGGACTGCAAATTGGTGTAACCACACTAGAAAGCAGTATGGATATTCCCCAGAAAACTTGAAATGGAACCACCATTTGAAACAGTTATCCTACTCTTTGACATATATCCAAAGGACTTAAAATCAGCATACTAAAGTGATGCAGCCATGTCAATGTTTATAGCAGCTCAATTCACAATAGCTAAGCTATGGAACCAAACTAGATGCCCTTCAATAGATGAATGGATAAAGAAAATGTGGTATATATACAAAATGGAATATTACTCAGCCACAAAGAACAACACAACTATGACATTTGCTGGTAAATTGATGGAACTGGAAACTATCGTGTTAAATGAAATAAGCCAACCCAAAAAAACCAAAGGCTGAATGTTCTCTCTGATATGTGGGTGCTAACACACAATAAGTGGGGAGAGAAGAATAGAAGTTCATTAGATTAGTCAAAGGTGAATGAAGGGAAGGGATGGGAACTGGGGATAGGAAAAGATAGAGTGAATCAGACATAACTTTCCTGTGTTCACATATGAATGCATGGCCAGTGTAACTCAACATCATGTACAACCACAAGAATGGGAAGTTAGACTACATGTATGTATAAGTCAAAATACACTCTATTGTCATGTGTATCTAAAAAGAACAAATTTTAAAATTAACAACAAAATGGGCTGGGGTTGTGGCTCAGTGGTAGAGTGCTCACCTAGTATGTATGAGACCCTGGGTTTGATCCTCACCACCACATAAAAATCAAGAAATAAAATAGAGGTATCATGTCCAACTATAACTAAAAAATAAATATTAAAAAAAAATTAACAACAAATAGAATTCCTGAATCCATGGAACTCTAGGAAAACTGTATTTCTATAAGTATCCTAGCCCTAGGTGGGAACAGTGGAACACGCCTGTAATCCCAGAGCCTAGGGAAGCTGAGGCAGGAGAATTCTAAGTTCAAAGCCAGCCTTAGCAACAGCGGAGTGGTGTGGTGCTAAGCAACTCAGTGAGACCCTGTCTCTAAATAGAATACAAAATAGGGCTAGGGATGTGGCTCAATGGTTGAGTGCCCCTGAGTTCAATCCCTGGTACCACCCACACACTCCACAAAAAAAGTATCCTAACCCTAAAGTTCAAGACCAAAGTGATCAAATTTAAATTTCAGCTTCTTGGTTAATGAAGGACCTGGCACTTGAAGATGTCCAGCCAGCAGGATCCAGGACTGGATGGGCAGGCTTGCCATCAGGAAATACCATTTATGCAGATGCTACCACAGAGCCCTATACCTGTCATAATCTTTCAGCAGAGATACCCTGGTTCTGCATTAGCCTGACGCTATGAAATACAAGCCCACATGGATACAGAAGACTTGTATCAGTAAGTTACAGTTCCCAGGTAACTGTTAATCACAGTAGTGGACAATATATTAAAGTACTTTACCTCCATTTTCTCATTTTATCTTTAGAACAATCCTATGAGGTAGTTATTATGATCTCCTGAAGCACTGACATAAAGTTTGTCCAAAAGTCCCATATAACTAGAAAATGAAGAACTGACATTCAAATCCATGTCTATCTGACCCCAGGGCCTAAGCTCTTAATAACAATGCTCATTGACTTAGGATAAAGCCCATAGACCATCAGTCCAAGGGGAATGCAATCCCTTGTGTCTCACTCCTGGAGTTCCTTCCTGTGTGGCCAAAATAGGCCAAATTAAAAAAAAAAAAATTAAAAATCTTCTGGGACCTATGATAGAGCCCTATTTTACTCGACTGATTGTGAGTAATTACAGAGTGTACTGAAGCCAATCAATGTTATCAACTGCTTTGAACTTAGAATTTCCATACTTGGGGCTTCACACAAACCAATATGATTCATGAAAGCTGACCAGCAGCTGCTGCCCTTCCTATAATGTCCTCTTTCATAAACAAGCTCACAAACAGGTATGTGACTAATCACATTCCTAAAGGCCCTGTTCATGGCTGCTTTCTTCAAAACTAAGAGAAAGCCAGGCATGGTGGCACACTTCTGTAGTAATCCCAGAGACTCAAGAGGATAAAACAGGAGGATTGCAGGTTGGAAGACAGGATGAGCAAATTAGCAAGACCCCAAATCAAAATAAAAATGAAAAGGACTATGAAACACTAGCAAAACACTTGAGTTTAGACAGAAAGAACTAAACAAGAGAGAAAGACTAAATAAAAATATCCCTCGTTTATGTGATATCTTGGAAGCCAAGTTTTTTTTTGGCTTGAATGGGAAAGGTGAGCTCTTGTATAGAAAATACAAAATATATTTTCACAAGTTAAAAAGAAACATCCAGGAACATTGTGCTGAGAATCTGAAAATTCTCATCAATTATGAAAAGCTACAGATTTCTAACCTGAGAGCCACTGAACTTATTTAACAAGAAAAAAAAATCTTAGGACAAAGTACGTTTGAGTTATTTTTTATATAGTTTATTAATGGTCTATTCATTTTAACCTAGTTTTAGGGTTTATCCAGATATTGAAAAAAAATTAGGTCAATTCTATAACAGCAAATTTCATAAGGTAGAGCACTTGCTTTAGAAAATTACACAAAATTTCTTGTCTGGGTCTGTCCTAACAATCTAAAACTTAGCAAGAAAAATTCTCAACAGCCAACAGGTTTCTGTTTTTACAGTTGAAAACCATATTTTACAAAAAAAGTATTTTCAAAATGGAAAATTTGGTTCCGATTATCATTGAAATGTACGGACATCTGCTTCAGAAAGCAGTCATGCCCAAAAATTTCTACAAAAGTTTCTACTTGTGACTTTTAAAAGTGGGAGGGGTAAAGAGACATTAAGTGACTTGCCAGTGGGAACAGAAAAAGTTGCTCAACACTTGCTCTTCCCTGGGTCTTGCCAGAGTTCTACAGGCATTGCAGAACTCAGCATTTAGGGAGCACTGACTTTCAAAGTCATGTCTCCTCCAAATATATTATTTATTTTGTTTTTCTTGGATCAAGGATAAATAGACAAGTACCTTCTTCAGCTCAGAAGCTCCCTGTGGTCCAGGGGTAGGCTCTCCCTGGTAGGAACCAGCCATGAAGAACTGTCCTCTGAGGACACCTGATAAAAATTCATGGCACAAGCCTGGGTACATGGTGCCCCTATCAAGTTGGAGCATCACAATGCTTCCGATGAAGAAAATGAGCACAATTTTAAGAAAAATGGACAACTGATTTCCTCTTTCAAATTGCTTCTTCCAAAAGTTGTGGTTCTCTGAAACTCTTACAGGTCTTTCAGAGTCTGTCCCTAAAACTGTGCAGGTATGTGAGTGGTAAAATACATTTAACATAAAATTTACAAATCATTTTTCACTATATAATAGCATTAATTACATTCACATTGTCATAAAACCATTACCACTATTCAACTCTAAAACTTTTTCATCTTTCCAAAGTGAAACACCATACCCATTAAACAATACCCATTCCTCCCCTTCTTCAGTCTCTGACAAGCATATTACTTTCTGCCTCTATGAATCTAACTGCAATCATGTAAGTGGGAAATTTGTTTTAATCCACCCACAAGGTTGATTTCTAGAACTGAAATAAATCCCAATAGCAAGGGCAAGTGCCATTTTCAATTCTATCTCCTCTACACACACACCAACACAGGCATGATTTATCACTGTAGTAGTTAAGAGTCAGAGATCCTTTTCCTTTGCAAAACAAAAGACAAAGTCACTTTCCTGTGACTGATCAAGCCACAGTGATTCTCCCAAGAAGGAAGCTGGGAAATATTTAGCATCAGAACGTCCAGGAGAGAGCTAGAGAGCTTGGGGAATGCAGCAAAAGTAAGCACCAATTCACAAGTTCTTCTTAAGATCTTGGCCTGAAAAGGGGAATATCCAGGTCAGGATTCCAAACCACTAAGGTTTCTAGATAAGGTGTCTATAAAAGGGAAGGTTAAGGTAGATCTTGGTGAAACCTAAAAAAGAGGAAATGCCAAACCACAGGAGATATCTTACTATGAGGAGATAGTTTATATAAAAAGATGATGGCCTGCTAAGCTCTCCCTAGCTTTCCCATGAGAATGGTCCCACATAATTTGTTTCAGATGATACATATAAGAAAACCCTAAAATATGCCCTTGTTAGTATCCCAGCAGCAAGTCATAGGATAAAACACAGCAATAGTTGGTCACCAATGATAACAACAACTAACCCTAAAATATGCCCTTGTTAGTATCCCAGCAGCAAGTCATAAGATAAAACAGCAATAGTTGGTCACCAATGATAACAACAACTAAATTTTACTGAGTATTTATTCAGTGCCAGAAACATTTACTAGGTATTTTGCACAGACTTTAATATTTAATATTCACAACAACTCCATGAAGTATAGATACTGTTATTACTCCATTTACACAGAAAATACAAGTTAATTCTGTAAATCAGGCATAAATTTCCTATGTTCATATATGAATACATCAGCAGGGAAACCTAGTGTATACAACCACAAGAATGGGATCCTAATTAGAATAAATTATACTCCCATGTATGTATAATGTCAAAATACACTCTACTGTCATATGTATCTAAAAACAACAAAAATAATTAATTCTGTAAAAATGTGACACACTCAAGATCATACCGATTATAAAGAAGTTTCACTACAAGGTCTATGTCTCCAAAGCCTATGCTTTTAATTAACAGCCTTTCAAGGTAGAAGGTAATTTCATGCCCTCATGGCCAAGAAAGAAAATTACTATTCATTAGAAATCTCTTGATTGAAAATTGTTTATGCTTAAAAGCAGCCCAAATTAAGCTTCAGGTTAAATGTGGAACAAGGGCAAGATTCAGGATCCAGTCCCTGGAGGTTGGACATGTGATCCTAGTCCAGTCATTCAAGCTCTGTAGACTCAGTTTCCAGGGTACTTACAAAACAAGGTTATTTCCCTCCGCACTCCCCCTACCTCAAAACATTCCATGAGGTCAATTACCTGTGGTGAGATAAGGCTGATATCCAAGGATGAACCTATGGCCAAAGGTTTCAATCTCTTTCTCAATAATTTTCTTTCTACTTATTAGATTTTCTCACAAAAGTTATCAGTTAACCAACAAATAACTGCCCAATACCTGCTATTTGTGCAGTGATATGATAGTCAATAAGTAGTATTCAAAAAAAAAAAAAAAATACAAAGTACCATCCTTGGTCTGAAGACCTATCTCCAAGTTTGGGAACTTAAAAGATAAATGAAACAAAAGCACCCAATTGTGAGATACAGCCTAGAGATATTAAGAACACCAGCAGGAACTAGAAAAGTTCAGGTTTTCCAAAACAAAGTGAAATTCTAAAACATCCTTAAGAGATAACTTGTGTGAGGGGGGGAGAGGCAACCAGCAAAAGGAACCCTGGGAACTACAAATTAGAGTTTAGATGGAGTAATGTACAGAATGGGTGACCACAAAAAAGACTAATTCATTTCCTCAATTCTTGGTGGGCATATAAGTAGTGGTAATGAAGAGAGAAGCCAGGTATCAGAACACTTTAATGCTTGGCATGTAAGCTAAACTTGGAGTAGGAAAAAAGGCAATGAGTTCAGTGACCTGATGACACTGGAAGTACTTGGTTTGAATTTCTTTTCTACTCTCTGCCTCTAGTAGAAGAAAAGCAAAAGAACATTTGCAACTAGGTGTCCTAAAGCCACAGATATCATGGATGTTCTATTCCAGATATCATGGATGTTCTATTCCAGCTGAGAGCACCAGGGAACATTGTGCCAAAGAGCTCTTGGGGTGCAAGGAATCATTACATTTCTGAACACAGAACTGGGAACATAGTCAGTGACCCAAAGCGCCAATCAACTGCTGATAGTCAGTCTCATGTCAATCTCTCAGCCCCAAGAGGCCATGGGTCAAGCAAACAGGTGTGATTCAGAATCTCTACACCACCAAAACATCACCCTGCCCTCTGCTAGCTGTTATACCAACAAGATCCTGATGAAGACACAAGGAGCTCCTGTAGCAAAGAGCAAAAGAGGATGCACTAGCAGCATTCTTGATCTGAAAATTCCCAGACTCTTCCTGTAGGAGTAACATCAAGAAGTACAGTCCTGAGCCTGTCCAAACAGGAGGTTGAGATGACACCTAACATGCTAGTTCTAATAGGGTCTAAAGTTGTTTAATGATATCACTCTGTCCCATTATAGGCACATGCAAAGGAAAGTGTTTATCAAGGTGCTCTCCAGACAGAGCTTAGTTGAGACTGTTCTCATTTAACCAGCCAGTTATTGTTTGCATCAAACCTACAACTCAGAGCAACAGCCTCCCCCTCAGCAGTACACTGCCATGGCTTGAGCTCTCCCTTAAGTCTTCTGTCCTCAAGGTAAATGGTAAGCCCTGTTCTCAACCAACACATACCCAAAGAACGAAGACATGGCCTAACATTTCTAATCCAGACATAGGAATGACCCACCCCAGCACTGTACTGAATACCTTAACAAGGCAAAAACCAGATCCTCAGATAATAATTTAAAAATTTATATGAATGTGCCTGCCAGGAAATAAACCCTGGTTAGTTTTCTCTCAACACAATTACTTAAATCCCTTCTTTTGATCCCTATTAATAAAAAGTCTCACATAAACTTTTCAATACAGATAAAACTTGATGGGCATGGTAGCATACGCCTGTAATACCAGGAGCTCCGGAAGCTGAGACAGGAGGATCACAATTTCAAGGCCAGCCTCAGCAACTTAGTGAGACCCTGTCTCAAAAAAAAATTTTTTTTTAAAAAAAGGCTGAGGATTTAACTCAGTAGTAAATTGCCCCTGGGTTAAATCCACAGTTATCTGCCTTCCAAATACTAAAGTGTCATCTGACTGAGTTTCTCTCCATCCTTGAAAACACACACACACACATATTTTTTAGGAAAGAGATCAGCACTGCATACTTCCTGAAGATTTGGGCACTTGAGTATAAAAAAATCCAACTGCTCTATGCCAGGCCAGCCCTGCTATGACATCAAAACCCCCCACCAAAGAAACACCCCGGGAAAGACGCCAAGAAACGGAAACGCCTCCTTGAAACAGCCTTAGAAAGGTAATCCTGATTCAGCCCAGTGCTGAAACTATTCCTCAACACCAGCCAGGAAGTCCCTTCTTTTCCTGTGCCCAGCAAACCCAGATCTGCCTTTGCGGAATCCCATCTCTGGAGCTTCTGTAAGGGGTGGGTTTAGAAAGGGGCTTCCCTGCTCTGAAGCCCTTTGGGATCCATCAGTGGCCAGGTTTTCCAACCCCGCCTAACCAATGCAAACACAAAAGCTAGTGGCTATATCACAAGCATACATTTACTTACACACACAAAACAGGCACTTATACATACATACCTTTCACCCTCCATTGTGCGAGGCCCAGCAGGGGTGGTAGCTGCTGAACAGTGCGTATACCCGGCAATCCTAGCTCTGTTCCCGGTTCTCCCAGCAGCCCAGCGGGAGATCTGATCAGCAACAGTGATTCAGCATGGCTGCAACTGAAGCCTCCTCCCTCTAGATCCTCCTTCCTCTGACTTACTCGCGGCAGTTTCTACCGCAGAAGCAACAGCAGTAGAAAATGTCTTACCCAGAGCTCCCTGCAGTCCTTTCAGCTGCTAAAAGCAGCAACCCACTTGCTCCCCCTCCCCCCGCAGGCTTGCTGCTTCTCTGTCTCCTAGGAACAGCGGCAGCTTCTGCGACCAAGTGCAGTGCCACCTTTCCAGCTGCTTCTGCATCTGCCCAGGCATCCCCAGCTCAAGCAGCTAGCCCACTCAGGGGCTCCTGCCTCCTCTGCCTATGCTGCAAAGGATCCAGCAGTTCTTCACTAGCCCAAGAAATACTGACCCCTCCTTCCCCTACCCCTCCTCATAGCCTATGAGTCTGTCAGCCTAGCCAGATTGCTGGAATGAGGAGGCCCCTCTGTGGACTGCAGTGGAGTTTATCCACCTGGGGAAATTCACTGTGGGTTACAGTTCAGGTTCCAATTCCTCCTCCCAAAATCTACAGTAGCCCTGAGTCTGACAGATGGAGAGAAATAGGGGGAAAGAACTTGATAGAACTGAAAAGAACACAAGAGGAAAAGAACATAGAAATTAGAAAAAGAGAGGTGGTAGAAATAGGTGAAAATGAAACAAACCCTATTTTACTGCCAAAGGCTATTGCAGCAAAGCCACCACAATGAATATTACACAGGCTTATTGCCCTAGGCCATGCTGAAAGACCACCAGTTTCACAGTACAACCCTAAAACATCTTCCTAAAGTCTGTTATACTGAAATTTATTTAACTTGTGGCTCAAACTAGCAAGTCTTCCACTAAATCTCTTATGTCCTCTAATCTCCAGATCTGGACCCCATGCTCAGTTCCTTGTTCAAACAAGGGATCACACCAGTCTCTAATGCCCTTTTAGCTCTAAAATCACTTCATTCTAAAGGTTTTTAACATCCCATTTTTCTTCTCAGTGTAATCTGTGTGATTATTTGAAAAATATTTAATGGACTCGAGTTTTGTAGGGAGCTTCAGGGAAGATATAGCATGATGCATGTAAAAGCAAGAGAGATGCTAAGTACATCTATTATTCTTATTCTGATTTTCACTGTTACAAAGATCTGAAATCACAGAATGGAGGGAAGAACATTGAGTTGAGTTGACAAAGACTTAAAAACAAAACAAAGCAAAAAAAACCACTTAAACTCTACACAGCCTCCTGAACTCAAACCAGCTAGGATGTTATTCTCCAAGACTAACCCCCTTGATATCTGTGTCCTCTTAGATGGGGCCATCCCCCAACTCACTCAAGTGAGAAGAGGCCCGGGTATCTTATCTACACTCTATAGCACTGTAGCTTCATGTTTTCTTTCCACAATACCCCTCATATCTTTCTCCCTTTATGTCCCTTTATGCCCCTTCCTCCTCTAATCAGCCTTGTAGCTCTGCTCCATGTTTCCTCTTGAGGTCAATCACAGGGACCACAAAAAGCTGAACATCACAAACAAGGAAACTGAATCCCAGAATCCGTGCCAGAGCACAGGCATCCACCAGGAAAACAACTGGATGATTCATAAGAGGAACATAAGAATGAGATGACTTGTCCTTTGTACATACCCTCATTCACATCTTCATCATACAGGAAAGAGAGGAAATGCCACATCTAACAAACCAGATAAAGAAAAAAGTTCAGAAAAGGAAATACTTAAGGGCTGAGCATATTCAGGTTTTAAAATACAACTATTAAGAGCCAGTGTAAAGATCCTACAGAATTTCCTTTGCAATCTACTTTTGCCATGCTAAACAAAATCACTATAATGTGTGTAAAAATCGTATTGCTACCTACCCATTGAACACTTTATTCACCACTCACTATCCAGAGAACAATCAGAGAAAGCCATCTAGAAAGAAAGATCATCTAGCAAAACCAAGTACAGAATCAAAAGTCTCTGGACTCCTTACATAAATCTCTGGACTCCTGTTGTAAATCCTCTCTGGTTTCACATTTTCTACCTGATTACCCAAACGTTCTCTGGGACAAAGCCTGAATCTATTGCCTCTAGGCTAATTTTTCTGACTAGTCTTTAGATTAAGGAGTATTGCTGTTGAATTCTTACAGAAGAAAGTCAAAGGAACCAAAGTAATGTCTGCCTGGAGAAGGCCCATCCTTGGACTGCCCAGCAGTATCTAAGCCCAAAGTTCCTTCCAGGCTTCACAGTTTGCCAAATATAGTTAGTGACCCCAGATCTCCACCCCCAAAGTGATTTATCTCCCTCTGTACATCAACTGTGTTTAAAATCTTTAAGCTCAAGTGTTGCTTGGGAAAAAAATCATATTGATAGAAGAAAAAACTTTTAAGCCAGGTTTGGTCTGGAAAGTTCTCTCTTCCATACTCCATCTGTATGCTATACCGGTATACAGATAGTTCATCAAGAGACAGCTAGACCAATCACTCTTCCTTTTAATTGCCTTTTTCTTTTTTTCCCCCCCACTTTTATCTACCTTTCCCAGGACTTGAAATCCTCGTATTTGCAGTCCCCATAACACAGTACAGTGGTCCTATATCCATCTGTGCATCAGAAACATCAGCTCATCTAGATAGAAGTATAGACATTTTGGGTTCAATCCCTAGTACATTAAAAAAAAATCCCACATCATGGGATCAAAAGAAACTTTTTAGGGTTATGAAAATGTTCCATATCTTGATTGTCTTAATAATTAGACTGTATAAGGGCTGGGGTTGTGGCTCAGCGATAGAGTGCTTGCCTAGCATGTGTGAGGTGCTGGGTTTGATCCTCAGCACCACATAAAAACAAATAAAATATTGTGTCCAACTACAACTAAAAACAATTTTTTAAAATAATAATAATTAGACTGTATACAACTACTATGGTTTTCAAACTATACATGGCTGTATTTTATTTTATGTAAATTTTACCTCAATAAATTTGGAAAAACAAAACAAAACACTGGAGGGTCAGGTTGACCTCACACTATAGAATCAGAGCACAGGAGCAGGAATTTTAATGAGTTTCCTCAGTGGCTATGATGCACAGCTAGAGCAAAGATTACTTAGAACAATGAAAAAAAACTAGACTGTTAGATAGTACAGGGTCCAAATGTACTTACTAGAATCATGACCCTAAGCAAGTTACTTTATAAGCCTTAATTTCATCATAAAAAATTAATAACAATAATAACACCTCCCAGGGTTGTTAAGGTTTAAATGTGAAAGTATACAAAGCGTTTGGCAGACAACTGGGCCTGTAATAAGCACTCAGTAACCATTAGCAGCTACTATTTCATTGTCTATGCCAGTGCTACCAAAGTATGCCTCTATGAGCTCTGGGTCCTGGAATCAAGCAAAAACTTGGCCAGGATAGGGGCTACACTGGAGCCATGTTAACATCTCTAATGGTCACTATTACCTAGAGATCAGCAAGGACTAGAAAAGACCAAAGCTAAATTAAGGCCCACCCACACCTTTAACCACCAAAACTTCCCCTCAGATTCTGGACTACTTGCTGAATAGGCTCTCCCTACAACTGCTTAGAGTACCCCCCAAAAAAGCCAGGCAAAAGCTGAAAAAGGAACTTCAGGCCCCAAAATGTTAAAAGGTAAACAGAACAGCATCTTATCCAGAAGAATGCTTGGCTTTCCTCAGGACTAGTCCTCTGAGGGTGTAAGAATCCATGTCCTGCCAGGCAAGGTGGCAAACACTTGTAATCCCAGCGGCTTGGGAGGCTGAGACAGGAGGATCGCAGGTTCACAGCCAGCCTGAGCAATGGCAAGGCACTAAGCAACTCAGTGAGACCCTGTCTCTAAGTAAAATACAAAAATAGGATTGGGGATATGGCTCAATAGTTGAGTACCCAGGAGTTCAATTCCTAGTACCCTCCCCATTAAAAAAAGAATCCATGTCCTGAAAAGATTCAAAAATAAAATCATGCCAGGCACAATGGTGCAGGCCTGTGACCCCAGTACTTTAGAAGGCTGAAACAGGAGGGCCACAAGTTCAAAGACAGCCTCAGCAATGTTGAGGCGCATAGCAATTCAGTGAGAATCTGTCTCTGATAAAATACAAAATAGGGCTGGGGATGTGGCTCAGTGGTTGAGTGCTCCCAAGTTCAATCCCTGGAACCAAAAACTAAAATAAAATCACCCATGATGTTTATGTTGCACTTTTAGCTTACAAATCTTTTTCTTTTTCTTTAATATAGAACGCTTCACAAATTTGCACATCATCCTTGAGCAGGAACCATGCTAATCTTCTCTGTGTATCATTTCAATTTTACTACATATGCTGCTGAAGCGAGCACTTAATCTTACAAATTCTCCATGTCCATAATTTCCTGACTCAAGATAACATTCCCCTGAATAATAACTCCTATTTCTTGAATTTTTACTCTGGGCTAGACCCTGAACTCTGAAGTTCACATGTATCACTCTTATTGACTTCTTAACCTTATGCAGGATATGTGAGAGAACTGAGGTTCTGAGAGTTAAATAACTTGACCAAGGCCCATAGGTAGTAAATGACAGAGCTGGAATTTGAACCCAGGTCTGCCAAACCCCACAGGCAACTATTTGTTATTGTACAGGGCAGGCTCTATCCCTATCTTATTACCTTTATTTTAGAGAGAAGCCAATTGAGACAGAGACAACTGTCAACTCAGAAGGCCAAAGCTAGGTGTGAGTCAAGACCTCTCCTAATGCCCTTTCCATGTCACCTCTAGAGGAACAACAGCATTTGAACCCCTAAAAATATTACATAGAAGCTGGCACTGGAGGCTTCTAAACACCTAGTATTAGAAGGAAGGAAGGAAGGAAGGGAGGGAGGGAGGGAGGGAGGAAGGAAGGAAGGAAAAAGAAAAAGAAAAAGAAAAATTGGTCTCTGTTCATCTAGCTTACCAGTCAGATCTAGCAAAAGACTCCTCTTGGGGAGAACTACAGGAGAACCACTGAACCTCAGGAGAGTCAAAAGTCAGGCCAAACATAGCAACAAGAAGGGGCTTCACACATACCAGTAGTACATTGCAGTCTGAGTCTTCCTGAGAATTCCTTCTTCTCCCAAATCTGCAACTGATGCCCTCTGCTGGTAAAAGTGTACATCTCTCCATAACAAAAATGAAACAATTTTACACCAGTGGTTTAGGAAGGTTTAGGTGGGTAAAAAATTCATTTCCTTCTCATTCTACTGAAGAATGAGCATTAATTCTTTCTTATGACTTTTACACAGGTACATGCTAGTTTAAACCAACTGTCTTGATTCTCTTATCTGCTGCCCTTGCCTCACTTCTCCAGTTCCTTTCTCTGGGTACAAAGAAAACAGGACTGTTTTATATAAGAAAGCAAAATAGAAATGACACATAGCCCCAAAGTCAATGTAGTGATGTGTATGCTGGTGAGGGTCAGATCTGCATATCTAGCAGGTACAGAGTAGGCGCATGCTTAAAATAAGGAAAAACCCATGTGCAAATATGCAAAAAAAAAAAAAAACTGATAAATCTCTACCTTCATACATGTTTATAATTCAGTCAAAAAGTTCTCACTGAATATCTCTTCTCTCTCTATGCTGCACCAGAAAGTCACGACATAAATCCCATATGAATATAATGCCAAAGAACTATTTGAGAAAATTTCAGACATACATAATGGTGAAAAATAAGACTCAAGAGAAGTGCAAAAAAGGTACTAAGGGAACTCAGTAGGAGACAATTTTCAGTTTGGGGAAAAGAGGAAGAAGATATGAGGAATAGAACTAAAGCTGAGAACTTAATAAATTATTCTGTGGCTCTTTTTGGCCCAGTATTAGGGGACAAATCCAGAAACCCTCTACCAAGCTACACCACAAGCCCTATTTATTTATTTATTTAAAATTTTGTTTTTAGTTGTAGGTGGACACAATATCTTTATTTATTTTTATGTGGCACTGAGGATCAAATCCAGTGCCTCACAAGTGCTAGGCAAGCGCTTTGCCACTGAGCTACAACCACAGCCCTATTTATTTATTTTTATTTCAAGACAGGGTTTTGCTAAATTGCTCAAGCTGGACTTGAACTCTATCCTTCTGCCTCAGCCTTCTAAGTCACTGTGATTACAGATGCACGCCACTGCACTTGGCTTTTCTGTGGCATTTTTAAAAGGGCATTTGTAATTCTAAATAATTGCAATTAGGTAATTTCAATTCCCCATGATATTATTTTAAATGTTTTTATTTTAAAGATGTAATTTTTAATCCCACTACTCTAATATACTTACATATTACATTAATATTAGGTTACAATTTTATCATGGTAAAATTCATATTAAAACTTGCAATTTTAACCACTTTTAAACGTTCATGTCGTTGATTCAGTATCTTCATATTACTAGATTAAATATATTTACAATGTTGTACAACCATGCCACTTCCTATTCCCACTTCCACAACTACTTCATCATCCCAAGAAGCTGTATACTCATTCAACAGTAACTCCTTGTTGCCTCCTCCTGGCTCCTGCTAACCTCTATTCAACTGTTTTGTTTTTGTTTTTGTTTTTTGCAATACTGGAGATTGAACCCAGGGCTTCACTAGACAAGCCCTCTACCTCTAAGCTACATCCCTAGCCTTATTCTATTTTCTATCTCTATAAATCTGCCTGTCTTAGCTATCTCATATGACTGCAATCTTTCACTAAATATTTGTCCTTTTGGTCTGCCTTAATTTGCTTAGTAAATCTTGTTTTAATGTTTATCCACATTATAGCACATACCAGAACTTGATTCCTTCTTATGGCTGAATAATATTCCATTGTACATGCACACCATATTTTGTTTACCCATTCACCTGTTGATAGACATTGGGTTAGTATTTCACCTTCTCACAGAGCACAATTTAGATTTTACTGTTTTCCAAATGTTTGACATTTATATGGTTTCTGACTTTTTGCAACATTATAATGATCATTTTTATGCAAGGACTTTTTTCCTCTCAATTGAATTGTTTTCTTAGGTTAAATTCCTAATAATAGAGTCCCAGAGCCAAAAAAACACAAATTCTTAATTAAGTTTTTACTAAATAAATCTGTATTTTAGATGACCCTCCTTGTTCAACACTTTTCCCACTCTGATAAGTTACTGTTGGCAATTTCAATAAATAAAGTACAAAATTTAATTTTACTAAAGTACAAAAACGTGACTAGAACCAATCAAAGGGAAGTTTTTAGAGAAAGGAATTAACAAAAGAGAAATAGCTCAGAGGAACTCTCCACTAGACAGTTGGCAGATTTACGTGATAAGTTGCTTAAACGGCAATTTTTATCTATAACCTGATGTTTTCCAAGTAATTCGGTTACAGTTAAAAAAAAAAAAAAAAAGATACCTGTGTCAGGAATCCTTAAGATCACATGTTCAGAGATTTGTTAGGACTTACAGAACTCCACACTGCTAATTATTATACCCACAGCTAAAGTTTATTACAGTGATACGAAAAGTGCACACAGTAGGACTGTATACGAAGTACCCAGATACCTCAAAAACTACTGCTTTCCTTCTCTTTCCTTAGCAACAGCCACCCTGAATAAGTTGTTTTTCTTCAGAGACCAGGGGCAATCCTGCCTCCCAATTTTTGCTCTCCAAATCCTTTACCTGGAATAATGTTCTTCTAAATATCTTTATATCTATATCACTCCATTTCCTTCAACTCCTTGCTCTAATGCCGCTTTCTCAGAAACCTACCCATACCACCCATTTTAAATTGCACAATCCTCACAGCACATCCTGCCTTGCAGTACTCCCAACCCCTCAATTTTTTCCATACCACTCATCTTTTATCATATAATTTATTGAAGTATTGTCTCTCCCCACTAAATATAAGCTCTATGAGGGCATGGATTGTTGTCTCTTTTGTTCTCTGCTGTATTATCACTAGAATCATCAAGCAGAAGAATAATAAATTTTACCAGATGGTAAAATTCACTGCATTTCAGAAATGGAGGGGAAACTCCTGACACGTAGGGATAGTGAAAACCATGTCTTTTCCAAGTGTGGTGATATGTAGACGATCAAGTCATTAGAAAATACGGAGGGGATTAAACAAATTTCACTGAAGAGATAACAAATGATGATGCACTCTAATAGTTACTGAAGTTTTCATAAAAGGTACTACTTACAAGGGTGTCAACACAGATTAAGGGAAATCAACAAGATCTGGCAAACTATCTTAGGGTTAGGAAGCCTGATATAGAATAGGAGATGGCGGTTATCACAAGCCAGAAAAGACCAGGAGCTATAAAAGATGGACAAGGGAACAGAACTGTTGACATCAATTATCTGTTGCTGAGGAATCGTATTTAGGGAAATGAAAAAACAAATATTTTGATCTCTCCTTCACTCACACTCCAAAAACCACCTGCTGGCAGTAATTTTGATTCAATTACTCCCCTCTCCCTTATGGGCATTTACCAAATACCCAATCATTTGCCAGTTATACTTTCATAATTTCCCTCAAATTCCTTTAGTCTTTTTTAAATAAACTTTTTTTTCTTTATTTTTATGTGGTTCTGAGGAGAGAACCCAGTGCCTCACACATGCTAGGCGAGCATTCTAGTGCTGAGCCACAACTCCAGACCCTCTTTAGTCTATTTCTAATGCTAACTTTTTGTTCACATTCAAATTCTTTTTCCTCATTAACAGGAGTTGTCTTAATAGTCTTGCTACCTGAAACATCTCCCACTGACATTTATTTTACTGGGTGCTACTGGAATAATCTTACTGAATTAGTTTCACAATTACTGTAGCTCAAAAACCTTTAGTGACTTCCACTGCCCACCAGATAAAGTCCCAAATTCCTTAACCTTCTACTTGAGATCTCAGTAACATGGTTCCAACTTACTTTTCCCTAATTAAATTTTCATAACTCTTAACACATATTGCTAGTTATTTGGAATCCAATACATATTGCTAGTTATTTGTAAGCCAATATTTAGTGCTAAGAGTATGACCACAGATTACTGACACTTGACCCACTATTATTTCACCAGTTAGGTGCCCCTGGAAAAACTTAACCTTTCTGAGATGAGCTCCCCAGCTACCTTCTCTGTGGAAGGCTACTGAATGGCTCCAACAAGAACATTTTAAATGCGTCTTCTATAGTGTGTAACCCATAATAAGCGTACTTCTCTGTTCCATGTCTCTGCCTATTTGTTCTTACCTGAAGTGTCCTCTTTTCTCCTCTTGCCTCTCTATGAGACCAATAAGGCTAAACATTTTATCAACCACATGCTTTTCTTTATCCTTTTTCCTACCTAGAAGTCACCTCTCCCCAACATTCATATTCACTTTTACCTTCTGGATAGTAATAAATAATCTATAGCTAACGAGATTCAGCTCTTTCCTACTTGAGTTAAAGTAGCAGAAGTTTAGGAAGCTCCCAACACTCCGTCAACAAGTGAGGGAACTTTCAGTTACTAAGAATGTTACATGGACAACATATGTATATGTCACAACTCTCTTCAAAATAGTTATTAATATCATTAACTGTGCAAATACTATATGATAGGGTGAGGGTGAAATAAAGGTGTATATTTTGCAAGTCAGTCTTATCTCCCTATCAGGGGGCATACCATTAATATTACTATTTACCAGAATCTAAGTAAGCCCTTTATGTGCATTCTTATAAGCCCTATAAGGCAGTTATTACCAGTAGTTTAATCTCTTTTTTAATTTTTTTTAAGAGATAAGAAAATGAGGCACAGATCAATTTATACTAGGTCAGAGCTGGAAAGTAACCAGGTCTGGAATGGAACCTTGTCTACTTCATGCCAAAATTTACATCCTTACAGACTATGAAATATTAAATCAGATGCTATAAGGCAAATCACATTTGCAACATAAGCACCAAAGACAAAAGGCACCTTTCATTTGGTATCAAACTAACAACCAATGAAAGAGAGAAGAGCATTAATTTTAATCAGAGAATGTATATTCAACGGCAATAACTTCTATTTGTTTGGATGGTGTGAATAATCTTAAGACCACAATGCTGAAAAGGAAAAGTTGCATCATTTTATGATGAATTTCAACCACGATGTTAAGTTATATGAAGACAGCAACAAAGTTTATCCCACTGCTATGCATCTGCAAATCATAAGTGTTCTGCACAAAGAAGGTGCTCAATAAACACCTGATGAAACTGATAGTAAACACTGGGAAATAAACATACTGTCTAAATGGCTCAAATTCACATTAGCCAATTTGAGAGCAGGAAGTGACACTTAATTTCAGGTAGTGTTTTGCTTGTTTATTTTTTAACTAAATCATACAAACTGGTGAAAGAATCAAAGGAGCTAAAGAAAGCCTTAGTAGGGAAGTTAAGACTTCTTAGCTGGGTGCAGTGGTACATGTCTGTAATCCCAGCAGCTTGGGAGACTGAGACAGGAAGATCACAAGTTCAGGGTCAGCCTTGGCAACTTAGCAAGACCCTGTCTCAACATAAAAGGAAAAATAATGGGGATTGAGAACATGGCTAAGAGATACAGTGTCACTGGTTCAATTCGCAGCAACTCAAAAAAAAGGAAAAGATAAAAAGGAAGAAAATGGGGCTGGGGATATAATTCAGATGGCAAAATGCGTGCCCTGCAATGTACAAGGCCCTGGGTTCAAACCTAAGCCCCCCCCCCCCCAAAAAAAAAAGAAGAAAGAAAATGTCTAGCCTGGCACAGCATCTTCCAGAATCCTTTTCCTCTCAAGATTCAAATCATCAAGATTCAGGTGAGTTTTAAAAAATGGGTGAAAAAATCTGAGAGACTCAATTGCCCTTTTTAGCCTTTCTAGTTTGAAATTCCTTTTTAAGTAACAGCTTTCAAATACCTTCTTTTTATAATCAATGTTTTATCTTGTAGCATTTAAATTCTCACTTTCAGAGTATATGAAGTTCACTCAACAGCAGGTTCAATGTCAAAGACTAATTTTTGAAACCAGATCTGTGCCTCTTCATGGAATGAGCCATAAATTCTATTTCCACAGTAAAATCTTCCACACATTATATTTAGTAAAGAGACTAAATTTAAGCCTAAGAATACTCACAATATGCTAACCTCAATTTGAGGCTAATAATCCATGCCCATTTATCAATTTTCAAACTACCGATCTCCCCCCCAAAATTACAGTTAACTATTTTAAAATGAAATTTTGGATATACATAATCTTTCAATTATAGCAAATTGTCTCATCTTCATCAAAAACTGATTAAATCACTGCAAAAAAAATTTTTATAAAATTACCTATTAAATCAAAATATGGAAAACACGTAAGAAAATTCAAGAAGAGCAAACACACGGTGTAGCTTAATAAGTCTCCAAAAGTGACCCTCTTTATTAAGCTACAGCAATCCATACGTTGCTCCAATTCACAACTTATGAATATTCGTAAGTAGCTCCAATTTGTGACTTATATGAATCTACAATGACTATCATTTCAAGATCTCAACTGACTTATATTTCTACCATTGAAAATACTTTTGGAGGCTGGGGATGTGGCTCAAGTGGTAGCGCGCTCGCCTGGCATGCGTGCAGCCCAGGTTCGATCCTCAGCACCACATACAAACAAAGATGTTGTGTCTGCCGAAAACTGAAAAATAAATATTAAAAATTCTCTCTCTCTTTAAAAAAAAAAAAAAGAAAGAAAAAGAAAATACTTTGGGGGCTGGGGATATGGCTCAAGCAGTAGTGCATTCGCCTGGCATGCATGCAGCCCGGGTTCGATCCTCGGCACCACATACAAAGATGTTGTGTCCGCCGAAAACTAAAAAAAAATATTAAAAAATTCTCTCTCTTTAAAAAAAAAAAAGAAAGAAAGAAAATACTTTTAAGTTCTGCTTCCCACACCAGTTTTGTTATTAATACTTGGGCAAAACTCACAAAACAATCAATAAAACAGCTGATATTCGTTTAAGATACTTGTGTATCAGGTCTTTGTGATGTAACAATCTAAGGGAGAAAAAATGGTTAAGGAAGCCAATACTTTATCCTCTTCATTTGAGCATAAATCATGGAATGCCCTTTTCAAATGTCAAAACTAATCTAAAGGCCTTCTCTGCATTCTACCTTTCCCCACACTGTCGCTACAGCTCATGTATCTCTGACTAAAAAAAAAATCCCACCAAACTAAACTGTGGGTACTTTAAACAGGGTTTGGTCCTAATTAATATTCAGTAAATTTTGTTGAATGCATTTAAGAATGAATCTAAGAGTTCCTCTTGAAGGTTGTTAATAAATACCAAATAGGACTAAAGAACAAAAGTATCAAGTTGGAAAGGACCTAAGCAATTATATAACAGAGAAAATAAGTTGACTTACCAAGGTTACAAGCAAGATCTGAATCCACATTTCAACTAGAAATTCACATTTTGGTGTTGTCCACCTCTGATCCAGATGAAACCTCTCCCAGTATACCCTTTCCAGTCTGTTTGCTTTGCTCTCTCAAGAGAGCTTCATGAGAATATTTAATAAATCATTTAAAATTTAAATAAAGACAATTTCTGCACTGAAAATCCTCTATTAACACACCACTAGAATATCATGCCATAAATTTTGAGGATAAAATAGAAGAACAAATGGCATATGCCTACTTATAAAATAATCCCAAACCTCCATGTATAATCCCTTCAGAAAATAAGAGTACTAAGGCTTGTTTTTAATGGAAACAAGTTATGTTCTTAAATTAAGTCTCATAAAAAAATGAAAACAAAAATTTGGGGGGAAAATTATAACACAAAATTAAAATATTAAGACTGTAGGAGCTGGGGTTGTAGCTCAGTGGTTGAGCACTTGCCTCATATGCACGAGTCACTAGGTTCAATCCTCAGTGCCACATAAAAAAATAAATAAATAAAAAGAAATAAAACTAGTGTCCATCCACAACTAAAAACAAAAATGTTAAAAAAAAAAAAAAATCTTAAAAAAAGACTACAAAATACCCAAAATTTCTTGTGGGGCTCTCACAGATTTCCTGGACACCACTATAACAAATGGGTTTGGCCAAGGGTTTTTTTCCTCTTTGTTTTGTTCTAAAATGGTAATCCAAATACTGCAAAAGGAGCTTTAAATTATAAGTGGAAGAAAAACCAAAATGTGCTTATCAATAAATCATGGTGTAGCTAGGCTACAGAAGACCACACAGGTAAAAGAGTAATATGTACAGGTAAAGATGTCTTTGATGTAAAATATACATTTATGCATATGAATAATATATATATATAAAATGATCCTAGTTTTGTTCTACAAAAGACTATATATATATGAAAATAAGCTCTATAGGAAAACAAACCAAATAAAGGTTATTTCTAGACACTGCAAGTTAAAAGCTAAGCTAAAAGATCTTTTCTTATTCTCACAATCTTGAGTAAATTACCTAAGTTTTAAGTCTGTATATGAATCTGAGGGTTCATATACAATTATGCAAAATAGAACAGGTTTCCTTCCTAGAATTACTGGGAACAAAAATAAGTGAAATGATGCATATCAAGTACTTACCACAGTGCAAGGCACATACAAACTCTCAATACTATTCTTCATATGGAGAAATTGAGAAATACTATGCAGGAAAACTACTGAAGAAAACAAAAGGGGAAAATAGCAATACAATGGTTGTCATAGGTCACTAATACTGTATTATTATATATGATCTAGCTTTGAAATTTTTTCAGTAAAATTTTGAAAATTTGCAGTAAATTTAATTGCATTTACCAAGGCTTTTTAAAAGCCACAAATAAATATGTACATTTTGTATATACTAGGATTTGAAAAACACTTGTATTGAGAAATGCTGATTCTCATTATCTAGCACATTTAACTTTAGTAGCTATTGCATCAACTAAGAAGTATACAATTGATGAGAAAGAACACAGCTGCAAGGCTAACCATCACCTCATGTTTTAAAATAGCAAGAAATGGAAGAAGCAAAGTCTACCAACAGAATATTCTAAGTTATAGCAGAAACTATGCTATGGAACATTATACAGGCATTAATAGGTCTACTTGTCTTGATATGCAAGAATGTTTGATATAAACAGCAAAAATATTACCGTAGGTGCACACAAAAAGGATGTAGCTGGTTATACACCTAATAATGATTACCCAGGAAAGAGATTTGCTCATATTAGTAGGACTACTTGCTTTTTCAATCTGTTTTACAAGCAGTTATTGAATTTTACTTTAAAATATAGACCAGCTCTAAAAAGCAGTGAGGTTTCGGTGTTTTATGTTCCCTAGCAATACTGAAATATTTTCTGTGACTTGAAATGCAATCCAAATGTTATGCAATTTTTTAAATGACAAAAGTAGAAAATACATTTTTTAGGCCTTATGCACTTTCAAGGAAGTACATCCTCAGCCCCTTCAAGGAACTTTTTACTTGGGAAAATATACATAATGTTTTTTCATGAGACAACCACACATCTAAGTAACCTGCAAAAAGACACTAAGGAAAAAGCATTCCTGGTCTTCACTGCCCTGTTTCAAAAGGCCAAAACAGAACTGAGAGGAAATTTTTCCCAAAGAGATCATACTGTAACAGTGATAAAATGGTTAGTATGAAAGAGACTTACTCTTAAGGACAAATGTTGTCTTTGGGGGTAAAATCCATATACTGTCTAGATGCAGTCATTCTCAAACCAATCTAGAATCCAAAAACCCACTTTCAACCAGCAAACACAAAAATCAAATTTAACTTAAAATGCAAATTTGAGAAGCTTAAACACACTTAAAAGGTAAATAAACCTACAAACCAAACAACTGACACTATTACTTCTAGTCTTGGGAGAATCATAAATTCAAAATTCTCAAGCATCCTTAATCCTTTAACCTTCCTAAAAACAAAAATAACTGAATTGGGTTTAAATATGAAAGGTATGTTCAAAATCACTGTTACAGAAAGAAATAATTAGTGTACTCATTCAAATTTGAGTTAGCTCTACAAACCTTAGCCATTTGTAAACTAAGACTTGAAATCATTACCATCTTTAAAAAGCCTTTACACTACTTTCAACAGATTACTTCAGAATTTACACTAAAAAAAGTAACGAAAACAAAAATATTTATATTAAGACAAAGAGATTCATTTTTAATTTATCTCCCAAATTAAAGGCACAAAAATTGTACTCAATATTGGCCATGTTCTGCACCACCTCCTACCATTGATTCTTGAATCTGATGTTGTGATTAGTTCCCATAAGGAAAAAAAAAAAGTTGACCCACCCATTCACTCATCCAAAAAGCACCACATTCCAAAAACATCCACATAAAAACTCACAAATCGAAACCAAGAAAGAAAAAATATCACTATGTTTTTTCCTTCATTAGATGCCAGTCCAGGTTATAGAAATTTTTAAGGTTAGACATGATACCAAAATGTTAATATACCACAAACAGAATAGGTTGATTTTCTAATTAACAGGACATCTTTTTACATAATTCATTTGCCAATTTTTTATGTCATTATTCTGGGACTACAAAGTGACAATATGCTTATTAGACTAAAAAAACCTCCAAAAAATAAACTATTCCAACTGATCCAGAAGTAGGTCTTTCCACCAAAATTAAGTCAAGGAAAATGCTTAACAACAAACATTGAAAATTTTAAGCAAATCATTTTCTGAATCCTAGTGGCCCCAAATGAAGCTAGACCAAATTATCAAGCATAGCCTATGTGTAAAAAAATAAAGCAGAAATCTAAGGAAACTGTATAACTATTTGACAGCAAAAGATTTCAATTTTTTTTTTTAACTTCTCTCAATGAACAAACACCTATCCCATTTGTCAGAGGTACATCTATATTTGTGCCAAGCATCAGCCATCCTTTGTCAAAGCAACTATCCAGAAGCCATAACCTAGACTACCAATCATCTCTTTAAAAGTAAAGCCACAACAATTTTAAAAATTTTGGCAAGTATTAGACCTTGGGAATTAGTGACAATAATTAAAAATGTGTGAACATTAAAATATTCTTATACTTTAAAACCCAGTTTTCTCCTTTCCAGAAAGTTTCTTAGAATATAGCTTTGGGCTTCCAACTTCAAGATGAGTCTAATATTTTAAGCTAACATAAAAATCAAGTTAAGTACACTAAATTAATAGTCACTCTGAACCCACCCACCAGGTTATACATACTCTCACTCAATCATGTAAAGAATTGAATTCTTTATTTGTGATATCCATAAACGTTGCTATTCTAGATTTCTATCCAGGAAGGCAGTTTTCTCCTATGTTTTTTTTTTTTTTTATAAACAACAACTTGAATTCTATCGCATGAAAGGGCTACAAATATACATTTGTTAACCAAGCAGAACACAGATATTTTGATTTACAACTTGCACCTAAGATACCAGTACACACAGCTGGTTCATTAGTTGTCATAGCAATTTGGGGCTTCTGCCCAAGCTATGTATAGCAGTTTACATTTTCAAATCTCATGTAAAATAAGGGCGACTGTGATAGGGACTCATAACTACATTTCTGTGAAGCCCAACTTAGTTACAAGTAAATATGTAACTTCCAAGTTTGCACAGATTTTTGATGGCAAACCTTCTAAATCTGATGCAATTGTCCTGAACAGATTTAACAAATTATTTTACAGCTATACTGTCATTCTGCCATTAGATGGTGCTACAAAGACTGGGAGAAGGATTTTCATGAAGACAACAGTTCAGTTATAGGAAAAAAACGTTTTTAAACCTGCTCTGAAAATACAAAAATGCATTTAGTGAGGGTAAAATATAACCCTTATTTGTAACCATTCATTACAGACAAACCAATAAAAGGGATGAAACTAGGCCATCTGAAAAATTTTAAACAGTTTATATGAATGAAAACACATGCTTAACACAAACTATTTCGTTTAGAACTACACAGTACATACTTTTAAGTAAATTCTCATAGAAAGTGACCAACCATGGCAAGATGATAAGCAAATCGCTTAGTACAAGAGATGGATGCACATAAACTAAGATTTTTTAAAAGCTACATCCACCACTTTAAAAGTTTTGCCTGTAAGGGATAAAATTCAACAAGTCACTAGCAGGGCAACGGGAAAAAGGAAAAAAAAAAAAAACCCACAGGACCTTTTAAGTTTCTCAAAGTACACATCAAGAATTAACACGAAAAATCTCAACTAATATCCCTTAAAACGGTACGGAATGGATCCTAGAAAAAAAATGTTGGACATGTACGGTCAAACACAATGATTTATTAAAAATAAAACGTAAAAATGATTTTTTTACATATGCTTCCAAATTTCAGGCATGGGATCCAAGTAGGTTTCATAGAAAACGCTGTAGCCAGGTATCAAGTCCTTACAACAAAGTAAACTACCCCCTCCCGCCCCTACCCCCGCCCAGGTTTTGCTACAGAATCAGCAAGTTCACTCCCTCCCCCCCCCCCAAAAAAAAACACAAATTAAAACAAGACATTTTGCTAGTATAAAAACGACCAAGGTCCAAGTAATAATAAAAAAATAGAGTCCATCAATGACTGTAACACAAAAATGTGTATGTGGGGCCGAGTCCATTCTCGCAGGGAGAGACAAGAGAGGTGGCAGGCAAACAGGGGAACACCCCCCAAGGGTTAGCAGCCTTAGAAGCGGCTCCCCCAAGGGCAAAAAGGAGAAGGCGGTGGGAGGGGGAAGGGACTTAGGAGTTGACCCCACCTGGGTTGTTGAAAAGAGCTACCCCTATAGCCACTCCCAGACATTTTCAATTTTTTAGAAGGAGCTGCCTCCATAGCCACCCCCACCGCCATAGCCGCCTCTGTAAGGTCCACTGTTACTGCGACCGCCCCAGCTGCTGCCTCCGCCTCCGCCTCCGCCGCTCTTCATCGGCCCGTAGGAGGACTGGTGCTGGCTGTAGCTGCCGAAGCCGCCGAATCCGTTCCCGTAGTCGCTTCCCCCGTAGGACGAGCCGCCTCCGCCGCCTCCGTAGGCGTTGTAGCCACCGCCGCCACCGCCGTAACCTCCGTAGCTGTTGTAACCGCCGCCGCCGCCCTTGGACAGGCCGTTCTGGTCTCGCCCACCGCCGCGGCCCCGGCCGCCGCGACCACCGCGGGAGGAGCGAGAGCCGCCGCCGCCGCCGGCGTGGATATCCTCCTTAGGGACCGCCTTCTTCACCTCCACGCGGTGGCCCTGGATGGGGTGGAACTTGACCACCGCGGCCTTGTCAGCCGCGTCGTGGTTCTGGAAATACACGAAGCCGAAGCCGCGCTTCTTGCCCGACTGCTTGTCGGCAATGATCTCGGCCTTCTCCACTGTGCCGAACTGCGAGAAGTGCTCGATCAGGTCGCCCTCGGCCACGTCTCCCTTAAGGCCACCGACAAAGAGCTTCTTAACCTTGGCGTGGGCGCCGGGCCTCGCCGAATCCTCCCGGGACACCGCCCGCTTCAGCTCCACCGTGTTGCCGTCCACGGCGTGGGGCGAGGCGGCCATGGCGGCGTCGGCCTCCTCCACATTGGAGTAGGTCACGAAGCCGAAGCAACGGGAGCGCTTGGTCTGGGGGTTCACCACCACCACGCAGTCCGTCAGAGTCCCAAAGGCCTCAAAGTGGCCGCGCAGGCCCGACTCACTCGTCTGCACATTGAGGCCGCCGATGAACAGCTTACACAACTGGGAATTCTCCATCTCCACCGCTCGGGCCTTCCCCCCGCCCTGCGAGCTCCGAGGTTTCGCCGTCGCCGCCGTTATCGTTAGCGGAGGCCTCTTCACAGCTCGGGCCCAGCCGTTGCTGGAGCCGCCACCGACGGGGAAGGGAGGAAGGGAAGGGGAGGGAAGGAAGGAGAAGAGGAAGGGGGAGGGAAGGGGAGAGGTGCCGGCTAGAGGGCGAGCCGAGGAGACTGGAAGACAACCAAGGCCGCCGCTACCGCCACCTCCGCTCCCCAATCTGGGCACCACACAAAGAGGCCGCTGAACGCGCGCGCACCCTCCCCGAGGCGTGCGTCACCAGCGACGTACGGTAGCCCAGGGCTGCCAGCCAATCCCCGCCTCGTTCTCCTTAGTCCCGCCTACCGCGCCGCAGCGCCGCTCTCGATCACGGACTCCCCGCCCTCCGCGGTCTATTCAAGCCTCGGGCCTGCTCTGTTTCCATCGCTTTTCGTACCGCCCGTCTTTCATTCCCTGTAGTCCCAGTGTACCAGGACGAGGGACTCTTCCTGCGCTCTGCGCACCTCCACGGTTCATTTCCTTCCAGCCTCGCGGCTGTTCCCACTGATTCTCCCCCTCCCCTTTCCTTATCCCCTCGCCCAACTCCGCAGTGGCGTTCGCGCCAGCCCCTTGAGAGACATGTCAGTTCAGCCAATCACCGCGATCCCCTTGCACCCACTTCCGTTTTCGGCGACCGCTGGACGGGCGCGCTCCCCGGTGCGCGCTTCCCCCGGCGCCCCCTGTGTGCAGAGCCTGCCTGTCACCCCCGCGCCTCCTCCCGTCTACGGCTTGACAGGGGAGGGAATGAGGGGCGCGCTGGGGGCCGTTCCCAACGGATACGGCCTGGGGCTCCAGGCGCGGGCTTTTTGAAAACTTGACTGTTGGGGTTGGGGGCCTGTATCCACCCGCCGCGTCTGGGCCGGCCGGGTACACCTGGCGTCCCCGCCCCTCCTGTTCGCACAAAGATGGAGGGCAGAGGCCTAGTCCATAAAGGCGGTTATTAACCGTTTACAGTGGGTCTGACGCGTGGTTAATCTAAAATTTTTGACTCGTCGCCCTGTGCAAAGAGAGCCCGAGCCAGGGTGAGACAATAGGGCGCCAAAAGCACCTCAGACCTTAGGACCCCGACGAGGCGCGAAATCCCCACAAACCTCCTGCCATCCTTGAATCATAGCGCAAAACCTACAGTTCCCCTTCGCACTGTCCAGCAGACATTTTCATTTTACCTCCACGAACCCTTTAAATGCTTTATTTAGTTCATCTATGCGCTGCTTCCTTTCAACTAAAATGCTAGCTTTTTTAAGCTGTGATATCAGACCTAGGGAATTAAACAGAAGAATACTCTTTACAAAGATCACACACCCAGTTACTGCCTTAAGAATCCTCACTCAGGCAGGAATACAAAAGATAATCCATTAATTGAATTTTTGGGGTGACAACAAAGATACACGGAAGGGGACTTAGCTATATGAAGTGTTATGTGACCAACAGCCTCCAAAGCCATGTGGAAAATATTGAAGAAGAGGAATTCATATCCTGAAATATTCAGGTATAATTAAGGGCAGAGGTGATGTTGCACTGAACCTCAGAGTCAAAGGCTAGATAAGATCTCCATAGGGAATTCATCTGAGCAAAATTTGAAGGAAAACTTCAAGAGCAGGTGGTTTGGGGTAGAAATTAGAAACAAGGTAAGTTGAGGGTCTTTGATATTTTCTGTCTTAAAACTTAGATTGAGGAATTGGAATGTTATGAATGTATAAATGGGCTTAAGGTTTAGGGGGAAAGTGGAATCTGGCTCTACCACTTACTTTATGAACAATCAGTTGTGTGGCTTTGGGCAAGTTATTTAGTCTTTCAAAAAATATAACTCACTGGGCACAGATACTCAGGATATTTAGGCAGGATCTTTGGAGCCCATGAGTTCAAGGCTTTCCTGGGCAACACAACCAGACCTTATCTCAAGGGGGAAGAAAAAAGGGGAAAGAAAGAAAAGAAAAAGAAACAATTTTATTATCTTAAAATGGAACTAATGAAAGATCTCTTTCATGTGATAAAATTAAGTGAGATATTGTATGTAAGCATAACCCTAGTAAGTGCTTGTTAAAAGTTTGGATCCGGTTTGTCCCAGAAAAGTTCATGTGTTGAAAGCTTGGTCTCCATCAATGTTCAGAAGGGGGCTTTTGGGGAAGTGATTGGATCATGAGGACTCTAATATCATGGATGGATTAATCCCTGGAAGCTATATCTTGACCCCAAGTCTTTTTTTCCTTCTGCTTTGCCCTGTGGTCTAAAGCATTGGAACCAGCCAACCCACCCACCTGGATCTGAAACCTTAAACCAAAATAAATCTTTCCTCCTTTTAGGTTGTTTTTCTCAGGTACTTTGTCAATAGTGATAGAAAGTTAACATGGTGTGGAATTTATCCAGTGGGAGTATGGCAATAAACAATAGACAAAATTCTGTCTTCATGAAGCTTACATTCTAGTGGGGAGAAGCAGACAATAAACAAGAATGCTGTATTGCATGCTAGATAATGATAGGTGCCATTGGAACAACTGAAAGAGGCAAGGATAGTAGGAAGCTGTTAACTTTATTATTACACGCATACACACTCATATACAAATCAAGTTTGTCGGAATTTCCTACTTAATTGATAACAAAGAAAGGAAAAAATAAATGGATAACAGTGGAATCTGGAAGCATAAAATGCCAACATGATGGAATAAAATCCAAGAAATGGAACTCTGATTTCAGAGAGGTTGAGAGAGATGATGAAAATAGTTGTAAATGTGACTATAGCTCAGATGAGACATACGACCTTAAGAAATTTATTTTATCGTCATTCAAATGAAAGAGTGTAATATGAATTCCTGAAGTAATAAAGACTATAAATTATTTTTCTACCTAAATTAGAATTCCAAAAGTAACAGTTTTCTGCTGTATTGTTTTAAAATAATAGTCTACACCACTTAAGTGGGGATCCATTCATGGTTTATTCTTTATTGACTAAGAGCTTCATAGATGTATGACTGGTATAGACCGTACGTATAAAAGTGGCTAAAGATAATGGAGAAAAGAAAACATATTTGGGAACATTAAGAAAGTCAGGATAGGGCTGGGCGTGTGGCTCGGTGGTAGAGTACTCGCCTGCATGCGTGAGGCACTAGGTTTGATCCTCAGCACCACTTAAAAATAAAATAAAGATATTGTGTCCACCTATAAAAAAAATACTTATTTGGAAAAAAAAAAAAAACGAAAGTCAAGATAAATGTAATATGATTGAATTTTAAATTTCTTTTGGATAGGTAAAGACAGGGATAGTCTGTAAAGAATATAAACACTGCAATTGCAAAAAGGCAATCAATCTTCTACCCTTCAGACCATTTAGTAGGAAAAATGTTTTTCTACTTTACTTTTTCTATCATTACCTAAGTTTGTTTACTTTGTTTCTTGACTCTAACTTACTAATAGGTTCTTCAGCCTTCCAAAACAAACAAACAAAAAATTAAAAATATAACTGAAATGTAGACATTTTATTCCTATCCATCCTGTAAACTTGATTATAAAAACCTAATTGAATGTGGTAGTTACACAACACTTAGAAGGGTCTATTTTGTTGAGAGCCACAGCCGAGTCGGAATGGCCCCTGGCATTTTGCCAGAAGTAATGGTTGAAAGGCGAGCCGTTAAGATGATACTGGATTGAAACAGGTTGTGTATTCAATTGTATATAGACCCCTGCTGTCCAACTCGGGCGCCCGCTACTTTGGAGTTCTCACAGGGATTCCTGGGGAGTTTGCATTGGTTGGTGAAGTTCCGGTGGTTCAGTTGGTGTGTGGTGTGCCTGGGAGGGCCGGTTCGCGGGAGTTTGGAAAATAAAGTTTGTTCCTGCTTGAGTGGCTCGTGATTTGTGCTCAGCCAGACTGCGGCACTATTTTACTGTACCTAAATTATACCCAGAAAAAGAGAGAAAGAGAGAAAAAGTGAACTGAGAAAGAAAGGGAAAACTGTGGCCTTATGTATTTCCAGAAAGCATCAACTCTGATTTTCTCATTTAATAAACTTTTTATTATACTCAAGGTTTGTTTTTGTAGTTGGTGTTCTGGTACAAACTAAATTATGTCCCCATACATACCCAAATTCATATATTAAAGATCTAACCACTAGTGCCTCCAAATGTAACTATAATTGAAAATAAGGTCTTTAGAGAGATAATTAAGTTAAAATGAGGCCATTAAGGCAGAGCTTTAATTCAATATGATTTATAGGAAAAGGAAGAGATTCTAGGGACACACATACACAAAGCAGGGACCATTTAAAAAGATAGCAAGAGGATGGCCATCTGTGAGCCAAAAGGAGAAAAAAAACTCAGAAGAACCCAACCTTGCCAGCATTTGACTTTAACACTTATTCATTGGATTATGGTCCCCTCACTCTTCTCAAAGCCACTTGAGACTTTTTCACATTGTCTCACTCTGATGTTAACTCCTCTATCTTCCAGGGCAATGGACTGAATGTGTCACCTCAAAATTCTTAAGTTAGAAACTCTAATCCTCATGTGATGGTATTTGGGTACAGAGACCTTGGGAGATAGTTAGATTAACAGAATGGAGCCCTTATGAATGGGATTAGTGCCCTTATAAGAAGCAGCCAGAAAGCTAGCTAACTCTCTTTCTACCATGTGAAGATTTAATGAGTAGTCAACAGACAACAAGCTGGAAAAAGTCCCTCACCAGAACCCAAAACTGGCTGGCACTCTGGTCTTGAACTTCCAGTCTCCAGAACTGGGAGAAATAAATTTTTGCTATTTAAGCCTCCCAGTTTGCGGTATTTGTTAGAGTAGCCCAAACTAAGACACCAGGATAATTTATTTTAAATCTTGTTGATAAGAAACCTTAATCCTATCAATAATTTTAATTCACCCTTGTCATGTAAGTATAACATATTTATAGGTCCCAGAGCTTTAAAAAGTGGATATTTGCCTACCTCAGAAGGGAACAAGAAAAAATGAGGTGGAAAGGTAAGTAAGGGATGAATCAAGAAAGATGGAGAGAGAGAGAGAGAGAGAGAGAGAGAGAGTGTGTGTGTGTGTGTGTGTGTGTGTATGGGTGTGTATAGATACCATATCATACCATTTAATTTGAGCCTGTGTTTCTGGGCCATGGTCAGTCATATTTGTATCATCATCATAATAAATATATAATGAATAATTAAAAAAAAAAAAAAATATATATATATATATATATATATATATATATATCTTGTTAATGATTTCAGCTTTTAATCCTATAAAGAACATGGTGCCATTCGAGAGTTTTAAGGAGAAAGATAACAATTATATTTAGAAAGTTGTCCTGCAGGCAGCATGACTACCAGACAAAACTCTTTGGATATTGAACAAATTTGGTAGACACCTGTCCTCCATCAACCCTAAAGCTAAGAATGTGATAACATCTGAATCCTGTGAAAGATTTTCTTACCTTGTTAAACATTTGAATCTTGGAGATGAGCTATTTCTGCCTCTTTGTCATCAACTTAGCTTAAGGACCCCATCTACATTCTTTTTTGTAAAATGTTTTTATTAGTTGCTCAAAACATTACAATGATCTTGACATATCATACATTTGATTCATTGCCACCTACTTTCTTTTGTGACTGCAAAAGCTCACTTAACTTCTTCTGTGGGAGAACCATGTTGTTCCATTGAACCTGAATCTGTTTCTAGGCCATGGTAACTTGTATTTGTCTCACCATGAACCATTGTCTTATGTCCTCAAAGCAGAGTTTCTATTTTCCTTGACAGATGGGAAGGATGAATTATTTAAGAGAGATTTAGGAGTAGGAATTTACTTGATATGATGATCAATTAATTTGAGTGGGTAAATTTTCTTATTTTTGATAAGGTAGATCATGATTTATTCTCCAAAAGTGGGAGCAGGGAGAAGGCAGAGCAGACTGATTTTTTTTTTTTTTGTTTAATAGTTATGATTATTTGGGGGAAACTAGTATATGAAAGGGGAGAGTAGAGATGTGGTCTACCCCTTCTAATTCGTAATAGAGCCCATGACTTTTAGTTAGGCACTTGGCTGCAAGGTTTAAAGACATTTCCCAACCCTTCTTGCAGCTAGTTGTAGTCACATATCTAAGTTATAGACAGACTGTAAGCAAAAGTATTAAGTGGAAGTTTCTAGGAAGCACTCTCCAAAGACAACTAACACATGTCTTTTTCTAACTTCTTTGCAACTACCTCTATCTCTCTATCTTGCTGCTTACAATGTGGGTAGGATGTCTGGTGCTCTAGTAACTCTCCTGCATGGAGAAGCTGAGAATCACACCCTTTTGATGAAATAAGAAATGCAAGAAGGAGACTGGATTCCAGAATATCAAGGAACTGCTATATTAGCTGGATTGCCTAATCTTAGGCTTTTAGGTCAGAGAGGAATAAAATGTCTACCTTGCTTAAACCTCTAATCCTAATTGATAAAAGAGGATTTTTTTTCCTCCATGTCTTGCTAAATTGCTGAGGCTATTCTTGAACCTGAAATTCTCTGTCCTCCCTCACTGAAGAGCTGGGATTACAGGCGTGTACCACCACACCCATGGATAAAAGAGGATTAGATGTCTACTTTTGTCTGGCAAACGTTCACTGGAACTTTAATGTTATTCAGTGCCTTGGGCTAAATATCACATATTATTGAATTCTCACAAGAATCTTGTGAGGTGTTTTTTAATATTGTGCTAATATTTCAGTTGAAAAATACTGAGCCTTTAAGACATTAAGTTACCCACAGTCTTCCATCTATTTGCTACCCTGCCTAATATCACACACAAAAAGGTTATGCTCAACCTGTTAAGCAGAAGAAATGCAATGGACTAGAAGCAGGATATAGATTCATGATTACATATTTCTGAATCTCTTTCTTCTTAACTTCAAAATTTATAAATCTTTTAAGAATTCAATGAAGATATTGCCATTTTTATATCACTAATATACCTCATCTGAGCATAGCTTGTAGTGTAGTCGTACTCTACATCATGTTTCAGTCAAGAATTGACCACAAATACAACAGCAATCCTGTAAGATTGTATCACCTAATGAGTTAGTTGGCTTTGCATGACTGTGACCACAAAACTCAAGAACAAAGAGGAAAAGTTTATTTTGGCTCATGATTTCATAAGTTTAGTCCATGGTGGGCTGATTTTATTGCTCTGGGTCCAAGGTGAAGCAGAAATCATGGAAGAAGGGCATGTTAGGGGAGCACTATTGAGTTTATGGCATCCAGGAAGCACAGAGAGAAGTGGGAAGGAACTGTAGAAAAGATGAACCCTTCCAGGGCACACTCCCGGTGACCACCTGCTTTAGTCACACCCTACCTGCCTACAGTTACCACTCAATTCATCCAACTTGGATGGACTCATTAGGTCATCTCTCTCTTAATCTAACACTTAGATAATTTTTACCTCTGAACATTCCTGCATAATACCAAATGGCATCACAGCTATCTTAGCTTGTATGAGCGCATTCTGATATTCACAACCACAAAAATCACCTAATGATATGTTTCATAGAATGTATCCTTATGGTTAAATTATGCATAACTGTAGTTGCAAAATAGTAACTTTATAGCAAAGAGAGAACTTACTATTTAACCTAAATTTGCATCTTCATATTTGAGGATTCCTCTAGTGAAGGAGGCACAGAGGAAAAATTAAAAGATGGAAGCACAAAAGATAGGGTCAGAAGGAGAAGAGAGAAGTTGAGCCCCACGCTCAAGAGAATAAAATCTAATGATAGAATCCTTAGATTTTATTTATTCTCTATCTCAAAATGATTCAGGAACTACAATTGAAAAAAATTTCACAAATGCACAAATTTGAACTAAATATATGTAATTTCTGTAGCTCCTAAAATTCCATTGAAATGACAGGTAAAGATTTTAAAGGGCATAAACCCTTGTGAGGGACTGAATTGTATCTCCTTATATTCACACATTGAAGTGCTAATCTCCAGCATGACTGTATTTGGGGGTAGGGCTTTTAAAGAGGTAACTATATTTAAAACAAGTCATGGATGGGGTTGTACTCTGATAGGACTGGCATGTCCTTATAAGAGGAGAGACACCGGAGACCTGTCTCTGCACAGGCAAGAGAAGAGGCCATCTGAGGAAACAGGGAGAAAGTAGCCATCCAAAAACAAGAATAAGAAGTCTCACCAAAAATCAGCTCTGATGCCACCTTGATTTGGGGCTTCTAACCTCCAAAACTATGAGAAAATTCATTTATTTTAAGTTAGCCAGTCTGTGGTGTTTTGTTATGGCAGCCTGATAATACTAATATAATCTTTATGAACAAAAGAAGGGGGGAAAAGAACATGAACATGTTTAGGGAAATCTGATAAGCAGAAAACTAATGAAGATTAACAAAATAGCAGAGAAAACTGAAGTTCAGTTTACTTTGCAAAATCTCAAAAGAATTCAGAAATCGGTGGCATCATATCACTTTGAAAGTAAGTATAACTATGAGATTGAAAATAGGAAGGTTGCACAAAAGCACATAATCGAAACACTTAGATCCCCCAAATCCTCACATCTCCCCGGTTACAAGCATCTATCAGTCTCTTGCCTCCCCTCGTAAATTAGAAACCCTACTCTCTAAAAAGGCCAAGTTAAAGCAACTCTGCTTATATTTACCAGGAAAAGTAGGGGTTTGTCTTACTGCTAAGTGAGGAATAAGTGAAATCCTTACAATACCAAATATTGACATGTCTAGCACCGTTCCCCATTTTGTTGCCAGAATACTAGTAATCAGACTTAAAACTGCAAGAGATTGGAGGACTCCTCATGAGAAAATAACCAAACCAAGAGAAAAAAAATTCCGATATTCACAACTCAGTCACCCTTGACTTAAGTCTGATACTTACAGAGCTTCTAATCATCTTTTTTTAGTGGCTTATTCTTTAATATGAACAAACAGCTAAGGATTACCAGACACTAGAAGAAATCCTTTAATGTGAGACCAAAACCCATGAACAGTAAATAGGAACTCAGAGGAAATAAAATCAATGTAAGAAGCAGCAGGGATTTTTTTTTTTAAACCAGCAACAAAAACAACTGGGTTTTCAGTAAAATAAAAAGAAGACATAGAATCTCTGAAAAAAAGACAGGAGATTTAAAAATGGGAACATGGAGAGAATAACAAAGAACTCTTTGAAACTAAGCAGGACAACAGAGATGAGACAACAACAATGACAACAACAAAAAAACTTGAAATATAAGGCTAAGGAAATATCACAGAAAGCAAAACAAGGACAAACACATCCAAAAGGATGGAAAGACTTCATAAGACAATAACTTTTCATATATAAAATATTCCCTCATTTTATCCCAGACCCACAATCCTCTTAATGTTTACTATAAATAAAGCTCTGAAATAATAGCTGCCACTTATTGAGTATCTACAATGCATTAGTAACATTTTCACACACAGTCTATTATTTTACAATCTTCAACATGGTTCTGCAAACGGTGTTGTCCACAAAGAAAAGGAAAGTGAGGCTCAGAGAGCATCATGTGTCCTAGTTTCACAATCAATAAATAACAGCCAGATGTGAACTCAGTCTATTTCCAGACCCTAAATCTTTGTAGAGCTCTGCTACCTATCTGAATACTACAACCCATAACTTAATAACACTTCCCATGATTTTGGCCTGAAAACAGCAAGAGCAGTGGGAGAAAGGAAGACTGGACCCTACTTTGCTACCAGGTTTGTTTGGAGGATGAATAACCACATGAAATAGAAAGTGTGTTGTCCCATGAACAGAGGGGAACCTGGGACTGCTGCAAGAAAGACAAGGACCTAGTCTTGAGTCAATCAGAGTCAGAAAGGTTTGAAGCTATGCAAAGAAAAGGCATACACAGTTTCCTGAAATTGATTTAAAAAAACATTTTTGCATTTTGCCTGTTTGCTTTCTTATTCCTTTGTCAAGGAGCATTGAACAGATTCTTATTCTTCAAGAGTTGTGATTTATTACAGACATTCTCACATTAGAACTTGAGGGAGGGGATAAATCCATTGTCTTGGGCTGGTTTCTATCCCACTGCACCTGCCCCATCTCCCATTCTTACATTGAGCTCATAACCCTAGTACCTCAGAACGTGACTCTATTTGGAGACAGAATTTTTTTTTTTTTTTTGCACCGGATATTGAACCCAGGGGGGCTTAGCCACATCCACAGCCCTTTTAATGTTTTATTTTAAGACAAGATTGCTGTGGCCCTCACTAAGTTGCTGAGGCTGGTTTTGAACTCATCTTCCTTCTGCCTCAGCCTCCAGAGCTGCTGGGATTACAGGCGTTTGCCACTGCACCCAGCAGGAGACAAGATCTTTAAAGAGGTAAGATAAGTAAAATGAGTTTGTTAGGGTGGGGCCCAATCCAATATGGTTCATGTCCTCTTAAGAAGAGGAGATTCCGACTCAGATACAGAGGGAAGACTCCATGAAGACACAAGAAGACAGCCTTCTGCAAGATGAAGAGAGATACCCAGAGGAAACCAACTCTGCTGACACCTTGACTTCAGACTTTTAATCTTCAGAATTGTAAGAAAACAAAATTCTGTTCTTGAAGCCACTTGGTTTTGTAAAAACACTATATACTTTGTTGTGGCAGCACTATCAAACTGCTACATCCACCCAAAGAAGGTGTCCACTTTCAAGGCTATCAGACCTTACTCGTGTACCTGCAAAGCTGTCCATACACCTTGTCTAGATTTCTCTAAGGCCTGTTTGTCAGGGTATATCAGATTTATTTGTTTATTTATTTATTTAGGTACTGGGGATTGAACCCAAGGGTGCTTAACCACTGAACCACATCCCAGCCCTTTTCTGTATTTATTTAGAGACAGGATGTCACTGAATTGCTTAGGGCCTCACTAAGTTGCTGAGGCTGGCCTTGAACTTGTGATCCTCCTATGTCAGCCTCCTAAATCGCTGGGATTACGGGTGTGCACCACCATGCTGACAGATTTAGTAATTTATAAAGAATGAATTCTATAAAGGGTTACAGATTAATTCCTTAAAATTTCACAAATTAGGACTGGGGTTGTAGCTCAGTGGTAGAGCGCTTGCCGCTGTGTGAGGCACTGGTTTCAGATCTCAGCATGGCATATAAATAAATAAATAAATAAAGGTCTAACATGATGGAGATTTGGGTCTACACTTTCTTCTATTAATAGACACAATGTCTCTGGTTTAATTCCTAGGTCCTTGATCCACTTTGAGTTGAGTTTTGTGCATGGTGAGCGATAGGGGTTTAATTTCATTTTGTTGCATGTGGATTTCCAGTTTTCCCAGCACCATTTGTTGAAGAGGCTGTCTTTTCTCCAATGTATGTTTTTGGCGTCTTTGCCTAATATAATATAACTATAAATATGTGAGTTAGTCTCTGTGTCCGCTATTCTGTACCATTGGTCTACCAGTCTATTTTGGTGCCAATGCCATGCTGTTTTTATTACAATTGCTCTGTAGTAGAGTTTAAGGTCTGTGATGCCACCTGCTTCACTCTTCTTGCTGAGGAATGCTTTAGCTATTCTGGGTCTCTTATTTTTCAAGATGAATTTTATGACTGCTTTTTCTATTTCTATGAGAAATGTCATTCGGATTTTGATTGGAATTGCATTAAGTCCGTATAATACTTTCCTTAAAAGACTCCTGTAGCACAAGAACTAAAATCAAGAATCAATAAATGGGATGGATTCAAACTAAAAAGCTTCTTCTTAGCAAAAGAAACAATCAGTGAGGTGAAGAGAGAGCCTCATTTTGGGAGCAAATTTTACCACATGTGTATCAGATAGAGCACTAATCTCTAGGATATATGAAGAATTCAAAAATTTAAACACCAAATAAAACCAAATAACTCAATCAATAAATGAGTCAAGGACCTGAACAAATATTTCTCAGAAGATTATATATGTTCAATCAACAAATATATGAAAAAATGTTCAATATCTCTAGCAATTAGAGAAATGCAAATCAAAACTACTCTAAAATTTCATCTCACTCTAGTCAGAACGGCAGTTATTAAGATTACAAACAACAACAAGTGTTGGCAAGGATGTGGGGAAAAAGGTACACTCATACATTGCTGGTAGGACTGCAAATTGCTACAACCATTCTGGAAAGCAGTATGGAGATTCCTTGGAAATCTGGGAATGGACCCACCATTTGACCCAACTATCCTACTCCTTGGTCTATACCCAAAGGACTTAAAAACAGCATACTACAGGGACACAGCTACATCAATGTTTATAGCAGCACAATTCACAATAGCTAAACTGTGGAACCAAACTAGATGCCCTTCGATAGATGAATGGATAAAGAAAATGTGGTATATATACACAATGGAATACTATTCAACATTAAAAGAGAAGAAAATCGTGCATTTGCAGGTAAATGGATGGAGTTGGAGAATGTAATGCTAAGTGAAGTTAGCCAATCCCCCCAAAATAAATGCTGAATGTTTTATCTGCTATAAAGAGGTTGATTCATAATGGGGTTGGGGGTGAGAGTACGGGAAGATCAGACAAACTCTAGATAGGGCAAAGAGGTGGGTGCAGAAGTGAGGGGAGTATGGGGGTAGGAAAGATGATGGAATGAGATGTACATCATTACCCTAAGTACATGTATGAAGATACAAATGGTGTGACTACTTTGTGTACAATCAGAGGTATGAAAAATTGTGCTCTATATGTGTAATATGAATTGTAATTCATTCTGCTGTCTTATATAACAAATTAGAATTTAAAAAGTCCATTGACAACTAAAAAGGTATTTAAAAAATTGCACAAATTACTTGACTTTTTGTTTTGGATTTTATTGCTTTTATTTATATTTAAATGAGTAAATATTTATATTACCCTAAAAGTTTATTTTATTTGTGTATTATATTTCTTTTCTTTTTTTTGGTGCACCATACTTAGTCCAGTAAGAACTCTAAAATGTCTTGAATATTTATTTCCTTCAACAGATTTTGTAATGAATATTTTTATATCCATGGAGCATATGTCAGACCAATATGAAAATGAAGCTTTTAATCTTACCTGTTAAACACATTTCAACTTCTAGTTTCAACCCATAGTGTAGTTAGAACTGTGAAGAACAATTTAGAAATCTTCTCTTCTTCATTTATGCAGAAAAGGGAAATCACATATACTAAGATCAAATTTCCATCATCCTAAAAAGTGTAATGTAATAATGTAACCTCTCAAGGCTGAGATTGTGGCTCAGTGGTAGAGCACTTGCCTAGCATGCATGAGGCACTGGGTTTGATCCTCAGCACCACATAAAAATAAAATAAAGATATTGTGTCCAACTAAAAAATAAATATTAAAAATAATGTAACCACTCCTATATACTTAGAGCTATGAATGAAGTAACATTCTTATTTACCATGTACATGTTGAGTCCTGAGAAATCTGATCCTTCCTCATTTTTTTTTTTTTTAAGTGGTGAGAGGGAGGCAGTAAGGGTGAGTAGGTATGCTGGGGATTGAACCTAGCTAGGGGCAATTTACCACTGAGACACATACCCAGTCCTTTTTATTTAATTTTGAAGCAGGTCTCACTAAGTTGCCGAGGCTGGCCTGGTCCTTTCTCATTTCCAAGTATATAGTGAATGTAGCAAAGAGAGGTTTGTCTACTCACTTGACTGCAAGACTGCTATATAGTGGTAGTTGTTCAGTGAATTCAGAGTATGTATAAAGCCTTTCTGGATCATTCAATATCTAAAGAACATTTTTAAGTATTCTTTTATTTTATTTATTTGTTTAGTTTTATTTATATATGACAGCAGAATGCATTACAATTCTTATTACACATATAGAGCACAATTTTTCGTATCTCTGGTTGAATACAAAGTATATTCATACCAATGCGAGTCTTCATACCTGTACTTTGGATAATAATCATCATCACATTCTACCATCATTAATAACCCCATGCCCTCTCCCTTCCCCTCCAACCCCTCTGCCCTATCTAGAGTTCGTCTATTCCTCCCATGCTCCCACTCCCTATCCCACTATGAATCAGCCTCCTTTTATCAAAGAAAACATTTGGCATTTGGTTTTTTGGGATTGGCTAGCTTCTTTTAGCATTATCTTCTCTAACTGCATCGATTTACCTGCAAATGCTATGATTTTATTCTCTTTTATTGCTGAGTAATATTCCATTGTATATATATGTCACATTTTCTTTATCCATTCATCTACTGAAGGATCCACAGTTTAGTTATTGTGAATTGTGCTGCTACAAACATTGATGTGGCTGTGTCCCTGTAGTATGCTATTTTTAAGTCCTTTAAAGAATATTTTTAATTAAGTGATATTTTAATCATACTTTCAGCACATAAATATTAGAGAAACAAAATTACATGCATCTTGTTTTTCAACTAAAACTGAAAAAAAAACCAGTGGAAAAAATAATAATTATCCAAAACTTAGATAAGCAGCAATGCAATGAAGATTAGTGGCTATGAAATTAAGCTACTAATAAAATGTGCTATGTGCAGAACCTATTCCCACTAGTGAGCACTGGCGGAAATCTCCCCCGTGTACAGCCATGGTTGGTTGGTTTCGCATTGACTAAGGGTACAGACTGCCTTATGTGAAACCTATTTTACCTTTGCAGCCCAGGACTTAATCATGCTCATTTTCCAGCTTCTGAAATAACATATAAAGCACTTTTCATTCATCAGTATCAATTAAAGGGGCTTCTTTCAATGATGAAAATTGCATATAATTCAGTTCCAATTATAATACTTTGCTAATTTCCATCATTTGTTTGAACAGATTTTTTTTTAAAAAAGCTAGCATTATGAATTATTTGCTGTACTCAACCAAAATGTATGGTTGTTCATTTTCTAAGTTTTGGAGCATAATTCTGTAAAAACAGTACATTGATCTTACACATTTAAAATCTCCATGAAAAATGATAAATTTCTTTATACTTAAGCATATACTATAGATAAGGTCCCATATAACCCTCTATTTCAATTTCAAAAGGGTCTCTTATTATAAAAGGGTCTACATTATAAAATTGTAAGAATACACATGACATTCAGTGGCTATCCAGTTCAAAACAGAGTTAAATGATATGCCCAGGGCCACAGACAGGTAATGACAGTCACAACCTCTAATCTGCAGTCAGCTGGAGTTTTCACACATGGTAAATCCATAACTCTTTTGTTCATTTATTTCTGGTATAAGCATCCTGATTTAGAAAATAAAAACATTGTTAAAGCAAGAGAGTGGGTCTTCCTTGTATCCTTTCAGTCATCATTTATAGAAGTCATTTCAAGATCTGTCACAGTGGAATTTCCAGGGCTCAGTCTCTTCCATATCAAACTAAAATAAAAAAAATAGGAAGGTTAGGTATTTCGATGAGACTTTGCACCCAGAAGATAAAGCTGTAAGAATATTGGAATGGAACTGGTATTTACCCCAGCCTTGCTCTCAGCCGCAAGTCATTTCAGAGTTCTGGCAAAGGGAAGAGAATTGAAGAAAGTCATCTACCTACTTCTACCAAATGTCAGACTGGCTTTTTTCTTCCTTTCCATCACTTCAACTTTGTAGTTAGAAAGAATAAAAGAAAACCAAGCTTGTTAAGGCATCCTGAGTTCATCTGGCATTCATTCCTAGGACACATATCAAACACCCTTTCATCCATTCTCTCACAGAAAAGGTACAACTAAAAACTTATATGGAATATTTCTGGGGGGAAAAAAAGGCCTTTTCAAATGTAAGAAATTTTCTTGCAAACATTGGGAGCTGTGGGTATGATGAAAATTATTTCACAGTTCTAGGTGAAGAAAATACCACATTATTTTCATATTATCAAATCTAAACCACCATTCCTCAGTCAGCTCCGGAGCAGTATCCCATCCCAAGGGCAAAGACCCTGGGTTTAACACAGTCCAGAGTGCTTAGGAAGGGCCCTCTGATCTTTTTGGTCCAGACTGGTCACTGCTAAGAAGCATGGTCCAGGACCACACGGTCCCTTACAGAAAGATGGCTCTGCTGCTTCCTGACACTAGTCCTCCCGCTTAAGCTTGGGCTCCTTACCAAGGCTGGGAACCCCAACATCAATGGCTCAGCTTTTCCACTTTATCACAAAGCCATTCCACATTAAGGATGGGTCCCTTCCTGGGGATTACAAGGAAGCAGCACATAGGGGCTACATCCTGGTTCCTGTTACTCCATAGTTACAGGAACAGTACTTTGCTCCTCAAATAAATTCCTCTTGGAGGCCTCCTTAGTAGATACTCCCTCCTAGGCTCTTGCCTGTTTTCCTTCTTCTCTGGGACCACCTGAGTGGTTCTCACTTCAATGATTTTAGGCTTTTAAAAATGAAAGGCAGTTATATTGTTGTACTCGTGCTTTGACCCTGCTGAACAAAAGCTCAAGGAAAGAAAGTAGAAAATGTTCTTAAAATGGGGCAGGAAAACAGAACTAAAAAGGCAAATTCAGATTTCAATAAATTATCCTATCACATGTGTCTCTTATAAAGTGTTCTTTTTGCTAAATTATTTGAAAACTAATACTGAGTAGCCTCCTCTTCCATTCCTCTTCACATTTCTGAGATGCACTTTCTGGAGGCACAAATTAGGGCAAGTTGTGATTGAATTCTGAGGTTAAGCAGCATCCAGTTTCTAGTCCAAAGGTTGTCATAATTAGTTGCAGTGCATCCTTGCTAATGTTTTGCTTTTGGTTATCAGTTTTAGGGCTATAGAAGTGAATTATCATGTGACCCCTATCAGTGAGCAGACCCACCATCCAGCAAAGTTAACCATCTTCATTTGACAATTGTGCCCACATCGATTCTACTTTCCAGACATGCCAAACTGCTTGTGGTCTAAAAGATGTGCTGTCTGAGCTCTGGGCCTTTGCATAGATGGCTCCCTCTGCCTAAAATAATGTTTCACAAAAATTTTAATATCAGTGCACACAGGAAAGAATATTTGTGAACTGGAAATATGGTTCCATGGCAGAGTGTTTGCCTATCATGTTCAATCCCCAGAACTGGGAAAGAAAAGGAGAAGAGGAAAAATATGTGTATAGTACAGAGGGATAAACTGGAAAGAATTTGTAATTATCTATATGGGTCTGGTTGAAAAAAATTCAGTGGGGAAGGCATTATAAGATATCAAAACATTTTCATAAGAAACTTTAGCTTTCTAATATAAATCTAACTTTTTTCTTTTGAAATCATTTAAAACCTATAAAAGTTGCAACAATAGTACAAATAACATTTTTACTGAAACAAGCAGGAATAAATTGTTAATGATATACAACAGTGCCCACAGCTAAAGCTGGGTATAATTGCTTCCTACAAACAAGGACATTCTCTTACATAACCACAATATAACCATTACAATCAGGAAATTTAAGACTGATCCATTACTGCTAACTAATCCACAAGGCCCATTCAAGTTTTGACAATTGTGAGAATAGATCTCGTCCAGGATCACACTTTGCATTTTGTTTTCATGTTCCTTTAGTCTCCTTGACTTTGTTGAATTTGACTCTTGAAGATTATAGTCTTCAAAACCAGTGATTTTGTATAATATCCCAAATCCAAGACAATTTGGATTTTTTGTCAGATATTTCTTCATCAAACAAAGATTATGCATTTTTGGCATGAACATCACAGAAGTGACAATGAATCCTATCAGGTGGTAAGGATTTCTATTTTTCCCATTATTGGTGATGTTAACTTTCAGCAAGGTGGTGTCTGATAGATTTCTCCATCATTAGTTTCTTTTTACCTCAACTTTGTCACTATAAAGTATTTTGTATGGAGGTATTTTAGGTCTACATAATATCCTTTTCTTCAATAAACTACCATTGCTAAATGTTATTATAGTAGTACTGGGACTTGAACTCAGGACCTCCTAAATACTAGGCAAGCATTTCGAAGAATATTTTATTTCAAAAAATATTTTATTTTGAAATAGTCTCTCTACATAGCCCAGGTTGTCCTCAAATTTGTAATCCTCTTTCCTTAGCCTGTCAAGAAACTGGGATCACTAATTTTTAAGATTCATTGATGTTTCTTGGCTGGATTAATTATTATCTGATGACTTTATTTTATATTGGGGATTGAATCCAGGGCTTTGCACATGTCAGACAAACTTTCTACCATTGAGCTACATCCCCAGCTATATCCTGATATTTTCTAAATGATGATTTTCTTAATCATTCCTCTTACATTTACTAATTGTCTTCTCTCCAACTATCTATTCATTTGTGTATATCAGTATGTACCCATAGATGCCTATTTTATTTAATGAGCTGAGCTGTAATCTGCTATTATCATTATTTATTTTGATACCCAAAGTATACCAGATTTGATCATTAGGAACTCATTCAAGATGACTTCAGTGGTCTTTTGATATTACCCCACAATTCTTGGAGTACTTTTTGCTTTCTGGCCTAATGAGATATTTCAAACTCATCTCAGACTTTCCCTGCCCTGCCCTGGAATCGACTAATAAGGATTCTTGATTCCCTTTAATGGAGAATGGTACTTAGACACCAAGACATAGGCACTAAATGTGTTTCTGACTATTGGGAGTGTTGCTGCTTTCAGAGCTAGAAAATATATTTATGTTTTATACACATTGTACATTATGTTCATATCTACACTTATGTCTGCAATTAATGTATTTACATCTATATTTATTTCTACATATATCTATGTAGCCATGAGTTCATACTAATATTTCAATTCCAATCCAGTATCCCAAAATTCATTCTAGTTCTTTTTCTTTTCTGTTTTTAAATCTCTCTCTTCTCTGACGATGGAAAAACTGACCTTCATTTCCCTCAATATATTTGCTTATTAGCTCAGTCCTGCCTGGTGTTATCAGTTTCCTTCACTGCTACCACTCACTCACAGAGATTTCCTCCTTGCTCTGGGTTATGGTTTAGATATGAGATGTCTCCCAAAAGCTCATGTGTAAGAAATGCAAAAAATTTCAGAGGTGAGATGATTGGGTTAAGAGAATCTTAAACTAATAAGGATTAACTGGTTGGTGACTTTAGGCTGGGGGGCTATGACTGGAGGAGGTGGATCACTGTGGGCATGCCTTTAGGGTTTACATTTTGTCCATGGTGAGCAGAGCTCTCTCTGCTTCTGGGTCACCATGTCCTGAACTGTTTTCTTGCTCCACAATCTTCTGCCATGATATTCTGTCTCATCTGGGGGCCAGAGCAATGGAGTCTGCTGTCTGTGGACTGAGACCTCTGAAATCATGAGTGCCAAATAAACTTTTCCTCCTCTAAAATTGTTATTGTCAGAGTTTTTGGTCGGAGAAATAAAAATCTGACTCAAACACCCTGCTCAGAATGTGATACACTGTGGTGGCCCATCCTTGCTGCCACAGGCTCTCCCAGGTAGATGCCTTCCTTACCCTGTTGGGCTTCAGTGCCCCCACACCAAGCCATCATCTTCCTGTGGCAGAGATGCCCTCCCCATCCTAGTCAAGCTCTGACACATGGTGCCAAGCCAGTAAGCATCCTTCTCATTTATCAATGAGCTCCCAACTCCATACAAACTAGGCACCTTCTTTCCCTCACTCAACTCCACACCCTGTGCCAGGTTGCCACTGTCACCAGCATCCTATGCAGAAAACCTGCTCACCTCTCTAGGCTCCAATTGCAAAGTGGGCCACTGCCACCTCCTGCTACACACTCCTTTCTTGCTCCACACAGGCTCTGATGCCCTTGCCAGGCTGCCACCACCACCGCCACCCTCTCATTTCAGTACAGATGTCTACTTTGCTCAGCACTACCTAATTGTTTTTAGATTACTTGGTAAGGAAAGGAAAAGAAGGACACAGGTTTGAGACTTGAAATGGCTATATGCGATTCCTGATCAAGACATTTTTAAAATTTTTTACTTGTTCTTCTTAGTTGTACATGACAGCAGAATGCATTTCAATTCATTGTTAATAAATGGAATGCAATATTTCAATTTTCTGGTTATACACCATGTAGAGACATACCATTAGTGCAATCATACTTGTACCTAGATTAATGATGTCCATCTCATTCCACCATCTTTCCTATATTTGCCCAATCCAAAACTCTTCCATTCTTCTCAAGCTCCCCACCCCCATCATAGATCAGCATCCACTAATCAGAGAAAACATTCAGCCTTTAGTTTTTTGGGATTGGCTTACTTCACTTAGCATGATATTCTCCAACTCCATCCATTTACCTGCAAATACCATAATTTTATTCTCTTTTAATGCTGAGTAATATTCCATTGTGTGTGTATGTATATGTATGTATGTGTGTGTATACATATATATATATTACATATATATGCATATATGTTATATATATATATATATATATATATATATATATATATATATATATATATATATATAAAAAATCTGACTCAAACACCCTGCTCAGACTGTGATACTCTGTGGTGGCCTATCCTTGCTGCCACAGGCTCTGTAATTTATACACATACACACACACACACACATATATATATATATATATATATTACAGTTTCTTTATCCATTCATCTATTGATGGGCATCTAGGTTGGTTCCACAGTTTAGCTATAATGAATTCAGCTGCTATAAACATTGGTGTGTTTATGACACTATAGTATGCTGATTTAAAGTCCTTTGGGTATAGACCGAGGAGTGAGATAGCTGGGTCAAATGGTAGTTCCATTTAAAGTTTTCTGAGGAATCTCCACCACTTGTAGAGATGAAAGAAACCACTCTACAAGTGGTTACACCAATTTTCAGTCTCCACCAGCAGTGTATGAGTGTACATCCTCTCCAACACTTATTATTGCTTGCATTCTTGATAACTGTCATTCTGACTGGCATGAGATGAAATCTTAGCGTAGTTTTGATTTGCATTTCTCTAATTGCTAGAGATGTTGAACACTTTTTCATATATTTTTTGATTGCTTGTATATCTTCTTCTGAGAAGTATCTGTTCAATTTCTTAGCCCATTTATTGAGTGTTTGTTTTTTTGGTATTAAGTTTTTTGAGTTATTTATATATCCGAGAGATTAGTGTTCTATCTGATGTAAAAGTGGTAAAAATTTGCTCCCATATATAGCTCTTCACCTCAGTGATTGTTTCTTTTCTGAGAAGAAGCTTTTAGTTTGAATCCATCCCATTTATGGATTCTTGATTTTATTTTTTGTGCTTTAGGAGTCTTGTTAATGAAGTTGGGACCCAATATGACATGAAGAAGATTTGGGCGCACTTTTTCTTCTATTAGGTGCAGGGTCTCTGGTCTAATTCCTAGATCCTTGATCCACTTTGAGTTGAGTTTTGTGCATGGTGAGAGATAGAGGTTTAATCTCATTTTGCTACATATGGATTTCCAGTTTTCCCAGCACCATTTGTTGAAAAGGCTATCTTTTCTCCAATGTATGTTTTTGGTGCCTTTGTCTAGTATGAGATGTCTGTATTTATGTGGGTTGGTCTCTGTGTCTTCTAGTCTGTACCATTAGTCTACCTGTCTATCTTGGTGCCAATAGCATGCTGTTTTTGTTATTATTGCTCTGTAGTATAGTTTAAGGTCTAGTATTGTAATGCCTCCTGCTTCACTTTTTTTTGCTAAGGATTGCTTTGGATGTTCTGGGTCTCTTATTTTTCCAAATGAATTTCATGATGGCTTTTTCTATTTCTGTAAGGAATGATGTTGAGATTTTAATAGGAATTGCATTAAATTTGTATAACAGTTTTGGTAGTATGGCCATTTTGACAATATTAACTCTGCCTATCCAAGAGCATGAGAGATCTTTCCATCTTCTAAGGTCTTCTTCAATTTTCTTATTTAGTGTTCTATAGTTTTCATTGTAGAGGCCTTTCATCTCTTCTGTTAGACTGATTCCCAAGTATTTTATATTTTTTGAGGTTATTTTGAATGGGGTAATTTTCCTAAATTCTCTCTCAGTGGATTCATCACTTAGGTATAGACATGCAATTGATTTATGGGTATTGACTTAATATCCTGCTACTTTGCTGAATTCATTTATTAGTTCTAGAAGTTTTCTGGTGGAATTTCTTGGATCTTCTAAATATAGAATCATGTTGTTGGCAAATAGTGATGGTTGGAGTTCTTCTTTTCTTATGCATATTTCTTCAATTTCTTTTGTCTGTCTGATTGCTCTGGCTAGAATTTCAAGGACTATGTTGAACAGAAGTGGTGAAAGAGGGCATCCCTGTCTTGTTCCAGTTTTTAGAGGGAATGCTTCCAATTTTTCTCCTTTCAGAATGATGTTGGCCTTGGGCTTAGCATAGATAGCTTTTACAATTTTGAGGTATAATCCTATTATTCCTAGATTTCCAGTGTTTTGAACATGAAGAGGTGCTGTATTTTATCGAATGCTTTTTCAGCATCTATTGAGATAATCATATGATTCTTGTCGTTAAGTCAATTGATGTGATGTATCATATTTATTGATTTCTGTATGTTGAACCAACCTTTCATCCCTGGGATGAACCACATTTGATTGTGGTGCACTATCTTTTTAACTTGTTTTTTATGTGATTGGCCAGGATTTTATTGAGAATTTTTGTGTCTATGTTCATCAGGGATATTGATATAAAGTTTTCTTTCTTTGATGTGTCTTTGGTTTTGGTATCAGGGTGATGCTAGCCTCATAGAATGAGTTTGGAAGGGTTTCCTCCTTTTCTATTTCATGGAATAATTTGAGAAGTATTGGTATTAATTCTTATTGGAAGGTCTTGTAGAACTCGGCTAAGAATCAGTTTTTCATGGTTGATAGACTTTTGATGGTCTCTTTAAATTGTGCATGTCCTCCTGATTCAGTTTGGGTAGATCATATGTTTCTAGAAATTTGTCGATGTCATTGATAATTTCTTTTTTATTGGATTATACATTTTCAAAATAATTTCTAATTATCTTCTGTACTTCAATAGTGTCCATTGTGATATTCCCTTTTTCATCACAAATTTTAGTAATTTGAGTTTCCTCTCTCTTTCATTAGCATGGCTAAGAGTTTATCAATTTTATTTATTTGTTTTAAAGAATCAACTTTTTGTTTTGTCAATTTCTAAAATTGTTTCTTTTGTTTCAATTTCATTGATTTCAGCTCTGATTTTAATTATTTTCTGTCTTCTATGCTTTTGGTGTGGATTTGTTCTTTTTCTAGAGCTTTGAGATGTAATGTTAGGTCTGTCATTTATTTGTTGACTTTTTATTCTTTTGATAAATGAGCTCATGCATTGAACTTTCCTCTTAGCATTGCCTTCATAGTGTCCCAGAGATTTTGATATATTGTATCAGTGTTCTCATTTAGCTCTAGGATTTTTTTTTATCTCCTCCGTGATGTCTTCTACCATCTATTGCTCACTCAATATCATATTATTTTGTCTCCAGATGTTGGAGTAGCTTCTATTATATATTTTACCATTGATTCCTACTTTCACTCCATTATGACATGATAGAATATAGGGTAGTATCTCTCTCTCTCTCTCTTTTTTTTTTTTGTATTTTCTGAGAGTTGCTTTGTGGCATATATATGGTCTATTTTAGAGAATGATCCATGTGCTGCTGAGAAGAAGGTGTATTCGCTCGATGATGGATGAAATACTCTATATAAGTCTAAATCATTGATTGTATTATTGAGTTCTATAGTTTCTTTATTTAGTTTTTGTTTGGAAGATCTATCCAGTGGTGAGAGAGCTGTGTTAAAGTCACTCAGTATTATTGTGTTGTGATCTATTTGCTTCTTGAAATTGAGAAGAGTTTGTTTTATATATATAGATGCTCCATTGTTTGGGGCATAGATTGTTATGTCTTGTTGATGTATGTTTCCCTTCAGCAGTATGAAATGTCCTTCTTTATATCTTTCAACTAACTTTAGTTTAAAGTCCACTTTATCTGATATTAGGATGGAAACCCCTGCTTGTTTACATGGCCCATGTGAGTGGGTATGTGTTTTTCCCATCCTTTCACCTTTAGTCTGTGGATGTCTTTTCCTATAAGATGAGTCTCTTGAAAGCAGAATATTGTTGGATATATATTTTTTAATCCAGTCTGCAAGGCTATGTCTTTTAATTGATGAGTTTAGGTCATTAATATTTAGGGTTATTTTTGAGATATGGTTTGTATTCCCAGATATTTTGGTTTATTTTTGGTTTCTAACTTGAGTTGTTTTCTCCTTTGATTGGGTTTTCCTTTAGTGTAGTTCTCCCCTTTGCTGATTTTCATTGTTATTTTTCACTTCCTCCTCATGGAATATTTTGCTGAGAATATTCTGTAGTTCAGGCTTTCTTGTTGTAAATTCTTTCAATTTTTGTATATCATGGAAGGTTTTTATTTCATCATCAAATCTGAAGCTTAATTTTGCTGGGTATAAGATTCTTGTTTGGCATCCATTTTCTTTTAGAGCTTGGTATATGTTGTTTCAAGATCTCCTAGCTTTGATGATCTGGTTGAAATCTACTAAGATCCAAATTGGTTTCCCATTGTATGTAATCTGAAACTTTTCTCTTGTGGCCTTTAAAATTCTATCTTTATTCTATATGATAGGAATTTTCATTATAATGTGACTTGGTGAGGATCTATTGTAACTTTGTATATCTTGTGTCCTGTAAGCCTCTTGTATTTGATTTTCCAATCCATTCTTCGGGTTTGGGAAATTTTCTGATATTATTTCTTTGAAGAGATTGTACATTCCTTTTGTTTATATCTCTGTGCTTTCCTCTATCCTGATAATTCTTATATTTGTTCTTTTCATGTTGTCCCATAATTCCTGGGGGTTCTGTTTATGGTTTCTCATCATCTTCACTGTGTGGTCAACTTTATTTTCAAGATTATATATTTTATTTTCATTGCCTGAATTTCTGTCTTCCAAGTGATCTACTCTATTGTTGATGCTTTATATTGAATTTTTAATTTGGTTTATTTTTTCCTTTATTTCAAGGATTTCTGTTTTTTTTTTTTCAGAGTCTCCATCTCTTTCTTGAAGTAATCTTTTGCTACCTGTATTTCCTTTCTTATTTCTTTGTTGCAGCCATCAAATTTTTCCTGTATTTGCTCTCTTAATTCATGTTTTGCTTCACAGATAATTTTAATTATGTACATTTTGAACTCCTTCTCTGACATTTTATCTATTGTGCTATCAATGAGATCTATTATTGTATCAGCTTTGTTTGTTTGGGGCACTTTCTTCCCTTGTTTCTTCATATCGTCTGTATGTCTTCCTCTCTAGCAGTGTGGATCAAGGGTTGTTCTGCTACTAGTAAGCATGTGTGGTGGCTTTACTCCTACTGCCTGGTAGGCTGGGTTCCTCTGCTCCTACCACGTGGCCTGCTGGGGTTGCTGTGGTCTACTGCTCCTCCTTCCGCTGGTGGGCTGGCCAGGGTTGAGGTCATCTCCTTTGGCATGGTGACAGGCAGCTGATCAAGCCTTTTTAATAATAGTCTCTTCAATTTTTTCTATCCACCAACCACAAGAAAGTTTATTCATGAGTACATTGATGAGAATTTAAAAGTTTGTATCACTTCTAAAATAAGCCACATTTGAGATTATATGTAAAGATTCTTATACCTCTTTCTTTTATTTTATTGGCAAATTAAAACATGCAGAGCAGAGGGGACAGCTAGAGTAAAGATCTCAAAGAAGGAAGACCTTCAGAGGGCTGAAGAGTATCTGCAGAGGAGCAGAGTGCTGGGAAATGAGGAGAGAGGTAAGCAAGGGAGGATTGCTCAGGGCCTTGTGTACCAGGCAATGAATCCAAAATTCAAGCGCAATAGAAACTACGGGGGTGGGGGCTTCAAATAAGGACATACATAACATGATGTGGTGTCATAAGATTGAACAGATTGGCTGCTATGTGAATTTGGGATTGTAGACTAGCAGCAGAGAAATCAGTAGGAGTCTACCATAGCAGTCCAAGGAAGAGATGATGACGGCTGGGATTAGGCTGGTAGCAGAATATGTGAAAAGAAGTGGATGAATTCAAACACAGTGGGCTGGCAGGATCAAAAGGAACTTGCTAATAGTTTTGATAAAGTGTGTAAGAGAAAGAAAGAGTAATCAAGAATGGCTCAGAGGATTCTCACTTCAGCAAATGGGTAGATAGCAATTCAATTACTAAAATTTGGAAGACTAGGACAGGAGGCAGGTGTCCTTGTGTATTCTTTTTGGAATATGTTAAGTCTGAAATCTCCATTAGATAGTCAAAGAAGAGTTGAATAAGCAAATGAATATAGGGGTTAGGGCTAATGATATAAATTTGGAAGTAACTTGCATACCATATTTAAAGACATGTGATAACACTACATAGCCAAATGTCTTAAGACAGAACTACTCCAGTGTTTAGAAGTTCAGTTTAAGAAAAGCAGAAAGAAGAGGAAAACATACAAAGACTAAGAAAGAGTGGTAAGTGAGGCAGAAGAAAAATCAGGAAAGTGTCATGTCTTAGAAGCCACTGCAAGAAAGTATCTCAAGAATGAGGGAGAGGATCACTATAATAAAAAAGAAATGTAAAATGGGACAGACACCTTGGAAAACAGGTTGGTAGTTCCTCAAACAGAGGGCCAACAATCCACTCTAGTGTTATATGTCCAAGAAAAATGAAAATATATGTCCACACAAAAACCTGTATACAAATGTTCATAGCAGTATTCTTTATAATTGCTTTAAAATGGAAACAAGTCAAGTGTCTATGAACTGATAAATAGATATGGAATACTATTTGAGAATTAAAAGGGATAAAATACTGACACATGTTACAATACGGATGAACTTAGAGACCAGTATGCAAAGTGAAAGAAGTCAGTCACAAAAGATCACAAGTGTCGTGATTTCATTTATGTAAGATGTCCAGAATAGGTGAGTCTAGAGATACAGAAAGTTTCTTATGTAAACACTAATCCTAGTGTTTACATAAGGCTGGGAGAGAAAAAGGATGGGGAAATGAAGAGTGATTGCTAATAGGTACTTGGTTTTGATTGGGGATACAAAATATCCTAAAATTACATTGGCTTGTGGTGATTGTTGCATAACTAAAAACATTGATTTGTACAATTTAAATGAGTGAATTATATGATATGTAAATTATATCTTGATAAAACTGTTTTTAAAAAACAAACTGGAATAGGGCTGGGGTTGTGACTCAGTGGCAGAGTGCTTTTCTAGCATGCATGATGTACTGGGTTCGATCATTAGAACCCACATAAATGTAAAATAAAGATATTGTGTCGACCTAAAACTAAAAGATAAATATTAAAAAAAACTGGAATAAGTATTGCTGAGTTTCAATTGGAGTTGAAGCCACTGGATTGAACATGGAGGTCACTGGTGACCTTGACGAGCAAATGTTCAGTGGTGTGATGGTGACAAGGCAATTAAGGTGGGCTGAGAAGGAATGAGAATTAAGGGAGTTGAGTCAAAGCAGTTTTGTTGGAAAGGGCTATTAAGAAATGGGGTTATTTCTACAGAAGCATATGGAATAAATAGAAGGGTTTTTTTTTTTTTTTTTGTAAGATGAGAGATAATGGAAAATGTTTGTTGATGAGAACGAATCAATAGAGGGAGAAACATATTTCAGGAGAAAAAAATGTTTGTTGTTGATCAAAGTCCTTGAAAAGGGACTGTGGAAGGCAGAGATCCTAGGCACAGATGGCCCTGGATTGCAGATAGCATCAGGAAGACCAGAGAACTGCTGCTGTTTTCTCCTCATCTGCTCATCCCGCACCATTATTAATCTTTCCATGTCAGGAACCATCAGCCATCCCTCATATGACCAGTTTTCAATCAGTATATTTTCAGTACATATATTGCTTAGGGCCTCACTAAATTCCTGATCCTCCTGCCTCAGCCTCCAGAGTTGCTGGGATTACAGCCATGCGCCACCACGCCTGGCTTGTGTTAGCTTTCTATATTTGCTGTAACAAATCACCATGAGCCTAGTGACCTGTAACAATACAAATTAATATCTTACAGTGTTGTAGGACAGAAATCTGATGTGGGTTTCACTGGGCTTAAATTAAGGTTTTAGCTACCGCACATGCCCTGTAATCCCAGTGGCTCAGGAGGCTGAGACAGGAGGATCATGAGTTCAAAGCCAGCTTCAGCAAAAGTGAGGCACTACACAACTTAGCAAGATCCTGTATCTAAATAAAATACAAAATAGGGCTAGAGCTGTGGCTCAGTGGTTGAGTGCTTCTGAGTTCAATCTCCGGTATTCTCCAATAATAATAATAATAATTAATAATAATAGGGCTGGGGATGTGGCTCAAGTGGTAGCGTGCTCACCTGGCATGCACGGGGCACTGGGTTTGATCCTCAGCACCACATAAAAATAAAATAAAGATGTTTTGTCTACCGAAAACTAAAAAATAAATATTAAAAAATTCTCTCTCTCTCTTTTTTTAAAAAAAAATAATAATAAAATAAAGGTTTCAGCAGGGCTGTGTTCCTTTCTAGAGGCTCCAGGGGAAAATTTGTCTGCTTGTAGAAACCACCCACATTCCTTGGTTTATGGCCTCCTTCCTTGATCTTCAAAGCCAGCAACTACGAATCTAGTTATTTTCATACTTTACATTCTTCTGCCATTCTTCCACTGTCACAATCTCTCTGTTTCTCTCTTTCCTTCATCAGGAGAGGGGTCATGTGATTACATTGTCCCCATCCAGATAATCCAGAATAATCTCCCCAACTCAAAGTACATAGTCTTTTTTTGGGGGGGAAGGGGGATACTGGGGATTGAAGTGCTTATCCACTGAGCCACATTCCCAGCCCTTTTTTATATTATATTTAGAGACAGGGTCTCACTGAGTTTCTTAGGGCCTTGTTAAGTTTCTGAGGCTGACTTTGATCAATCCTCCAGCCTCTGCCTCCCAAACCACGGGGATTACAGGCATGCACCTCCAGGCTGGGCTCCTTAGTTTTAATCACATCTGCAAAGTACAAAGCACTTCTCACCAGGTAAAGTATAAGATGACATATTCATAGGCTCTAGAGATTGGGATATGGACTTCTTTGGGGAAGGGGACTATTATTCTGCCTGCCCCAAGGCTAGACATAAAAGAGAAGAACATGCAGAAGTGGGAGTGAAAGGAAGCCACTCATATGTATTAAGTCAAAATTGGATTTAATTAAAGGAAGTACTAAAGGAAAAATTTAGGTTTGATTATTTAATTTAATTATTACTACTTTTGAGGTTTAAAATACCCAGTGTTGAAGCAGAGCAAGGAGGATAAAGAAAAGAGTGGGCAGAGAATCCTGAAAATAACACACACAGGAAAAAAATTCTGTGCCCTAAAATTACTGCTGTGCTTTAATGGTTTCAAAGTTTGGAATCACAAATGCACGCAACCATATGTTGTTTTTTCAGCAAGTTAAATATTTTTAAAAACTCAATTCCTTATCCATCCAAATACAGTTTTCCATTAACATGCCACCAGATGGCAGAAAAGAGCAGAAAATAAATTCCTTTTTTTTTTTTAAAGAAGACCCCACTCTTACACTTGGAGAAGTCTATCCCTATGGACAGGGAATAAACACAACCCTCTTAAAAAAAATAAAAAGAACCTTATTTTTGAAGGCTTCCAGAGACAATCAATTTCAAAATTTGTCTCTAATTGATAGTTAGAAAACCCATTTAAAAATGTGTGCCAGTATGACGCAGTCAAGTGGAACTCAGGATAGTTAGGCAAATTCATAAATCCTGAAAGAACTCAGAAGCTCTTTAGCTTTGCCAGGTATTCTGGCACATGCCTCTCAACCCAGCAACTGGGGAGACAGGGGTGGGTGGGGGGGTGGGGTGGTTGGGGTGGGGCAGGAACATGGCAAGTTCGAGACCAGCCTCAGCAACTTAGCAAGACCCTGTCTCAAAACTAAAATAAAAGAGCTGGGGATGTGGCTCAGCAGTTAAGTGACTCTGAGTGAACTCAGTACTCAAACCAAAACAAACAAACAAAAAACATAAAAAGAACCACTTTAGCTTAAAAACAAGCTTCCACCAAAGGTTTGACAACCTACTGTCCTAATACCTTGAGAAATCCCTCAACCACCTCAAATTCAGTTTGTCCCAAATCAAACTCACCATATTCTTTTTCCTCCAGTTCTCTACTTCAGTTGAGAATGCTTTATCCACCATGTTCCCAAGTCCAGAAACACTAAATTCAACCTTGTTGCTTTTCTAACTCTCAACTTATAAAGAATGAGTATTTTATTTTCCCTTTTTCATCATCTACTGGTTTGGGAATAACACATGGTTTTTATTCTTTTAGTAGTTATCCTAGAAAATATCTCATATGCCAAACTAATATTCCAAACTAAAGTTAAGGAATATATTTATCCTACCCTTGATGACATCAGTATCATTTAAAATCCAGTTATTCTCTTTTGGATTATTTTGTGGTTATTATGGTGCATTTTAATTTTTTAACCACTAGGTCACTCTTTTATACTATGAAAGTTATCAAATTAAAATGAAGTTACTATGTGTAAAAAAACCCACAAATGAAGCCAGGAGGTTATGAAGGAAAGGGTACTCATGCGTGATAGCCTGATACTATTACAAAAGACTTTGCTAGAACCACACCTTGCACAAAAGCCAAGACAACCTTATACAAGACAGTATTTCTGCAAGGATTCTGTCCCACTACTGTCTATTCAACCTCCAACTGGAGTTATCTATGCTTGTTAATCCTGGTAGCCAAGGATCATTGTAATTCTCCTCATTTTTGCCCTTAAAAACTTGCCCTTGCCTGAACCTTTTTAAAAATGCTCATAGTTTACTGTGGCATTTATATGCCCATTGCAATGCTTTATTACTCCCAAATAATATCCTTATTTCTTGAAAAAAAATTCTCTCTGATTGTTATTTAGGTTCCAGTGCTATCAGTGCTTATTCAGAATTACCCATATATTCACCACTTTCCTTGCTCTTCTTTTCTTCTTGCATCTTCTGTCTTCTCTGTAGGATTAGTTTCTTTCTGTTTGTAGTATATTATTTAGAATTTACTTTAGTGAGAATCGGCTAGAGATGGTCTCTCTCAGTTTTTGTTTTTAAAAAATGTCTTTTTGTTCCCTCACTCTTGAAAGATATTTTTTGTTTAGTGTAAGTACTAGATTGACAGCTATTTTTTCAACCCTTTAAAGATACTCTTCCACTGTCGTCTGGCTTCCATTGCCACTGTTAGGAAATCAACTGTTGGTACAACCGTTACTCTGTTGAAAGCAATCCAGTCTTTCTTCTGATGCTTTTAATATTTTTCTCTTTGTCTATTGTTTGTTGTAGTTTTTCATGATAGAGCTTGTGTAGATTTGTCTTGATTTATCCTACTTGGTATTTATTTATTTATTATTTAATTCATTCTGAAATATTTTTAGTCATCTCATCTTTATTTCCTCCACCTATTCCATCTCTCCTTTCCTTTGTAATCCCAATGAAATGAATATTAGTCTCTTTTTCTCCATATATCTTAATTTCTCTTCCTTACTTTCCATCTTTTTGTCTCTCTTCAAAGCATCCTGGACAGTATCTTCTGATTTGTCCTCTAGTTTACTACTTTTCTCTTTAACTTAGCTCAATCTTCTGTCAATCTTTTTCACTGAGTTTATATTTGGTAATTTCTCATTTCCAGACATTCTATTTGGTTCTTTTTCAAATATTTTTTGTTCCTTTTTATATCATCCTGTTCCCCATTGATATTTCCAGGTTTGTATTTCCTCTCTTTAAACACTGTAAGCTTAGTTGTTTTAATCATGGAAGTCCAGGTTATGTGGCAGTTATACATGAATCCAATATCTGAAAGACTCTGAATAATGAAAATTTGGTTTTTGCTCAGTGTTCAATGTGGATGAACACATCCATGGAATTTAGAAGATTTGATGTTGGAAACATTTCAGTTTTCTGCAAATGAATTACAGATTCAATTCAATCCTAGTAAACAACCATTAGCAATCTACTTATAAGTTTGAGATGCTGATTCTAAAATCAATAAGGAAATGCAAAGACTTAAGAAAAACCATGACATTAATACAAGGATAGTCAAAAAAGATATACAGAACAAAATAACCAAAACTAAACTTACATACTGTTTTAATCAGTTCAGGCTGCTAATAACAATGTACCATAGACTGTCCAGCTTATAAACAACAGAAACTTATCACATGGTTCTGGCAGTTGGAAGTCTGAGATCAAGGTGCCATTATAATTGGGTTCTGGAGAGGACCATCTTCAGAAATCTGAGATTGTAGACTACTGATTTTCGTTTGGAAAGAGCCAGAGCTATTAGCCACTTCTTATAAGGTCACTAATGCCATACATGAAGTCTCCACTCTTACAACCTAACTACTTACCAAAGCCTCACCTCAACACCATCACACTGGAATGATGGTTTCAATACACGAATTGTGGGAGAACACACAAAAAAATCCATCCACAGCACACATATAAACCCTGGATATATAAACAAGTGGCACTATGAAGCAGTAGGAGAAAGAATTCCCCTTGTACTAAATGATGCTGGAAGAATCAAATATCTATGAGAACAAAATAAAACTGTAATTCTGCATTATAAGTAGAATTTACTGAAATCCCACAAAGTTGAAAAAGCAATGGTTAAAGCGGCAATGGAGAGTTGGAAATAAATAACTGAATTCCCATTATTTGCAGTAGTTATGTTTTCTAAAGCTGTGATGAACAGGGGATTCATGAAGTGTTGCCCCTGGAGGCAATGCAGAGTTAGGTTCCCATGAGACTCTGGTCATTATGTTCTCAACAACCAATCAATACATAACTTTTATGAGCATTTTTGCTTAATTGTACTTTATTTAATGTACTCATGACAATAGCAATATAATTTGTTCCTGGTTGAAGCTCATCTAACAAATATTTTCTCTATAAAGCACATCATAGCTTTCTTGCACTTAAGAACCCTAGATAGTACTTCAGCCATTTTAAACAGGGAAATCACACACACACACACACACGCACACACACACACACAGAGCACAGCATAAAAATGTGAAAAACATGATACTAAATAGACCACAAAATGGAGCTCATTTTGCAGTATGAGAATTTAAACAAGGAGGCAGAATGTTGCCTTTTTTTTTCAACCGGAAATGGGTCATTGGGTGATTCAATTTTGTGTCCACCTTGTGCATAACTACAGATGACTCTGAATATTGGTTTGAGGGTCACAAATAATTCTAGTAGGTAAGTGAGTTCATAAATTCACAATCCTTGAATCAGGCTCAATTGAATATATATATTTGATAACACATATATATTCCTTTCTATGAGTCCTGAAATATGAGAATGCACATTTAAGTCAGCAAATGAATCTGTTCTCAGAGAAGCACATATGAAGTGCTAAACAAAGTGAGCAAATGGGCAAGAGGGTAGAGGAGGGGTGCTTTGTCTGAATGGGCTTACATTTTCAGGAAACTGTTGATAACAAAAATGTAAGTAATATTTGGAATTAACTGGTCCCAACATTCCAAATGAAACCCTAGTAAAAAAGTTCCTTCAGAGGAATTGTGCTTTGACATATTTATCTACTATGGCACCATAGGGTATATGAGGATATATAATGTATGTTCAAACATCAGTGTATCACTAAAGAAATAAAATCTGACATTTTAATTACGTGTTTGTTTGTTTGTTTGTTTACTTACTTATTTATTATTTGGTACTAGGGATTAAGCCTAAGGACACTTAGTCACTGAGCCACATCCCCAGCCCTTTTTATTTATTTATTTATTTATTTATTTATTTAGAAGGGGTCTTACTAAGTTGCTTGGCCTTACTAAGTTGCTGAGGCTAGCTTTGAATTTGCAATCCTTTTGCCTCAGCTTCCTGAGTCACTGGGATTACAGACATGTGCCACTGCACCCAGCATTAATTTACATTTTTAAGAGTATTTTAAATGTTTTGTTAGTGAATTATATTCATACATAACAGTGGGGCTCATTTTGACATATTCATAATTGCATATAACATATCTGTGCCTAATGTTTTCAGAGTCCAGTGCAAGAGTAGAAATGAAAGCCCATACTACATCTCTAGAAGTGTAAAAGTTATAAAACAATTTGTTGAATAAAATGTTTAATTAGGAAGCTTGATAAAAATTTTAGAGATATATGTAAAGTTATGGCCAGGTGCAGTGGCACACTCTTTAAATCCCAGCAACTGGAGGCTGAGGCAGAAGAATCACAAGTTCAACCTAGCAAGAACCTGTCTCAAAATAAAAATTAAAAAGGCCTGGGGATATATAGCTCAGTGGTAAAGTGACCCTGAGTTCAATCCCGAGTAACCAAAAAATATTTTTTTAATGTGTAAAGTTATGATTTTCACATAACTAAAAGTTGGCAAACTATCTAACCCCATTGAATTTAACTAAGAATTATCATTGCACATGTCTGGATATAACATTGGTGAACTGGTGACTTTTGAATGAATAATAGGATAAAGACATATAATTCATAAATAAAAATATATTCCAGGAAACTTATTTTTCTTACCTTATTTTGATCTAAATTATGAATCATGTTTTATTAAAAAGTTTTTCTCATAATTTGTGTCATTTACCATTAAGGATCTAAAGGATTAATAATTATAATTTATTTAAAGTGTATAACATTTTTAATAATTTATTCTTGAAAATTGCTAAGAGAATAGTCTTTAAATGTTCTTATCATAAAAAAATTAAAAGGATCTGAGGTGATGGGTATATCAATTAGCTTGATTTAATCATTCTACAATTTATACGTATATCAAAACATCACATAGTATACCATGGATATAAACAAATTTTTCATTTGTCAATTAAAAATTGTTGATATAAGAAAAACTGCATAAAATCTGAATACATCATAAAAATGTATGTTAAATATTTAAAAATTTAAATTATGTTTGTATTTGCTTTCAAATGTCACCTTTTTTCTAAAATACTGAAAATTATAAAAGTTAAAAGGCAAAGTACAAGTAATAATTAGCAAATCCCAAATTTTAAGTGAAGTTATTATAATAAAGTTTAAACTTTTATGTAAATTAAAAAGAATCAAAGTCCTATTATATATTTTTACAAAAACAGAACTACTCACAAATCTAGGGTTCAAGGCTCATCTATTGCCAATATCAGCAATGTCTGGACCTTCACATATGATATTTGAGAGGAATATGAATTGTTTTATGTTGCAAATAGTCTTCAACGGCCATGGGCCACTGTTGCAAATATCATCCTAAATTTGTGAGTATCTCCTGAACTCCATATTGGAATTCAAAGAGAAATAAGTAAATGGAGGCTCAGCTGTAATGGGAGCCAGGACCTCATTATACAAGAATCTATCATATTTGTGCTAAGTTAATTAGTCTTTTCTCTTACTTAAGAATTTCTCCCACAATCCAAAGCAGAATTCATAGCCTCAATAGCCCACATGCTTCATAATGTTTGCACATAACCACCTTTTGTCTCAAGGTCACAGAGCGAGAGATGAGGAGGAGTGTTATCTGTGGTATTAGTCACCACAGGGGATGTTTGGGTTACAGGCTGTACTGTGCTGCTGAGTGCTGCATCCCAAATTACATTCGTTTTTTCAAAACAAGATTCAAGTCAAGGCCACTCTTGCCCAGGTCTTCAGGTGTCGTGCTAAGCTTTAGTGAGTAAATATTTCATTTAGGAAGTACAGAAAAAAAAAAAATTCAAACAGGTTACATAACAGCTTTTCTTTTAAAAACATATATCAGAGACCTGTTAACAAAGTCAAAAGGATCCTTGACAGAAATAAGGACAGCTGCAGCCCAGTGAACAAAACAAAACAAAAAGCCAGGAACCTCTTTTTACCAAACCCCTGCCATAATTGATCAATTATAGCACAGATGCCTGGGACTTGAGTTTAGAATGTACTACTTGTATTTTTCAAGCGCTTCTTAAGCTTGAAAAATATGGGCTCAGAGATTCACCTAATGTTTTAATTTAAAATTAAAGTATTTCAGATTAGAGACAACAAAATGTGTTTGATAACTAAATTCAATACAATACAAGCATTCAATACAATAAGAACAGATGTAAGTGCTGAAGGGCTCTGGAGAGATGGGAGACACAGTTTTAATTCTTTCTTAAGGTCTTTTCATCAACTATATTGCCTGTTGTCCCAGGCTATTACTCTCCAAATTAATTTCTTTAAATTAGAGCAGTGACTTTTAGCTTGAGGCAAACAAAATCCTAATGCTTGCTAAATTTTCTTACCAACAAATACAGTACAGAGAAACTTAAGCTTTCAACATTGTATGCCTAAAAACAAATTAAAAAAAAAAAAGATTCTTCCAATTATGAAATATTTTTCCAGTTATGAAAATAACTCATACATATAGAAAAGTGGAAAAATACAGAAAAATATAAAACATCATTCAGTATAAAAATCATCCGTAATTTTAACTCTAGAAATAAACCATTAAATTGGTATATTTTCCTTATTCTATAAATTGTTTTATATATTTGAGATCATACTATATCCAGGGATTTTATATCATGCCTTTTTTACTTAATTTTATGTCAGTGGTGTTCTTCTTTTTCTTTTTCCCCTGGTACTGGGGATCAAACCCAGGGCCTTGCACATGCAAGGCGAGCACTCTACCAACTGAGCTATATCCCTAACTCCAGTGATACTCTTTAAATACCAGTTTCAAAGGCTGCATAACAGTCTAACATATAGGTATACTCTAATTCGCTTAGCCTTTTCCCTACTGTTGGAAGTTTAGGTTGATTTTTTTTTTTACTATATAAATAATATTGCAATTAATATCTTCATGTAAAAATCTTTACCTACGTATCCAAATATTTCCTTAGAGTACATTTCTGCAACTAGAAGTACTGGGATTAAGGAAATAAGTCGTTTTTAAGGCTCCTGGATGTTTGCCCTCAATTTTTTAATATGGTGCTCCACATTATATTTCACCAATAATGTAAATAGTACCCCTTCACTCTGTATTCAGGATAGAGTATTTTCCTATTTTTTCAATGTTTGATGTTTTGACAAATGAAAATGAAAATTCATTACTGTTTTGTTTTTTATTTCTCTAATGAAGTTGAAACTTTTTTGTTTAAATATTTAATTCATATTTTCTCTTGTTAATTGTCCATATCATTTGCCTATTTACATATCAAGATCTTAGAATTTTTCTTGTCAATTCAAATATATGTTGATAATGTAAAATATTGTCTTTTGTATCATACTTGTTGTAAATATTTCTCCCCTTTTTGTGTCTTAATTTAGATAATGTCAACATTTTAGAAGCAAAAGTTTGAAAAAAAATTTTTTTTCTGGTACCAGGGATTGAAATCAGAGACACTTAACCACTGAGCCACATCCCCAGCCCTTTTTATATTTAATTTTGAGACAGGATCTTGCTGAGTTGCTTAGGGCCTCACTAAATTGCTGAGGCTGGCTTTGAAATTGTAATCCTCCTGCCTCAGCCTCCCAGGCTGCTGGGATTACAGGCACGTGCCACCATGCCTGACTTAAAATTTATTTAAAGAGGAAACTCAGTTAACTTTTACTTTGTGCCTTCTTCTATTGAGTTCAAGCACATTCATTGATTCATTCAACAAATATTCACTGAAGACTTACTATTTTCCAAGAACACTGAATTTGCAGCAGTAAATAAGACAGAGTTCTTGGCCTTAACAGCATTTTAGTAAGAAAGGCAATAAATGATCAGGCTAATACACTTTTAAAAAAATATCACTATAGATTATTATATGTGCAATTAAGGAAATAAAATTGTGTGCCATAGTAGAGAATAAAGCAGTGGGGGTGGACTATGTAAACAGGATGATGAAGGAAGAGTTCCTTGATGAGATTACACATAAGTTGGAAGAAGTTTCAAAAATCCTTCTCCATCTAGAGATCATATATTTACTTGTGTATTGAGCAATTTTTAGTCTATTTTCTTATTTCAAATTATTTTTCTAGTTTTTTTTTAAAAATAGTGTCTTGTGGCTATCCATGAAGGTAAGATTCAAAGTGGTATGTGTGTGTTTATATATATGAAAGTTAGGTCAGATTCATTCTACTGTTCTTCCCTTATCCCATCTCTTCTCCCTCCCCATCAATCCTCTCTCTCTTTACTCCATTGATCTTTCTTCTATTCCATCAATGGAATCCCCCTTTTCTTTTCATTTTTATTTTTTCCCTTATGTTGGACGGCTTTTGCCTATTAGAGAAAACATGTACCCTTTGACTTACTGGGTCTGACTTACTTCACTTAGCACAATAGTCTCCAGTTCCATCTGTTTATCATCAAATACCATAATTTTTTTCTTCTTTATGACTGAGTACTACTCTGTTGTGTACATATATCACATTTCCTTATCCATTCATTCTTTAAGGGCACCTAGGTTGGTTCCATAGTTTGGTTATTGTGAACTGTGCTGCTATAAACATTGACGTAGCTGCATCCCTACAGTATGCTGATTTTAGGTCTTTTGGAAATATACTAAAGATGAGATAGTTGGGTCATATGGTAGTTCTAGTCCTAATTTTTTGAGGAATCTCCATACTACTTTCCAGAGTGGTTGCACTAACTTGCAGTCCCATGAACAATATAGTGTACCTTTTCCTCATATCCTCATCAACACTTCTTATTATTTGTAGTCTTGACAATTGCCATTCTGATTGGAGTGAGATGAAATCTCAGAGGAGGAAATTAAAGAGATACACATAAGAAAAAAAGAGATCAAATTATCTCTGCTGATGACATGATCTTATATTTAAAAGATCAAAAAATGCCACCAGAAGACTTCTAGAGATGATAAACAAATTTAGTAAAGCAACAAGATACAAGACCAACATACATAAATCAATTGCTTTCCTATATTCCAATAATGAATCTGCTGAAAAATAATATCCCATACACAATATCCTAAAAAAAATCCTTGGGAATCAATCTAATAAAGGAGATGAAGGACCTCTACAAAGAAAACTGAATACTGAAGAAGACTTTAGAAGATGGAAAGACTTTACATGTTAGGTAGGCAGAATCCATATTGTCAAAAGTGTCATATTACCAAAAATGTATACTGATTCCATGTATTCCTAATCAAAATACTAATGAAAACTTTCACAGAACTAGAAAAATCAGTTATAAAATTTCATTTGGAAAATAAGAGATCCAGAATAACCAAAGCAATCCTGAGGAAAAAGAGCTTTGCTGGAGTCACCACAATACCAGACCTCAAATTATACTACAGAGCTAAAGTAACAAAAGCAGCATGGTACCAGCATCAAAACAGCCATGAAGACCAATGGAATAGAATACAAGATCCAGAGACAAACCCACATAAATAGTTATCTGATACTAGACAAAGTTACCAAAAATGTACACTGGGGAATAGATATCCTTTTAAACAAATGGTACTGAAAAAACTGGAAATCCATATGTAGAAGAATGAAAAACTTGACCCCTTTCTCTCACCCTGTACAAAAGTCAACTCAAAGTGGATCAAAGACCTAGCACTTAGACCAGAAACTCTGCAACTGCTAGAAGACAATGTAGGCCCAATACTTCAATATGTTGTCACAGGAACTGACTTCCTTAACAATACTTTAAATCCTTTGGTCTGGAACTTATTCTGGTATACAGTATGAAATTAAATTAAAAATATTTTTATATACAGAATGGAACCAAATTAATATTTTTTCTAGACCCTTAATTGATTACTCTCAGTAATCACAAAATAATTCTTGTTTTCCCCAGAAAGCCTTACTGCTTTCTCTATCAGATATTAACAATTTATGAAGGAAGAGGAAGGGAAGAGAGAGGGAAGCTAGAAATAGGTTCCAAAAAATACAAGTTACATAGGAGGAATAAGTTCTAAGTTTCTGAAGAACAGGCAGGTGACTATTGTTCACAATAATCTCTCATATGTATCATTTATATTGAACCAGAGAGAGGAGTTCAAAGTTTCCCAATACAAAGAAATGATAAATGTTTAAGGAGATGGAAATGTTAACTTCTATGATAAGATCATTACATATTTTATATATATATATATATATATATATATATATATATATATATATATATATATATATAATCAGACCGTGCCCCATAAATATATGTAATTATTATATGCAAACAGAATTATAAACAAAATAAAAATCTTATATGTGCTTGAGTGTATTTCTTCTCCGTTCCATTGATCTAATTCTTGATCCAGCATTACACTAACTTAATTGCTGATACTTTGTAATATTTTAAAATATTAATGTAGTTAATCTTGATTTTCATCTTAGTCAGTCAATTTTTCAAAGCTATTCTCACTTATATATTCTTTTGTAAGACTTTTTTTTGAATTGTTTCTACAGTTTAACATAGGAAGA